>NC_087318.1:1885000-2510000 GCF_037043105.1 Vanessa tameamea | reverse complement strand
TTATTTTTTAGATTAAATTTTAAAATATTTTTTCACTTTTAAAATTATTAAAAATCAGTGTTTAATACAGTGTCCTACTTAACAATCTATACTAATATTATAAATATGAAAGTAACTCTGTCTGTCAACTCTTCATGCTTAAGCTGCTGAATTGATTTAGATAAAATTATGTTTGGATATAGTTTGAGTTCCGGTTAAGGAAGGATACTTTTTAATTCAGCCCTTGAAGCGATAAATGGAACGTGACGTTTATGTGCTATAAGTAGTTTTATAAAGTTGCAGTACAAGTAGTAAGAATATTCTAAGTAATATATTCAGATAATTGAAAACAAACATAACTTTGTAAGCCGCAAACTCAGTACATCCTTCCTGGGGCAAAGTATTTATTCGTTAATCTCTACAGATAATAATAATTATATATAAGATCTCATTGATTCATAAAAAAACCTAATGGATTTCTTGACAATAGTTCTCAGTAAACTCTATATTCTGAACTGATGACAGATTCTCATTTATTTTAATTCCATAAAATGAATTCAATACTGTGCATAAGAACCTAATAACATAATAATCAGCCTGTAAATTTCCCACTGCTGGGCTAAGGCCTCCTCTCCCGTTGAGGAGAAGGTATGGAGCATAAGAACCTACTTGATACAAACTATATTTAGGTTCAATATTATATATATATCAGTTTCAATATTTGAATTTAAAAGCACATAACATTAATCTGTTAAATAATATATAGTTACAAGAGGCGAATTTCATTCCTACCATTTTTTACCAGTCAGCCTTTGATCTTATCAAGGTAATAAAGTACATGAAGGCGGTACAACAATTAAAAAATCTAGTATTCAAATAAACAACAGACATGTTAATGATGATGATTTCGACCTGACAGATTACGGCCACGGCAAAAGGAAGAAATAGTAGGACATATTAAAATTTTCAAGTATGTGCACAAACACAGGTTCACTCTCTATTAAAGAATAGAGACTCTCTTAGTCCGATGGGACGGCTAATCCAATCCAATACGAATGAACAGAGTTCAGGCGTACGACCAACATCTTTACGTGTTTTCCAAGGTACGGTACGGGAGTGTACATACTTCCATAGGGACAGATATACCCTATAACTTTTCTTCGGCCCGATCTGGAGTTTGAACCCACGGCCTAAGGACACTTATACTAACTATATATTTTTAAGATAGACATGATACGCTGTCACTGAAAGTCCTAGTCTAAAAGTCCGTCAGTCAAATAACTGAATATCACGTGCGTGATAATGAAAAAGAAAAAACTAACAATCAAAATATTCCACTTAATAATATTAGTATGATTTCAACTCCACAAGGCGGAAGTCATGTCACACGGTTGACAGCGCGTTGCTCGCAATGCTTACATATCGACATGCAATTTCCTCAGTTCTGCCGTGTAGAACTCGCCTATAGGTATAATAATAGAACGTGCTGACAATACATAAGTACCTACACGATTATATATATGTATATATTGTAATTATAGACAAGACGAACGATTTAAAATCTAAATATACTTTATTAAAGTAGACTTTTATTAAATAATTAGTCAAATTCAAATGTAAGGCTACCATCGGTTTGTCAATTCTACCGAGATAAATCGCCGAAGAACTCAGTAGTTAATCTTTTACACTAAAGTGAAATATAGATTGGAAGAATGTCTTGGAGTTTATTTTACCACGCTGCTATGTAAGAGTCGTTGCCGACATAACATTCATATTTCCTCGCGTTTTCTTTATAGCTGTGCATGAAAAGTGTGCTCTTGTCTGTATTTACAGCCACGTTCTGTGATTAATCATTCCGGTATTTTCCACCACCACCACCATAAAGCACAATTTGACTTCTAGTTTAACATGTAGAAATTTCTTACCTTTATTTTTAAAATGAAAATTTCGAACGATTATAGATAGATATACAAAAAAATATTTAAATGACGTAAGCAGCCTTTGTAAATATGTAATCCAATAAAAGCACAGGGTTTGTTTTTGGATTCAAAACACCAACGTCAAAGCTGAATGGTATTTTAATGGTAAACCTACTACTGTCATCAAGGTAACCAGATTGTAGATTTACTTTTAAATTTATATTTTGGTGTATTGTTTTTTGTGACAGTTTCTTTATAGAATTTATTAAAATATCATAAACAGACTATTAACACTTGCTTGATAAATGTAAATAAAAATATAATATATTCTGCAAGAGTTGCATTTATTGTCTGCGGAAATCTGCCCCAACAAACAAACAACATCCATAGAATTCGCTGCTATATTTCATATACATATAGCATTTTTTTTTAAGATTATATAAGATGTATTTTTTACTAACAATATAAAATAAATAAATGATTCTTAACTATAAATCTTATCTAAAAAAATGTACACCTAAAAACCTAAGAGAGGCAGAGCAATTAAGATTAACCAGATCCGTGTCTGGATATATGACAGTATCCTTATAGCCATTACAATATAGTACAATACATTTAGGTTGAGCCCTCTCGCGCAAATCCCTACTAGCTGGGTTTTATTCGGCCTAATTTAATTACGTTCTTTGATGACCTCATCATCGCCCCTTCCGACCTCTGTTTTATTTAAAACCCTCGGCGATCAAATGAGTCGTGACATTTAAAAATTGGCAGTCGTTCCTCTAATTTCGGCTCAAACATTTTTATTATGGGAGGGAGAAGGGCCCTGGTTTTTATGTAAATTTTTAATAAACATTTAAGCCCCTATCAGAAGATTGAAAGTGTTCGTGACTCTTATCATTTAGATTTATTATTCATGTTTTAATTGAATGAAAATATTTGTAGGATGTTTTTTTTTAATTTATTTAATTATCGAGTTAAGTAGAATCTATTCTAATATTATATAGAGGTAAAGTTTGTTTGTTTGTATGTAGGGGGTTAATCTTCAGAACAAATGGTAAATAAAAAAAACCACTGGCAGAAGCTACATTTTCTTGTCATTTTCTTTATTATGAATTGCACCTATGCAAAGCTGGGACTATTTGATAGTGTGGGAAGCATTTGATTGTATAGAACACGAGATGCTTCTTTATAAGCTCAAATACTACGGTATTAAAGGTAAAACTCTCAATCTTCTTGCTTCATACTTAAGTCTAAGAGTCTAACGAGTTTTCATTAATGAAATAAAGTCTTCTGGATTAAAAATGTGTGTTCCACGAGTATCAATTTTGTAAAAGCCTACTTGAATAAAGCATATTTTGAAATTGATTAGTTCATTGTAATCTATTAATGTATTCTTAAATAAATAAGTTGACGGAGCCTATTAAATGTCCTACTACTGGATGATGGTCTCCTCGCCGCTTGACGGCTTCTTGGATCTTATTCCACCCCGCTGTTTCAATGCAGTTTAATGGATAATGTTTAATTCTTAAATATAAATAGCAATTATATACGTTTGAATTATGATGAATATTCTTAACTACACCATCATCATAAACTAATTTATAGTATAGAATACTAGATATAATTACCAATCAGTAAATAAAATACTATAATTGAATGAAAAATATATGCTTTGTATGTCATATGCTAAAGCAGAAATAGTGAGGCTTAAACTTAACTTGCGTAAAAACTTGTGTTGGAAATTCAAGAAACTTAAATAATTCGTCATCTTGTTACACTGAATTGCGCATAAAATTTAAATGTTTACGAGTAGAACTGTAATAAAATCGTATGAATGTTTTAAAACTTGTTGCTCTGAAACTATTTTATAAACAATAATGTTTGTTATTTATAAACTAACAGCAATGAAATATTATAATTTTTATTATGGTCTTACTTAAGTTGGTGGTAGAGCTGTGTAAGCCTCTTTTAGTAACACTCACTTATTGTTGAATGGGTGCGCCAGTGTAATTGCAAGCACAAGGAATACAACATATAACTTCCTAATGTCAGTAGTAGTATTTCTCACTGTGTCAATGTCTATAGGCGATTTGCTAGTCGGCCCATCTTTTTAAATTAGAAAAAAGTCTGTATGTAAAATAGAGAACCTTTATGGTCGGTTCAGAGTGAACGAATAATACGTCATCAGCTACGCTAGAAGACCGTCCTTAGAAGCTGTAAAGTTGCGATTGTGAGTGGGCGTGAAACTCTGATTGCAGTGGCTCTTGCGTCATTTGCGTCACATTTCCATCCGCGCCGCAGCTCTTAAGACTCGTATTAAGCTTAAACGATGGTAATTCTTTTATATTTACTCGTTCGTACACGTGGCATCGCCCACGTAATTTATTTTTAAATTATTATACTTAGATGTTCTTTTTTTTATCGGCAAGGATAAATCGTATAATATCAATTACATTCTTCGTTAATATAAAAAAAAATCTTAACTTGATATCGGTTCAAATTTGCATAATCACCACTTCTGAGTTTAGGTCTTAGTGCTTATTCCAATATAATAATCTCCACCTTCTATAGAAGAGAGAAGGCACTCTCCCAGCAGTGTCATATTTACACACTATTACTTCCAAGTTTAATATTATGTTATCGTTGGGAATGTGAAAAACTGTTTTATTATTAATTTAAAATTGAATTTGAAATATTTTACATAAATAGGTGTTATATTGAGTGATCAGTGCCCCCACCCATTTTTGTTAAAAAAGCCGAACGACCGCCGAACGACCGCCGAAATTGAGAGGCTAGTTCGAGCCGTCGGAGCGATCGGACCTCCTCAGTTTGGAATAAATCAGAGAAGAATATTTCAGAGTTTAATTTCATACCTTCGAGAATGGATAGAAATCCAAACCCTGACATTCATGACGTCAGCAATGCTGACGTCATGTTTTTTTAAAAACAAGCCGGGACAAGCTACTCCGTCATATCTAATATATATATATATTAATGTTTTGAATAAAAAATATATAAATTTCTACATAAAAATAATATACCAATATTTGAACTTGTGCAAACAATGGGGACAATTAATCTTAGAGGTATTGTTGTATCCGTTTTGAAGGGTGAGTAAGTAAGCACAAGGGATTTAACATTATAGAACTTAGGAAAAGCTTAGAAAATAACTGTATTATCACACTATAGTATAAACCTTAAATGAGGCAATAAAAAAGCCAGAATGCTTAACCAGAATGCTTAACCTTTAGGCTTAACATAAAAGTTAAGCATTCTGGTTTTTTATTAAGTTCGGTAAACAGAACATTTTGTTGAATTTCCATTTAAAATTATATGATTTGTTATTAAATTCGTTTATTTTCTGTCAACCTATATAACCTAACCTAACCTACCTGTGGAAGGCTGTAGACTCAGAAGTCTCAATTCCATTCATCGAAACTTGTTGAACACTTTGATTCGAGTATGAAGCAATGTCAAGACAACAAGATCCGGAGATTTCAGTTTTTTTTATATTATTTCAAAGTATTAAATTTACTAACGATAAAATGCAACAAATGTTTTGACTGATAACTTGAAACTGTCGCTACTGACTTGCTTGTATCTAGTATATTTGAACATTGATTAACGTCTCGGTGTATGTATTACTAGCTGAACCTTCGGCTTTACCTGCACGAAATTTCTGCCCAACTCGAGAAGTGAATTGAAAATTAGCCAATTACGACTAGATTAACCACCAAAAATAATACTATACTATAGGTCGTACGATACTTTTTTATTTAATAATAAATTACTAGAACTAGCCTTAAAGAAAATACACTACTGATTTTGAAAAAAATTATTCCTTAATAAATAAATAAATACTGAAGACTATATTTTAACATGAGAGATTAAGATGTATTTATTTAACATATTATATGCATACCATTATTTGTAATCTATATTGAGAATGACGGCCTCCGTGGTCGAGTAGTGTGTCCACCAGTTTTCATGGGTACGCCACTCCGAGGTCCCGGGTTCGATTCCCGGCCGAGTCGATGTAGAAAAAGTTCATTAGTTTTCTATGTTGTCTTGGGTCTGGGAGTTTGTGGTACCGTCGTTACTTCTGATTTTCCATAACACAAGTGCTTTAGCTACTTACATTGGAATCAGAGTAATGTATGTGATGTTGTCCAATATTTATTTATTTATATTAGAATGACCAACGTAATTGGTCACGAGGAAACCGAAATCATCATCATTAAATTCAAAGGGCGCAACCCTCCTTTAACTCTAATCAGTACAAAAAATCTCCTTTTTAATTTAATTATTATTAACTGAACGTTTATTGTCAGCCAGTTGGAACATCGCCTTAATATACATATATTTGTCTATTCACGTAGTCTTGGCGTACTTTTATTGATTTTGAAATATCTTCGCTTTATTTGGTGGTAGGGCTTTGTGCAATCCTGTCTGGGTAGATACCATCCACTCATCAGATATTCTACCGCCATATAATAGAACTCTGTATTGTTGTGTTCCGGTTAGAAGGGTGAGTGAGCCAGTGTAATCACAGGCACAAGGGACATAACATCTTAGTTCCCAAGGTTGGTGGCGCATAGGTGATGTAAGGAATGGTTAATATTTCTTACAGCGAATTTGTCTATGGGCGGTGGTGACCACTTACCATCAGGTGGCCTCTATGCTCGTTCGCCAACCAATGCCATAAAAAAAATCATCAATTATAATCCATATAGTGTTTACGATATTCAGTTTTGTAGATAACGTAACGAACATAATTGTCAGAGATAAACCAATTGCAAATTCGCACACTAGTATTCTGACCAATCATTAATGGGCATTCAAGTCTAAGAATCGCTGTGGTGTAATTATGCTTAAAATTATTAAAGTCAATAAAGGTGAACTTTAAAGGTTAGGTAAAGACCCGACCTTTATCATCATACAATTTCAGTCGAAATGTTCCTAAAATCACTATGAAAATACAAAAGATGTTGTAACAATACGGAAATCATTTATTTCCGTATAATTTGACCTCTAGAATATTATTTAAATTGTTAAATTTTGGTTGTGGAATGTTTCTACACTTCGGAGAATAAATCAAAATCATTCGTTACGAAATCTGATGAATATGGTCAAGAGTGTCACCTTTGTTGCGAATTACCTGATTTGCTACTTCTGATTGATAGGAGCCTAACAGATTATAACGATGAAACAATAAGCCCTGAATGATACATTTCTTTGAAATAATTTTGACGTTACGAGTATAATTTGTACCTCAATAAATAAAATTCTTATAATGTATCTAATCACTTATGAAGGCACTCAATAATTCATTTAAACTTAACAAATATTATCTATTTTTTTTTTGCTGTCGCTACTCAGTTATCCCACGCACACTTTTTTTGTTTTTTTTTTCTCGCTGGCAAAACGCATTACGCGCTTCCCCCACGTGATGGAAGGTGGGGGGGTGTATGGGACTCCCCGGAGCCCTGGACGCCGAGTGCGCCCAGGTACGCCGGGTTTACCCACTAAAAAACCAGCGGTACCCTCTCCGTCTTTCGGCGGGCGCCACGGGATCGCTTGCGCATGCTACCGTGACACCCTGACATCCCACGCACACTAAAACAATTTGATGCAACACGTGATACTTATTCAAGCCCATAATAATTAAATGTAGAAGGGCGAGCCTTCGTTAGAGAATAGCTCTGTATAATATATGCAAAATGACAAACCATTCAAAAATATACGACCATTAACGATGTCTAATATTTGTATTATTTGTTGAATGAATTTCCACCCTTTTTTCGTGCAGGTGACGCGTTACATTTCGAATGATATTAGTTATAAAAATGCTTTAAATTTATATAGATACGGAAACAAGTCACCACTGTATGTATGTATGTATACATGTATGTATGTATATATGTGTATATGTATGTATTTATATATGTATGTATACCAATGTATGCAATATTACCTACCCCATATACGTCATTATTGTATCTGTAATTCACTCACCCTAATCAGAACACAACAATATCGATTATTGCTTTTTGTCGGTAGAATATCTGATCAATTGGTGGTACCTACCCAGACGGGCTTGCACAAAGCCCTACCACCAAGTAAACTGTAATTATATAATTCTATCAGTTTAGTTGAATTGCCGAATATACAATTTTTAAATAAGTAATGTTAGTGATGTACGTTCTATGTGTATGTAAATACGTGTCATTTTAAAATTGCACTCATGCCATTGCCTAAGTAAGTTTCAAGCGTGACCCGCATAAACATTTCTGCTTATGCAGTCAAGACATCGTAGCTCTGACTCATATTTTTGTAAATGCAAAAATATAATACGATGTTATTTTTATAAATTCGAAGCTGGTGAAAAAATTTCGTAATATATTGTACCTTTGTCTTTCTTTATCTTTATTAATGGGCTAGTTTTATGTTATTCATTTTAAATTAATTAACTCGTAGAGAAACTATAATTATTAAAAACTTTTTACAAAATCATTGAACATAGAAAACTCAATTTATTAGAATTATTTTTGTAAACCAAAGTGCATTCGCAAGTGTGCAATGATGCCACTAAATATACTACAGAATGTCTTACAACGTTCACAGTTTTTCAGATTTTTCAGTTTCGTTAGACAATACAAACCGCTGTCTCTGCGTTTTAAATTTGTAATATCTTCGAAAATATTCATTTAAATTACATGCTGTAATTAGGGTCATATTGATCTATATTAAAGGTATTTAAGGTACTTAATTGGATACGGATTAATGCTGTATTGCTTAAAATCGCTACGAAAATAAACCATTATTTCTCGTAAAAAGTAAAGGATAAAAAATGGTTATTGTGGGTTATTCCTAAGAGATAGACATATACCTTTTTTGAAGATCTTTTTAAGGTGTACAATACTGTAATACATTATTTTGATCTATCTCGTAGGGTTGAGCCAGCACTTGCAATGTGAGCGCAAAAAATGTGTTTATTTACGACATCACTTTGGAAAGCTCTAAAATAATCAGTATTTCTCTACTTTATAATGAATGTATTATACATTAAACCTTCCTCTTGAATCAATATATCTATAAAAAAACTGCATCAAAATCCGTTGTGTAATTTTAAAGATCTATGCATACATAGGGACGGACAGCGGTAAACGACTTTGTTTTATACTATGTAATGATAATAATGAGCATTTATGAGATTTACTGATATATAGAAACTGAAGTACAGACGAACAAGTAACTTGTAAGTTGTTGTCAGTACACTACCAGACTCCAGGCTGATACTGAGAATTGCTACAGAAAAATCTAATAAAATTAACAGATGTTCGAACGCAGAGCTCGAAAACTTATAAACTCGACCTAAAAATAAGTAAAATAGATTATAAGAAAAAACTATAAAGGACAAGTCTATATTGTCTTATTTAATATTGAAAAACTAATTTAAAATTAAAATATGAACATTTAATATCATGGTTACTACCACACCACTACCACACCACCCACCGCTGATCTCAGCATTTTGGTACCTTAAGCGAGCAAAGGGATTGGGCATATAAACTATCAACCAGTATTTACGACCACTTATAATATATTCTACTGCTAAGCTGCAAAACTTAGTAGTGTTTCCAGTTCGAAGGTTGGGTGAGCCAGTGTAACTACAGGCACAAGGGACATAGCATGTTAGTTAGTAGTATTCGGTGGAGCATTGTTTGTGTTAGGAACTAGTTACCAAGGTTTATTTTGCGCGTTGGCGATGAAAAAATATGTTAAAATCATGGCGCCTATATCAAAGGATAATGGTGAATACTTACCGTCAGGGGTTTCTCCTACTAACTTCTAGAGAAATAGATTATAAATGAGAAATGTTAGGTACCAATTTCGCTTATTTTTCAACGGTAATTATAAATCGTATTCAGTATTAAACTACATATAAAACGTTTATAAAACAAGTTCATTTTTGTATTAAAGTATTTATTTCACTTTATCTAACTCGGATCCAAGCAACACGTAACAGTCTTCAAGGAAAACTTTGAAGTATCTCGTTCAATTAATATTATAGATCAGTAGCTAAAATTCTTCTAGAAAACGTAGAAATTCTAAGATATAAAAATGAAAAAAACATTTATATATTTTTTTTTAGTTATACGTTTTATTCAGGTATATTATAAGGAGAGACTAAAACATTTTGAAAAATGGTCTGAGTACACATCGACTAATATATGAATAAATATTTTTTTAACAACTAATCGAAAATGTTATATTTTAGTTTTTTGTGACATGAACTTTTGTTATTAACGTGTCCTAAAAGTACTCAATAGTCTTTATATACTATACTTTTATATTGAAATAATACAAGAGTATTTATTTAATATATTATTAATTTTAAGGTACTATACTAGGTTTTTTTATGTCATAGGTGGCAAACGAGCAGAACGCTCACCTGATGGTAAGTGACTACTACCACCCATGGACATCTGCAACACCGGGAGGCTTGCATGTGTGTTGCCGGCCGTAAAAGGTGTAATTTTATATTTAGTAGCAAAAAAATGTGCCCAACACGGAAGGCCTAGTCAGTCGAATAATTCATATAGAAAAATAATTCATCAATATATATAAAACTCTTCCGTTACTGAGTGATTGAGTGACTGAATGACTGACAGACAACGCACAGCCTAAACTACTGGACCTAGAGTCTTGACATTTGGCACACGTATACCTTGTGTATCCTAGAGGTGCACTAAGAAGGGATTTTCAAAATTCCCAAAAAAATAGAGAATAAATGGGATTTATATTTTCGAACCAAAGTAGCTCTATTTCCGAAACTATAATTATTAGGGGTTTCAAATTTAGCATGCAAGTAAGTAGCTTTGCTTAGGAGCAGGGTTCTGCTTACATTGGAAAATACCTATAAAATGTAATATATAAATATGTATATGGAACCCTCGTTCCATGAGTCCGACTCGCACTTTATTAGGTATGTAGGTGAATTATTATTGTGTTTATAATTAGTTTATTAATTTATCATATTTATTTATTACACTATACAATTACACAAATCCAATATAATATTCTATTTAATGTTTATTTATTATTTATGTAATAAAATAATGTACATACAAAATACACACCGACAAACACTTCATATATTTATTTTCATAACGATCCAAACTAATATTATAAATGCGAAAGTAACTCTGTCTGTCTGTCTGTCTCGCTTTCACGTCAAAACTACTGGACCTATTTAAATGAATTTTGGTACACAAATTGTCTAGAGCCTGAGAAAGGACATAGGATATTTTTTATTTGGATAAAAGTGGTGTAAAGGGTTGAAAAGGGGGGTGAAAGGTAGTAAGTTGTTGAAACTATTGTCATTTTTAGAACTAGAAGCATAAAACTTATATTTTATGCTGTACACTTAAAGACATATCACGATACCCACTAAGTACCGAATTTTGGAAATCCTACCCCTGAAGGGATGAAATAGGGGTAAAACGTTTGTATGGAAGTTCATAATTTTTTTAAGTTAGACCATGACACTTTATTTTTGATACTGATTAAAGTTATTAAATACGTATACAAGTGTTTCTAGATATTCTACCTCTAAGGGGTTTAATAGGGGTTGACATTTCTTATATAGGTTAGTTTGAAAGTCCGTCATTTTTGAAATTAAAAGCATGAAACTTTATTTATGGGCTACTGATTAAAAATGAGTTGCTACGTATTTAAACGTTTCTGGATATTTTACGCCTAAGGAGGGAAATTGGGTTAACGTTCGGTATACAGGTAAGTCTGGAAGTCTGTCAGTTTTGAAGTTAGAAAATTTATTTTTGGGATGCCGATTAAAAATGAGTTGATACGTGTTTAAACGATTCTGGATATTTTACGCCTAAGGAGGGATATTGAGTGACATTTAGTTTATAGGATAGTCTGGACGCCCGTCATTTTTAAGTTAGAAGCAGGAAACTTTATTTTTGGGCTACTGATTAAAAATTAATAGATACGTATTTAAACGTTTCTAGATATTTTACGCCGAAAGGGAAAAAATAGGGGTTGACATTTCGTATACAGGTTAGTCTGGAAGTCCGTCATTTTAAAGTCGAAGCTCGAAATTTTATTTTTTGCTACCGATTAAAAATTAGTTGATGCGCATTTAAGGATATTCTACCCTAAGGGTTGAAATACACACCAATGTGGTATACACAGAGGGTTTACATTAACGTAATATTTTAAGTTAATTTATATATTCATATTCTACGCGAGCAAAGCTGCAGGTAACAGCTAGTAGTTATATAAAACCAAACAATAGACGTGTATGGTTTCATTTCATAATAAAATATATATTATTTTCTTATTATTTTTATAACATATACCAACGAAGAAACTTGGCAAAATGTAATTTGATGTATTTTCAAGTCAAGATTAATTTAAGACATGGTTTATTCATGACATGGTTAGATTATTATGTAGAGTAATTTACAAAAAAAAAATAAAGCACCTTTACTGTAATTATTTACTATAATTACATTAAATAGTAACTAAACTACTACCGGTATATAGACTTCACCGAGATCGAGAAGAAGCCGCAAAAATCTCAGTAGTTCGTAATAAAACCAAGCGTTACCATTAGAAGAAAAGGTCGTATGAATATTTGTACTTTACAGGATACCATTAAAACGGATAATTTCCTTAACTTAATATAATACTATTTTTTTCCTCTTCTCTATTTCTATGGTAACTAAAGTACAATAAAATATACAAGGCCTGCCTTGTAGCATATAATAAATGAATCAAAGATATAGCAGGAGACAAATGGCAATCAAAGGCGGAAAATAGAAAACAATGGACAAAGTTGGAGAAAGCCTTCACCCGCAGGGGGTTTCTCATCTCATAAATGTAGAAAAAAAGATGAAATAAAAAAAGAAAATTATAATAATAATACAAAAAAAGAATTTTAATTAAAAATATAACTTACATACAAATACTGTAATATATATATATATATATATATGTATTACTGTAATTGAAAATGAGAAAAAAAAGGCTTATTTATTATTTATTTATTTATTAAATATCTAATATCTAATATTTTGTGTGTCAACCGATTTGAAGCGACTTTGTGGATTAAGCCTTCAACAAGTAAAGTAGCTTATCGTTAAATTTACAAATTATTACTCGATACAGTCATCACATCAAATATCAAGTTCGATCCTGACAATTGCTGATGTTTAAAAAACTAATATTTTATTATAATTATAGACTTAAATAAAGGTAATTACGTGAATGACCTACAAAGTTCGATCGTAGTTACGGTATGTCATATTGGTAATAATTATAGAGGTATTTGAACGAACTTGATACTGTTATTAGCATGATACATGAATACCTACGATTCGAATCTAATTAGATCGAAGTATCTGTAAACATGTTCCAAATCGAAATGGGATGAAACGTAAAGAAATGAAACAAATCAAACCAGCAACTGATGAGTAAATTGGTAACAAACAAGAAGGATGACGAATTCGAAAAATCAAAATAAAACCTTTGAAATTGGTTTAAAAATAAAACTCCACTCAAAAAGCTACACGCGCAAAAGGTTACAGAGAATATTAAGGTCACCTTCTAATGAATTTATTGCTCAATTCAACGGAATTTTACTCTTTTTTGCGTTCATTCGCTCCGATATGATTTTATAT
This sequence comes from Vanessa tameamea, assembly GCF_037043105.1. Taxonomy (NCBI): domain Eukaryota; kingdom Metazoa; phylum Arthropoda; class Insecta; order Lepidoptera; family Nymphalidae; genus Vanessa; species Vanessa tameamea. The sequence goes on along the minus strand of NC_087318.1, from coordinate 2,496,394 downwards.
CACTGTTACTGAATTTATAAAGTTGTTATAGTCTACTTTAAGAAAATATTTTACGCATAATTTTTATAAATAAAAGTATAATTATAATTACGGTTTCATGATGGCATGCGGAGGTGTCATTGTTGCAAATTCAAATATTTCACTATCGGCTTTAAAATCATAAACTTGGTCTTCGTCAGCTAAAAATTTAGGACATTGGCACTTTTACCTTTCTGAACCGCAAGGCTCTTTAACCTACGTATGTGCCAGCTCGAGGGTTACCAGAAGTGTAGGCCAGTTTCTGGGAAAGGTCTTTTGTTTATTTTTTTAGTATCTGATAATCACGGAATAAACGTTTCATTCAAAACTCAGCATAGCAAATTCACACTCGTTGGATAAAAGCGGGTAGTGTGTTAACGGTACTTGAGGATTTGTTCAGCTTTGGTGGCTGCACCGGCTTTATGGGACGTGCTCTGGGTAAGAGATACATCCATGCATCATCATCATCATACAAGAACATGTCCATACTATTCCACTATTGTTGCTCCATCGGGTCTCTTGCCATAATCTTTGTATAAGCTGTTTGGTTCTCAAGTAGCAGGATTCGATGTTGTGGCTATGGCACGATGGTATATACCATTAAGTGATACATGGCAAAATGAACTACCGCTTTAGCGACAGCTGAGGCATAGTTTCGGAAATGTTCCATATGGCTACCACAGAGGTAGAAGTGAGGCTCGCAAATCTTTAAATCTAAACGAAGGCATGCGGCGACACGTATCGCTAGTCGCCATTGCATGGTAAACTGTTAATTTTCTGTTACTATTGAAGTAAATTTCTGGTACTATGTTTTTCGATAAAACACAACTTAAATCACCTCAGTCGACCTAGCCGTTTCCAATAGATCGGCGAACATGCATAAAATAAACACAAACGTCGAATATCGACTCCTTTTTTTTTTATAGAAAAAGGTAAAAAAAAATTGTAATATCCACATGTTTTCATTTCGTTCCTTATGGTTGGATTTATTATTCGACAAAAGTTCGAATTTCAAAAATATCATCAATACTTTTTATTACATTATTTATGTATTACATAAACAACACACGCAAATAAACGAGTAATTAAAAATGTAATCATACATTAAAAAATCAAAACAAAGCCCTAGCAATTAATCCTGTTGTGTATTTCAAAGTAATACTGGTGTAGTGCGATTGAAATAAATGAGCTAATAGATTCTTTATTTTTTTTTCACTCGTAAAACGATGAGTGTATTAATTTTTAGTATTGTAATTAATATAAATATTTCAGTATTTAATTTGTGCTTGTATAAATGGGATCAGCGTGCTGGATCAAATGTATTGAGGAACATGCATAACTTAGTATTATTGTTTTTTTTTTTGCATCAAGTACTGGCACATGAGCCGCTGGTGTTAGTTTTTCGTGCATACTTCAAAAGATTTAGTTGCCCTTCGCTAACAAGCTCTTTAAAATTCCAAGTCGTTCTTTAAAATTACAAATTAATTTTTATTTTAAATTTGTATTAAGTCAGTATTAAGTTAAGTAAATAATTAAGTTTTTTCACATTGGTTATTATTTTAAATCAATTTTGTGGGAATTTTAAAGAGCGACCTTTAGTACGAATTCGGTCATGTTCGAATACGAATTTCCACCAGCGTCCTTTCTGATCATTTTATTTCGGTTGCTTTGAAATAAATTCTTAGTTTTTATACATTTTCGGAAAGGTAAGTCAACGATTATGTTTTTCAAAATAATCTGCAGAACAAGTTTCATAATGTTTTTTTTTTTGTTTTTCAGGCATATTTGATGGAAAAAAATAAAAAAAATATTGAAATAATATCGTTTTTCTTCTCGCATTTTTAAATTTGGACCGATAATTATTGTTTAAATATTGAAAAATATCCAGTGTTTAATCGTTTTTATAAATCAGAAGAAAAAAATAGATTTTAATCGATGCTTTATTTTAAATAAATTTTTGAAGTTGCAATTTTCACTTATTTTGAAAAAATCTAAAAAACGCGATAACTCAAAAATGGTTCACTTTTGTATTATGCATATGGGGGTTAAAATTATCGCAAATAGACATCCCTATTACCTCCTAACGTGGATACGTCGAATTACCAACAACCCTATATATTGACGAACAGCAGTGTATTATAAATGTAAAGTTAAATTTGTGTCTACCATTTAATAATATTTAAAAAATATAAGCAACAAGCTGAATTTTAATTTAGAGAGGAGGCGTAACCTTCCTTTGGTAAGTTTAAACGCTATTACTTTAACATATATAAGATAATAAATTAGCTTCTATTAAAATTAACGATTTTATCTTTATGTTTCAATTCAAATGCTTAGTATAATTAAATGTTTTATAGGTAAGAAGAAGAATGATCAATATTAGTAAGACTTTATACTTCTATATATAAACAAGTTTTTTTTAAATATTCCTTTCATATAATTAAACCATTTATGTGATTCGTCTGAACAATTGATAAACTATGTAAATAAATAAATGTTTACAATAGACGCACAGACAGTTAACGACTGTTCTCGCTGACCTGTTGAACATGGCGGGCGATCTGCCAAATCTCAGTGGACTATTAAATTAATTCTGAGATTCAATGAGGTTGCACGTTTAGGTCGGGCGCGATCAATTATCATTAACGGCTCTCTGTTATGTAAACTAATCGATATGTTTTAAAGGAAACTGTTTTCCATCCGTACATAATGACTACATTAAAAACATTAAATGCTTGAACTCATAGCTTCGATTCATAACGCCCCACATCCTACTCCGGAAAAGTATTGAGGTTTTACTCCAAAATACTATATTTAATATTCTTAACTTCTTGTTGGTTGAGACGAAGTGTTTTCGGCGCCGGCGACTGGTGACTTCGAAATCGATTTACTACTATGGAATTCGGAGCTAGTAATGACCAAACAATCGATACTCTGTTCAAAATAGTGAAATACACTTCTCGCAAGTGGTTCCACTCACAAGTAAGCGATGAAAACTAGCATCGTTTTGCCAGATAGGGTCTTGAACCGAACTATTAAAAAGCTGACGCGATGAGATTTATCGATGCCCCATATACCCGCTCCATCAAGTTTGCGATCGAGCAAAATCAGAGCTTGTTGATTGAGGCTTCGTCTGACCAAACATAAAACTGAAAAATGTGGAGTCTGTACGCCTAAGCCTGCTATTGTCAGTGAAATATAGAGTTGGCACCTTGAAGAATATAGATTTTCCAAGGGCCAGATAGTCAATGTTGGTGACCGGTGTGCCTCTCAAATTATCCAGAGGAGCTCTCGGACTTTGACCAAGGCATCTCGCATAAGCGGCTATAATAATAACGATAAAACCCTCCTGAAAAACTGATCCTCATCTCCATTCTCAGCTACTTATATAAACTTGGATCATCAAGAGTTGGTACGAATTGTCTCGCCAGACGACTTGATGAGTTCCAGCTATCAGAGCAAGCAAACTTTGGATCAGGCTACAGAACTATAGCGCACATACATACTTTTACTATCTAAATCCAGGACTGTCAGATAAAGGTGATACAAATGCGCAGACGAATGAGACAGGAGTATGACATATCCTCGAAACTGTTTACCAACCTGATATAAGACGCCTTCAAGACGTCAAGAATATGGAGGCAAAGTAAAAGGCGAATACAAGACGACCTCCGTGGTCGAGTAGTCTGTACATCGGTTTTCATCGGTACGCCGCTCCGATGTCCCGGGTTTGATTCCTGGCCGAGTCGATTATGAAAAAGTTTATTAGTTTTCTATGTTACCTTGGGTCTGGGTGTTTGTGGTACCGTCATCTCATATCATTATGTTTCGTAGCCTAAGCGAGTCTTCCCGGCGTTACGGTCTCAATAAGAACTTGGACAGGTGCTTACATCTTCTGTAACACAATGTTGAAAATAACACGTTTCACCATTTTTTTTAAGCAGTTAAAAGTTTCAGTAAGACAATAACCCGCCCCCCCTCCACTGGGATACTGGGTTATGTGAGATTCCTTCTGGGAGAGCAGAATCGGCCCTTTCTCGCGTCGCGGTCTCCTATAAGGGGACCGAAGGAGGTTATTTTCAACATTGTGTTACATTTATGAAGGTCTCACAGACGGAGGCTACGGTCCTCTACTGCGATGCCTGGAGTATCATCAACACTATTACTCGTAGAGAGAGTTCCGTCTAACTTCGCTGGGCAAGATCTGTCTCTCCGCGTTCTACGTGGAGCACGACTCCAGCGTATGTTGAGTGATGTCCCTGTCCGCGCCATAGTATTATTACCGTCATCGTTTCACGAACAATCTTACGCAGAGATTCTCTAAAACAGCCGTGACCGGTCAATATCTGCGTCAGTAGGAATGTGACTTGTCGCTTTCGTCCCATTCAGTAACAATTTTGCGGATTTCTTGAAGGAAAATAATATAATAAAAGTTTTTGAAAAAAAAATATTTTTTATGATTTTTTTTCCGAAAAATGAGACTTTAAACTGCTCTCCTGTAAAGTTCTAAAATTTGCTACTAGTGAACTGACCGTACTTCTTCCAGCTCGTGTGCTGAACTGTTGTACTTAGTATAAGAGGTACGAAGGTTTGTGATTATTTGAAGACAATATAATATAATTATGCCGTTGACACAACAAACATAGCATCTTAGTTCCTAACGTTGGCATCGAATAACGATCTAATGAATGGTTAATATCTGAGTCTGCGCCAATCTCTCGGTAGTGACCGGCTACATCAGAATATTTAAATATTATGTTACTGTATAATGTCCTTATATTTGATATAAACGTAAATTAGTTTGATATAGTGACGTCATAATTGCCAATAATATATTAATAAAAAAATTGTAATATTAAATTTATATATTAAACATTCGAGCCATAGGAGTCCATAAAACTTAGTAAGTAATTCTAGTAATCATGTTCAGATATTTGGCTTTATGTGGTGCACTACAATAGTTGACAAAGTAATTAAAATATTTTACAAAAAATCGACAATTTTTTTGTCAGCTTAATAAAAAGGAACTAATAATTATAGTAACTTTGGTCTGACATACGAAATTGCAAATATTCTTTTGTTGTTCACTTTTACAATTCAATCTTATAAAATTACGAAGGACATATTTAACAAATAAAATGAATGTTTGTACAATTTATTAATTAGTTTACCTACACGTCTCGTTTGGCATATACCTATATATATATACATATGTGATATACTAAGATACTAAGGTATTTTTTTTTATGTTACACCTCCTTAATAGAGGATTTATTTTATGTGAGTATGCTGACACTAGACAGCTGTCATAGAAGGTAACCCGATGTAAGACGTGTTGATTTTGACTCCGAAGTTATTAAAGAAATATCACTCTTTTAAAACCTTTCACTCACTATAATCCAACATATATATATATATGTATATTTTCATACCATGATTGACGCACATGATCACAGATCACGGCTTTGTTGATAGCTCTAAAATACACAGATTTGACAACAAACACTGAATCGGTTTCAAAATATCTAAGTAAAATATTTTCAAATACCGCAAGATATTAATATTTGTTGACGACCATGAATATGAAATCGTGAGATTTCGGAAGGGTGATTAAAGAATCCCGACACAGATCAATACGAGATGCGAAAGGGAAAAACGAAAATATAATAGTACTAGTTTACGCCCGCGGCTTTGCTCGCGTTTTACACGTTGGAGTAGTAGTGCAAAAACTTTCATTAAAACACCTCGTCTAATTGCCTCCACTGGTGCAGGAGTGCTGGTTCATTCTGTGCCCAAAAAATCGGAATTGCGATTCAGTGGGCAAAAATTCCCGACGCTCGTGACTTGAACACTAACTATTTATAGATTTTCGTGTAATTAAGATCTGAATTTTACCTCTATAAGTAATATAATTTATATACTATACTTATATTTTTTACACACATATTATTTAGCTCCCAGTTCCTGACAATTTACTTATGTAAGGGTAGGGATCAACGTTACCCTCACTATTTAGAAGTACATTCGCGTTTACTTCTTACTATATCAACTCTACGACTACGCGTATGTACGCCTACGTCTTCGCCTACGTCTTCGCCTACGTCTTCGCCTACGTCTTCGCCTACGTCTTCGCCTACGTCTTCGCCTACGTCTTCGCCTACGTCTTCGCCTACGGTTTCGCCTACGCCTACGTCCATACAAAAGTATTGTGTAATAAAAAATAAAAAAAAGTTGTTGCGTATAAGTAAACATAAAATAATAAAGAGTATATATTATTAATACCTATTATAATAGTTTCTTTCGAAGTACTTATTTTGATTCGGACACGTAAAAAATAATTGATAACGAGTATCTGTAATTAAATATTTTAAATGTTTATTTAAAACAGTTCACAGAGTCATCTGACGTTATTTATTAGAACTAACTAAATATTTCTTTATTATTACAGAATAGTTCTCACACATAGTCAATAGGTGGTCATAACGTTTCCAAAAATCTTATGATCAACGCCATCTAGTGTAAATTGGTAAATTTACGTAATACGGCGTATAAGGTTCGCAGTTGATTTGCACGCGGGCAGTAAGCTTTCAATGGAGTGTTTTAGATTTTGCGAGTCACTTCGTCGTAAAGTAGTACCAAGAATAAAAACAAAAAGAATCCCTAAAACAGGTCAAAATAATATCGAGCCTAATTTTGATCACAGTTACAATTGCTAGATTCATTCAATAGATTTTCTGGTCAGGAATCAAGTGAATTGATTTTGAAAAAATAAATTCATCTGTGTACCAGTCTATACTTTTGCAAATAAAGATGAAATGTAAGTTGTAATGTTACAGAAAAAGCTGGAGAAAATTGTACATTATTCATTTTCATACATCAACATCATATTATCCTTACCAACCGTATTTATTCAAATTCTATTAGATTAGACCCGGTTTTTTTTTCTCGCTGGAAAAACGCATTACGCGTTTACACGTACGGCACGTGGGACTGACCGGTGCCCAGGATGCCTATTGCGCCCTAGTACACCGGAATACTCTCCGTATTTGCGGCGGGCGCCATCGCTTTCGCATGTTATCGTAACGAATTAGATCATAACTAATACTTTATCTATTTTTCCAATTAATTATTATATGCCAAGATAAACGAAATAAAAAACAAATCCTTTTAAAGATATTATAGTTACAAACTAACGCTCAAAGTTCTTCACGGATAGGTCGCCGACAAAAAACCTTGATTACCTTGACCAAAAAATGATTTAAGTTCAGGAACATACTTAGAAACCTTTATCTTGACAATATCCTTAACATTTACAAGGAAGTTAACAAAGCAATGCATTGTTGTAAAGATATATCCGAAATTAGATACAGCCACCTGAAATAATTACATTTTCCTCTTCATCATATAAGCCCAGCGTCTTTAGATCTCTGAAAAACTTGATTCAATCTACTCAAATGATCTTTGTCGGATTTCTTGATATCAACAGGAAAACCATATTAAATGTAATAACAAAGAGCTTGGTAATTTGTTATTTCTTATTACAATTTAACTTCATTTTGTCATGTCAATCAAATGAATATACTTTGTTTTGTTCACCTTTATTATAGCGTTACATAATATATACGTTTGAAATAAGATTCAAACGACTGTTCCTATATCGGTTGCCTCTTAATGTGATATCCTTGACTGAAAATAATTACAATTTACAGGAACCGGAAAACGGCAGGTTATAAGAACAGCCTTAACGAAACTTCTAACTTTGCCAATTCATAAATTCAAATCGTCATCGCATCCTATTCAACTCACCCTCCACTAATTATTCCGCAATATGGCTTCTATTTTTCCAAGTGAAAGATATTTTTCTGTAATTCTGATCGAAATAAAATGAGATACGAATGATATCGTGGATTTATTGAAAAGCCAAATTTAATTTGAAAGCATAGAAAATTAAAATTGTATCGCAATTTAATATTATTTATTAAACTGTTTACGCAAATATTCAACTTGATATATATACAATATACATATATAGTTAAGTTATAGCGCGAATAGAATTCCACACACTGACTAAATTAAACTTTGTAACATGTCTATGTGTACCCCGAGCCGCGTATTGCCATTTTTAAATTATTGTAGAATCGAATATTCAACCGTTACTGTGTAGAATATTAAACGATACCCAATAAGTAGTTACATGCTTGATGATCTTACTAGTCTGATTAACAGCTTGTACTCAAATTTGCTTTCCAGCAGCCGCCTCCACCGCTAGCGTCCTGCCAGACGCCAGTGCATGCACCGAGTCTCAACGACCAACACGACTCAAGCACCTCTACTTTCCTGCACTGAATGTTGAGTACTGTGCTCGCCTAGCTCCCTGACTGAGAATCACAACCTGTGTGATTGATTGTGATCACACCAGGTTGTGATTATACTTGGACATCGTTGGTAAGTACTCGAAGTAATGGGATTACTCATGACATTCAGTTCCAAATCTTTGGTCCATCCATTATCATCGGCAATATACATTCTGTAGATGCAATTAAAGGCCCATATATTCTCGCGCTCCTCTCTTCTCACGTGAGAGCCAAACACTGACGATGGATACCTAAATGATTTAAAGTTCATAATTTTTAGTAATGCTCGTCGTGACTACTCGATTTGCAAAATTCTTCGCGGTTTCCGATTCATCTTGTGATACGACAATTTAACAATGAGTATATCAAAGTGAAAAATGCGGTGAAAAGTAAAATCAGATATCACATTAACGACTATTATCGAGAATGAGAAATATGTACACGGAAGGATGATATTTCATTGAAAAATGGGCATATTTAAATAAAATAAATCGTTTTTATTTTTAACATTAAAAGGGTCATAATTTATTTGTATATAATTTCCGTTTGTGGCTTCATCAGTGTAGAATCAGAATATACGGTGCTCCCTCGGGATTTACTTAAAATAATGTTAAAATATGTTTATACTGTAAGTATGTTATTATAGAAGCTAACGGAACTTAATAATTTAATCAGGGGCATAAACCGTTTAGCTTTTGTAGCGTGAAAACAAGAAAGTCAAAATATTCTTCATTCAAGTAGGCTCTTATAAATAATTTAATAAAATAAAATAATTATTTAATTATCAATTCATACACGCTTTTCTAATTTTATCGCGTAATTAGCATTATTTAACCAGTATTTTATTAACTTAATAATACAATTGTATATATAAAAAATTAAATGTCTTTGGATTATAATATAGAAAAAAATACCACGCCACAAGAAGAGTGATACTTAACGGATCAAAAACTTGGTATCATAAGTTATACCTTACTTGTGTAATATTTATTTCCTGTTTATGCAATCTCATGTTAATAAATAAATTCTCACTTTGTCAGAAACGTCCCGAAGGGAGTCTCGAGCTCCAAGATTATAAATAGACCGTTCAACATAATCTTTCACACACTCAACAAAACATTTGCAACTATAAAATTGCTCTGTTGGATTTAAAGAATATAAAAAAAAAGTTGTCAATTTTCGAACACAATAATAGAACTGTTATTATAGTGTCCAAAAATATCTTATTTCAATAAATGTGCTGATTAATAGGATCAGTATTACGGCAGACGATTTCAGCGCTCATACTTAGGATAACTACAAAATCAGGCTTAATTAAAACATTATTGCATAACTCCGAAGTACTGATCCAATTTGCTTAACCACATTCAGTTTGGAGAAAGCCGATCGGCGACCAGTATATTGGACGTGAAAAGGAAATTCGCCGATTTGCGTTTGCCGCACCGAATGGGCATATTGAAGATAATTTCGATAAGGGTTATCCCCTATTATACCAATACTTGAACTAGTTACCATTCAGATTTTCCTATTATTTTAAACCTTAAAATCAGAATATATTCGTGTATAACGGTGATTCCGTTATACACGAATATATTCTGATCAAATCAAATCAAATTCATTTTATTGACGTAAATTTTACAATAAAGCATTTTTGAATCGAAAATATTTCAAGTCTACCATTGTTTTGATAAGAGGCCTTCAGCGATAATTTTATTATTCCGTATATGTTATTTTTAAAATCTACAAATCTCACATATAAAGTGCTTGATTGCCTATTAGAGTTTCGGCAATTTTTAAATTATGAACAAATACCGATTTAAAAAATTTGCTTTTATAATAGTACACATGTTTACTTTTTTATTTTTTAATCTATTCTGTACTCGGAGCTCGAATGAAAGCATATGATCCGGGTAATATATAGCTTGGTTTGAAACGGTGGCTATTATGTCGCTGTACTTGATATTTACGTTCTTTTATCTCTCGCGATCTGTTCAAAGACCAGCCCCATTTAAGCTGTGAATAGCAGTTTTTTCTTGAAAAATCTTATCGCCTGTGGCATTTTACTCATCGCGTAAGAGTCAAAGTTGAAATATTACATATTAATTCATTATTAAATATTATTTTAAATAAATTAACGCATTAAATTTTAATCTTATTTTTAGTATAGTTTTTTTCTGTTAATGTTCTTGTTATAAATAATGTTGTTGTTTGTAAAAAACATTAACAAAAAAAGCGGTGTTTTAAAGTTTTTGGGTAGATAGTTTCACTAAGCATTTTATGTCCGTATGAAATTATATTTACTGGAGTTAAATAAATAAATAAAATAAATTATAAATTCTAATCTATTACTATAAAAGTGTTTATTGACATAATAATTATTAACATCAAGTCCTTAGATATAAATATAATAGTTACTGTACAAATCCTGACCGTGTGGAATGGTGGCAAGAATGCTAGCAGCATTTTCCGTTGAATCGCAATTCCGATCCTCTGGGCAAAAAACGAACCAGCCCTCCTCTCACCAGTGGAGGCAATAAGGCGAGGTGTTATACTTTTAATGAAGCTTTTTGCACTACTCCAAGGGTCAAGTGTTTCGACAGCATATGGGACAAAAAAGTAATTTGACATAAGACACGAATATTTAGATCGTTTTTTTGCTTCAGGTTTTTCCGCAGCGGCACCGGCTCTTAACATTGTTAAGAGCTGGTGTATGTAATGTGGCTTAGTTTCCGTCGCCTCTATTCTAAGAAATGGAGTTTTCTGAATTGATTATATGTTGCTTTGGAATAATTATAAAGTACTTCTCATGTATCACTATAAGTGGACGTTAATTTTAGTCTTTTTATTTATTATTTTTTCTAAGATATTTCCTTGCCTTTGTTTTATCTTGTAAGTATATGTTACCGGTTAGATTGTAATCTATCTCGCGAGATTGTGTACTGTTGAAAGATTATAAACCGTAACATAGTGCTTACAATTTAACGCATTATTTTTCGGTAGATTATAATCTACGAAGTGCGTAATTTCAGTTAAATTATAAACACTAACCTAACCGATATATCATAAACTATCAAAGTTTTTGACGTATTATTTTGAATTAAATTACCATTCACAAAATTTCGGCAGTTTACAATCTCGCGAGATAGATTATAATCTAACGGTATTTACAATTCTACGGTGATATATATATACATAGTTTGAGTTACGCTATTGTATATATCTGCACTCATAACATTTAACACATTGTATTAAAAAAATAATATATTGTTAGGGAATAGGATTAAAAAGTAGCAACACCAGTGACGTGCCTATAAAACGGAACGTCAAACGAATGTCGGGGAGCATTTGCTCGTCGGTCGTCGGAGGGTTCACACGATTCGTTTGTGTAAAATTCATTATTATCTACCATTTAAAAATTTACTTATGAGTTGCTAATGATTATTTTTGAAAAATAGATTGTTTAACTTATTTAGTTAACATTAAATTATTCGTAGCTGATATTTAATGATCTTTTTTATAAAAAAATCACTTCTGGTTCCTAAAAATATTATAATTTTAATAATATCAAAATATCAAGCATTAATTTTCAAAACTTTATCAAAATCGATTTGTCCTTCTTTCATGCCACAGAGCATAGGTTCAATATGTGATTATGAAAAAAAAAGGCTATTGTCGATGGTAACATAACATACCATTAGGTGGCGGAATATCACGTCCTTACCTTACCATAAAAATTCAGTAAATTTACTAATTTTTTAATAAAATATTAAACAAAATTTCCGTAGCGATGTTTGTGTTTGTGTGTATCGTTGAGCAATTAGACATATACCTTATAGTATAGTCGGCGTAATCCATGCTAGAAAACGGTCTCAGGGGTCGGTGCTGGTGCCTGTGAGATTCAACAAAGCGTAGTATTTTAATCTTCGAACACAATACAGGCCCAATTCGATGAGAGTATGATAAGGGTATATAATTTACCCTTATCTTAACTTACATAGAAAAATTATAAACAAATATATTCATTTAAATTATAAATCCCCGATATAAAAAGCTATAAATGAGGGAACCAACCGGCCATGAATTTTGGACACGATGCTGTTAAGTTTCCGGGGTACCGCTAAGGGAATAAGGGATATCTTTATCTAAGTTAATTAAAAACCAGTATTTTTTTTATAGTGTTTTGTTATCGACACCTTTACTCATTTTAGAATATATGATCATTTCAATACAGAATACAGAGAAAAAAAGTTCAACAAACATTACATTTACGTATTCCGTATTGTATACACAATAGTTACTAACAATTATTTATTAATAGAGACATTTATATATAAGTATAAGTATTGATGTATAAATATTTGTTTGTTTGTAAGTTTATGGCTGCACCGCCTACCCTGATGTTTTTAAAAAATCTCTCTCAGATTGGGTTGTCTGAAAGAGATGGCTAATTAGCCTTAAGTCCGCCCGTTGTACAACACATCAAATATTTGTTTATAATTTAGTATCATTTTTTTTTTGTGTTTAGTCCTAAGATATCTGTATTTTATGTTTGTGGTGTACAATAAAATATAATAAAAATTAATTAAAAAATTCAATACTATTTCACTTAACTAATACCATAATGTCATATCATTCAAGATCTCACAACGATGTTATATCAATTCAAGGTCAAAGTTGTTTTTTGTCTTTACACCTCCTGTGGTTATAATAGGCTCACCTTAGCCCGCTCATAGCGTTTAATGTGAGCCAAGACCAAAAATTTCAAACTTAGGGAGGGAGTTATGCACCTAGTATCCCTGTTATCACCACACGCTTTACTCTATCGACGGGCTATGCAGACTAAATATTCTCGGTACCTAGCATTATTTAAACTTAGTAGCGTTCAACCTTAAGTGAGTACTTGGTAAAGCGAACTTTGTACCTTCTTTTATTTTATTTTTTAATATTTTCCTAAAAGGAAATGCTTTCAGCTGAATTAAATTGGTGTTATGTCTAAGTCTTAGTACTACATCGACAGAAACAATCTCTTAAAATTTAAATATAAAAAAAGAAATAAAATAAAAAGTTACACCAAAGGCACGGACATCATGTCTTAGGACATACAAAAATAACAACAATAAAAAATTAAAAAAAGCTGGTAAGTTACATTTTCTTGATTTTCGTAATGGCTTTGGAACACAATTTAATAATTATTATTGAGACGGTGTAATGGGCAGAGTCCTTAAAGCGTATAAAGTTTAATTGCTAATAATTTATGTCAGGCGTACACAACATTTAACTAAAACAAGTATCTAATAAATTAAGCAGTCTAATTTATTAATTAGCAACAATAAACAATGATACTGTTATATTTTCTTTGTAATCTTAGAAGGCTTAAACAGATAACAAAAGGAAGTGAGTTGTAATGCGATTTGTTGTGATGTAATTTCGTATCCGTTCAGATAAACATGTTTACATCACCTGAATTAACTTTCCAGACCTCCAAGACTTGCAAGGTCGTACGAACTCGCACATTTTTTGAGTTTCGGTCCATAAAACATAATGATGTCATTTATAACAGAAATAACGAACTGGTCCTAAAAACAACGATAATAATAACTAACATTAAGTATTTCGGCCCCTTAAACAGAATTGGTTATCTCCTATAATATGTGAAACAATTTTCTCAGAGTGCTCCGATTGTGGACATACTTCAACGATGTATATATAATTCCCTGGAATATGTTCACCGTCATATGATCGAGGTCACTGTACCCTGTATGTCCACAGAGATAAACAAATCGATTCAAAGTGATGAAAGCCCCATATAACTTTGATAGTAACTGCAATCGAAATATCCTTTTTTATTCAAAGTAGATTTTTACAAGAATTTTAAAACCATCATTTTATAAGACTATATTATTATTTTTTTGTTACCTGCGGGCATTCTTATCACCCTTCCAAGGGCATATGTATAATGGATGTAAATATTTCTGTATAATTAAGGTCTCAATACAAATTAATATTCTTACATCTTATATAAATATTTTTCCATTCATCACATAGAGCTTCCAGTTTCATATTACGAATGCACTTAAACATTTCAAAAATAGCAGCTCTATATCCTTACGTAATCAATAATAAGAGTAATATTTTAATCTAAAAATATGTTGTGTTTCTGGTATAATTATATAACAATTTAATAATGTTAAATTAAATATTCTGAACTCCTTAGCGCAAGGAACTCCTCCTGAAGTCGGAGCGATTTTAATGAAATGTTTTGTACGCTTGAGTAGACTCGTGTGGTTTAAATTGGACCCAATAGGTGGTGGTGCTAGTCAACCGACGGCCAATCAACGTCAGTACTTATTTGAGGTCATGTCAGGCATACATCATGAAGTACAAGGATAATATGCTGATTGAAATTTCTTTAAATATTTCGATCACACAAACACAGTTTACAGCTATTTCACGTGACATAGTTTTCACGTTAAATTCACCGAGCACTGAATTAACTCATGTAAAATACTACAAACACTCGATCAAAGAGCTCGTAAAAAGAAAACACTGCATGGTTATCAATGACAAATTGGAAATGTTTGTTTATTTTTTTTACCCTTGTTTTCATGTGTTGCTTTCGATCATACTAGCTTTCATTCTTTACCAGATTTTCAGAATACACCTTCAAGCTCAGAATGCGCACATCTTAAGAATGCCTCCAGTGAGGCCGGCTGTCTACATATTATATAACGTTGTTGTTGTTGGAAGGATGTAACGTGTCTATGTATCTGTATAACGCTGTCAAATGCTTAAGTATCTACGTGTTGTAATTCATGGAGTATCTCGACCCCTCCGGTACGATCGGTGTATGTTATCTGTATTTCCTAACAAGCATGCAGTGTCTGTATATCGTCATTATAGTAGAGAACGTGTTTGGGAAAGGGTCGGGCCCCTAAGCGTCCCAAGCACGTCATTCACTATGTTCACTTTTGCTAATATAAATATCGTTTAAAAGTGTTTTCAAAGAGCTTAACTATATATTTTACATTACGCTTGTATCGCCTGTAACCCGAGGCAATGCGTATAAATCTATTTTGGATGCCAGGGTAGCGAAGTTTTGAGGGTTCAAGAGGCGAATACTACGCTAGCATACGATAGAACAGATCGTCTGTAAGCTTTGTACATTATAATTGTATGTCAAAGGGACAATTTACTTCGCTCACATTATCATCCGGTGAATTAAACCTAGCCAAGACAAAGCCACCTTTGTTTCTTGGTTTGAGGTTGATAGAAAATAATACAAAAGTATTTAACCTTAGGTACCAGGTGATTACTTTGTTGAAAGGTGACAGTGACAGCCGTTGTCCAAACGCGTCATCTGCGAATTGGAAACGGTTCGTGGGAAGTGAATTGTGATCGGTAGGTAGCGTTGTCAAACATGAACATGGTTCATTATGTTAGCCTCGTTTTCAAATTACTCGAAGCATACAATGACTACAGAATAACCTAGAGAGGACCTTGTGGGACGGACGGATAACTTTATGCATTATTATGTACATCGAAGGGGACGATTCGATAAATAATCTTATATAACTAGCATAACTAGACGGCATGTCTTGTTTTCTCAGCTGTTCTGTCGGATAAAACGCCATAACTTTCAATAGGCATAAGTGGATCATACCTTACTTAATATTCGCACATTATACGGTGTACTTGATGCATGAGTGTCTCGAACGAAATCCAAATTTATCAATTATTATTCATTAATCTGCTTGTATGTATATTTGTATCTGATAATAATTATTTATTTATTTTCAACATCAGTCGTTGTAATGTTTTATTCGCTTTGTAGAAGTTTGAAATAAAAACTTAAAACTCTATTCTTGAGTTAACCTTTGTACTGCACAGTGCACATTGTCACTTTTCATGCACTCCACGCTACATACTCGACTTATCGATGTCATAAGAAGGTAGTCAGCATAACACGTATGATTACACCGTATCTTTCAATACGGTCGTGATCTGGAGCGTGACCAATAAACTGCGTGCGTTATTGTTAGTTCACTCAGCATATTATTTTGTTTGTATTTCACCAAGCTTCTCGAATACATTGGATTGTTGGATGTATCATTTTTATATAAATTCAAAACTACGATAATAATGATTAACTATAATGAATTGATTCCAAATATAGTTTCTAAATTTTAAGTACAATTTAAATTTATATTAATTAAAACACACACAAGCCTTTCATTTATTCAGTAAGCACCATTATGTAAAATGCACATTAAGTAATACAAATTCAATTAATATGTAATTAGATTGCCATGGACATACCTATATACATAATTATATTGTAGGTTTTGACCTTTTTTATCGTTACGACACCGTTTATTTCATTCGTTTAAAAAAAATTTTTGGTACGTTAAATTGATTTGGAAAATTAAACTGTGGTATCTTTATAATTCTCTTGTATCCTGAGAATTTATCGTTATATTGGTTTAACTATTTTTAAGTCTAGGGCTTATAAGGCTGCACATTCTGAGTTTAAAGGTTCAAATAATCGTCTCTGGCCATTGCAAGTTATTGGATTTTTCTATCAAGAAGTTTTAAGTAGCAGCCCGGAGTTTAGAAGTTGGCAATGTTGAAAATTCCGTGCTACGGAAGCACGTTAAGCCAATGATACTGCGCCTGAACCCTCTCCGGTTATTTTGGATAGCTGTAATTTTGGATTATGAGAGCGAAAGAATAAAAAGTTATCCTGTGTTTGCGCATTTACGATGGTCCTCAATATCTCATACGAAGTTCGTCTTCACACGAGAAAAATCGGAGGAAATCAATTCGGTTACTGGAAATATAAACTAATCTTTTCAATATTAAAATCAGACAGAAAGACAGATAAAATATTAAACATTATTTACATGTGATGCGTTGTTGACAAAATAAAAATAAAATATTACTAAAAAAAAGGTTATTGCTTCTCAAGTTTTTTTAGTAAAGGGATCAATGAACTACCTATGAGATGGCAAAAGTACATAGATAACAACGGTGCATACCTTGAGTATATAATATATTTTACGGAAAAAAAAAATTGACCGTGTATTTCTCGCGTACAAAACGCCGTGAAAATCGACGCGAAAGTCGACGAAAATAAAATGGATATAAGAAATTGATGAAAATAAATAAATATATGTACATATATTAATCAAGAACTATTCGTAGTACATAATATCAGTTGTTTTTCTGTATTCCTTCCTCGTTTGGAATAGACTATAGATCATGCCACTGATCATGAGTCTAGTTTTCTTCTACGTAACTTATTTTGCGAGCTTTATGGAAGCACTCCACTGGCACTGATGAGGTAATCTTGTTTCTGGCCTAGCACGGTGCACTAGTGGTTATTTGCTTTCCTCAAAACTTGGAATAATTAATGTTCCAGTTCAGTTTATAGTATATTAATGACTAAGTTATTTATAAATTATTGATCGAGTAAAATCTTTGTATACCTGCATTTTTTACTCATTACGTCCGACCTACGTTATAAAAACTTCAGGTAGCTTTTAATATTCTTATAATCTTATTTTCTTAATGCTCTTAGATTGTTATACACTTTAGGTTCTTTAGTTTGGCCATAATTTATTTTCTGCCTGGCGAAATTGAGCGACTATTATGGAATCCTTTAATAATATTACGGTAATTGTTAGGAATCTTGTCGATTGTCGATACCTCTATCATATTTTTTTATGTATTAGGTAGGCGGACGAGCGATTGGGCCACTTGATGTTAAGTAGCCATCACCGTCCATAGACATTTGTGCTGCAGGAAACATTAACCATTCCTTACATCACCAATGCGCCACCAACCTTAATAACTAAGATGTCTCCCTCGCTGGCTCACTCACCCTTCAAACTGGAACCTAACAAGTAAGAAGAATGTCTGATGAGTGGGTGATACCAACCTACCAAGTGAATCTTTGTTATGGATTGTCTTTGACTGGATGAGCACGTCCAAATGGCTACAGATTCTATACTTCAGCAGAGCCCATCCGCAGAGATCGTAATTCTTGGCGATTTTAATGCCCACAATGTCGAGTGGTGGGAGACGCACTACCAATCATGCGGGTAGTAGATCTATTCTCGACTTCGCCTTAGCATATGATTTGATACAACTGGTCACCTCGCCAACGCGAATACCAGACGTGGAGGATCATACAGCTTCCCCGTTGGATTTTCTGCTGACTTCCCATCCGGATGGCTACCAGATTATCGTCGATCCCCCTCTGTGCTCGTTGGGCCACTGTCTCGTTCGGAATACAGTGTCGGTTGCGCGGAACTCACGACCTCGTTTCGTAGGCTACAGCCGAGCAATTGTTTGGATTAATCCCGGCTGCTGAATCTTCGTTCGTCACCTTCGGACATCTCGTCAAAATTTAAAGTTTCACCCGCGCCAGATGTCCGAAAATCCTCAACATCGCGATTTTTAAGATATTTTCTGCCTCGCAAAACCATTCTGTGGAACCAGCTTTCGCCGGTGGTTTTTTTGAACCGAAACGACTTGGGCACCTTCAAGAATATACCGTACTCATTCTTTAAAGGCCGGCAACGCCAGGTGCGTGCCGGTGCCGACCTTTAAGCCCCCCAGTGTTGCACATGTCTATGGGCGGTGGTAATCACTTTCCATCAGGTGAGCCTCCTGCTCGTTTACCACCTATAACATAAACAAAACTACAATCATCACTAAATGCAGTACATTTATTTTTTTGAATTAA
Source organism: Vanessa tameamea (assembly GCF_037043105.1). Lineage (NCBI taxonomy): Eukaryota > Metazoa > Arthropoda > Insecta > Lepidoptera > Nymphalidae > Vanessa > Vanessa tameamea. The sequence goes on along the minus strand of NC_087318.1, from coordinate 2,477,275 downwards.
ATGCTTCTTATTAGTATCATTAACACCCCTTTTTTGTTATTAATTTAATAATTAAATAATTCAATTACTCGTAGTATGTTAACAACCGACTTACTTTACGCCATTCGTTAATACGCCATTTTGATACGTATACATCATATACATATTATAATTACTATAGTCATTGTCGCATATTACATTTGTTTCTAACTGAATTTAATTAATAAATCATTAATTAACACTGATTAATTTAAAAAAAGGTTTAGATTTTTGAATTTTAATATGCATACCTTTCGCATCACAAAATAGCGCAGCACTAATTTTAAATTACACGCAATATCATAATACGATCATTTCTAATAGGTACGAATCAGAATACACACCGCAACAGTAATGAGTCGTAGTTTCACCCGCAACATATATATGTTTGAAAATATATATGGTACCACCAGTTGCACCAGCGTCAGCCGCCGTAAGGCGGCTGAATACATGGGCCGCGCGCCTGGAGCGCGCATTCCCCCTCATCCTCCATGTCGGAATGTGACGAACTCCCCCTAGTCCGCCACTGGAGGCTGGGCGTCAATGGAGCTGACGCCCTGCGACGGATAAGATGGTTGGCTCCGCCGCTGACCATCGGTGTAAAACACCTGGGAGGCTCGAGTAGCGAGCCCTCCCACTCCCTCCTAGCCAACGAGGCCACTCACATGGTCCGCCCTGCCAAACCAGAGACGTACCAGGAGCAGCCCCACGGCATCGCTCCGCGCCAGTCTTAGCCGTGGCCGACGAGCAAGCTCAAGCCTGCCCCGTTGCCCAGGGTACACCACGAGGAGGTGACCTAACCTAACCTAACAGCAATACATATACAATACTATTGTTGTGTTCCGGTTTGATGGGTGAGTGAACCAGTGTAACTACAGGCACAAGAGACATAACATCTTAGCTTCCAAGGTTGGTGGCACATTGATGTGACATGAGGAATGGTTATTATTTCCCACAGCATCAATGTCTATAGGCGGTGGTAACCACTTACCACCAGGTGGCCCATTTGCCCGACCACGTACCTATTACATAAAATAAGAACATGTCTTATTGCCATTATGTGAATACATCATGAATCTACCACCTTTGTCAAGGTTATTGTTATAGCAGCTTGTGGCTCCGCCAACGGAAGCAAGGGAATGACAGCGCAGATCCATAGCAGTATCCGTGAAAATGTGTATGAATATTTTGATTAAATAGTTTGACCAATCAAGACGTGTATGCGGAATAAACAAACTGACTTTCGGATTAGTTAGCATTAAACCTCAGATTACGTTATTATTATACTTCTCGGATCGCCTATATTTATAAACATGTCAGTCCTACTAAAATTAAAAATTATATCTCAATTGCGTATAGAAAATTGCTTATCTTTTGATATGAAACTCGTCTTCTTATACCTCGTTGGACATGAACTAGGTACGAAAGACGTTGTTCCCATTAAACTAATATTTCAATATTATCGTAGGTATTAGTTGTTCGAAATATAAATTTTAATTTGTAGTATAACAATTTTACCGTTTTCAATTTTTTTTTCTTAATGAATTAAAAATGTCTCCTCTTGTTAATCATTCCGTTTGTAAGCCAAACCGTCTTAAAATGTTAATTCTAAGTCTTGTTAGCTGTTAAAACTAAGTGTCTTTTTCAGAAAAGAGTACTTATTACTAATAAACAGTTGTCTGAGGCTTTTAAGATATGCCCTACTTTTTTATAACTCACATTTCTAAAAGAAATTAAGAATATTTTACTATAATTCATTTATTCTATTTTGGTGATTGGTGATTTGAAAATAATTCTTGTTTTTTTTTTTCATGAGATAGGTAGGCGGATGTGAAAATAGGCCAACTGATGGTAAGTGGTCACCACCGCCCATAGAAAATAGCGCTGTATGAAATATTAACCATTCCTTACATCGCCAAAGTGCGACCAACCTTAACTAAGATGCTATGTCCCTTGTGGCTGTAGTTATGAGTGGGTGGTACCCAGACAGGCTCGAAAAAAGCTCTACCAGCAGGTAATTGTCTTCTTGTGAAAGTTTTATTAAATCGTCTTAATATACGCGGTAAAAAAGTCAACAAGAGTGCATTGAAAACTCGGATGGTTCTTGAGAATTGTTGGCGTAAAATACTAGTAGCATACGTCAGATATATGTACCGAGACGGGTCAACACAAAGCCCACCAAGTAAAGTGTGTTTTAAAAAAGTTTTTCCGTCGGCTCTTCTCAGATCAGCGTATTTTCTTTATTTGACAATTAATAAGCAAGTTTAATGCTTAGGAATTAATTAAATATTTATATATTTATTATTTCTGCGTTCACTATCACAAAATCTCAATATTAGATTAAGATTAAAAAATAATTAAGAGCCTTCACTCATTTCTTGCCCCAGTGCCTCCAGACCTCTAAAACCGGCCTTGGCTATTATATAAAACACTTCCTTGAACTATGGTTATATAATGATGATAGGATGAATTTCCGCAAATTATTATACGTGCAGCCTGATTTACAACTTTTGAAAGCATTAAAAAAAGCATACATTTTCGTCTATATACGTTCACTTTTTTACCTAAAGTATAATATATTTTACAATTCAACCAACTAATATTATTTATTTCATTCTCAAATGAAAAATAAACCATTAAAAAAGTCTGTAATTATGATAGAACTTAGTTTGTTAATTTCATTTAAGACGCTGACAGAATCTAAATAGATTTCTATTGAATTTCAAGGACTGTTATCTTCATTTATGATAAAAGACCAACTCTTTTTCGTATTACTAAAATTACTGTGTTCAAAAACACGTTTTCCAATTAGTAAGTTTAAGTAATTTTACATTAAATTACTTTTATTACATTACATTTATTGAGCTAATATAATAATAACGGCGTGGCTAAAACATCAAAATGTTGAAGGTCGTTGAGATGATATTAGACTTAATTGGATAAACTTTGGCTAACGCCTCACCACCCACTGCCTACATTTTGGTATACATATATATTTCCAGGCGCTGAAAAATTCGCATATATCATTTTCGAGGTCAAATCTAGAAAAAAAAGTCTTTCAAAGTTTATGGTCATAAATACTGATCTTTGAAGGAACACTTTTCTAGAAAAGTTGTAGGCCTTGGGCATGTTGGCGATTTTTTTTCAATTGAATTGAAAAATACGGTCGTTAAGAACCAGTCGTTATTCAGAAAAACGCGACTATGCTCAAATTGTGTTAAAAGACACAGAAAACTGCCATAGAAGCGAATTGACCGATCGCACATAGTATGCTCAGGTGGTTTTCTAAAGCGGAAGGCGTTAAGCAAAGTAGCGTCAGCCCGGGGTAACAAACCACGGGCACCAGTGAGAGCACGTCGGAATAGATATTTCTACCATAATTCAGATCAATCATAGTTATTGAGTAAACGGCAGTAAACCCAGAGGGTCAAGGTCATCAATTATTATCATTACTTAAACATGCCACTAAATACTTAATATTTATTACATCTTCAAAATTACGTTTTCCTTAAACTTAGTGAAACATTTCAAATTAATCTAACGTGTTTATTATTTAATACTATAAGCTCGTACAGTAAAATTAAGCTTATTTTAATATGAAAAACACGTTTTACGAATTTTACTCTAATATACGAAATTATAAAAAGAATTGATGAAAAGATCGTAAAATTTTGCTTTCCAGGATATTACGTCAGTTTATGATTAATAAAAAAAAGTAATTTAATATTATACAAACAGTGTTTACAGTCCATTATTTATGCAATAAAAGATAATTCGTATTATTTTCATATATTTAACAGCGTTAAGGTGATTTAATACTACAATAACTTTTAGACACCCGAATAATCTAGCTATTTGTAGAGCAAATATTATTGTAATATATACTAAAAAATGAGAGCACTAACAATTATTCACAGACAATGTAAAGGAGGTATTATAATTTAATATCATAACAGTAACTTAATATTATACACTATTCATATAATAAACAGCATATATGTACGTCTTATATATCATATAATAATAATACATAGTCCCGCAATTTATTCTCAATGACGTTTACCACAAAATGTTATCGTAGACGTTTTGCGAGAATACTTCAGTATAGATGTCGAAGTTAATTAAATTTCATTAAGCTAATTGATTTGAATAACTTCTACTGTGAAAATTATGATATTCTCCGACATTATGTAAGCAAAAGAAGAGAGCGACGAAAAATTATATTTATCTAATTATTAGAGATGATGCTATAATTCATAACTATTATAATTTCATATAACTTCAATACAACAATATCCATATCTATCTATCTATGTATATATATATATACAAACCCCTATTTTCCCTGGACACGACATAACTTCGTTTACATATTATTTTAAACTGGAAATATTTAGAAAATTTAAGAACGTTTAAGAAAAAGTATTTCTATCATAATTGTTTCTGATTTTATTTTTTTTTCAATTATTATTTCCAATTTGAAATGTATATTCATAGCTCAGACGAGGACAAAGTCTATCGGATCAGCTAGTATGGAATATATGAACAAAAAGCCTAAAATTCGTATTTGTGGATTTCCATACAGACAGGCCTTTGAGAAGCAAATAACCCGGGTGACACTTGTTAGCGGTGTTACGCCGAAGATATTCAAGTCTGGTCCAGAACTGAGGCGCCTTAGATGTTATTTTAAAACTTTTTTAAGAGATCGCACCCACGCACTTGCGCAGGCGCTTACGCAGGCGCAGAATATATTTTAATAAATAAGCTTAGACAAAAGAGTTCACTACATTTTCTTCTTGAGTTCTTCTCTAGTTGGGAAATGTCGTTCTTTTTAATATTTGGTAACTGATGTTACGGAATCCGAAACATATTGATGCATGCATATTGTTATCAAATTTTCAACATTGGTTACGGTCAAATTATGACCTCTGGAGAAACATTCGTAAATTTAATTGTACCTATATACTTGAATTTCACTTGTGAAAAAGAGTAAATACTCAGTTTCTGATCGGTTCTTCTAAGTATAACCTACATTCCGAACTTGGCTTTGAACTTTATACTTATTAAAATCAATAAAAAATACCTTCAATTCAAAGAAATATTAATTAAGCTACATTCAAAAGGAATAAAAATAGAACTATTTTATTTTCTAATGCCTTTTCATGAAAGTAGACCTAATTAATTACACTTCAATCGTCAATCTAACCCACGTGCCTCACAAAATTGCAGACAGATGATATTGACATGAATGCCAATTGACAAGAGAATCAATATAAATGCTTAAAATATTATCTTTAGTAACAAATGTGAAGACGTTTTTTTGTAATGTACAATTGAAAAATAAATCTACGAAAGCAATGTACGTAGAACTTATGCCAGAAATGCAGCGTGTTTCGAAGAAGCTTTAAGTTTATATAAATTATTAAATATTATATATTATTAAGTGCGTGAACGTCATTGATAACATTAGGTATATGATTTAAAATATTTTAAAAATATAACATAATAACACGTCGGTGAACAATTTTCTTTAATTAAATTAACAAATATAATTTGTACATTAATGGATTAACCAGTAAATACAGTTTAAGGGTTTTTTTGAAAATACTGTTTTCAAAAAAAATGTATCACTTAGACGTCAACTCTTTGTTTTAAGTATATAATTTACCAAATCAAGTAATAAAGGAGCATCGAAGGGACATATTGAATATTTTTTTTTACAATGTTCCGGATTATTGCGTATTGATCTTCCCTTGGAGTATGCGGATTCGAATTCTTTCTGAGCTATTTTGTCCTCTTCCTTTACTTCTAAGCTGCAACAGAAAAAAGGGATTAAAGCCAGCTTTGAACATTTTTTGGTAGTGGTTATATAAGTACATAGTTCACTAGTTGTAGTCCGCGCCTTCGCTCGCGTTTTAAGGTTCGGACGTCATGTGTTAGGCATAAAAATAATGCTTATGTCCTTTCTTGGAGTTCAAGCTTGCTTTTTACCAAATTTCTTCAAATTCCATTTAATGGCTTGGCCTTGAAAGAGCAACAGACAGATAGACAAAGTTACTTTCACATTTTTAATATTAGTATAGATATAGGTAGGTATTAAATATTAACCCTTGTTTTGTTTTTATTTAAGTGTATGTTTTCTCCAAAATTAATCATAAAATTGTTGTTAATTGTTTCTGAAGATTCTTATGTTATTTGCTTAATATTTAGTACATTAGCAGCCTGCTCTCCCTTTGAGGAGAAGGTTTGGAGCATATTCCAACACGCTGCTCCAATATGGGTTGGTGGAATACACATGTGGCAGAATTTCGTTGAAATTAAACACATGCAGGTTTTCTCACGATGCTTTCCTTCACCGCCGAGCACGAGATGAATTATAAACACAAATTAAGCACATGAAAATTCAGTGGTGCTTGCCTGGGTTTGAACCCGAAATCATCGGTTAAGATGCACGCGTTCTAACCACTGGGCCATCTCGGCTCAATATTTAGTAGATAGTTTTATTCTGTTATTGAATTATAGTAGTTTTTTTTATCACAATCAGGATCAAAAACTATTCATTTTCCACAAAAGGTATTATGACGTCAGCTCAATTGCTGAGAACCGATCCGCCATCAACCTGTCGATGAATTTGGAAATAACCACGAGTATTGTATGAAAATTCTTAATATAACAGTATTGAATATCACAAAGTTGTCCAATTTAATTTTCACTTTTGAAATGACAGTTCTTTTTTTAACACGATATCAAATAATTTTGTGATATTTTTTTAAAATAAATGTTATATGAAACTTGCATATTAATATCACAATCTTATAGTATTTATAGTCGTAATAATCTACATAACTGTCCTGCTTCAAGTGTATGATGACCCCTATTAATGATGCTACTGGTTTCTAGAACTCCTTAGCGAATATCACAGCTACAGTTATAAACCTGACTGTCTCGTTTCCAAGTAAGATTGTTATGCAAACGTGAAAGTGCTTAATGCAAACAAGCAAGACGCATATCGTGCATAAGGGTCGAACGCATTTAGTAAACCTGTTTGAAGGCGATATATAAAAAACTCTTAAAGATAAAACTTATGGCTCAGTTACCTCACAACTTGCGACACTACCAACAAACGCATACTTATAATATTATTATTTCATGTACGTTGTATACGTTGTATGTACGTACATTACAGTTCGTAATTTGTAGGTCAATAGTCCGTTGAGCAAAGTCTTCTGCCTTGTTGAGAAGCAGTTGCCAAGTTAAATCTACAGAGTTCAATGTGCGTTTATAGATATACACAAGGCATAATTTCATCCGATTTTTTTTCCTCTCTATATATAGATATTTATATTAGGCGCTAAGTAGAAAATATATTATTAACACAACATTTGCGGTAGTATTTATCGCTATTGAAAATAATAAAAATTAAATCGGATACCAAAAATTTTTAGACAATTTATGTATTTTATTTAGTATTCTATTCTTTATTGGTGTTTTTATAACCATGGATCAAATTAAAAGTCATGGTAAAACCTAATAAGGTCAAATAAACTTCCCAATATAAACAGTTAAACGAATCAATAATGGACTAGGTAGCTACATATCTAATTGACAGAGTTGCACCCGCGAAATCGGCGACACATCGCAGAAACTTCAGACGTGCTACACGGTGCTCGTTCAAGTGATTTAACGACACACTTTTTGACAGTTATCGTTATCGACTTCCGAGTAAACACATTTACAATAGCAGACGTTGACATATACATATATTTATTTTTTACTAGCGACCCGCCCCGGCTTCGCACGGATGCAATGCTGATACTAAATATACTACAGAATGTCTTACAACGTTCACAGCTTTTCAGTACAATTCAAACCGCTATATCCCTGCGTTTTAAATCTGTAATATCTTCGTAAAAAATATTCATTTCAATTACATGCCGTAAAGGGCAATATTGATTTATATTAAATGCACAATGTATTCAAGGTACTTAATTGGAAAAGGATTAATGCTGTATTGCTTAAAATCGCTTCGAAAATAAGCCATTATTTCTCGTAAAAAGTAAAGGATAAAAAATGATTATTGTGAGTTATCCCTGAGAGATAGACATATACCCTCGCTGACTTTTTTGAATACTTTTTTGAGGTGTACTATACTGTAGTACATTATTTTGATGTATCTCGTAGGGTTCAGCCAGCGTTTGCAATGTAAGCGCAAAAAATGTGTTTATTTCCGACATCACTTCAGAAACCTCTAAAATTATCAGTGAATCAATCTATCCATAAAAAAAAACTGCATCCAAATCCGTTGTGTGAATTTATAGATTTAAGCATATATACATACAGCCGTAAGCGACTTTGTTTTATACTACGTAATGAAGTATTTCGGATTTTACCTATGCGTAACAGGTCTTCAAAAAAAGGTATAGTATTAAAAATAAATCTGTATCTAGTTTTAATGCAGTCGATTTCCGAAGAAAATGTTGCGCATTTATCTTTCTAGAAATATAATATAACAAGAAATTAGAATATTTATTTAAACGTACGTAAGTCACGCCACTCAGCAATATAAAGAATTTGTGCAGTAGAATGTTTGGTCAACTGGTGAATCTACATTATTACGGTAATCATTGTAAATCAATAACTTTTGACTTGCTCGGGGTTTGATATCAGGACTTAAATCCCGATCACGAGACCGTTGAAACTAAGTTGATGTAGTATATATATACATATAGGTACCAATTACCTTTGGCAACTTTTCCTGACACTCTCATTTAGCGAAAATGTTTGCTCCAAATATTCGTGATAACTATTTTCTGTCTCTACTAATTAAATAACTCGATTAGTTTTAACGTGAATCAATAAATCCAAACAAAGAGTCTTTATTAATATAATTATTAGTATACTCACAAAATCGTTTGTCCCGCCTGTCAACGCACAGCCAAATGGTAACTTTTCACGAAGTCGGGGAGGGCAGTGTTAATAATCAAGATATTTTTGTATTATAATACTTACGCCAACATGTATATTAAACCTCGTCGCAAGTCACTGTCTGCTGAACGAGCTCCAAGATCACAATAGAGGTACCGGGCACATTGTAGTGGATCGTATTTTAATATTCTCTTCCATCTTACTGTTGGAGTCTAGAAGTAAAAGCGTAAATTGTTTAACATCTTTTGTTACCAAATATTATTAATATAAACATTTTCGTATAAATTTCTTAAGCTCATTAAAGAAGTGGTGTTTAGTGTAGATATGATAAAAAATATCTTGAGGCTTATATTTTATGATCTACATTCGTTATATATTTCCTTGATGGCTATTAAACATAATGTAATTAATAATAATGTATTGAATTTTAAAAGTAAATTTCATATCTTTTAGTATAAATGCATTTTAAGGCCTTCATTAATTTTTATTACTGAGCATCGTGTATTTTATCTATATAAATGTATTTAAATTATCTATTGTGTGATTGAGATTAGTATTCTTGACCGTATTAAATGTTGGGATAACATAGTAAGTTATATAGAATCAACAAATAATAAAGAACTTCCAATTAATATAATTATAGAAAAGATGCTTGAAATTAATGATGACTTCAACTGCAGGATGAGGAAAAGATGCGTGTGTGTGATTCGTAAGCGTTTGGTGTATGTTGCTATAAGCCTACCAATTTGTCCATAGGTCTTTGTTTTTAACCAGTAAAAACATTTTTTTTTTAATCTTTAATATTGTTCGTATGTAATGTATTTTATAGTGGTATTTACAAATAAGATACTTAACATTTACCTATACAACGACAACATTTTTTATGATAGATTTTTTAGATTTATATTTTGCTGACAAGTTGAAATAAAATTATAAATATTCAAGTTTTGACTGTTTTAATACTGTTAGACTTCGTAGACTATATATAAGTATTTATTTTGTTCTAACAATTGTTGTTTTCGAACTACTAATGTTTTTATTGCTAAGGTCGGATAAGGTTAGGGTAATTTTACCATTTTAGTTGCCGCTTGACATCTGGCACCGAAACGGTAGATTTTCGATAAAACTATCGGAAACATTGTGCGTATTTTTTTATATCCCGTTGGACATTGAATTAGATGAGATAAATTTTTAATTAGTATATTTTTTATATGAGGTAAATATCAAGCCTATAGCCTTGTTATATAATAGGCAAAAGCAATCTTTGTTTTTAAAGAGAACGGATGGAAAACGAATAAATACATCCAGCAGAATCATCGGACAAAAGCAAATTTCTGAAGATTTTTCTATAACTGCGAAGTATGAAAGAAAGTCAATCAACTGAGTATTACTTATCCAGACCTTCACTCAAAACATATAATGTGATCTGAGGTATAAGTAAATTAACTATAGTATTTATAACATTTAAAAGACAAGTTTTCAACATTTCACAAGAACATTGAACCCTAAATAACCCAAACTCGGGTATACAATAGGGAGGAGCACCTCGATACAGGCGAATTAGGTTTTAGTTATTAACTTACAGCGGATGTTACTTGATGAATTTACAACTCATTTTTATGGGTAAAACAGCGATCTCTTTAAATGTATTTTTTTTTGTATTTTTTATTTATTTTTTTCAATAGATTCTATTAAAAAGAGACTAAACTTTTGTACAGTATCATTTCTTTAAGTAACTGGTAAATACTTAAGTCACAATCCCTTTAGAAAGTCTGAAGTTCTGAAAACGGCATAAGCCCTCTTAACTTACTGTTAGAAATATATAATATTAGTAAAAGTTTTGTCTATGACTAAATCTCATTGTCTTTGATTAAAAGGTCTATGATATATTGGAGGACTATGTTGTAATAATCAACATATATTATAAATATAGTATTAATAAACAATTTAGCAAAAAATAATTATTTAATAAACTTTTAACTGAACTGACTTTGAACTCTGAATAGTGACAAGTATACACTCACGTAATTGTTTGTGGAATTAATGTCTCGTTTAAAAAGTAGGCGCAGCAGTTTCGGTGCAGTGATGGCTTGGTAATCTTGAGCGAGGATGTGTAAACCATATAGTACTCCTACTAGAAGACTTAAGAGGACGAGCAATCTGTAACAAACAAAAACTGTAACCATTCTTGTTATAATTATGTCTCATTAACTTTACTTCGTGGTAGGGCTTTTTTTGTAGAAATAAACTTGTGCCCATCTGGTATCATCTACTCATCAGATTTTCTACCGTCAAACAGTATTGTTGTGTTTCGCTTTGAAAGGTGAGTGAACCAGCTTAACTACAGGCACAAGGAACATAACATCTTAGCCCCAAGGTTGGTGGCGCATTAGTGTATTCTAAGGAATGGTTATTATTTCAAAAGACGCCAATATCTATGGGCGGTCGTGACCTACCTATAAAATACAAAAAATGGATAGCATAATTTTATGAATTTGCTACCCATCCCGATTTCGTATGGGTAACATAAGAATCGAATTTATTTCTTTAATAACAATAATCCTAGAACCCTATTCTGGCGCCACCTAACGTGTCCAACCTATACCATCCAGGAACGCACTCAAATACAAAACAAAAGAAATCGTCAAAAAATAAAAATGACAAAAGGAATATTTTCATACAACACTGGGTTCCGGATTTTAAATGATGTACGTACTGCAATAACAGTTTTTATAGTATCATATTTTCACTTGCTTACTCAGCAAGACATAGTATCAATATAGAATAAATTCTTACTAAAATATTATTAGTATATGAAATATGCACATATATCAACGGCAGTATGCAAACTTGTGCGTCTATGCTGATGTCATTGTTCAAACAAGGGGTTAATTCTACTAACAAAATTCTCACTTTATAAAAATCCAATTGAAAGTAATCGTTGCCGCTTAACTGCCTCCCTATTTATTAACATAACGATTCAGACATAACGGTTGTTCGTCGTTGGGTTGCAATGGAATCGAAAACGTATACTAACGCGTAAAGTAGAATTGCCCCTTAGTTACGATTCAGCTGAGGTTTATTTTTGTGAGGAATAGTCAAAGTTGGATTGGAATAGAGTACTGGAATAGAGGAGGAACGTATCGTAACCAGTATGAACTAGATAAATAAGTATCGAGCCTTAGCGTCTGGTTAAAAAAGGATTCATTTCTAAAAAACTACGACAGAGATCAGAAACAATCCGTGCGCTTTGAACGCATGACAAACATAAAATATGTATTATGTTATGTTTAAATATTTAAATAATATTCTTTAAAATTAATTCTCTCCAGTAATACTATTGTTATTTTTGACTAAACTTTATAAATTTGAATATGATACCAAATTACGTAACTGAAGTAGAAAGTATAAAAAAAAACTATTATTTTTCACACTAATTATAAGTCTTTAATAAAAATGAAATAAGATACGCATAATTATATTACTGTTCATTAATAAGAAAGAAAACAAACATAAATTTAACAAAATTTCGAATATTCAATTAATTGTAGGCGACGAAAGATATTTTGATTTTATTTAAGTATAAATAATTAATTAATTGATTCATAAAATATATTTGAACAAGGACGTCAAATTATGGACATTGTACTAAAAAAAAATATTTTTTTGGATACGGCAATTTTACTTTATTTTTAAATGAAAATCAACTTTGTATTATTTTTTAAGTACCTACCTATAACTGATCAAATATACCGAAACCATGAATTTTACTAGAATTCAAAATAAATCCAGATCGACTACATTTTACTTGAAATAGTTATATTCCAAAATTTTAGATGATTACATTTTAAACTAACTTCGTCACTCAACGCTATGAAAAAACTAATTACGTTACCATGGTTACTTATTTCAAAAAATGCTTTATGTCTCAGAAGCTCAACGATAAAACGGTGAGCTTCGTTCTACTTTAGTTTCTGCTACCAAATGTTTTATAATCATGATTCTTAAATTGAGAATACGTTACGCGGTTGATTTAAATGAAAAATCTAGCTACAACTTTTTTTTTAAAAAAAGTACTACTGAGATTCTTGCTGATTCTACATTCCGTACCGATGATAACGTTACATTTAACTCAATGCTAAAATTGACGATTCGTTTGCCAATTATTTCTTTTATGAGTAAGGAACAACCGATTTTGATTAAGCTCGATTATAAATCGAATAAGGTCTAGAACGCTCACTAAGTAGTCACTTAAAATTCCTCCTCATGCGAACTTTAGTAACTTGCCGTTACTGAGATCACATTTGCATTTAAATATTAAAACTATTCTCAAATTGGTATCATATTTTTGGAATATTAAAGCATATTAAAGCAAAAATAATTTAAACATTTTATTATGTATATAAAAGATTCTGATAAAATCAATTTGGTTTAAAAAAATAAGCGGTTTATTTTAGTATCATTACATAGTATAAAACAAAGTCGCTTAACGCTGTCTGTCTCTATGTATGCTTAGATGGTTAAAATTACACAACGGATTTTGATGCGGTTTTTTTTAACCGATAGATTGATTCAGGCGAAAGGTTTATATGTTTGATACATACAATGTAGTAGAAAAACACTGATAATTTTAGAGCTTTCTGTCTGAAGATAAACATATTTTTTGCGCTTACATTGCAAACGCTGGCTGAACCCTACGAGATAGATCAAAATAATGTACTACAGTATTGTACTTACACCTTAAAAAGGTCTTCAAAAATGCGATGGTAGGTGTCTATCTCTTGGGGATAACCCACAATAACCATTTTTTATCCTTATTTTTTACGAGAAACAACGGCTTATTTTCGAAGCGATACAGCATTAATGCGTATCCAATTAAGTACCTTAAATACAATAGAGAAGAGCCGAGAATTTCAAATTTCCTTGCCGGAAAAAACACAAGAATACTTTATGTCTATCTTTTTATGTTTGTTCTTCAGTCTAAAAGTTGTATATACACCTTTTTATCCGCGTGAATAGTGCTAGTTTAATACAAAATTTAAAACTTGTTATAGGTTAGGTCCTACAGAAGCTTCAAACATTAGTCAACGACTATCGATGATCCAACAGCTTACAAACGCTTAAAAACGAAGTGATTAAAAACAAAATTGTCTAAATATATATCTCGCCAAGGCTTTCTTTTGTAAACTTAATTATCATAAATTACATCAAGACTACAAGGAACGTCCTTACACATTCAGGTCTATTAGACTTTAAATAACAAAAATGTTTATACGTAATACCGTTATCGAAGGCAACACGGGCAAAGGGCAACAAGTGTATTGTTGCCCTTTGCCTATAAATGTGTCTACCGTAAATTATTTAAAAAAAAAAAATTGTCACAGATATACACTTTTAAAGACGTTTACGTTGCAGTTGAACGACATGAATAATATTTGAATATCATTTTTCATTTCATTCATTTTCATTTTCATTCATTTTTCAAATTTGAAAAAAATAGTAAGAGATGAAAGAAATAATAATAACTTACTTTATTCCCATTTCGATAAACTTTGAACTGTATAATCACAACGCGAATTGAATTCCAAAGTGAGGTTTTTCTGTGTTTCCTTCTAACTACATGTTCAGTATAATCCTTTAGAAATGGGATGGTCACGTTGAATTTGATAGTGGGGGCGTGAATGAGATGTTTTAATATAGTCGTATAAGAACGCTTATGGGGAGAGGAAAGTGGTCGCGGTAAACCAAACTAACAAGTTATCATTTAAATGTATTTGATATTGTTACGTTTATTTCTGGTTTGTTACAAATGTTTAAACGCAATGGTAATCATTATGATAATTAAAAACAATGTGGTCAAAGTACGCCCCGCAAAAGCGAAATACGTAAAACGCTATTGAAATAATTTATAATTAACGAAAGCCAATAAATAAATACAGGGTATAATACATTAAAACTAAGAGTTTTGTTAATAAAATTAATGTATATTTTCTTATATTATATTATAACAACAAAGTATATTTCATACGAGCCAGGCACTCTTAATGTACTACACGTCATTTGCCGTCACGGCAAACAAGTAGACGTTAAATAAATACTTACTGTATTTATTTACAAGTAACAAAAATAACGGCCGATACGACTTGGGAACCTTCGAGAAAAAGCGTACCATTTCTTAACCATTAAATTGCCAGGAAAAATAATAAATATTTATTAAAAAAAAAAATTTATTGAAAATACAGTTTAGACTTTATTAATTATGTTACAGAAAAATGTAAAAAAAAAAATTAGCCTTCAGGTTTTTCAAGAAATGCATTTATGCCAAAGTATACATAGCCAAATGCACAGAAAAATAATGAATTAGTATTCTGTATGCCGGGACATACTTCACTAAATATAGCAATGTAATGCAACTCATAAAAAAAAAAACTAAGAAATGTGTTTGCCGTGTTCAAAACGCATATAACGGCCAAAAAATGATAGTTGTCGGGATCTTACATGAAACATCTTATAAACATATCAGGATATAAGATTTCAAATTAACATAGTTATTTTTATTACTACGAGTATTTAAAACGGGATATTTTTTTGTTTGTGTTTACCATGTCTTTTTTTTTTGTTGGAGCTTTACCAAATAAAAATAAAAAACATAGTAAATATCCCGTTTCAAATACTTGTAGTAATATCAGGATATTAATAATTAGCATTCAGATTACTTGTGAAGAATTATATGTAATTTTTCACCCATAATAATTATGTTGTAAATTAGGTACGATATGTTATCAATACTAAAAGGATCCGTCGCTTACTCGACATCGCATTAGCCCGGTTAACTGCAGTCAAGGACGGTCCACCACGCCACGATACCGCGCCCTTAGTAAATGCTTAAATTTTTCAAATATAATTAAAAACAAAACGAACATAAAATATACGTATTAATTATTCTCGTTCTTAATTATTTACTTTAAATTTAATTGAGCGAGAAAGAAATAATTTAAGGATATTTTAAAATCATTTTTTGTACCTACTTATATTTTTGTAATTAGAAATTCCAATGACATTTCAATTATTAATTGACTTTAGAAATCAAGAAAAATTATAAATTACAACTTAAATCCACTTTGTTGCATTAAAATGAATTAATCAATATCAAATGTTGAAATAATAGAATAGTAACAGCCTGTAAGTTTTCCACTACTGGGCTAAGACAATCTCATCCTTTAAGGACAGCTGATCCAATGCAGGTTGGTTTTTTTCGAAGTTCATTGAAATTAGATACATGCAGGTTTCCTCACGATGTTTTCGTTCACCGCTGAGTACGAGATGAATTATAAAAACAAATTAAGCGCATAAAAAATCAGTGGTGCTTGTCCGGGTTTGAACCCACAATCATCGGTTAAGATGCACGCGTTCAACCACTGGGCCATCTCGACTCATTGAAAGAATCATGACAAGAAATCCTTTATAATATATCTTAGAATTATATTTCATACATCAAGTTATTTACCGACTATGTGTCATTATTTGTTTAAAGAATATTTTCCGTGTAAGCCTGAATCAAATGAGCAGGACGTTTGATCTTTAGTTCTTTGTTTGCTACTTAAATATATTTTTTAAAGAGGAGGATGTTCTTTTCAAAACAACCCTACCTCACCTACCTACCTTAATGTCATGACATTTTTAATGATCATAGCTTCTCAATTACATTAATAATATTATTGTTATCCATAATTCTTAGAGTAATTTTAGTTCATAAATTTTTTTGTCAACCATTTCATTAACTCTATAATCAAATCGAATCAAAATATTATTCATTCAAGAAGACTCATAAAAACATTCGAATCGTCTTACGATATTGAACTGGCTATAAAATACCATCGGTTCGTAAAGTAGATACCGGACAAAATTTCAGTGGTTACTTTCATACAAGATTTTAATTACAGAGTTTATATATATCATGCCTTTTTTGGAAAGACTTCACTGGAAAAACACAACGAGTTTCCTCCACATTAATTGGGGGGGGGGGTGACTAACCGGTGCCCAGGATGCCTTATACACCGGAATACTCACAAAAAAACCAATGGTACCCTCTCCGTCTTTTCGGCGGGCGCCACAGGATCGCTTTCGCATGTTACTGTGATGATAAACAATGCATGGATAAGCACAGATTATAAAACAAAAAGCAGATGGATGGTGGGGATCATTATATTGACGATACAATACGAATACAAGCCCCCGGCAGTGAGTATTTTTGTTATTACATCAATTATAAATAATTAAAACGAGAGTCCTTTTGATGTTTCAACAAAGGGACGCGTCATTACGCACATAAAAACATAATATAAATATGTTACACACAAATGTTAATACATCACATTGAATTTGATAGACTGGAATCGTTATAATGAAGTTGAAAGCATAAATTATGTACAAATTAAGAATATTATGTACAATTATGTTTCGATGAATGCACTGGTTCCTAATGAAAACAGGCTATTTTAAACATAGTAGCTGGACTGACGTATTAATTATTACTAAAACTTGAATTTGCTCTGAATCCCTGCCATTGAAAATATTATTTTTTTTATTTATCCGATGGCATTTAACCTAAAATGCTACTAATGATACCTGCCACTTGTAGTTGATCGCATGACCAATATCATAATTAATGTTTCCTAAGTTGCAGTAGTATTCGGAAAAGTATCTCTTTAAAAAATCTGCCACTGGTTCGGAAAAAAATACGAGAACTAGGAAGTTCCAACGAAAGAGACAAAGCGATTTTTACTTAGTTTTTTTTATAATTGGAACACGAATGCAAATCAATGCGTTCATTGTGTGTGTCATTTGTGAAGCGCACTAAGCGCGCAAAGTCAGTGGCAGCACCAACAGCATCCTCGGCATGATCGCCAGCAGACTTGAATGCTAACGGAATGGCACAGCAGTGATTGTAACCAGTTTCATTTATTTTTATTCATTGTACTGAACACTAGGATAAGAATATGTTCACTAACAAAATCGGCATATACTCTGAAATATATAATTGATTAATTATTATTATAATTTTTTTCATTCGTGCACCAAATTTTTATTTGTATATGGAAAGTATTTTTGACATTGGTTCTATAGGAAATATTTACCATTCCTTACATCGACAAAGCGCTACCGACCTTGGGAACTAAGATGGTATACTTTGTGCCTGTAGCTGCAATTACTATTATCCATGTCATTTACAAAATGTATTCATGAAGACCACAATCGACTAATCATAATAAATAAATATATAAATATTGGACAACATCACATACATTACTCTGATACCAACGTAAGTAGCTAAAGCACTTGTATTATGGAAAATCAGAAGTAATGACGGTACCACAAACACCCAGACCCAAGACAACATAGAAAACTAATGAAATTTTTCTACATCGACTCGGCCGGGAATCGAGCCCGGGACCTCGGAGTGGCGTACCCATGAAAACCGGTGTACATACTACTCGACCACGGAGGTCGTCAAATAATGAGCGATATATTAAAATTTCTTAACATAAGAAAATTTGTGTTTAATCAATGTGCAAATAAAAATATTCGAAGCGTTGGTGTCGCTCACGCTTGACTACTAAAAATAAATTATCGAAGACTTAACGTAACGTTGCAACACGTATTATTAGTATATCATATTCTAGAATACAGAGTTCCTACTCTTATGACAAACTTAGTTAAGAGTTGAACGTAACGATAATACATCTCGAGAGACCAAAGCGTCTTAATATATGTTCAAGTTGCCTAATACAGCTGCGTTCCGATGTAGTTTCGAACAACTGCCACGCAGTGCTGAAATAACCCAGTACATAATCAGCCTGTAAATTTCCCACTGCTGGACTAAGGCCTCCTCTCCCGTTGAGAAGGTATGGAGCATATTCCACCACGCTGCTCCAATGCGGGTTGGTGGAATACACATATGGCAGAATTTCGTTGAAATTAGACACATGTAGGTTTCCTCACGATGTTTTCCTTCACCGCCGAGCACGAGATGAATTATAAACACAAATTAAGCACATGAAAATTCAGTGGTGCCTGCCTGGATTTGAACCCGAAATCATCGGTTAAGATGCACGCGTTCTAACAACTGGGCCATCTCGGCTTATAACCCACTGCCTTTTTGTAAAATAAAAACGATCAATACCGTGAAAGCATATCATCTCATCATTTATAAAGTCGATATATACTGTATTAGTGGTAGGGCTACGTGCCAGTCTGTCTGGGTAGTTACCACCTACTCATCAGATATATACCGGCAAACAACATCCAGTACTGTTGTATCCCGGTTTGAAGAAATGGTTAATATTACTTGCAGCGCCCTTGTCTATGGGTGGTGGTTAACACTTACCATAAGGTTCATTGGCTAGTCATTTTATTTATATCATAAAAAAATGTACTTGGCGTTTAAAATAAATATTTAAGGATTAATTTAGCTCAATTGCTCTATCATCAATCAGGGTCTATAGTACAATGGCTACGTGCCCACTTTACTGGGCGAACCACGTAAATTAATTAAATTAAATGGAAATTATAAGATTGATATCGTAAATTGAATAAAAATAAGAAAATGTTTATTCAGGACAAACATACATTGCAAACATAAATAAGAAAAAAATAAAAATACAAAAAATAAAAACCATAGGAAATATAAAACAGTAACTAATGACTATAAGAAAACAACAAAAAAATAACTAAATTGCATTGATTAACACTCTTATTTTGATACATAACTCAGATCTATATTACCAGACATTTGGATTACAAAACTTTGTACACATGCAAATTAATTACATTTTCAGGATTTCGTATTTGTATAATATAATTAATTATACGTCATCTGAACAATTAACGACTTTAATACAAGAGTTTTGTAAATCTTTTATTATATTTGTAATATAAGTTAAAGATAATTCTGAATAATTAAATAGATAGATTTATAGTACATAGATACTCAAAGGTACTGATATTTTTACTCAAATGATCCTACAAATGTCCTTACGAGGTAAAATTCGCTTTAATTTACACGGTTTAGATTTAGAACGAATAATCTTTTTCGAAATGTTATTAAAACTTTAGTTTCAGAATATTATATTTTATTATGAATCATGCTCCCGTAACTGAAACTGAAGAAACCGTGAATTTATAGTATAAATACATTTTAGTTCCAACAAAAAAAGGTTAAAAAAAATAACAGTTCTATGTTACATATTCTTGATAAATAGGTCTCGTTGTATGAACTACGACATTCAAAAAATTAAGTTGATATGTTGATCTATTGCTGCGCGGATTATTATATTAATAATTAAGTTTATTCATATCTTTCAAACATTCTAAAGTACGAAGATGACAACCTCTTTGTAATTTGTAAGAAAAAAATACGTGTAGCGGGAGACCTCGATGTAAGAATGACAAATTGCCACACTTTCACATTATATAACACAAAATATTACTGGTGTTACGCGTCTATGACATTACATTAATAGCTTGTCGCGGAAAGTCGTAAGTGGTTCGTATTAAGTATTCATGTAATTTAAAACAATCGCTGCTCACAATGAGGGTTGTTTTCACGATGTTTCCTTTTACCCGTTGCGCGAAATGAATTATTAAAGCGAATTAAGCACTGAATTTTATTGGACTCAAAAAAGTTACGACATTTTGGAGTTAATACATTCATGGTATATTATCTGTTTCGTTACATTAACATAGTATCAACTAATGCTATCGTATTATATCTTCAACGGATTATTTTAATTGATTTTATTTGGACTTATTTTTATAAATAGTTTCTGTAACCGTGAACAGTACGATCCAACAGTCAATCTCATTGCCAATGAAAATTGGTGTCGAAGTTTCATTCTTAAACAACATTTAACATTAACTTTTCTATGCAGAATATATTAACATTTAATTGAATTTTACTGACATACTATGGAATCAAAATTTTAAAGCTAAAATTTACAAGAGTCACTGAGTTTCTTGCCGGTTCTTCTCGATGAAATCTAAATTATTTTATTTTCAACTAAACAACCAACAGCAGATAAAATATCTCATAAAAAAAAAAAAAATACATTTCAAAATTATCTTGGCAAATGTTCTACTGTTTACAGGTAGTCTCACCATGCGCAATATATATTAAAATATAAATAATATAATCAATGATTAGATATAAGAATTATAATATATTTTTTTATCTATTATACCTACAATAAATATTAATTAATAAAACCAATAAATTATATATATAATAGAAATGAACACAAATACAATTATTTATTTTTCGAATGAACTGAGGGCGGCTGTCGTGACATGTTACGTCTAAATGTTTTACTTGATTACTAACGGTGATGTATAGCAATGTTAACCTCGATATGATGGATTTTTTTCCTAATTACGTTCTATATAACCTTGTATAAAAGAAATTACCCGTATTACGTGAATTAATGTGAGGGACGTTTAAGTAGAATCTTGATAAAAGTTCCGAACGGTCAATATTATTGTTAAATAAATTAAATAAAAATTTCATTGACATAATTTTTCGTCTATTCTCCAGACTTTGTATAGAAGACTATGCAAATAGATTGCATCTTTCATTATAAGACTTCAAGTTTATCCCAACTCTGTGTGATACGTGACGAAGAAACTTTTTTTTGAACCGGTGGTAGCTCTTATTCAACAATGTAAAATGCAAGCTCGTCTGGGTAGGTACCACCCACTCATCAGGTATTCTACCGCCAAACAGCAGTGCTCAATATTATTGTGTTCCGGTTTGAGTGAGTGAGTCAGTGCAACTACAGACACAACGGGCATAACATCTTAGTTTTCAAGGTAGGTGGTGCATTGGCGATGTAAGGAAGCTTTAAATTTCTTACAGTGTCATTGTCTATGGGCAATAAAGACCGCTTGCCACCAGGTGTCCCATTTTCCCGTCCAATTATAACTAAAAAAAGGGGCTTTTATCAGTCTACATGAATAAAAAATATTTTGATTTGGATTTTGATTTTATAGAGCGTATAAGAGTAGACTTTCATAACTCACTTTCAAATCTAATCTTATTGGACAGCATGCCGACGTGATTGGAATTAGATAAGGTGCAGAACCAACAGCCATTCGTGCTTTGCGAGGCCCGAGAATGTAACACTACTTATGTACCTCCTAACTTTGAGATGCTATTGCGATATTCCTCACAGATAAACGAAACAATTTTTAATGGCCCAGTATTTCAAGCTTAGCAAATAGAATTAAAAATAAAATAGAGGCATTATATTAAATATTAGTGGTGGACAAAATAGTTTTTCTTACAGATTCTATCGCTTATATAATAATAATAATGATAATCAAATACAATTTCGTAACATTAAGTTGTTAGCCACGCGAAGTATATATAGTTAATATTTTCCATTGAACAAAATGGTATATTTTGATTTAAAATATGATTTTTCTTTTATAAGTTACTATATTAAAGGCTGCATTTTATTTCGGTCTCGCTAACAGTACATGACACATGAATGAAAGGTATAAAAACCAAAAATAGAACAAGTGTTCAGGTATACGTTCCCTTTTAAAACACTGTTTTCTTAAATCTTGAATAATTTTTAAAACAGCTATAGTTCATTAAAATGTATTTATTTATTTATAAGGTAATCCCATAGCTTGTTTATAAAACTCATTACATTAAATATTATTTTACTAGTAAATCAAGACAAAATAGAAATACAAAAAAAAAATATGTTTCAATTTACATCTATTCAAAAGTAAAAATAAAAAATAGTTGTTACTTGAAGTTATAAGTATTTTATGCTCAGAGGATCGGAATTGCACTCAACCGGGAAATACTGCTAGCATTCTTGCCACCATTCCACGTGGTCATGATATGTACAGTCATTATTTTGAATTCTTATTTATATATAATTTTACGTATTCATTTATTACTCAAATTGACATCGAATAAAAACAAAATATATTTACCTAATTATAGATATGAAAATCTAACATGCGCATGCGTGCATTCAAACGTATGGATTTATATGCGTGTGTGTGTGTGTGTGTGTGTGTGCGTGTGTGTGTGCGTGCGTGCGTGCGTGCGTGCGTGCGTGCGTGCGTGCGTGCGTGCGTGCGTGCGTGCGTGCGTGCGTGCGTGCGTGCGTGCGTGCGTGCGTGCGTGCGTGCGTGCGTGCGTGCGTGCGTGCGTGTGTGTGTGTGTGTGTGTACAATGTATATACTTTATGTATAATTATAATTCAATTATATATATCACGGTATCGAATGGTACCGAATATATGTGTTTTTATGGGAGGTCAAAACTTAATATTATGCATGTTCATTCATTGCTTTTGTAATTTAATTTTGAATATCTGAATACACTGATCGTATTAATTCCCCCCCGTTTTAATGTTCTGCGATTTAAGATTTGCGTCTAGACGGCGCCCAGTATCTTTGAGTCATCGGTATATTTATGACGAACTAGCTACCAGTTCGTACATCGAGTAGTTTTTGACGAACGGAAATTGAAGGTACTTATCACATTTAAATATTGAGGTTATAAAGCAGACATTTCACGAACGACAAGCCAGTCGATATTATACGGGTGTAACATATTTCAACGAAAATTTAAATAAAATTTTATGCTTACTTAGAAAAAAAAAAGTTGTGTTTTTCTTTTTTTTTTATCAACACCCTGTGTTACATTTTAAAGAGCTCAGAGCCTTTACAGATTTGCAAATCTTACCACTCAATTTTTTTTGTAACGCAACTCCAGAGACCATATAATTGACTACAATACCAAATATATTCATATATTTATAGGATTCACTATTCTATAACAATTCAATCTTCTACACTTGGAATTATCGTTAAATTTTTGAACATCTGTATACTATACAATCAAGGCTCAATAAAAAGTATTGATTGTTTTAATTCGAATAAAAATTACAAAATACTTTTTCGCATATTTAATAAACATATACAAAAAAACGAATACGAAATACAAAATATATTCACGTATTTGAATATATTAAATACAAAATCCAATATTTTAATATTTTTATCTAAAATACAAAATAAATCCAGAAACTTCGGTTCTAATAAATTATCATAAGTGCCCTAATAAATAAACGATTTAAACTCGCAATCCTGAAAGTATCATATTGCTTATGTCAATTTGAAACACGGTATAAGTAGAGATTTTCAAATTATTTCTTGTACCAAATACAAAAGTAAAAATTGTCAATATTTGGAATATTTTTCCATGGTAAAATATACTTGAAATGTTTTGTGGAATCAGCCGTGGACTCACGATTTTTGCTAAATGTATTTTGAACCCATAATAATTTGTCAAGTAATTGAAATTTTAATTTTGAAATATTCAACGTCAGATATTTGAAATTCTAATTAAATATTACATGTTTGGGAAGTAATTAAATAAGAAATATAAGGTAATTCAAATACTACCCTCGGCTGTACAATATGATTTGCGGAAAATTCTCCGAAAACAATTCACCGAATAACAATTCACCGAAAACACAATTCACCGAATCACAATTTGTGCATGTCAACTCATTAACTGAGCAAATTTTACGGAGTCTTCCAGGATAACCGAACTCTCTGTTATACGAAAAGCATGAATGTAATTAATATATTTACTTTTTGTCTAATATACATAATACACTATATACTATCACTTGGTGGTAGGGCTTTGTGCAAGCCCGTCTGGGTAGGTACCACCCAGTCATCAGATATTCTACCGCCAAACAGCAGTACTCAGTATTGTTATGACTACAGGCACAAGGGACATAACATCTTAGTTACCAAGGTTGGTGGCGCATTGGTGATGTAAGGAATGGTTAGTATTTCTTACAGGTCCATTGTCTAGTAGTAGTAGTATGTGGTCACAACCACCCAGGTGACACATTCGTATGCGTACATATTAATGCTAAATTTAGCTTAACGTTAAGATAAACCAATAATAACTTTTTAATAATTGTACTAGTGCGCAAATCACGTGCGATATTAAGCGACATGTTCACCAACATTTCATCGACCGTTTAAATACATATATGTACAGTTTATGTAACATTTTATGTTCACCGTATCTCAAACAGCATTAATAGTTGTTAATCGGGTGGTCGTCTTAACTTAAGCTACAATCGGTCAAATATATTATACATCATCAAAACTTGTTGGAAATGTGATGACAATACTTGGACTGTTTAAAATTTATTTTAAAAATATCACGAAGTTTCATTTAAGACCAGATATCCAGGTACAGAGCAGTTCGTAATTTAAGTTTTATAAATTAAAGATGTGCAACAGCCCTTATAAACTTCGTGACTTTGCGCAAGCACATCTCGGTAGGTACGACCCACTCATTAGATATTATATCACCAAGCAGTACAGTGGTACCAGTACTTTGTATTGTTGTGTTCCGGTGTGAAGGGTGAGTAAGTGATCTGAGTTCTTAAGGCAGTTGCACATTTTTAATATTGGCTTGGTTATCATTTCTTAGTCTTTGAGCAATGGAGATCGTTTACTATCAAGTGGTCCATTTACTGCCTGCCTATTTTCAATAAAATAAAAATAAAATATTTTATATATTATACAGTTGCAAAGTAAAGCTTGTTTCGCTTTACCCGAGCCCGAATTTAATAAAATTATGATCAACTGTTACATAAGTCATGTCACGAACTTTACAATTATAGAGGTGGGTTAGTCATATTCAAATATTATCATCACATACCAAATTCTGTACTTTGAAGGAATTTATTTTAATTACACCAATGGAATAATTAATTTGTATAGTAAAATTTTGTGAGTAATTTCAATTAAGGTTCTAAATTATTAGGCCAATCACGTTTCATTTAATTTTCAATAATATAAGCTGTGTGTTCTAGTTATTCGCTTAAATACGTACAACCGATATAACTCAGTAACTAGTACACGTAAACTGGAATCGCACTTTTTATGTTCTTAATGTGAGTTTATAATATTTTTTTTTTAATGCATAGGTTGTCGGACGAGCTTACGGGCCACCTGATGATAAGTGGTCACCACCGCCCATAGACAATGGCGCTGTAAGAAATGTTAACCATACCTTACATCGCCATTGCGCCACCAACCTTGGGAAATAAGACGTAATGTCCCTTGTGCCTGTAGTTACACTGGCTCACTCACTCTTCAAACCGGAACACAACAATACTGTTGTTTAGCGGTAGAATATCTGATGAATGGGTGGTAACTACCCAGACGGGCTTGCACAAAGCCATACCACCAAGTAAAACAACAATTCATTTCACGCTTGTTAAGAAAAACTTCTAACGACGATAACGCAAAGAAACCTGAGCTCAAGAACTGCCTGTTCTTTCTTACGTCTGCCATTCGTTGTCCGTTTCCCTTAATTTTTCTTCTTGAATACGTCACATCCTTATCAAATATCAAAATGATGCTTTCTAATTATCTACTTGGTACCAACATAGTATACATTGCTACAAATACGGCTACAATGAGTAACATAGTACGCCTGAAGTAAGAATATGAAAATATGAAGGATGGTACTTTTATAGAAAACTGGAGCGCGAGGCTATACGGGCTTTAAGTATTAGCTTATACATAAAAAATAATAATAACAAAGATTGATTTATTATACAATCATCATTAAGGAATTTAATTAAAACAGATTTAAAATTCTGACTTCCCGTACCGAGATTGAGACTCAACTGACTGTCTTCATCGCTACACCTTAGCCTCATAGTGATGAGATCAGCATATTAAAAAAAATTAAGATTTGTCATTAAAGAATAATAGAAAATATATTTATTAAGTTAAAATATAATTATGTATTACATAACACAAAAAATTAAATAAAATAACAAACAAACAATTCTCCATATCAAACTCACAAGAAAATATAAATATAAAAAAGGGAAAGATTTGATAAAACAGTTGTGAAACTTGCCAATGTCAGGAATAATTTGTACGTATTCGAAATACAAAATATAATCTTTTTTATATCATCTAAATCTCATTCTACCCTCAGATTAACTTCACAAACACAAATTAACTTACAAACAATACAATATTACATCGTATAAACCTTTATGCATACTAATTTAAATTTGAATTCAAAAATACTTTTATTTTAGCAGAACATCTAGTTAATACGATTATGTTACACAAAACACGCTTCACTACCATTGACACACATATAATTGCCTAAATATGGATATATTTATTCAAATGATACAAAAAGACTGGTATGATATTTTTATACTATTGCAAATACGACTCTATACACAGTAAGAGAAAAAAAAAACGAAGTTTTGTAAACAAAGTAAACTAAACACTCTGTTTATCCTACAACATGGAAAAACAAATGACTAAATCATGTTACAAACCTTTTTTTCAGTTAAAACAATTTATTCAAAGTATTTGTTTGCATATATTATGCAAAAAGACATAATACCAAAAGGCATTCTCTTCCAGTCAACCATAGGATGGACAAAGAATTAAAATGCTAAAATAAAAATAATAATATATTTTTTTTTTATTCAATTGAGCACTATTATATTTTTTTCCAATATTTTCTGTATTTGGAATTTGGCTCAAATCATTTCTCTTCCCAGTTAAATAAATTATTTTATTTTCTATCTTTAATAGATAAAAACATTTTGTACTAATTTGTTAAATTATTTGTAATCATCAAAAAAATAATCAAAAAAATGTAAACCAGTTTACCTGGTCGTCGTAAGTCAATTCACAACTAGAGATAGAGGTCTTCCAGTCTTCCAAGATGAGTCAAAGATTATTTTCTTGTTCTTAGCACTGATAACAAGTATAAATATATTTATCAGCACAAATAGAACTTCATTAACGAGTAACATTAAATATTATTCATTACTTATAATATTCATTTGTTATTCTTGCTCGATAGAATGATCCGAGCTTTTCTACTTTTTTTTTTCTTTTATAACTTGATAGCCAGTTCGCGCCCGCAATAAATAAAAATTGGATTTGGCTTCAAATTGGATTTTCGATAATCCATCGTCAACACATTGAAACGGGGGTACTAACTGAGATGTTAGTATTAAAATCCTGGGAGCTTTTTGACTGAGCATCTCGGAGAGTTGAAAATAGGCAGATATGTTCCGTACCTACGCTTAGTCAAGTAATACTGCTGGGTTACGGCCGACTCTCTTTGTATACGAGCAGGTTAGGGATTTCCAACTTGCTGCTCCAATGCAGATTCTAAGATTCTCATGTAAAAGTTTTTCACTGCACGCATGCAGGTTATCTAAGGATTTAATTCACCACCGAGCACGAAATGAACTAGAAACGTAACAATTCAATAGTGTTTACCCGAATTTGAACCTGTAATAATCTGTTGATATTCACTTTTTCGAGCTACTAGGATCTCTCTTTAATTTAGTTAATTAGCTTTGTAATCATATCAGTTGGAAGACGTCCACTGCTAGACAAAGGCCTCTAATTTATGAGTATCTGCTAAAATATTATTCGCAAAAAGCACTTCTAGCGGAAAAACCTAAATTGTCAAATACTCTTAACCCGTCCCGACTTTTTGCCAGTAAAATAAGGATTATCTCGCGCTGTATGTACCCAAGTAAGTACTTATATTGTAAAAAGGAAAGTTTAGTGTGTTGGATTTTTTCTGGTTTCACGCAAAAGCTATCATTTATTGATATATTGCTCAATATGCCGACGATACGTTGACGTCTATGACGAATGGGCTTTATTAAAAAAACTTTTTTTTACTGACGAGTGGTACTTTTTGCATAAATATTGAATATATTGGTTTTTTTGATTAAATATAAACGAAAAACTATATACTAGAATCGGAACAAAACAGTGCTAAGTATTGCTAAGTTTGGGTGTAAAATATCTGATTAATGGGTGGTACCTACCCAGACGAGCACGCACAAAGCCCAAATGAACTCACTAAATAAATATATATTTTGAACTTAATCTATATATTTATAGACAGAAATAAGGTCTTTATTACTTCTATATTTATACTAGCGACCCGCTCCGGCTTCGCACGGGTGCAATGCCGATACTGAATATACTACAGAATGTTTTACAACGTTCACAGTTTTTCGGACATTAGACAATACTAAACGCTATGTCCCTGCGTTTTAAATCTGTAATATCTTCGAAAATGTTCACTTAAATTACATGCTGTAAAGGGCCATATTGATCTATATTAAATGTATAATGTATATAAATTATTGTAGGCTATCCCTAATAGATAGACATATACCATAACGGATTTTTCTGAAGACCTTATTAAGATGTACAAAACTGTAGTACATTATTTTGATCTATCTCTTAGGGTTCAGCCAGCGTTTGCAATGTAAGCGAAAAAAATATGTTTATTTACGACATCACTTCAGAAACTTCTAAAATTGTTAGTCTTTTTCTACTATATTGTGCATGTATCATAAACATGAACATTCCGCTTGAATCAATCTATCTATTAAAAAACACCGCATCAAAATCCGTTGTGAAATTTTAAAGATCTAAGCATACATACGGACAGATAGGCTTTATTTTATATAATGTAATGTAATGGTGATGATATGGACATAATACTGATCTTATTTATTCTGTTCACCTAATAATCTTACTTATACTGGTAGACTTTAGTACTGCACCGTAAATGTCCGGTAAATCTCGTGATCTAAGATGTTATATCTCTTGTGCCTAAATTTATACGTTGTGTATGTGTGTGGTGTTTTTATTGTGTGTGTGTGTGTGCATTGTAATCATTTCTTAGTAAAAGTGTTAGTATCAACGCCAAAACCGACATCGATATCGTTTCATATTACTTTACTCTATATTATGTATGTAATCTCAAACACATATGTATATTATGACGACATTATTTGTCATGATGTAATGGAAAGTATGACGTCATGATAAATATTTGTGAACTATATTCGCGTATGACTAAACACGTAACGTATACGTAACGTTGGACCATAAAAATAATATATTGTTTCTCTAATCTATATGAAACTAATAGATACCCTGATAACCTTATATCGTGATATCTTATGGGAAACATTGGAGCGGTTAAAAATAAATTGGTTAATTAAAATAATTAGTTCATTACCCCACAGAGAAGAGAGACTGAGAGACAGAATAATTACTGACTCTATCCGGTCGACTAACGGGAGTAACAAGCTTGTGTTCGTTTCTTGTACCAATGCTATGAGTATCACATTTTCTCATAAAATCATTAATATTTTTCCGTACATACGTAACATTACAGAATATATGTATATTGAGAAGCAACAGTTAATATCTTCATTTCTTTAAATTTATATCTCAATGATTCTTTAGCTCCTAGGATAATAATTTTCTGGTCACACAATGGAAGTATGCATTGTGAAGATGTTATTTATGATATGATGAAAATATCCCCTTACAGACAAGCGACCGTCAATACCAAAGAACCCTCGTGCGGATGTATTAAATTAAAGCAATTTATAAATCTAGTTCCCTCACCCTCCAAACAAGCCCGCAATGTGTATTATGAAAATTTTTGGTTTATCGGTAATATTAACAAAAGTAATGTCATGGTACAAAATGTTATATTCAGAGGATAATATATGATATATTCATTCGCAGGCCGATTAAAAATAAGCAATTTCGGAAGAAATATATGTTGGTTTTTAGTGAGTATTCTGGTGTACTCTAGCGCGCCCAAGGCACCAGCAAGTCCCATATATCAGCCCTCTCCCCCCTAACACCTCAAATTAGGAAAAGGTAATACGGTTTTCCAGCGAGATAAAAAAGGTACGTTAATTTAATATTATAAAATTATATATGAATCATTAAATTACGTATAAAACAAAAACGATTTCTCAATTCGAAAAAAAAATCCCAAATCAAAATTCAGATATAATTGTATATATAAAATAAAAGTAAATACTAAAACGAAAATTCAAGATGGTCTCATATAAAGAACACGTGGATCTCAACGGACGAATACGGGTCAATTCCGGTCAAGCACCAGTGTGCACTCATTTTGTTCAGTTTGTGTTTATAAGTTATCTCGTGTGTGGCAGTTACGGAAGACATCGTGAGGAAATCGGCACGTGTACGGTGATATGGCGTGAGATGTTTTTATTTCATCAACCTTTGAAATTAGTACAAAATCTTGGGCTGTTACTTATTTTATTTGGGTATATGATGAATTCAACAGCATATATTTTTCAAATGTTTGCATACGTGTTTTTATTTATAGAGTCTAGCACTAAATGTATCTCTTCCTGTTTTTACAAGACTGCACAAAAATGTTATCAGGATTCATGTGTGTATGTATGTTTCTTTATTCCATCACAACAGATTTGGTTGTATGTTGAATCATTAGAACCCTTATATATTGTGTATCCTATATACCTTCAATATATATTAAAAAAATATATTTAAAGGTTCACTAACATACTGCAGAAACAGGCTATTTGTGCAATTTATGACCTGGATGAATTTAAGGAAATAAAAGTTTTGACTGTCGTTTATTACAAGAATCAAATATAAACTAGGTACTCCTGTTACCTGGTGCCACAGTAAGTAATTCTTTCTTGGGGCATTGTATACGCTTTTACAACAGGATCTCAGAGAACATACCCTGGGAATGAAACGATAGCCTCCAGAATGTTTAAAAAATAAATAATTTATGATAACAATCAAGCTGATACGTTTATTCCGAAACGGTGGTAGAGTGTTGACAATCAATAAGAAAGTCAAATAATAAAATACTTCCATGTTAAATAAAGATATTTGATCTTTTAAAATCAAAAGTTCTGAGAGTTGTGCTTTATATTGATCTCAAGGAAAGTAACGGTATATGTTTTAGCAAGGTAATTATTTCTCTTTGAGATATTTATGAATTCAGAGAATCAATCATAATCTGTACAATGGTATTACAGTCAATAATTTACTTGTTAAATATAACATGCGTAGGCAATCTGTATGGATTAGTATATGAGCATTACATGTATATCAAATTACGCATCAACCACAACTACATGAACTTCAAAGATACTTGAATTAATTTTGTAGTACATTAGTACATTAAATTTCATAGAGAATTATATACTATATACTTTTATAGTTAAAAGTGAAGAATATTTGGTGGTAGGGCTTTGTGCAAGTCTGGGTAGGTACCATCCACTCATCAGATATTCTGTCGCCAAGCAACAATACTTGGTATTGTTGGATTCCGGTTTGAAGGGTGTGAGAGCCAGTGTATTTACAATGTAAGGGATGATTAATATTTCTAACAGCGCCAATGTCTGTGGGCCATTGCTACCATTTGCTAGTCCGCCCACGTATATCATAAAAAAAAAACAATCAACAACTATCTGTATCCACCGCGTACGGTTTATGTTACTGTGGTTGGTAATCCCTGCCGTTATCGTGTGCTCATACTGACTCATCGGTTGTCGTTCTAGCAGATTGCACTGCAAAATGACCTCATAATCATATATTTACGATCTGACCCAATTCTGTTTCATATATTATATTCGATGAAACGAAATTTTGTGTCGACTAAGAATGCCTTTTATTTTAGACCAAACGTAACCGTCACAAAATTCGCGCTGAGTTAAAATTCATGATAGTTTGTCATTTATAAATTGTCTTGGATTAACTTTTTTGTATGCCGACATGACCCAGTGGTTAGAAAGCGTGCAACTTAAACGATCATTGCGGGTTCGAACTGAATTTTCATGTGCTTAACTTGTGCTTATAATTCACCTCGTGCTCGGCGGTGAAGGAAACAATCGCGAGTAAACGTGCTACGTAAGCCTGCATATGTCTAATTTCAACGGAATTCTGCCTCAAGTATATCCACCAACCCGCATTGAATACGCTCAAAACCTATCTACCTATCTATTCAAAGGAATATGCCTTAGCCCAGCAGTGGGAGATTTACAAGCTATTGTTTTACTTGTGGGTTTATTTTGGATTTAGATAGTAGAGTAGTTAGACTAAGAATTATCATTGAATGTAATGTTAGAACTTAATACGGCTAATTTCTGTGCTCTTTATTATGTAAATGGTATAGGCAGCTATTATCTTTAATTGTTATATAAATGCCCGGAATAAGGCTGTGCCTAGTGTAACGGACTATACTATACAATTTACATATATACGTGAAAATGAATTATTGATATATCAATACATTTTTTTTTCAACATAACATCGGTCGCAGCGCCACCTACCAACATAAGCCGTCCGTAGACGCAATTAAGCACATATTAAAATTTAATCAAAATTGGTCGAGTTGTTTTGGAGAGTTTACATACATACCTACATACATACATACATACATACATACATACATACATACATACATACATACATACATACATACATACATACATATAGAATCATAAAAACATACCTACAAATAAATTCATGAGATTGCATAGTAAATGTATACATATACATGGAATAATAAAGGATATTTAAAGGAATTACATTATATTAAACATACTTTTTTTTCATACGTTTTTGGTGAAATCGTTCGTGTATTGAAGGATATGTTCGTGTATTGGCGAAGAAAATGACGTGCCACTTTTTGAGGAAAAATCTCGGCGCCAGCTTTTTTCCATACACAATTCTATAGATTTCAGGTTGACCCGCGCCGAATGTCATACTCGTTGCGGCGCTTATATAGGAGTATGATGCTTGACAGCTCGGTTCAAACTGTACGCGAGGAGCAATGGGCTCGCCGCACCGGCCGCGTGCAATAATGCATATCAAATTACATAATTAGAAATGATACTAGGCGGTGCAGCTGTGCGGGTTATAATGCGAGGCTGCTAGCTATGATTGATTATTCTGAAATATGGGAATGGCGCAGATCCGTGTGACAGTGTAGTGTCTACTCATATATCAACGGTGGATGCATGGCAAAATATAATTATAATGAGAATGTGCTTCGTGCACTTTACCTATAAATAATACAAATTATTATTACAAATGACGGTATGGCAGGCCGTTATATGAATGAGTGTTCTCAATGAGACATTATATTTATTATATAAAAGCGATATAAAGAAGGTCAGCGTTTACCTCGTATAAAGTATAATAATGAAATTAATATGATATAGAAACGGTTTGATGGTAGCCTTGCAACTTGGTAACTTGCGAGAATATCTAATTAAAAATACGTATGTACTGGGCGATACATACTGATAGTAGGGGGTTACCTCGGTGACTATTAATTATGAAATTTAAATCAAGTATATTAACAAATAGTAATAAGGCTATAAATAATTATTGAACTTCCTTCAATAATAATTAATTTGTTTAAAATAACTAAACATATTGCTTGTCAACTTCGTCTTCAGGTTGCAGATTCTTGTGAACCGTAAGCGAAGCAAGTTGTAGTGATATTATATATATATTGTAAAACTGTGACGATCGACGGATGCAAGTCCGTAAACCGGTCGTTATAAAACTCTTCAAATATTATCAGTAAACAGATCCAAGTTTGGTATAACTGTTTGGTACGATCATGACGACAACGATCTAATGATGTTGATGTTTTCAGATTTTTATTGTTAAATAACAAAACCTTTATAATATATTTGTACTATGCACCTGTAAAATGATCGCGCACGAGTACTGTACTGAATATACTCTGGTGAATTCTTGATGATTCGACGCGTGGTATGAGGCTGTGTGGCTCGACCGAGAGTCGCTGCATTAGTGTCCCTCGTGGCGATGTCGTCTTGAATTTGCTTAAGAGATGCAATTTGCGAGGTTTGAGGTTACTGTATAACGTCTTCGGCGATACGATAGTGTCCCTCCTTCTGTTACTAATGAGGCTGCCTACGTGAGATAGTTTCGGGGTTTGAGGTTACTGTATAACGTCTTTGGCGATATGGTAGTGTCCCTCACTCTGTCTTACCGGGTTGCTAGAGTAGTGTATGTACTATGTGGTACTGAGCTATTGCTGGTTGACGTTACGATGTCGTTATTGATGTCTCTCATCAATCGGTAGTACCAGAATCACGACCGAATGTTGCAGGGCGTTGCGGAGTCTGCAATAATGCTGAAGTGAGACGTTCATGCAGTGAAGGACTCAAATAATGGATTTCATCCGTGCTAGCAACACTATATATGGCGCAGTAATCGCTTTATACGAGAAGTGTC
This sequence comes from Vanessa tameamea, assembly GCF_037043105.1. NCBI lineage: Eukaryota > Metazoa > Arthropoda > Insecta > Lepidoptera > Nymphalidae > Vanessa > Vanessa tameamea. The sequence continues at coordinate 2,442,112 of NC_087318.1, read as the reverse complement.
GTTTGTAGCAAAATGTTCGTCCTTTTAGGGACGCCTCCTTAGCTCAGTGTTAAGGATATTATAAAAGACATTGTAGTAGGGCACCTAGTTTAGTAATAAGGCTGCGTATATCTCTTTGAAATTGGTTATCACGTGCAAATAATGATCTGAGTTCTAAGCTGGCTTAGGTAATCGACTATCGGGTGTGTGCCTGTTGTAGGCTAGAGTTAAGTATATCCACTGTATAGTTATAGATTTAAGTAAAACGTAATACGCGAAACGTTTATAAGGTTTATAAGCTAGTTAATAAAACGTTCGATTTAGTTATAAGTCTTAGATATAAGTCTTAGTTATACGATTATACGTTTATGATATATATTCATATTTTATAAACTACTACCGTAGAAAACATAACAAATTATGTTAAATCCACTTAAATGATTCCTACGCGGTAATCTATGAGTTTCATTGAATATTATCCATTATGTTTGGAATTAAAACGTATTATCTTACGATAAAACGACACCCTGCGACAGTGGATATAGCAACGTTTTGCTTGCATTAGACCGCCTGATGGTCGTGCACTTGAACTGTTTTGAGAAACAGTGATTTAATGAAATGATAATCCAGGGTTTAACCTATTGACTACAGATTTCCTCAGCTATGACTGATTGACTATTTATGGGACATTGATCCTTATTTTTATTATTATTTTTAAAAATATGTATCCGAGAATCAATTTTCCCGCCATGGCGAGTATCTGTCAATGTTTTTTTTACCAGATTAAAAAAATAATTTTATAATGTTTAAGAGACAAAGTGACAGATAGTTGTCAATAATACACAGATAATAATAATTCATATAATATTGATTACAAGCTGTGCCCGCGACTTCGTGCGCGTTTGAATTTAACAAAAAAGTTATTGTTCAGTTGGCAGATTTAATATAACTTATGACTGTATTAGGCAGCTTTTGTGATATTAAGTCGTTGGTAGGAGGCACCTGACGTGACGGCGGAGTGATAGTACGCGCGAGGGCTGCGCATGGTACTGGACAGTATTTGGACATTGCAGCGTGACTTTATTATTATTTTATTAATAATTCTAAAATAAAAAGCCTAAGCTACTCCTTATTACATCAGCTATCGGCCAGAGAAAGTCCTGTCAAATTCGGTCCAGCCGGAACAAACAGACAGACAGACAAAAAATGTAATAAATGTTATTTTGGTATATGTACCGTGTACACATGCATATGCATGTAGTAAAAAGCGGTTATTTTAATATTACAAAGAGACACTCCAATTTTATTATGTGTGACGACGTAACCCTGACAAAGGTGATCTCTCGCCTTTATATGTATAGGTATAGGTAGATAAAGTATTACATTTTATAAGATTTTAAATTAACATGGTTATTTTCATTACTAACAGTATTTAAAACGGGATATTTACCATGTTTTTTATTTTTATTTGGTGGAGCTCGATATTTCGACATTTTCTACGAATGTCTTGTTCACGAGTTCTCGTGAACTAAATATCCCGTTTTAAATACTATTACATTTTAATTGAATCTCACACATAACAGAATATGCTGTTTTGACATGCTCCAAATTATATATTCCTTTTTTATTATAGTCAATTAAATTCTTAATTATTTATCATTGGCTTGTCTTTTTCTTTTCTATATTAAAGTCCAAGCTGTATATTCTGACGCAACAAGAAAACGAATTTGGCAGACTTAAAAGTGTAGCTGAGCAGCAGTTACTGAAGCTAGCCCTTCTATTCCTAGCATGTTTTTGATTTTTCGCCACCATTATTAATATTGATGGATGCGTACCTATAATATAAAAATTGTTTTAATCAGATCTTACGACACGCACGAATAAAGATCGAATATAGACCAGGGGCTTTATCCTACTCTGTCTGAAACGACCGGCCGTTTATTTTTATGTTATATATGTTATGTTATATGTAAGTAACTAGCATCAAAGTAATATCGGCGTTCCATATCCAGTGCCAATTGACAGTTACGCCGAGCTACCCTTTATTGAACGTCCCACCCCACCGGCCTTTTTCCTTTTGCGTTTTTTTTTCGGTCACGTACACTTTTTTATCATCGAAACTGTTAAATGTGATATCACTAAAGATTAATTTTAAAGGACTCATCCTCTAAAAGCCTGATGTGACGAATACACTGGTTTGCCGAAATACAAATTTGAGGGGAAATTCTGTAAGCTCTGTAGTCATCGTTCGATAGCCAAAGTTTTTAGATCAATGAAATTTAGATTCTTATTGTTAGTTTTGTGTTCTGTCATTTAAAACCCCATTTATCAATAATTAATTTTATGTAATAGAGCCGAGCTGGCCCAGTGGTTAGACGCGTGCATCTTAACCGATGATTTCGGGTTCAAACCCAGGCAGGCACCACTGAGTTTTCATGTGCTTAATTTGTGTTTATAATTCATCTCGTGCTCGGCGGTGAAGGAAAACATCGTGAGGAAACCTGCATGTGTCTAATTTCAACGAAATTCTGCCACATGTGTATTCCACCAACCCGCATTGGAGCAGCGTGGTGGAATATGCTCCATACCTTCTCAACGGGAGAGGAGGCCTTAGCCCAGCAGTGGGAAATTTGCAGGCTGATTATGTTTATGTTATGTAATAGGTAGGCGGTAGGATAAATAGAGCAACTGATTGTAAGTGATTACCACCGCCTAAAGATTTACTGCTGTAAGAGATATTCAACATTCCTTACATCACACCATGCGCCTTGAGATCTAAGACGTTATATCCCTTCTGCCTGTAGATACACTAGCTCAGTTACTCTTCAAACCGGATCATAATAATACTAAGTATTGCTGTTTAGTGATAGAATATCTGATGATCAAGATAAATACATATCATGTTTCATAATAAACTACATATATTATATTATTTGTATGAACATTACAGTCGCTGGCACGAAACTCTAGTAAAGTGGATAAAACTGCGAAGCGCAGTCAACTATATGACAAAATTATATAACATTAAAACCTTCTTCGAAACGAACTGCATTTTCTGGTTTTATGCATCTTAGCTTTTTTTCAGTCGAGATTTAAAAAAAAAAATAAACGTCTCTATACTTAGTTATATAGTTACAGATTTGTAAAATATTTAATCAAACATGTAAATTGAAAAAAGTGTTGCGCTCAAAAAAAAAAAGGTAATAACGGCATGAAGTTCATGATATTGAAAGATGTTGAGTATTAAAACATTTTTGCTAATTGAAAGGGCATATAGAATACTAATTGGATACGCGGAGAACTGTTGCATCAGAACGTAATCAACTTAAAAGCACCGCGCGCCGCGAGAACGCCGATCCCTCTAAAACATCCATATTATCAACGGTGCTCGTGTAAGTGTAGAGTTAATAAAGTTAGTCAATAGACAATTTCATAGTTTACCTTTATCTGTGAAAATATATTTAATAAATAATAAAGTGTTTACGAATTATAAAAACAAACGTTTAAAACAAAATAACCGCGTTTGCCTTATTAATATACAATATACTAGCAATACCGGGCAAACTAAATGACCTGGTAGTTATATATAACATAATATATATATAAGTTACATATAAGCGAAAAACTAATTATCAGGGAACCTCTGAAACTATATTATTTTAAATTTAACATAGGTATATATATAATATTTTACTTATTAGCAACCTCGCTTTGATTTAACTAAGATCTTAAGCGAGCTTGATCATTATGATATATTTTATCTTTACTAATATTATCAATGCAAAAGTAACTCTGTCTGTTTATCTGTTACACTTTCGTAGGCATAACACTGAATCAAATTTGATAAAATTTAGCATGGAGCAAGCTTGAACACCAAGGAGATTATCTTAGTCCAGCACAACTTTTTTACTGACTACGGTTATTTTATTAACTTCACTCTAGCAGAGACTATTAACATTCGTACAAGAAGCAAATTATATAAAATCAGATGCACGCTAAAAACTCCCACTACCAAATTAATATTATGTAATATAAGACCACTTGAAATAAACTACAGTTACTGCAATTTGTAACAATGAATACGTACATAACTACTGCTTTATGTGAGCGGTAATTTTTTCTCGCTAACAAGAAGACTGTAAACTATCGAATGAGAAATCTATTTTTCGTCTGTATTAACAAAAAAAGAAACATTCATATTGGAAATTTTTCATTTGAAACAAATATTCACGTTGGGCGTTCTACTATTCCGTATATTGCTAATCACTTATAACGTTTTCAGAGTTTCGTAACGTTACGTATAACAACCAAGCAATAAAACCTTTGTAGTAGAATCAATCTCACGTTAGCCCGTCTGTCTATTTTCTCCAAATCCACTCGTCAAAAGTGATTGAAATTTCGTTATCCTATGGGACTGATTACAGCTTTATGACATAAATAAGCAAAGTATTATTTTGAACGTTCATTTTGAGACATAATTGAGAATCACTTTTTCAAGATACATATATGTATCCACATGACTAGTAATAAAATAAATAGGCTATTATATATATATATATATATATATATACGGCATACAAAAGATTTATATATCAAAGGCTAACTGATTAATGAACGCTCAGATTAAACTAAGCGACAAAGAGACTCCAAATGTGGAGGAAAATCGTTTCTCAATGAAGACTAGCACAGAAAAATGATGTTCTGAAATATTATTTATAGCATCACTGAACTCCATAATCCCTTCAACCAATCGCCCCATTAATGAATATATAAATATAAATATTGGACAAAATCACATACATTACTCTGATCCCGATGTAAGTAGCTAAAGCACTTGTGTTATGGAAAATCAGAAGTAACGACGGCACCCCATACACCCAGACCCAAGACAACATAGAAAACTAATGAGCATTTTCTACATCCACTCGGCCGGGAATGGAACCCGGACCTCGGAGTGGCGTACCCATGAAAACCGGTGTACAACTACTCGACCACGGAAGCCGTCAATAGTGTTATTTACTTACATCCAGGAAAATAAATATTATAGTTTACGTTTATGAAATAAAACCAAAATGCACTTAAAACGCTATAATACACATGTATATTTTTAAATATATATATTTTTATTGGCAACGGCGAAGCCGCCCGAAGTATTTTCTACTTAAGCATAAGACTTATGACTTGCCAAAATAGCTTCAGCTATCATCAATTCTTACAATGACGAATAATTTATTCCTTCCCAAATTCATGAGCCGTGAAGAATAGGCCAACAAGGACTACATATAAAGTAGGACAGTCATCGCTGTGTAACATATATATTACAGTATATTTCTTTACATATAGGTATATATAATAACGTAAAAGTCGGATAGTATTACATTGCCAATACAACATACTAATTAAAATTTTAGATTAGGACCCAGATGATGCTCACTCGACTTCGATCCGCGATCATTACTAACCGGTGTACACCGAGATTTGCAAAACTTAAGCAAAATAATAATAATAATAAATGGGTCACCCATAACGCAATATACGGAATGCGGGCAATTTTTCAAAAACTTGTTGCTAATATTTTAAAATCGTGTGGTTCCCACAGAGTGTAATGTCATATGTACTAGTGAACAGAAATGTCGTAAGAGCCGACTAAGGTATATATATATATATAACAGGTACAAGATACCGTATGTTCGCGAAACCGGCAATGAATTATTTTCATTTCGTACAATTTACAGATTGTAATACTTACTTGGTTGTACCCACACATTAGAGTCATTCATTCTACCGCCAAACAGCATTACTTAGTATTATTCTGTTCCAATTTGAAGGGTGATTCAGAAAGTGTAACTACAGGCACAAGGGACATGACATCTTAGTTCCCAAGCTTGGTTGCGTATTGGTCATGTAAGGAATGGTTAATATTTCTTACAGCGCCACTGTCTATGGGCATCGGTGACCATTTACCATCAGCTTTCCCATTTGCCCATCCTTATAAATATATCATTAAAATATAAAAAAGCGAATTGAATTTACGAACTTAACAAATTATTTATTATTACTTGACTTGAAATATTTCATTACTTGCTGAAAAGGCATACTCTTTCCTGAAAGACCGGCAACGCACCTGCAAGCCCCCCGGTGTTGCAGATGTCCATGGGCGGTGGTAATCACTTTCCATCAGGTGAGCCTCATGCTCGTTTGCCACCTATGACATAAAAAAAAAAAAAATACAAAACAGGTTGCATCCAAAAATAGTTGAAATATGAGAAAAGCTGATCAGAATCAAAGTGCGAACACCTAATATTACGTACGCACATCATAACAACACACAAATAGACCTGGCAAGACTATCTACCATTATCAATATTAAAAATCCTAATTTAAAAAACATAGAATGACAAAAGCGAGCATACTCCATGCGAGTAAAATTAATACAAAGTTACCTCTCTATCAAACCCATTAAAGTTGCGTCGCAAAAGCAATAACTACTAAATTTCAAGTCAATCGGATCTATGGTCTCGGAAATCTTGAGATATGAGTGAGTCAGTGTAATTTCGCTTCTAAATGTATTGAGTTAAATATTTTATACTTTATACAGCGTTATATTTAAGTTTTGTTCAAATTCAAAAATATTTTGTATTACAGAACACCTACTTAAAAGTCTCGTATTCAAAATGCAAACTATTAGCCTGTCTATGACGTTCGTATGAATGAATGCTATTCATGAAGTCTCAATAATATTAGAAGGAAATTTTATAGTTTGTAAGCCTCGAAAACATAGTGTTGTTCTCTCTTTAGAGCGTGTCGTTGAAGTATCCTGTGTATAATATCAAATGTACTGGATAGTTTGCTTATACGGCCCTATTTTTCGGAACGAAGTTCTTTTGCGCGGATTACAGTAGAGTCAAGGTAGAATTTGTCACGTAAGGGAAAAGCATTTTTTTTAATGATATCGGTTGGCGGCCGAGCAAATGGGCCACCTGATGGTAAGTGGTCAGCACCGCCCATAGACAATGGCGTTGTAAAAAATATTAACCATTCCTCACATCACCTTGGTAACTAAGATGTTACGTCCCTTGTGCCTGTAGTTACACTGGCACACTCACCCTTCAAACCGGAACACAACAATACTGAGTACTGCTGTTTGGCGGTAGAATATCTGATGTGCGGGTGGTACCTACCCAGACGGGCTTGCATAAAGCCCTACCACCAATTATGCTCACCCCAAGCGGACCTTCCCTCTCTGTATCTCTCTCTAACTTTTTCTGTTTTATACGGTTACATTTTCTATTATGAAAACTTATTTCTTGTTACTGTATTAATTTACACGATATTTTAAATAACAACTACATTTTGTTATCGTCATTATATATTTATTTTAATGTTGATAATTTATTTGATTGTATCTGATATTTAATACATTATATATAAATATTTTCTAAGCCTACTTATATAGTACATTTACATAACTATCCAAACAAACATACAACCAAAGTTCAACCCAATCTATAATTAATAAACTTACCAAGCAAAGTAGTATGTACCTACAGTTTTTTTTTATAATAAAATCTAACCTAACATATAATATATTCTACTATCCTAACATAATAATATTATATAAAACTAATAATTCTAAGCACAGATTTTTTAACAAACAAAATTATACTTACAGTATTTTTAACTATAAAGCAAACAAACAACGAACCAGCCTAAGCTAAACCCTATTTCTGACTACATTAATGAGAGCTCAATCTACATTGGAATATGTTGGTTATTCCTAAATCTCTGAATCTACATTTTTTTTTTACTTTGTGTTCATATTAACTTATACATATTAAATTATTACGGTTGTCCATACTATAGCTTACCAAAGTTTCAACCAAATCAACTTGACGATATTTTACCAATAAATATTTAGACGTATTTTTTTTAATTGACATATCTTTATTATTTATGAACCGATTCAAAAAAATTAACGCTATATGTTACCCCAATGTTAATACATTACACCAGTGAAAACCGTATTCAAATCTGTTAAGACGTTTGTACGATTAGTGTTAACAAACGAACAGACAAAAATTCAAATATTCATAATTTTGTGATCTAATACGTTAATAGATAAAGATTTTAGTTTATTATATTAATTATTTACAATAATTCACAGATAGTACTTAAAAAACTAAATTAAATGTAACTATACAGGAATGACATTAATTACAAAAAAACACGTCACATATATGAGATAGACTCGTATTAAACTTATGATCAATTTTATTATCTAGCTCTTCTAACCGAGTTCGCTGACACGTCAAAAACTTTCCTTGCTACTCATGAATGTCAGGCGTTTGTACAGTTTAGTGAATTCTGATTTAAACAACAATTTGTGTAACCTATTAGGGCTTGATTTTTTTTTTTATCAAGGTATCTACGTACGTACGTGCTAAAGGAAAACAAAACAAGTCTTACAATAAATGTATATCATTTCATTAATTACATTAATTAATCGTCTATTTTAATCAGAAAACGATCTAATTAAGTAGCTATTAGGGTTAGTATTTGCTGTTAAATCTTGCGTTTCCTAAAAAACTAAATTATTTATATTTTACAATGACAGTGACAGCACTTGTCAATTCAAAGTCCTCCAAGCAACTAATTAACTTGTTATTTATAGCAAAGTAATTTTGCTATAAATAACAAGTTATCTGTGAAGATATTTTCTCCAATTCAATTTTAATCCTTATTCATATAATTCCGACAGTACCGTCATTCATTTAAAATATATAGTCTTTCACACTATACCTTTTAATAAAAATAATTTAGAAAATACCATTTCCAATTTATGGGCACCCAAAGAATTGTTCTCAGCGAATTGCGAAGGCGGTTACATAACTAGCTGTAACAATATTTAAAAAATTCAAATGTTAATTTAAATACCGTGTCCTATTCTGATCTATTTCTTAATAAAATTATAATTCGAACCAAATTTTTATATTTATAATTTTATATATATCATTTTGTTGTGTCTTTAAACCGAAAAAGTCTTTAGTTTTTTTAATATCCTTTATCATAGACACCTTCTTTACACGATTCTTTACAATTGTATATTTTTCAAGGTCTTCTGGGATCTTGTTGTAAATACGTATAGGCCCACATAAGAGTGATCTTTTTAAGCTGTGGTGATATTTTTTTTAAAAGAAAGACCAGTCGTTGCGCTTACCACTGGTCCTCGGTAGTGGTTACTCATGTGCTCGGCCGTTAAAGGAAATATCGTGAAGAAAATGTGTTGAATGAAATTCTACTACGTATTGAGTATGTGGAATAATCTCCATATCATCTTCTCGACAGCAGATCTTTGCCAAGCGGAGGAATATTAAGGTTTTATTTTACATTTTTTTTAACGTATGATTCCTAAATTGGCATAGAAACCATAAACTCACGACCGATACAATATAAATAATGTTCGTTGTAAATAAACAATGTAAATATTTTTTGCATTTTGAGCAGTGTTACTTTTAAAAGTTTTTGTCTTTGTTAGTACTGAATTAAATATTACATTTACTGGATAGACATTTTTCAAATCTAAATTTATGTTATTTGATTTTTTTTAACGGGATCGCGGCAAGCCCAGCCCGTTTATCCAGAACTAATTACAGCTTACCGTACACCGAACGAGAAATTCTTTAAATACTTCCATTCAAACATATTTTATGCTCGAACTACTTCTCGATTTTTGTTTACTTTGGTGAGGATTATATTATATTTGAAAAGAAGAACAGAAATTTATAATAAAGCGTTATTTAATCGTTATAATTATTACTTACATTATCTGTTAAACGTCATTAAATCCTTTTTGGAGATTTTACAATATTTATAATTTTATTTCCTGAAAACAAAAGGATTGATGCTTACGTAGAGTGTAATTATAGGTTTTTTTTTTAACTTAAACTTATATTAACTGCTTAAACGGAGACCTAAAAAAAAGTACAATTAAGACTGCATCTTCAAGTGCGCTTATGTTCCGAGTTTATCCTAAGAAAAAAAAATGTGTTTATATTTAAGAAATTCGCTTTTGTTAATTTAATTCGTAACCATATGTTTCTTTATCACAAAATTCGAACACCGCGCCTTGGCAAGTCCTGGACCATCGGTGACGAGCCCCAGATAGTGGCACCCGGTGCTTAAGACGGGGCTGAGAGCGTTATTACGTCAGTTTTTAACTTCAATCATAAAATAATAGACTTCCAAAAATATTTTTCAATCACAAATTATTTTGTAATTATAACATTTCTGCAGCAACTGTACAACGAATAGAGAAAAAACGAAAATATCGTCTCTAAAACTGTGCAGAGTTTCAAAACCGATCAGTCACGGCTGTGCCATACCAGTCCTATGCGTTATTAGTGAGCGAAACGTGAAAATAGTGAAAATGTCTGTAACTAAATGTCTTTTAGTTGCAAAATTGCATCTCATATAACCAGACGTCATCGATTTTATGTATTCGTAATGTTTAAATAGTAACATCATGTAAATCCCACCTCTGGGATAAGGTCTTCTCTCAATTTAGAGGTTATTCCACCACGCTGGTCTAATGCGTGTTGGTAGATACAAATGTGGCAGAATTTCGTTGAAATTAGATACCTACAGGTTTCCTCACAATGTTTTTCTTAATCGTCAAGAGCGAAATTAATTATATTCAGCACTGGAATACCTCATCTCGTCCTCAAACTCATCGTTTAAAATGCACGCGTTTAAACACAGGGCAATCTCGGCTCAGTATTTTTATAAATACTATCTATTTTGTCATTCAAATATTTATAACCATATAAATATTTCACATTAATAGAATTAGATACTTAGCATGTTAACTTGGGCTTAAATAACTTATGTTCTGTTAAACTATTACCGACTTCATATGTTTTGAAATCAAATAATATTCACCTCATGTAATAACAGCCTTTTCAATCAAACATTCTTTGATTATTGATTGATCTTATGAATTTTCATAAAATATACGTCATTATAATGTTAACTCTGTTCAGCTTAACACAATTAAAAGTTAATTTAATACGTTATAATAGATGTATAATACTATATCGAATTATTAAACATGTGTGATCCTAAAATGGTTAAGTTTTTCCTGATCCAGCGTAGGATTAAAATTAAAATGTATAAACTTGTTTAAAATTGTAATAATTAAAAAACAAAAAAAAAACATTACAAACATTGTTGTACTTTATTCAAGAAAATTAATACTTTGTTTTGTTCAACTCTTTGCGGAAAACCACTTGATCCTATTTAACCAGATCTCTTTTTAATTTGTTCCTTTATATATGTACCTTCGTCGATTATCTGACACGCTGTAATATGGAATATCGGCACGTACCATCTCCGCAATTCTACGAAATTTATATGGTGTCTTAATAAAGTGCGGCCTAGAATGTCTGACGCCCATATCAATAAGAGAACATAGCATCTAATGAAATTCCTTTTAAAATTCTCCGGATATCAGCTGGGTAAGTCGTCATGACATTTTATTTTATACCTCACCTAACATAAAGTTATTTATTATTATTATTGTTAAATATTATAAAATTTGATTAGGAACTTCACGGTTCAAAAAGTTTTCTTCAAAAAATATCTTGTTTTTTTTTTTTTAATTAACGGGGTAATCAAATAATTTGATAATGTGAATTACAGCCGACGGTCGTAGGTGGCGGTTTCAAAGAAACCTTTAAGGTTTTTCTGATTTTATGGTTTAATCGGCCAAAGTAAAACTAACTGCAGTTATTACTGCTCCAATTGTGCTCCAATAAATATGTTAATATTTTTTTTAAAACAATTTTAACAATGCCCCATTTTAAGCAATTACTAATATTCCAATTAAGCTTAAAGTTTGTGCTAGGATTGGGGACAACAGGGTAAGGATCGAACCTGCGACTTTTTACGTCACTCGACGGCTAGTCAACCATTGCGATATTGACGAGAGTACATTTATTTAAAACATATTATATATTTTTACATTAAAATTAATGAGCAAGAGTGATATAAGTCTTGCAGCAGTATATGTGATTTCTATGCAGAGGTAAGATTTTCCATAATGTAAATTGAAGATTTTCAGCGGCAATATCCAAATGTATATTCAATTTATCTTTAGGGTTTTTTTATTAAAGGATTTGTTTGGAACGCTGCGTCACAAGAATTTAAACGAAACATTAATATATTTTGCTGTTGCTGTTAGTCATATATTTATTCTGAGTTGCTTGAATATTGTTACCTTTTACATTGCAAATCGTAGTAGCAAGAAAAAGGCAATGGCAATACAGGTTTTCAATTTAAATAATTATTATGTATAAAGTTTAGTAAATGTTTTAAAAATAATTATATTTTTTATATTGTATTAGAATTTCTTGAATATATTTGTTATTAACTTCTTTACGCAAGCGTGAAGCTTTTAAAGATCCGCTCATTAAATACTAAAACATCGATGCTCGAAGATCAAAACATGATTATTAAAAAAAAAAACAATGTAACCAGAAGAAAATTATATAATATACTTGTAATGTTACAAAACTAACAAAAAAATTTAAATACAAAAAAAAAATGTAATTAAATTTGAAAATATATAAATAAATAAATAAGATCCTTCATTCAATATTATCATTACACTTATTCCAGAAAATCGGCATAAAAAAAAATAAAATATATTTTTTTTATCATCGATCATAAATGATTTAATTTCAATAATGAAAATCGACATGATTTTTATTTTTAGATTTTGTCAATGTGTACAAAATTTCCATGGCATTCGGGAAATGCGAGGCTTGGATGATAAAGGATTCATCGTATTCGATGCACAGTATTATAGACGATAGCTTTAATCTAAGCTCCAAAGCGCTTTAGTACTGACAAATTTCAAGAGGCTTCATTAAAAGTGTCTATTAGTACGTGGAGGTTGAATTGGAATGTAAAGAAAATGGGAGTGAAAAGAGTATTTTATACGGGAGTCAGAAATAGACTTCATAGGACTTCCAGGCCGGGCCGATGAAAAAGTTACTGGGTTTTTCTATCGAAAAATTCACAGTCCAGACTCTTAAATTGATATCATGTAATAACTAGGTTTCACGTAGGTTTTAGGTTTTGATATATTGTCGAGCCATTATAAAAATCTATCTCAAAAATCCAATACAAAGCTAAAAGATTTATTATCATCGGACATACAAACTAAAATGAACCTTGCATAACATACTCAAGGCCGAGTTTCATTTGTTCTATTGAATTTCACAAATCGCCTTATACAATATATTTCAAACTTGCGGAAGTTGATAGTTTTGTTTTATTTTATTGCGTCAACAATTCTACCGGTATTATTCATTCATTTAGTTAATAATTATAAATTAATATAATCCGATAATCAAGCGCACCGCGTTTTCTCAATAGCATTATCAATATAAAATCAGATATGAATGACAAATTATTTGTAATATACTGCCTATATACTGTAATATATAATATATAAGTAGATGTACTTTTTTATATGATTGGTGGTAAACGAGCAGGAGGCTCACCTGATGGAAAGTGTCTACCACCGCCCATGGACATCTGCAACACCGGGGGGCTTGCAGGTGCGTTGCCGACCCTTCAGGAAAGAGTACGCTCTTTTCTTGAAGGTTCCCAAATCGTATCGGTTCGGAAAAACCGCCGGCGAAAGCTGGTTCCACAGAGTGGTTGTGCGAGGCGGAAAATGTCTTAAGAATCGCGCTGCTGTGGATTTGTTGTTGCAATCTAAAATCATCTTATCAATAATGTAATATATTGAATTGATTTTGACTTTTAATTTTTTATACGTGATTCACTTTGGTGACAGTTGTTTCATGGCGATATTAAAGTTCAGCTGTACGATTCTGTGAGAATCCGCTTCGTATCTCGCTAGTGAAATGTTCACAACCGACTTATGGTGATACGCAATTTTGATACGTGTATCTTATAAAGTTTATATTTATTATAGTCAATTTCTCATATCACTTTCTGTCAGTTTACGTTCCTGTTCTGGGGTGAGTATCGAGTTTCTTCTTACAGAATAGCTCAACAGGTTAAAACGAATCGAAAATACAAATATCGCTACGGTCTTTATATTACAGCGCTTCACATTTGTGACATTAAAAAAGGTACTAAATTATTTGCTAATGTCTGCCATTGAGAGTAATGGTCAATATCATCCTGAAAACAGGAAAAAATTGTGTAGATATCCTGGGCTCTGCATAATCAGACGTAGTTGTGATAATATAAAAAATAAGCTCCATGAAGCCATTAGCTCATAGTTCTAGTTGCGTCATTCGATCCTTTATAACTTTCGAAAAACGATTATAAAAACAAACAAACTTTGCTCACCGTCATGAGCTACAGACGGCGAGTACAGAAATTATTATTTCGATGCTTTTTAAACGTAGAATTTTACAAATCATTGACGTTTTTGAATATCATTTTTGAAGTGCTGTAAATTGCCAACGCAGACGTGACATACCTGGAATTTTTATGATCTTTAAAAATATCAGGTGTACTTAAACTTCATAAACATTTTTAATGTTAAAATCTCGTTAAAACCAATTTAGTACAAAAGTAAGATAAAAACTGCATCTTCGATTTTCGTCGTTTCTAGAATGATTCTGACAATCAGCATCAGACCAAATATAATAACATTCATTTTTTACAAATTCAAAGTACGTACTTTCAACCAACATTGAACCAATACCTAAGCAGAAAGCCATAACATTAATTACTGTTACATAACATAAACATAATCAGCCTGTAAATTTCCCACTGCTGGGCTAAGGCCTCCTCTCCCGTTGAGGAGAAGGTATGGAGCATATTCCACCACGCTGCTCCAATGCGGGTTGGTGGAATACACATGTGGCAGAATTTCGTTGAAATTAGACACATGCAGGTTTCCTCACGATGTTTTCCTTCACCGCCGAGCACGAGATGAATTATAAACACAAATTAAGCACATGAAAATTCAGTGGTGCCTGCCTGGGTTTGAACCCGAAATCATCGGTTAAGATGCACGCGTTCTAACCACTGGGCCATCTCGACTTGTGTTATCAACATTAATAATATGTGCCACAGGAGCAAATCAAATAGAAATTTTGCTCGCAAGGATTTAAGCCTTAACTTGAACTTGGACTGAGTCTTATAGTCCTACAGTAGTCATAGTCATTTCACAGTTATTATCAATGAGTAACCAACCGACTTCAAATTAGAGTATAGCTTGCTTCGCAATACGAAATGTTCAGTAATTAGTATTGTATATGTTACTGTAAAAGCTCGAACTACGGTAAATCTTAAGATTTACCGATTATGAATGGTAAATGTGTCTGGGATTCAAACTTTTACCATCATTCACTTGGTAAATCTTAGGATTTACATGTTAGGTTAGGTTAAATTGGAACGTTAAAAGTCCGAAAAAGTCGTCCCTTTATAATAAAATTTATCAACTCATGTCAATCTTAAGATTTACCTTAGTTCGAGCTTTAACAGTAACATATATAAACTAAAACATATAATTACCTGTAATAATTTATAAAAAAAGGCAAAAATAAAAGCATATGCACTAAAAAGTACAAAAGACTAATCTGGTCCGCTTAGAATGTAATTATATGTATTACCGAGAAATACATAGATTGATGAGATGAATAATAATTTAATTAATTAATTACGGGAAGCACAAGCAAAGTCATTCAATCGGCTTATCGTTTTAAATACATTCCACGAAATATACATTACGCTAAAAGGGATGTGGGCTGGTCATGTCTACAGGCGCCTTGATTGAACTCGTGCTGGAGTGCCACGCTTTGGGAAATGTAGTGTAGGACGCCCTGTGGCGAGGTGGATGGACGATTTAAAAAGGTGGCAGGTACGGTATAGATGCAGGCTGCCCCAGATGGGATGGTTGGTGATCTGTGGAGGAGGCTTTTGTTCAGCAGTGGACCTAGGTCAACCGTTCATAAAACACAATCACTGAACAGTCTGGAGTTTGTGGTGAACATTCCTTATATATTATTATTGTTATGTAAGCTTGGTAAGGTCAATACATGATAATACTGTTATTCAAATATTACGTTATTAATTTTATTGAATCCGTTTACAGAACACAGCAAAGGATACGCATTTGACGACCCCCGTGGTCGAGTATGTACACCGGTTTTCATGGGTACGCCACTCCGAGGTCCCGGATTCGATTCCCAGCCGATTCGATGTAAAAAAAGTTCATTAGTTATCAATGTTGTCTTGGGTCTGGGTGTATGTGGTACCGTCGTTACCTCTGATTTTCCTTAACACAAGTGCTTTAGCTACTTACATTGGGATCAGAGTAATGTATGTGATGTTGTCCAATATTTGTTTATTTATTTAAATGTTAACACCTTAAGGTAACTAACTTTAGTTTGTTTAAAATCCGTAACTCTTGTCGTTAAAGATTTAATGGGTTCACTAGAGATAAAAATCTTATCTGTGATTGTCACATTAGTATAGGGAATATTTAATATTTATCATTTAACCTTGAGAACTAAGAGGTTTATTTGCCTGTAATTGCACTGGCTAGCTCTTGTTTATTAGATGTTTTTGCACGAATAAATTCATTCACTAATGTAAGAAAAGGACGGAGATATGTTCATAGTGTACAGCAGTGCGTAAGATGATCTGTGCCAGCTACGGAATCGACGCGAATGCGGCCGACATCGTGGCGCCAGTCACCCTTCAACGAATGGTTCCTTTCAGCGGGTGAAGCGCTTTAGATTTCGATATACATTCGCAGCTAACTCAATAATAGATCCCATACCATAATACTTAAATTATTTTTTTAAAATAAAGCAAGAAAATTATATAGTAATTGTTATGTAAGTATTTTATAAGAAATAAATATAAAAAATAAATCAACACATTACAATGACACCTGATATTCTATATGATATTTAAATTATATAGTTCAAAAACCATTCTAGAAACTCTAGAGTCATTTTTTAACTCTAAACGCCACTGTAAGTCGAGAGCTAGACGGCTCAGAGGTTGAATAACACGTGCATCTTACCCGTTGTTTGCGGGTTAACGCAAGCAAGTACAACTGATTTTTAATGTGTTTAATTTTTGTTCATGATAAAACGAATGATTTTTTTAAATATACGCTATTCTCAGAGTACCTGTGCAATTGAACAAACAATATTGTTTATTTTTAATTTAGAATTTAATATTTTTTATCTATGACTGTCAAAAGTGAAAAACTAAACTAAAACAATAATATAAATCCTTCGTTTTTATTATTATTAATTAATTATTTTTATAGATACAACGTTAGGCGCTTATTAACGATCTTAGACATGAGTTCCCATTTAAAATAAATATAATTCATGTACCTACCTATTACATATGTATACTAATGCACATATTGTTTTTTTTTTATGTTATAGGTAGGCGGACGTGCAAATGGACCACCTGAGTAGGTATGGTATGGGTGAGAGACATTGGCACTGTAAAAAATATTAACCATTTTTCACATCACTAATATGTTATGGCGATTGCACCTGGCGTTTGACTGGCTCACTCAACCTTTAACCCGTACCACACCAATTATTACTAATATCGAAGCATATAAATGTCTTATTCAAATAATAATTCTCCATTCCACCAATAAGATTTAATAATAATTCTAAAATCTTATTGATAGTCAAAGCAGTTTTACTTTATACCGGGTCGGAAAATAAAATACTCTGACCCGAGAACTCGTGAAAGAAACTCAGCGAGTTGTTTTTATGTTGTTTTTTAATTGCTTACAATTCTCGATGTAACAAAGAAATAGCCAGGAGGCAATCGTTTCATCCATTAACTTGCTAATTGTGTAATAACCTTTTGTACACTAACATTACTCTAAATTCTTTTTTCATTTGTTTATACAGACGGAGTCTTTACAGTTGGATAATAAGAGTGACCAGTTTTGGAATATTTCTAGTACCAACGTTATGAGTATCACTTTTCTAGCAAAACTTTAATATTCTTCCGTATTATTCTTTACGTATTGAGAAGCAACAGTCAATAATTTAATTACTTTAAATTGATGCATTTGTGATTCTTACGTATCACAAATACCCTAATTTACCCCAAAGCATAATGCTGTAAGACATTAAAATAACGAAATATAATATTACTGCAATGATTATAAACAGTATAAAAAATATTATTGCTTCAAAACCTAAACATATATACTGATATTATAATAACGAAAGTGACTCTGTTAACTCACGCTTAAACTGTTGAACAAATTTCTAAATAAAATTATTTGATCAATTTCGTTTAGAAATAGTTTGAGTCCCAGTAAAGGACGTAAGCTACTCTCATCTCAAACAAACAAACAATTAGTTTTATTGATAAAGACATAAAAACTAAATGATATTTAATATTTTAATCTGGTCACACCATAAATGTAATTTGCTAACAATATGATAGGTACATTTTATGGATATAAACATTAAATCTTATTTGATTAATAGAGAATTAATTTAGATGACATATAGATTACTACAATGAAGTCTGAGACGAACTTCCAACATTTCGTTACTTAAAATTGATTTTTAAAAAAAGTTAATTTAAGGTTTTTTGCAAACTGATAATCAATATGTATATATATATGTCTGGGCAGAACAAACAGAGAGATCGACTTATTTAAAAATATTTCATCCAATTAATACTGAATCGTAAAGCGCAAAGTTGCAGCGACTATTCTATTCTATAATATCCACAGAAAGCGCTTGATTTGCTTTAATATAACATTTGTTCGGTATTGTTTGCTCTGTATGGAGAGGTCATTGCCCCTATCGTGCTGCATTGGCTAGACTCGTTTTCACTGATATACTTGCTTTGTTTGCCAACTGATTCAGATTCCTCGATTTCCTGTATTGTTAGTCAAATCAAAATATATTTTATTCAAGAAGGCTCTTACAAAACTTGGTTCGCACTAGAAAAAACCCAGCAATTATTTATTTATTTATTCTTTTAATCCTTTTAAATTAATAAGGCATGACAATTAAAGTTATTTATCCGGTATGAAAATCAACGAGTAATAACCTCAATATTTATATAACCCATACAATCTTGTACTAAGCAATACGATATGAATCAGTCATTATTTTTTTATAAACGTAATATTTTAATTAAACAATAACACATTTCTTATTCTTGGTAGTGGATCTTTGTGCTAGCCCGTCTGGATAGATACCACCCACTCATCAAATATACAACCAAAAAGCAATACTTAGTATTATTGTGTTCCGATTAAAGGAGTGAGTGAGGCGGCAAGTTTCAGCCACAACAATAACATCTTAGTCTACATCTTCCCAAGGTAGAGGGCGCATTGTCTATATAAGGAATAGTTACTGGCGATGACACTAACCATCAGATTAAAGTATTATCATAAAAAAGTTGGTATATCTAAAACTATTTATATCTTTATATTACAGAAACTAATATGGAAAAAGAAGAACTGACCATGCGGAAGCAGAAACTTGATGTTACAAAATTAGCCTTAATCCGTATTTATGTTTTTCTCTGTATCTTCTCAAAATCACAATATTCGTACGTACATATAAAGATGTAAATTTACTGTGACGTCATTCTATGTATTCCTACTTTGTGATCACCTCGAAGCTGAAAATATAAAAAGGACCTTTAATTGGTTGCAAAAATAATTGGAACCTGTTGAGTTTATTTTGACACATTGTCAGAAGTTACATGAATAGTTGGATTACTTTATTTAGATGTAACGATTTCACGAAGTTGATCGTTTTTTTTTTTATAATAATCTTTAAGTGCGAAATTCATTCAATCGAAAGTTCATATGATCCAATGGAAACATTTCTCGTCATCCATATAAATTACTTAATCTAATTTAATTGAAAATATAAACAAAAAATCAGAAATCTTAGCGGAACTGCTTTAAAGTACCTAGATCTCAAAAAAACTTGTTAGTTCACTATTAGGCAATATTTTGTATCAATTTGAATAATGTCAGCCGAGGCTTTTCTCCACAAAGACTAATCAATTGTGCAAGACATTTTAGTTCATAAGTTTGTAAAGCAAACCCAAGCGGACTCTCTAGTCCTTTCCTCTCAAGATCTAATGGAAAAGCAAATGTGACACGACCGGAAAGCAATAATATTTGTTCTTTTACTGAGCTAACATAGTAAGGGAACTGGTGAACAAAATTACATCATCTTTTTTTCATATGGCGGATAGAATTAAAATCTATATTTTTTATAAACCATATAAAACAATGTGCATTTAAACCACCATCAATAGACTGTAAAAAAATAAAATAGCCAAACGATTTGCAAATACTTGTCTCCAAGGCCGATTATATAAATTTAATAAAATTTGTTCGACAACTTTGTCTTTTAAATCTTAGAAAACAGTAACTACTGAATTTGTTGTCGGTACTTCTACATTTCAAGCCAGTGGTAGCTTTACATTTAACAAATTCTGGGAAATTACGATCTAATAATGAAAAGCCTACTTAAATCAAGTATATTTATATTTAGAATCCGAATGGAAATGTTTATTTTTTGTTTAAAAACGTTTATGAACATGTGCGATGAATCTATCATTTCATTAAATTCAATGTGGAAAATGTAGCAGTTTTTTTGTGTATTCATACAAAAATGCCTATTGAACATAGATTTCCAAATGAACTCAACAAGTCAGTTCAACAAAGAAAATCGATGAGGCAGACATCCAGGACTAAAATAATATTATGAAATAATATTGTTACTACAAGTATATAAAACCGAATATTTACCATGTTTTTTTATTTTTATATGGTTGAGCTCGATATTTCGACATTATCTACGAATGTTTTGATCACGAGACTAAATAAATAGATATCCCGTTTTAAATAATTGTAGTAATAAAAATAACCATGTTAATTTAAAATCTAATATTATTGTTACTGGTACATATTATAATATTAGTAAAATAAATATTTAATAAAATTTTCAAGTCAAAAGAATCTGTAGGCGGAGATGAATTACTGTAACAAGACCATAACGCTTTCTGTAAGCTTGAGTCACTAGTATACAATAAAAAGCTGAACATCCAGCTACGAGCGAGATTAGCATGCTGTTATATTTTCTCTATTATCTTGTATGGCGTTAAAGCATGGATCCTCAAATAAACGAGCTGTAAAAATATTGAAGCCTTCAATTTTGAATTTTTTCTCCTGTATATCCATAAATATGGATGATTGAATGTTAAGGATATCCTGTAGAGAAGTTTAATGCGTTGTTAAGAAAATACTGCTTGAATATCTCGGCTATATAATACGAAACCGAATATATGAGCAACTAAAACTCATCACACAGAGAAAGATTCAAGGAAAATGAAGTGTTGATCGAAGTAGGTTCTCTTGGCTTAATAACCTACGGCGATAGTATTAAAAAGCACCCGTTCATTATTTAGAGACGTGGATGAGCGCAGACATTTAGTAATGGTCCTTAAGAAACTTGGGCCCAAGTTTAACCTATCTAATTTAGTAGCAATTATATCATTGTGTGCATTATATATTAAATGAGCATCACGCATGCGTTACATGTATAATGATCGCTTTTCGCAATTTTATTCATTGCATTATATTTTCAATAATTCTTCATGTATTTAACGTACCCATTCAATATCGGGGCTACGTACCGTTCGTTATTTTTTTACTTACCGTAAGTATAAATTGAAACACTTGCCATGGTAAAATCCATTTTGTGTTTTTAAAGAAGTATATTTAGCTTGTAATGATAGAAGTTTTTTATTTGATATCAAAATTACATTAGGAACAGTTGTTCAAATATTATTATGAAACGGTTTCTGGGTGATTATTTTGTAAAGCAATATGTATGTAGGTTGGTAGATATTATTGGTCATACACATTTATATTTAAAGGGGGAATCGTGTTACGGTACTGGATTTGTTTATAAAGATTATTTTATGCAAATACTTCGAAAATCGTAAAATAAAAACAGAGCTTCGTTCATTTAAATAGAAAACCATGTTGATCGTGACTTTTTAACAACGCAAAAAGAGAGGGGTTATAAGTTTAACGTGCCTGAGTATCTTTCTGTGGTATCGCAGCTCCCAAACGGAGGAACCGATTTTCGTTTAGATTTTTCGTGTCATAGATAATTTAATCCCGAGTGTTCGTAGCCATGTTTTATGAAAATCTGTTCATCCATTACATCGCTAATGCGCAAACAACCTTGGGAACTAAGGTGTTATGTCCCTTGTGCCTGTAACACTGTCTCACTCATCCTTCAAACCGGAACACAACAATACTGAGTACTGCTGTTTGGCGCTAGAATATCCGATGAGTGGATGATACCCAGGCGAGCTTGCACAAAGCCCTACCACCAAGTAAAGTTCTGAAAGTGTTTTTTTCAATGGGGCAAAGCCGAAAATGGCAAAATGAGATAAGAGTTTAATACAGGTAATCCGATGTAATTAATAAAGCACAGCTTGACCCCTTTTTGTTAAAATTATATTATGAAATATTTGTTAAATGACACTCAAAGGCCTTTATAACAGTCTATTTGAATTGAATATGTTTTCGTTTCATTTGTACCTCATGAATTTTTTAAATTCTTTCAACGATATTTTTTTAGTAAAGGAATTCGATTTAAAAGCTTCGGCTGATGAAACCTCAAATAAGAGAGAATACCATATCAATAACATAGATAATGCTGTCTACTAGTGGTACAGACTGGACACCCCCGCTGATTCGATTTGCCTCACCCACCGGGATTTCCATAGAGACACTTTTTAAGCAAAAGCGATATGCTTGAGAATGCAATATATCAAGTAACAGAGTGATTCTTGGAAGAGATATTCCATGTAATCATCGAAAAGTTAAGGTGATTACAACTTCCTTCATAAATGTTCGTAAATATAAAAAACTAGATGAAAACCAAGTTTCGCTCGGGTGACATAAATAAAACAAAACAAATACGGTTTATCATTTACTTTTCATATGTCTTTTTTATAAATGTTATGATTATTAAACATCTATATTTTCTATTTAAGGTGAAAACTAACAACAATTATTCTCTACACAGCTTTCTGAACGCACCCGTAAACGTCAAACATGACCGCCTGTTGAACGATCATGTTATTTTCATGGATTTAATATCGAAGTAAATTTTGCGAATATATCTTTTCGACTTAAAATATATATTCGCAAAATTGGATCGGGTTCATCGGAGACCTGCAAGAAATTATTAATATAGATGGTACGGTGATCGTACGATGGTTTTTACCCTAAAATAGTAGTAGATGCTTGATCAGAATCTTATTATTCTGCTGTTATCTAAGCCCGCCAGATCTTATTATCGTATATAAAACAATTTAAAAAAAAAAATCGTCATCATCGTACAGACGGTTGCAATAATATATTTTCTGATAAAATAAAAACAATTATTTAACATAAATTTCATATTATTAAGAATTTATATATATAATACTAAACTTGTTACTGCTGGACCTGCAGTGTGATTTAGTAAGAATTCATATTCTCTCACTCGGGAAATTTTCCCAATTACCATGGCACGCCATTTTGGAACGTGTGTTCTATATTTTTTTTGATTATTACAGTCAATATCGCATATCATATTCTGTGATTATATTTAGTCTTACAGAATAACTCTATATAGAAAAACTGATGTACGTATTGTACATATTGATGAGATATTATAATTTAAAAATTCGACTGATATATTGTGACATCCTTACTTATTTCTCCTATTCACCCACACATTGATATTTGTTGTAAACACAACGCTACCGTACACGTACACAAGGCTACGCTTGTGATTTATCTTACAAAACGGTCGTTTCATACATATATTTTATCAAGAGATTTCGTGGTTTGCTTAATGCGTAAAACATGAAAATATTCCGTAATTGTATTTTTTTATAAATCTAGCTTTGTCGAATTCCATGGAAATTTTGTTAAATGTTTACAGAATATTAAATAATACTAAACCTTATTATAGTCAAGAGGAAAACTGAAATGCTTATAATTGAAGAAAATATATTTAAAACGGTATTACAATTAAAGATGTTATTAGTGAGCCAAAAATTTGAAAACAATTTTTAGATATTTATTACTAAGAAAATAACCTATATAATCTTGTTATTTATTATTAACTTCACCGAGATATTTCACATGCTTTAAATGTTAGTACTTCGCCACGTGCGTACCTAATAAACGTACGTACATAAACGTGCGTACGTAATAAATCAGGATATTAGCGCGTTTAAATAAAAATATATTCTAGCTTTACGTAACAGTACAGATAAAAATCATTTCATAGTTTTTAATTTTAAGGATTTCATTGTTAAGATTCTATGTAAAAGTTATACATTTGTATGAGAGCCTCGACGCTATAGCGGCTAGATATAAGGTTACAGATACCGAGATTCTGGTTTCAAACCCCAGGTCGGAACGATAAAAAGTTCTCAGTAACAACACGGACTCTGTAAGTATCAAACTTACATACACACGTATACTCCCGTGCACTCTCCCCATCGGATTATGTGTGCGAGGGAATACAGAGTGCAATTGTCTTGTGCACTATAGTATTTCCTGCGTATTCGGATGGTCTCCCTTGAGATTGCCGCCTTGACCAAAATGGATTAGGTTTGAATTAAAACTTCAACCATAAAAAATTTGAAAGAATTTGTTATTCTAAATAAACAATATTTCCTCTCAAACTTTTTACCAAAACTATCGCCTTACTTAAAGATGTTTTTTTCAAGATTCAATCAAAGTAACACGATATATGTATAATGTATATATGCATGATCATATTTTTGACATCGTGTGGCAATCGCACTTGGACCCGATCGATCGGATAAAGTTAAAGATAAGGAGGGTGCATCACGGCCCTCTAAATCAACATTCCACAGAATTCATCCTTATTGAGTCTGTACATTACGAAACTAAATTCATTAAGCTAAATGTATAACTATAGATAAAATTAGCTAGAAAAAATAAATAATGAGTCACGAATCGAGACACACAGCTTGTAAACTAATGTCTAAAATAATTTATGTATATAATTTATTCTTGTAAGAGACTGGTAGAGACCTGTAAAAATAATAACAACACAATTACTACTAAAGTATACATAGGGTAATTTAAAAGATATATAAAATCAATATAGAAAATAAAAATAGATTTATTCAAGTACTTTTGAAACGTCATTTTACAGAACCACATCAAACGTAAAGCTAACATCGGTTCGGAATAAAAATGCTACCAAGAAGAACCGGCACAAAACTCAATAGTTAATACGTAAAATACTTTTAAATATCTGATTTGTACGCATGCGTTTCATTGGGAACCTGGAGACTAGCTGGCGTCCCAATTCTCCCATCCACCCCATTGTAATCGTACTTAAAATCAAATATCTCGCAAAGAATACCAGAACAGATCTTTAATGGTTTCTTGGTTCTGGTTTACTTCAAGTTACATAGTCATTTAAATCTTCACATAAGTAAGGTAAGCATACAAAAGTTAAGAATACAACAATATTTCCAAAAAAGTGTTTAGTTATAAATTAAACTCCTTATTTATCGAATAATCTTTGGAACATTTGAAAAGACAAAGTAATTACAGTTAGATTAAATTTATTTTTAATATGTTTATATACACATGAATGTTGTAAAGTAAAGCTACCAGTACTACGGGTCCACACGCTAAATTAAGGTTCTACATAAGTCGTATATATTCAATCCATTGAAAATAATATATATTTTTTTATTAAGATAAAGTAACTAACTTGCATACTGATCAAAATAATATATATATATATATTTATCATTGCGAAATTATAACCATGAGATTATAACCATGTAAGAAATTTTAACGATTCCTTATATTGCCAATTCGCCATTTGGAGCTAAAATTTTATGAACTTTGTCTCTGTAATTGTCCAGTCTTTAGTTATCAGGCTTGGCAATAGAATATATGATAAATTTCAAACAACCAATATGAAAACATCGAAAGACCCTAATAAAAATGTCTACAAGTAACAAGTAAGTAACTTCTAATAAGAATCTAGTTTAAAATGGAGGAATAAAATCATTTGATAAGTCATGCTGCGATAAACAAAAAAATGACCGAAAGTAAACAAAGACAAATATCAGCATACCCGACTCTTATATTCATATTTTTATACTACGAGCCTTTATTCGTCCATTGGACATACGCCTTTTTCAAATTACGCTACTAAGCCCGATTTTGGACTCCTATCTTACAACCCCAACTATCTCGAATACGCCGTCGCTCCCCTAGCCTGGCCTCACTTATATTTGCCAAAACGCGGTCACCTCTCAAGAACTCGTCTACCCAAAATGTTATCTGTGCTACGGCAAATTTGATCAATCCACAGCCACTCGAACTTGCTAATTATCTAGGTTATATCAATACATTTCGTCCTCATAATTATTGTTACAAATATAGACAAAACAAAATGTTTTGATTACAATACAACTTTTATTAATAAATTTATTTTAAAAAGTTATTAAATATATATTCAAATATATATTCAGTACTTTATAATTTAATTAATTAATCTTGTTCAGTATTGAGAATACACATATTACTTGCAAAGTTAGACACAACGCCTCCAGCGTTATGAGTCACGATTGCTCTGTCGGGCGCACCGTGGATCTCAGTCTATCGCTAACTGTCGTTACAGCGCCCGCTTGCTACGAATTTACGCGGTTGCTACGAACTACGTCACGCATCCGAAACATTTTTATTTACGTTTTTTATACATAGTTAATAATTTATGTTTCTTATCAAGTGGAAATATTACTTATCAGTGGTGTGGGGTGATTGAATATATTAATTTATAAAAAGTTATATATTTATAAAAATGAATTCCAAAAAATTACAACTCTTTATGGAGTTGTTGCTGCCAGCCCTGTTTCTATTACAAGGTATTTCTATCCTATACATATTTTAGTTTTCTTAAATTTATTAACCTACTTATTCTGAAAATGTTTTATGATATGCTATAAATAAACCGTCAACTTATAAAAGTATTCATTTCAACCAATAATTCACTCGTATATTTTTGTTTCCATTTTTGAATTTTTAGTTCGAAAATGTCGTTTAGTATCACGATTCAATGTTGTTAAATAGAGTTGTTAAACGAGTGCTAAGCCCAAAAGAACGCAAAGCTTTCATTTGCAAATTGAGGTTTGTTGCTATGTTGTCTTCTACTAAAAATACATACAAGTCAAACTTGAATTTTATAATAATGTTTATGAAGGAGATTTCACTTAAATTGACTTTATTTACTGTATTAATAATTTTCGAATATATTATTTAATTTGAGCTGTGATTATCCATGGATTGTGAGTTTGCCCGAAGATTATGAGTTCAAACTGGGACTAAACATTGAAACATTTTTGCGGAAATTAATAAGATATAGATAATAAATAAATACGTATGAATTTCGCAAATGCGATCTCAAAGGCTAGTCGACTACATATTAAATAAATAATGTATACGTATAATCGCAAACAGAAATACAATATTCCCAAATACTAATCCTGTATTTCTGGGCTAGATACTCGAAATCTCGAGCTAGCTTATATCAACGTACAGTACTATTTATACATAATACTATATATATAACTATATTAGTGTAACGACTAAAATCAATATAGGGCGGAAGATATATTATTATATTGAATAATTTATTAAAGGGATCAAGAGATTGAATTAAATCTTGTGAAATGACTATTCAAGTGTAATTTACTACGTGGTAGACGTAGTAGGTGGTGATGGTAGGTGGTAGGACGATTATCTTTGTGAAATCCCGTCTGGGTCGGTAGCACCTACTTATCATAGATTCTATCGACAAACAGTAATACATATTAGTGTTCACAAAGGTTAATTCGTAAAATCGGTTGAGCAGCCGTGTGAGGAATAGTTAATAGTTCTTACAATACCAATATCAATGGGCAGTGGTGACCACATACCATCAGACGACTCACTAACAGTCTGCCTACCTATTTGATATAATAAAAATAATATTAGCAAGAAAAGGAATAAGAAATATTTCCATGCAACAAATTAGTATAAAAATCGAGTTCCTATGATATACTCGAAAAGCATTTTGTCAACGACAATACAATTTCTTTAATACTTCTACTAACTAGATTTAATTTATTAAAGCGCTTTTAGCATCATGCTGTATAAAGCTCAAATGAGAATATTTCCTAAATAATAAATTTGCACAAACATATTTCATGTGATTTGTTAAATATTATTAAGTTCTTACGTATGAAATTGGCGTTTTGTTCGGGAGCAATATAAAGTCAATTTCTTTTTGTATAATATATTTAATTAATCAAATTATGTATCACCGTTGTTATCTATGCACTTTTTCCATCTCATAGCTAGTTCATTGATGCCTTTACTAAAAAAAAACATGGGGGCGAGAATCAATGAACTCTTTGCAGACGGTTTGAACCGCCGCATCGTAGTTGAATTTTTTTCCTCGTAAGAAGTTGTCCAAATTCCGGAAAAATGGTAATCCGTTGGAGTAAGGTCCGGGAAGTACGGTAAATATCGCAGACATTCCAATTGTAGCTCATCTAACTTCGTGGTTGTTTGTTGTGCAGTTTGAGGTCTTGCGTTATCGTGAAGCAGCAGTGGCTTAGAGCGATTGACCGATCTTGTTTGTTTAGCAGCTAGTTCTTTCTTCGTGGTTTGCAGTTGCGGACAATAGATATCTGCCGTAATCGTTTAGCCAGATTTTAGAAAGCTGTAGTGAACGACACCGGCGTTGGTCCACCAAACACTTACAAGTTTTTCTGAGTCAATTTTCGTTTAGGGCAAGATTTGGCTGAGTCTCCGGGGTTCAGCCATCGCGACGAGCGCTTCCGTTTATCGTACAGTATCCACTTTTCATTTCACTCAATTCATGAGGTACCAATCGTTCAAGTTTTTTGACTTTCCCAATTTGTTTCAAGTGGATTAATACAGTTTTATCACATACCCCGAAGCCTACAACTATCTCTGAACTGCATTGTGATGGATACGCTTCCACAACAGCCTTTAATTCTTTATTTTCAACTTTGGTCTCCAGCCGTCCTAGGATTGGTTCTAAAGGTCGAAACATCCAGAATGAAAACGTTAAAACCAAAAACGTACCGTGCTTTCTTTTGCGACACCAACGCCGTATACATCATTAATTCTTCGAGCTGTTTCTGCAGCGCTGGTGCCACGGTGAACTCGTACTCATAAATATACCCATATTTCATGTTTTCCAACGTGCGGTAAAAAGCGACGCCAAAGAAAAAAAATTGAACCACCAAAGAGGAGATATTTCAGATCCAAGTGGTCAGTAAGACCAAAATGCTAATTTCATATGGAAGTACATAATATTTAAGCAATTAATAAGCAGTTCGCAAGTTCATTACTTCGTAAGTTTACTTGTAGCGTTGTCCCGAATCCATTCTAATTCGCCCTCGGTGAAGGATCTGTTTTACAAATCGGTAATGAAAACTTTGCCAGCAAAATAGCGAACATTATACGAAAAATATATCAAAAGCTCAAATTACAGAAAATAATACGAATTAAGAAAGTATTCAACTCCTATTTACCAACTATTTTTTTTCATCTAATAAATATGATTATATATTTAAGTATGATTATTAAATATGATTATATAAAGCGTCCACATCGCAATGGCTTACGGGCGATGTAAAATAGTCGCAGAATCGATCCTAACCCCTTGGACTATTGTCGTCCACTAGCACAAGCTTTAAGCATAGTTGTAGGTGTAAATATGGTTATTAGTAATTTCTGAAAATGAGGCATTGCTACTTAAAAATTATGACACTAGATTTAGCGATGTTCAAAGGTTAATCGTGGTCACAGGTCACCTTGTGCTAAAAGCAGCTTACTTAACAATAAATTTTAAGGTATTAGGGTCGAGTTTATTATTTAACGGCTGCTTTTGGTAAAGTGGCAAGTGAATATTTAATAAGAATCATAAAGTATATTCTACAAATAAATCGTCTTTTTTCATATTGAAAATATATATATAAAAACGTTTATAATTATGTTTGGTCAAATATAGGATACATTATAAATATATATGTGTACAGTTATACAGATTTCACTGTACATGTTATAAACCTATATTTAATATCAGTAAAAATAATCAAGGTTTAATGATTTTTTGGCCAGAGGAGAATTTCGATTCAATCGAGAAATACTGCTAGCATTCTTATCACCTTTCCACGCGGTCGTGATTTATACAGTAACTTTTTTTAATTTTTATTTATAAATATACGTATATAGTTAAGGCCATGGTGTTAATAATTCTTAAGTAATTAAAAACGTTTTGAAGTTTAACGCTTCTCTAATGAATAAAGGTTAATGTGGCGAACTTCACTTGTCAGTTCACTTTCAATTATGCAAAGAAATCAGTCGATGTTTTATCCTTTGCAAAATTACAAGCCTATCTCTGCTATAAAGAAACGCTGAATTGGGCATATAATTCAGATCGAAGTCTCAACGATTTTATGTTTAGCGACACTGGTAGAGTTGTTTATATTACCTTCTTGTATTGGGATGTTTATCGCTCTTCCAATTTGTTCTGTAGTATTGATTAAGGTTTTATCTTTAAGCTCCAGAACGCAATGTAATTTAATGTCGCTAACTCTTGTTTCCTTATCGATTTCATCAAAATGTCTGTATCTATTTACAATCACTCTGTCTTCGAAGAAAGATAAAATGACCTTTTTTTCGTCCCGTTTTTTTTCTGTTGACTTAATGTTTAAAATAAGACAAGAGACTTCTCAACTTCTTGAAAATTTTCCTCAGTTCCATACTAACTTATTGCGAAATCAATTCCTTTGCTCTTTCGCTTATACCCAATCAATAGCCAATCAAACCAATCTGCAATTTCTTCATTTTAAGTTGTAATACTAGTTTTCCAAATCGGGTAAATGCAATGACCACGATCTCAAATTACCCGATTGGTTTCTACCTGCCTAATAAAATTAGCTCATAAATTTTCTTAATATAATATATTTTTATTTCTAAGCAATATACAAGTACCGGCCCCATTTCGTGTTACCGAACACTTTAAATTTTTTATAATTCATTAACTACAATTGCGCCCTTTGAATTTTTAACAGTGAAAGAGTCAACAGCTGTTATTAAGTTTATCGTAGATTGTATAAAATAACTTAATGACTTAAATGAAGCGTGTGGAATGACCTAGCAATTTCGGAATGGGATATAATTTCCCAGGCTTCCTACCGTGAATCGTATTGTAGTAAATGCAATTTACTCAATTATTCAATATAATTTTGCCATTATTTTTAAGTCTTGTCAACTGAAATTCGTTCTACGTCATCGTAATTGTAGGAAATTATTTACATATAAATTCTGTTCTCAATAACATACTTAGTGTTACTTTACTTTAAAAGGCAATCATGTAAGTACTCATTGGTCATATAAAGCAACATAACGAAGTATTTAAATTAGTCTAAAATTACTTAGAATCAAATTATTGGGAAAAATGTATTATTTCATAAATTTAACGACGGTAATATTATAAAAATAAAAAGCTCAAACTGCTAAGTAAATCAGAATAAATATTATTTGAACGTTTTAAACAAAATAAAAGAGTGTGATTCTTTACACTCACAAAAATTAGCAGAAAATTGACAAAAATATCTATAAATTGTTGACGGAATCGAATGAAAAACTTAGTATTGTATGTATTTGACGAATAACTACAGTTGCGTTAAAATAACTAGCTGTATCCTAAGAAATAATATAAAATCGGAAGTAAAAAAAATTGCCGAAATATAATTAAAAATATTAGAAATAAGCAACACGATATTCTAAGGATGGATTATATGTAGTCCAACGAACCCGGAACGAAGCCGGAACACTCACAAGTGTACTAAAAAGTTATGGCAGGTATTCTAGAACCTTCCAAAAATATTGCTACACTGTACTAAATAACCAAATGAAATCAACATATTATTTATTGAAGTAGGCCTTATAGAAGCAACAAGAAGAACCGGCAATAAACTCAGTAGTTACTCTTTTCCAATTCATTTTAACTACAGAGAATGACAGAAAATTGCCATCACAATTTATATCCTGCGTAGAAATCAACAAATACATATCCCACACGTGTCACACGAAAAGACCCTAATATAAAAAAAATATTAGAAACTCACGATTTACACGACACAGTAAATATGAGCACGTGGAAACAACGACATCGAAGGGCCTTAAATTAAATACAACAAACATAACGAGGTTTATTTGGGCTGAAAACAAAACTAACAAGAACACACACACGTAAAAAATACACAGTATTATAATATTTAGGCACTCGAGATGTACATGGAAACGCATTATTATCGAGGGTCCCCAGATTACTGACTCATAAATACAAGTTAGTAAATAAACTTTTATGTCCGAAAGAGGAAAATAAAAAATACAGTCACGGACAAAAATAAAATTAATGTCACGTACAAAAGGCGATCTGACATCGCGATCTCTCCCAGAAAACCTTTCGATAAAGAATTGATAATGCGAGTCTATAGTATTTGGTAAAATTATGATATCAATTTAATTAATAGTATATTTTTATGGTATACATTTATATACATCGATATATCATAATTTTAAATATATATTAATCTAGTGTTTCATTTTTTTTGTTATTTAAAATGTATAATGTAACGCCTGTAGTAGTGTACAAGAATTTGTTTCCTACATTTAACGGTATATTCTGGATTACATTTAATGTTGACCTTTAGAGCACGCATTATATGAACAGACAAATAACAATCAAATCTATAAATAAATAACAATATATTAAAACGACTGACTAAAATTAACATTACGAATTTGGAATATATAAATATAAATGCATGGAAATTCATCAAACCTGATGTTAGAAATATGGAACTTGTTTTTGTTTTTCTTTTGTTAATGAGCATTGACAACTGTCATTAAAACAGTTGTAAATGGTTTTTTGAAAATTCACCTAAACGACAGAAATTTCGGATGATATTTTTCTATGGAAATTACACATTTTTGCAATTAAAAAAAATGTAATTCGCTAAATAAATAAATGTAATCCACCAATAAGTCAACATTTAAAATCTTAAAACGTCTAGAAAGTACAACTCAAAAATACCTGTTTTGATTCTTTTATATTGACTTCTGTTTATTAGTAAAAGTTCTTTAGTTCATTTTTGTTTTTTTTGTTGCCAATAGGGGATGAATATAAGCTAACGTGGAAGTTTTTGAAGCTAGAATTACGGAAATCGGTATTAGTTCTGTATATGACTATTCCAAGAGCCTTTTTGATAATACATCATTTAAGGGGTTTATGATTGTGTATGAAATCTTTAATTAAAATTCGTCAGTTTTTATATTGAAAATAAGGACATCGTGTTTAGCTTCATTATGAGTAAAGATAATTCAATTAAAACAGCTCTTTTATACCATGCAAAAGAGTGGAACTGGATATAGCAAGTATGAAAGTTCTTTATATTTTTTTATATTTTTGAGAATTCAGGATGAGTGACAAATACGGAAAATAGTATACAGGCAAGGTATGTAACAAAATAAAATCTTGGTGCGTTTCATTATGACGTTTCTGGTAGGATATCCCATCGGATACCAGGGTAGTTAAATAATAATCAACATAAAAAATAACACTTAGTAAGTATTCATATCGCTTAAAAACCATATATTAATATTTCGTACAAAAGGAGGAATAGTTAATTGAGAGAAATTTCCATCGGAGCATAGAGTACTGTTGTACAAGTCTTTGATTCAAACCGCTGTTTCAGGTAGTGATTTTATTTGGTTCGTATTTGGGTTAAATATCAGGTATACAGAAGAGAACGCAAGATATGTGATCATCAATCCTACAAAGGCGGATTGGACGCCACTTAATTTTGTTTCGAAATTCAGAAACGTAGTCAGTTTGGTCATGTCCAAGAACGTTACTCGAGTTTATTTAATTGTTCTCTCGGCGGAATTTTGATACCTCGGCTGCCCTCGTCCTATGACAGATGCCAATCCCTATTCTCTGTAAATCATGACAAATTGAATTATTTGAAGAATCAAAACAGGTATTTTTGAGTTGTACTTTCAACACGTTTTAAGATTTTAAATGTTGACTTATTGGTGGATTCACTATTGGAAAAACTACTATAAGAGAGCTCACCAAGTTTCTCCGCCCTCTAAATTTTGCCACCCTAGGTCTGGGCCTATTCGGCCTATTGGGAAATCCGCCCTTTGTTCACCTTTTAAAGTTAGGATAACTGATGTCCGCATAATCAAAGATAGCTAAAATAATAGTTTGTACTGACGCAGTCTTGGGAATCGGTAGAAGATTATGTAATCTGCGTGAACTGAATCCATTCGTAGAATTATGTCACTCAAATACTTACTTGAGCATAGTTTGTTAAGGTACACTTACAATCGAAATACTTTATAATTAAGTATTTTAATGTTAGAATTACTGATATGTTTTACTAAATGAAGTAATTTTTCTTAATTTAATGTAAAGTTTTCTTTAAGACAAAAAAAAAGAAAGATAGTCCATGTTATGTAATAGCACACCGGAATATCCGTGAAAAAATCTGTCCTGACTAATCAAATCGTCTGCCTTGATCGAAATCTTGAATTCAGGATATTTGTATTAAAATTGCATGTTCTGTAGATTTCAATAAACCAAAACCCGAATTTTACACGGTGTACATCCTAAAATAGTATATAAGCTTCTTAAGGGAGAAGAGATTAAATTTCATGAAGATTCAATTCATATGAAATATGTAACTGTAGATTCCAAATCCGTAATATTGACATCATGGAAGTAAAGATACTTACAGCTATTGACATGATATCGATATGACTAGACTGAGCCCTTTTCATCGATGTTTAAGTACTACGCCTGGATTGGAAATGTAGATATTCCCATTGTCTTCATTAAAAATAAAACTATACACATCACACACACACACTGCCAATGAAACTATCTGATGACATAAGAAAATTTTGTACGTTATTTAAATAGAAAAATCTCTCACATATTAACGGAGTGTGTCCGAAGTGAGGTGCCAGACTGTTAGGATTCGAAAACATCGTTTTGACTAATCCTACATCCGTAGCAGCAAAAAGGATTTATAAGATGGTGCGCAATAATATGAATCGTAGAATGAATTAGTTTTAAGTTAGTGATAGTTTAGTTTTTGTTTTATATAAGGTAGCCTTACGAGAACTACATAGTCATCATATTGACTCAGTTCTAAAAATGAGAATTAAAAAAAAAAAAACACAGAAAAACCTCGGATCTAAAACCGTTTAATGTACACATATTTAAACATTACGGAATATTTACACTTTATTGCAGGAAAACCTCACTATTTACGTTCTAATATTTATTTTAAAATTTACAACAAAATTTAAATTATTTTATTATGATAATAAATATAAAACAATTAGTGTTATGAATACTTAGAAAAAAAAGGAAGCTTAAATGATTTATTGTTTTACAATGTTATTTTGAGTTGAAAATAAGTTTCGATGCTGTAAAAGGGAAGGAAGAATTAACAGACAATGATGCATTGATACCTACCTCCTTTTTTTCCCGTTGGAAAAACGCGTTACGCGCTTCCCCCACGTGATGGAAAGTGGGGGGGTGTGGGACTCCCCGGAGCCCTGGACGCCGAGTGCGCCCAGGTACGCCGGGTTTACCCACTAAAAAACCAGCGGTACCCTCTCCGTTTTTCGGCGGGCGCCACGGGATCGCTTGCGCATGCTACCGTGACGCCCTAGAGGGGGTTCTCGGGGTACTGAGACCCCCCTAGTCCCTGCGACGCCTATTGAGTATTGATACCTACCTCCTACCTCGACCTCGCCCATCATTTTAATTTATAACAAGGCAAAAATGTATGTATTTTCATTCAATGTAATATACACTAAAACTTCAGCTTAATGCTGCGTTTGTATATTTGCTTTGTGTACAACTA
Source organism: Vanessa tameamea (assembly GCF_037043105.1). Classification (NCBI taxonomy): domain Eukaryota; kingdom Metazoa; phylum Arthropoda; class Insecta; order Lepidoptera; family Nymphalidae; genus Vanessa; species Vanessa tameamea. The sequence goes on along the minus strand of NC_087318.1, from coordinate 2,406,007 downwards.
GCTACCACGCGCTTTTTTACTCGCTTTAAAAGTGACTTCTTCACCATCGACGTACCTTAATGTTATATATTGAATAAAATGGATAATCAATTTTATTAAAGAAGAAAGAAGGTTATGATATCATTACGAAATACTTTTTCTACTGGTAGATCTTGAGATTATTAATTGTATTCAAATAACCAAAAAATCCTGTATTTATAATGTTAATATTTGATCAACCATAAAGCTTGGGATCATAAGCCCCTACATTGATTCTTAACCAATAATAACGAATATTAGGGTAGCCTTTATTTATAATATAAATTTATTAATATAGATAATCTGTTTTACGTTTCTGTGCAAATAATTCAACCACTTATCAAATTAAGTGAACTCATAACCTAATCCCAAATAATTGTCATCGGATAACTGATATTTAACTGATATTTAATTGAATTTCCTTTAATCTATATACAAACGATATTATCCACTGATAATGCTGGCCTTACTATTGTATATAATATTGTTGTTAATATTTCATCAACTATTTCATGAATTATTACTCCCAAGATATTCTATTTAGGGTCTTTGACAGATAGGCTTATTAGAAGTTAACAAAATATTTAATTTACCAAACACGATGTTATGTATTTTGTTTTGTAACGAAATACTACATACTTAATGACAGAAATATCTCTACATAGTATAAAATAAAAGTCACTTTCCGCCGTCTGTACGTTTAGATCTTTTATATTTATATATTTTTTTTATGTTTTTATATATTTATAAAAAATATCTTAAATATGTGATTGATAGCACACCTTGGGAATCAAACGATCATCTCCTAGCTATTTCTTTTCATATTGAATATGAAAAGAAATATAATAATAAAATAGTTAAATTTTACTATCAATAAGTAGCAGAATTCGTTTATAATGACTCCGCCTATATTGACCAACCGTTTATTGTGACGTACTTACACTATCAAGTTTGGTTTTCATATAAAATTCTTTGTAAAAAAAGTCGGATATAATGACTCCCCTTATAGTAACAGTTCGCTTATTATGACCCATTTTTAATAAATTATGTCCGGTTATAATGACCGACGTGATTCTTTACACCTTCGGTAATGTTCGTTGATTCCCGGCGACGTTCGGCACCTTTCGTTCGTTTTTGTTTTTTATCTGAGTAAGTAATTATCAGTCGAAAAAAAAAAAAAAACGATGTCGAGGAAGAACCATTACCTTCCGCAGAAGAGGCATTAAAGGCTGTAGATTTGTTCAAAGCGATATTGAAAATGATAATTTGACCATGGCCATGTCTTCTATTCACAATAGTATTAGAGACTCTTATTACAAAAAAAAAAAAAAAACAAAAGCAGACAAAAATTAAAGATTACTTAAAATAAAAAAAATTAAAAACATAGTACCTACATACATGTATTGTATGTACTTATTACGTGCAATTTTTATTTCGATTTAATATACCTACTATGTTTCTCTATTAAAATACATCTATAAAAAAATACGTATACATGTATATTATAAATATATATGTATATTCTTCACAAAACGCTTTGTATGACGTCCGGTTATTATGACGTGTTTGGCGATTCCATTCGATGTAATTATAAACGGATTCCACTGTATATTGAATAAAGGATTTTGAGATTTAGTTTGAGTTTAAATAGTATAAAACGATGTAGGAGGCAAATTTCTTAATTTCATTTCTTATACTATCGCAATAAACTCACTTTCCTTAAACGTAGAACGTAATTGATATATCCAATAAATGAGTTACAGTATTAAGTTCGGATAAAACTATAGTTTAGTGGAGTTGTAGGGAGTTTGTACAGATTTTGTTCAATGTGACTTTGAGCTGACACTAAATCTGGCGACGTACTAAACTATAATAGTCAAACCGAATACAATTAATTATGCAGTCTTTTCGTTTTTTAGTAATCATTATTAAAATAAACTGAATGGGTTCGCAATACCCACAATAACTGAAACGATCTTGTCTTTGGTGACGGATTTGTCGAGCTCCGTCACCTTTATACCACCACCCTTTTAGTGGGGCGGACGACGGTGGCCACCCCATCCAACATCGTGTGAAGGTTGTGTTCTCGGCAGTTCCAATACTCTGGTAACAACCAAACGTCGGAATTTGTGCCCGGCATTGATCCCGAGGTCCTGAAATTTACGCCCTGTTCGGCGCACTCCAAGGCCTGGACATGCGTGACACCCTTCAGTACCGCATCCGGCTGTAGCGTCACCACTACTGCAGCTGTAAGAGGGGCGAAAAGCTTGGGTATGGCCACTTGAGATGCCTTAGAAATTTTAGGCACAACTGTAGTAGTTGTTCAATAACAAAACCAATCGTGAAAGGATAACAAAGTCAATTTACAAGCTAAACTCAATACTATATCGCGACAGAGAAACAAAACCCAATAAACAAGCGAGGGTAATTCTAAAAAACTTCCGAGAAACATTGACAAAACAATTTAACTCTGACTCGACCGCACGGTACGACGGGTCGAGCATAATCACTCGGGCTCATTCACCGGAACACAACAATACTAAAATACTATTATTGTAAGCCGGTAGAATACGAGTATGTTATGACTGATGAGTGGGTGGTTCCTACCCAGGCGGGATTGCACAAAGCTCTATCACCGAATAACTTATTCATTATATGGACATTTAAACTAAGATTGAAATATAATTTACTATACTAAAAATCTTAATTAAGCTTTTCAGAAGCGATAACTATCGCCGTTTTTATAAGTAGGCAAAGATACTTAACCACAAGTTTTTCCAGTTCCATACTATAGATAAAAACTTTTAAGTCTTAAAAAATTATGAGCTAAAATCTAAAATAAACCTAAAATTATTGATTACCTTCTCAAGGCAAACTTGGTTACGTAACTAGAATCATTCGGTCACAGTGCTTACATTATAAACAATCCAATTAGATGAAGGGGATTGACCTGGTGAACCCCAATACCGTTACATTAAAATTAACTTCATTTTGAATATAAGACTCATTTTAAGAGATGTCTGACTCATCAATAGTTTGACACCGGCTATGATAACTGCCTTGTTCGAGGGATTGTAATTATTTATAACCAATTAGGTCTCAGACCAGACCAGACCTATTAAGAACTGAACCATTAAGAAACAAAAGGGAAACTATGTCATATTTGACAGTGATACGTCTAACAACTTGTGATAACTAACAACTGATGGTAACTTACTGTATAACAAATAACGCACACCATAAACCGGTGGGTCTAAGAGTGACATTTTGTATTCCTTATGGAGCATGGGAGACACATAAAAGGATTTTTCAAAATTCAACTCTTGAGAGGAATAAATTTGAAATCAAAGTTTGCATGGATGTTTGTCTTTTTTGACATCAAGAACGATGACATTTATTAGACAGACCTTTATTATGTTCTTGAATAAAAGACAATTACTATAGTAGATGGCCCAGTGGTTAGAACACGTGCATCTTAACCGATGATTTCGAGTTCAAACCCAGGCAGGCACCACTGAATTTTTATGTGCTTAATTTGTGTTTATAATTCATCTCGTGCTCGGCGGTGAAGGAAAACATCGTGAGGAAACCTGCATGTGTCTAATTTCAACGAAATTCTGCCACATGTGTATTCCACCAACCCGCATTGGAGCAGCGTGGTGGAATATTCTCCATACCTTCTCCTCAAATGGAGAGGAGGCCTTAGCCCAGCAGTGGGAAATTTACAGGCTGCTTATGTTTATGTTACTATAGTATTAAATATTTCCGATACGATATCTCATCGGGTGTATGATTAGTGTTACAATATTATTTGTGTTAAAGTTTTCGATTCTCACACTCAGCGGGACATGTCGTACAATTATGTATATAGGTCATGTAATTATAGGTTCTTTCTCATATTACCTACATTTTCAAATTAATTACATAGAAGTCCTCTGGCTGGATTTTTCTCTTAGGTTATTTATTTTCTAAAGGAGGTTTAACAAAATGTAATTTTCTCCTAAACCGTATTGACCAAAGACGAATTAAATCTTCAGCAATATATTTAAAAAAAATAACACATTTCCTAGAGGTTCGCTTAAAAGCGTTCAGTTAATTATTTTCCACGGAACAATTTGAGGCTAAAACTAAACTCAAAAAACTTAAAACTAAACTAATATTAAACTAAATTTAAACTCGGTCGAACAAATCTGGAACTAATTAGTTATATCGTATCGGTAATATTTAATACTATAGTAATTGTTTTTTATTAATGAATATAATAAATGGCATAACATCGACTGTCATCGTTCTATATACATTCGTCTGCGATGTGGGGTCCCACTGAATGTAGGAAAACAAAACTCGATCTACTATTTGATAAGTTTAATATTGACTATACGTGACACGTGACTTGACATTAAAAATAACGTGGGTTTAATTAAAACTTTGACTCACAAGAAATAAATGAATAAAGCAACTTCCTACGTTCCTCTTCATCCACCAATCCATTTAGTAGTAGTAGCTGAAAGCATTTTGTGCGAGCTCGTCTAAGATTGGTATCTATGTACGAGCTTGCACAAATATTGCTCCAATATGATGACCCGCTGGAGCAGGACAAACAACAACTCCAGCTGACCCTCCAGGAACAGAAGGTGTCTGGAATAACGGGTGATTAATAATTAAAAGAAAGGGAAGACAATGAACAAGGGTTTTTGCAGATTATAAGAACAAAGGCTTAAAACTTGAATTGAACTTTCAAAAATATTCCTTTTTACAATTCAAAAGATTTTTTTATGTACGAATCTAATAAGTTTTTATTTGATTTCAAATATTGAGAATGAGATGATTGCCTCCAGGCCGTTTCAAATAACGAAAATGTATTTAATTTTATTCTATGAAAACAATAACAGTTAAATATGACATTTAAAAAAAAATCCCGCTGAGTTACTTTTACCGGTTCTTCTCAGGTCCGAGGTATATATTTTCGAACCGGTGGTAGATTTATGACTACCAATAAGGGTAACACTTCTATATTAAATAAAGATTTATACTTAACAAGCGACCCATCCCGGTTTCGCATGGGTACAAATTAATATGAAAATGATATAATATAAATATGACAACGAAAAATGGCTACAATCTCTGTATAGACACGAGGATGAAAGATAAACTAATAACACCTAGTTTCCGACTTCGCAAACTTAATATATCCTTCCTGGGGCTCGGTATTCTTTTCTATGATAACATTTTACATCTATTTTTAATTAGGTCTATTAAAAAATTTAAAAATCAATGAAAAAAAGATACAAAACGTGGACTTAGTGTTTATTAATTTCTGGGCAGGATATATAAAAAGATTGCACTTTACTGACATACTTTGTCATTAAAATAGTGGAAAACAATAACTATTGAATCTCTTGTCGGTTCTTCTAAGTAGAATCTACTTTCAGAACCGGTGGTAGCTTTACCTTTAATTCAACGCACAAAATGACGACTCAAAGTGCTTTTATAAGCCTACTTGAATATACAATATTTTGACTAAGATTTATTTTATACCCACTCAGGAATTATGTACCTTTCTTCCAGTGATTTTTTTCAATTAGGTCATTAGTTCCGGAAATTACCGGTTATTACCGGAATTAGTTAATTATTATTAAATTACAAATTTTACATTTTTTTATCAGTATAAATAAAATACTAAACAAGGGTCTAAAAGGAACTGTTAATACCGGAGGATAAACTTCCGTTAAGCTCATACCTAATACCTAAACTGACATCGAATATGGTATTCAAAATACCCACAATTGTTATTTTCAAGGTCAAATCGAGGAAAATATATTTTTTTATGCTTTCATTTTATATTCGACAAATATGTTTTCCACGAAGTTGTAGGTAATAAATAGTTAGTAATTTTTGTTCAATACATTTTTACCGAATAATAATATCGAAATTGTTGGGGATTTGGTGAAATATAAAAAAATTTGGAGCATCTTATTTTCCCAGAAATTACTGAAGGTACACGAAAATTACATGGAACTAATAATGTCTACCTAGTCAAGGCCTAAAAATTGTTTCGGGAAATATTTACCTTAGATTAGTTTCTATTCTAAAGTTTGTAACTATTATCTGCCTATCTTAGTTAAAATATAATTTTATGTTTATATTTTTAATATTTAAATATAGGTTTGGCTCATGATTTCGTCTAGTTAGTTAGGGTCGATATAACGTTGACTTTGTGTAAAAGCCGTTTCTTTTCGAGCGTCAGAGATTAAAAGTTCAATAGACTTTAGAGGAGTCAAATAAAACCAGGTTTATCTTTTATATGCGTTTTTAATATGAATATTATGTTCAATTAATTTGAATTACTATAATCGGTCGGTAATATGAGATATCGGTCCCATTTCCTTTAACACCTCTTACGAGTAGCTGAAGGATGTCGCTATTTCCCATCTTTATATATTGAACTGATTTTGAAATAAAACGGAGGTGAGGTTGAATGGGCCCCGCGCATGGGAGCAATTTTATAGAGCACCAACACTTTGTTAAATAATATATGAAGAGGAAATAAAATCCAGCTGGTGTCACAGCCGTAGCTTAATTGTATAGAAAACTAATAGTCTTATTAATAAACTACGGTCTAGTAGTCCAGTGGATAGCACAATAATAACTGCGGTATTTAAATCGACGATTAGACTTATCAATAAGTATATAAACTAGACCGTGGTCCAGCGGGTTTCACAGTCATAGCTGTGGTGTTTATAAAGTAGCCAATGTCACAACAATCATGATAAAAATAAGGATCAAAGTCCAAACCAACAAAAAACCATAAATAGTCAATCAGTCACAGTTGAAATCTGTGTTGAACCAATGGATTAAACTCTGGATTATCATTGCATTAAATCCTAGTACATCCGTATTTGTAATTAGATATTTTTATATCATATTAATTTCATTGTTATATTTTATTCGAGGTAAACCTCGACCTTTTTTGTACGTAAAATATGTATTTGATGTCTCATTGAGAACATTAATTCATATGACGGCCAACCGTACCATCATTTGTAATAATAATTTGTATTATTTATAGGTAAAGTTTACGAAACACTTAACCATTATAATTATATTTTGCCAAGCATCCACCATTGAGTTGAGAGAGAGTAGGTACTGCACCGACACCCGGATAAGCGCCACTATTCTAGAATAATCAACCATAGCTAGCAGCCACGCAGCATCACCCGCCCAGCTGCACCGCCTGGTATAATTTCTATTTATGTTATTGATATGCGTAATGGCTCGCTGATCTGATCCGGTAGGTCGAGCTGCGACAGAATATATATATATATTAGATATAATATTAATATGTTACAAGTTGACCTTGAAAATGAAATATGCGAGTATTTTGTCTATCATATTAATTATAGCCGCGTCGAAATAAATACTTATATATCAAAATATACCAAATACCAAAATTTATATGAATATGAGGTATGAGCTAAACGGAAGTACACCCAAACTAGTTTGAAACATAGGACGACGACGAGGACGACCGTCAACATAAATTCTGTATATATTCTAACATGAAAAGATTACTGAGTTTACTAGCGAAAGTAAAGTAAGTAGCTCTGTATTAAAATATTCATTAAAAAGCAAGAAACGACTTCCTGAAAAATCTTAGCTTCGTATTTACGACTGTAGAAATCATAAGCATCGGAGAAAACAAGAAAATCAAACGAAGTGAAGCGCGAAGCTCAAGGTCGAGTAGATAGAGAAGCATAACGGCAAACATTGCCTAAGAAAAATAAGATCTTAAGCCAAAACAGTAAAGTAAAACCACTTATCAAGTACAAATCCATTGTTGAAAGTTTTCGTTATTACAATCCCTTTAAAATGATGTACGTTTTCAAAAACTTAAATATACTGTAATAGTGTGTTAAAGATTAAAAATCAGTACCGTAAGCCCGAAAGCGCATATAAAGCACATTCAAAGCTTTCGCGATTTAATGTGAGTAGGGAAACGTAAATAAAAAGTTTTAGGTTAATTTCATCAAAAGGGAAAGATGAATATGTTTGAGCTAAAATTTTAAAAATAATATTTTAAGTAGAGTATTATATACAGTCGTATTTAATATAGTCATATTTCACGAGTTTAATCCACACCGCTTTACTGCGGATTGTTGAATAAACATGAGGCTTTCGACTCGTATGAGTCTTTACTGTTTGAATTTGAACTTTCCTTACTAAGTTTTCTTTATTATTCTTATGACCGAACACGAGATTAATTACACATATAACAAAAAAGCACACGAAGTGTGCTTGGTGTAAAAAATAAATCTCAATGGAGATAAAATAATATATTGACCATAGTTAGTTAGTTTGTTTATTGTAACGTTGGCCACAGAAATATACAAAATTTGAACGAGCAATTTAAATCCAAAACTCATTGAGAACTTCCAAAAAAGATTTTCGCCATTAAAGATCATGCAACATAGATTAAGTGGATTTAATTTATGAATAATTGAAGTTTGCGTGAACGTTTAACCACAACCTCTGACCACAGATAAACTCATATAAATCGGGGTGAACATCTGAGTTGTTATCATGTTATGGAACTTCACGAAAAGCGTTTCCATGTTAGCACTTACATAAAGTTTGCGCCAGCGCGTTGTTACGTCATTCGATACAATTACCAAATACCGCAATATACGATGCCACATTTGAAAGCGATATTTCTAATGAGGACTGAAATAACATGCCTATGTCGCCGCTGAAGACGTAATGAAACATAACAGGCTATGAACTATATATCTTCTCTTAATAAATATTCATGATTGCTTTTGTTGTAGTCTTACAATTTGATCGAACAGCGTTCGGTTCAGCGTATTACCGCAAAATACGTCTTCACTATAGTCACTTTCCATCTGGTGAGCCACCTGGCCTTTGTATCCTTTGCCATATAAAAAACTTAGAATTTTTAAACAAACATGAATCTTTATTTTTGGGCTACTAATTAGAAATGAGTAGATATGTATTTAAGCATTTCTGCATATTCTACCCTTAGGGGTTGACATTTCTTATGTAGGTTAGTCTCGAAATCCGTCATTTTTGAAGTTATAAGCATTATTCTTTATTTTTAGGCTAGTGATGAGAAATGAGTAGATATGTATTTAAATGTTTCTGGATATTCTACCCCTAAAGGTTGAAATAGGGGCTGAAATTTCATATATAGGTCAGTCTGGAAGTCAGTCGTTTTTGAAGGTGTAAGCATTATTCTTTATTTTTGGGTTACTGATGAGAAATGAGTAGATATGTGTTTAAGCGTTTCTGGATATTCTACCACTAAGGGTTGAAATAGGGGTTGAAATTTCTTATATAGGTTAGTCTTGAAGCCCGTCATTTTTTTATGTTAAGAGATTGGCGGGCCAATGATGTTACTGAGGAATTTAAAACCTCAAAAATTATGCAACGGCACCAGAGTAATATTAAGGGTTCTCTATCGTAATGTCATAGGTTACAGTTATCACTGTACTAAAGGAGAAATAGTGTATATTCCATGAATATCTTTGATACCATCAGAATACCCCTTTAATTTCAAGAGACTACAGTTCGCGCTTAAAGTATGCTTCACCATAACAATTAAAAAAGTACATGGTCAAATTTCTAAAATGGCCGGAGTAGATATAAGAGAAGACTGTTTTTCGTATGGACAGCTCTAAATAACGAAAGTCGAACCACAAGTGAGGTCTTAAATTAACGTAATATTTTAAATTATTCTGTAATATAATCAATTTCCACGCGAGCAAAGCCGCGGGCAACAGCTAGTTTTTATATATGTTGGCAACGTATTATACAGTAGTAAAATTACTTCCGCTTAACAAAAGGTAAGTGAGCCAGCGCGTTGACGATGTCGCCTTGGCCGATTTCGGGCGCCAATTTCTATGAGCGATGGCAATAAACCTAAGGCTCAATTGCCAGTCCACCTAGAGATTAAAAAATAATAAAAAAATACATCGCAGCTGAACAACGGAACATCCGTTGTTCAGAGTGTATCTGTTATTTAGTTCTTTAATCATATATAATAAATGTCTATATGGCCGTAGACAGAAATTAATTTTAAAGGGTGTCGAGTAACAACTTTATATTAAAATAAGCATAAATTAAGAAAAAAATTGTACATAAATACAATTTCAATTCAAAGATAAATAACGACGTAGATAATGAGTTCGTTACGATGAATTTTCTTCAAAGTCAATCCAGTTAATCTTGACTTTTCTCTACTCTTCCCAAAAATTTTTTCAGTCTCCTCAACGAGGAAAAGTACGCTGTAGTGAATAGGGGACGTTGCTACGTTACACTTGTCCAGAGCTTTAGTGGTAGTGGTTTAGTAGACCATTGCGCAGTAACCAATTTTTATCACTTCGCTTCCCACTATAAACTGCAATTCAAAATTTATAACGTCACGGATAATAGGACTGCAAAATTAGACTGCGCTATGCAGGTCACGGGTACTGGCTCTAAACTTCTTTGGCATCAGCAATTATATAGATTTTAGTTATTTTTATGACTAATAATAAGGTCAGTAACCGGAATAAATGAAGCGCGCCTGTTATATTCCTCGGGAGTGTCAACAGCTACGTTGCTTGGATGTTGTTGGCGCCCCACTCTCTGTGAAGAACGCAAAGATATTTATTTGCTTTGCTTCATTCTCAGTTCACTTATAAAGTAATAAGTAAGTAAATATCGACTTGATCACATGCTGTTGCGAGATTACATCCTACACCTTGTAAATAATTGCAAAGATTGATCATTACTGAAAAATATCATCAATCAAATTGTTGGGTATGTTCAGATTGATGAGAAAAACTTCGTATGGAATCATGGTTAGCCGCTTGCGAATTCTCCCTCTTTATCATTTCAAACATGTGCTACAGACAAAATAATTTTATCAAATGTATCAAAATTTATGGTTTTATATCCATCGAGTTTCGAACATTGCTATTAATGTCTTGTGTCCAGAATCTGGCAAAAGTCTTGATCAATTCTGACAGTATAGTCGAACAGTGCCAATGCTTAAAAAAAATCCCGACACAAACTATAGAGCCTAAACCGTTAAACAGGCTCCGTATTTTGCAAATTTGGTGAATGAGAAATACAATGCAAGTAAAGTGTTCGGGGATATTTTCTTCTTAATACAACTATGATGGTGTATCAGCGATGGACCATCATAGGCTTAGCCTTAATCATCTCGAAATGAACCCTCATCACCTGTGGAATGGATGGAATGAAAAGAGTTTAATGATTATTTTAATCATTAACAATATATTACACTTTTATTTCACTGGTACCAAAAATGGGGAGTCCCAGTATCGTATAATAAATCCGAAAAAGATTCGATAAATTAATTAGAGGTAAATAACTGTATGACGTTCTGTTGCTCACTACAGTTTATGTATTAAAATTTTACGACCTGTGTTACCCTTGCATTATATATAATATATTATAATAAAAAAAAAACTATCTGAAAGTTGATATTTTCGACTTACTTAAAATTAATGTAATTATATACTAATTCTATTATTTATACACGAATAAATAGAGAACGGAATAGTTTCTTCTGAAAATATATTTACTTGTATAAATAATTGCATATAAATTCTACAGCAAAATTTAACGTTTTGCTTTTCATTGGGATGACTGGCCTTTTAAATCTTCGTAGCTAGTTACTAAATTATCACGCTCTGCATAATGATAAATTTTCTTAGTAACATATACATGAGCGATAAAATTTGTATACTAGTTAATTACGTACGTCGGCAGCGTAGGTTCCAAAAAATAAAATTACTGTAATTATTTTATTAATACCTACTAAAATTACAATAATTTATTTAAATATATATGTGACAATTGTTCGATGTGAGAATCAAAAGTGACATTTTAAAATAAAATTTTTACTCAATTTAAATTCACACAGAATTACAAAAATTTAATGTCCTCAATTTCACTGAACACATTTCATCACTTGAATCACGCCACTGCAGATAACTTAATCAGCAGATCCTCGACGCGTGGGAATGTAAGAAGATCAATTGTTTTTTTTCCTAGGGAAGCAGATATTAATTCGTTCAAAGGGTAAAAATACGATGAGTCAAGTGAATACAGTTCATTATGATAAATACAAAAACATAACTTTTTAAAAAAAAAAAAACATACGTCTAGTGATATTTCAACTTACTGTAATTTTTATATAAAGTTCTTTTTTATAAAGTAATATAGATCAATATGACCCTTTGCATGCAATTTAATTTACAACATGTAATTTAAATGAATATTTTCAAAGATATTACAGATTTAAAACACAGGGACATAGCGGTTTGTATCGTCTAACGACTGAATAACTGTGAACGTTGTAAGACATTATGTAGTAGGTATATTTAGTATCATCATTGCACCCGTGCGAAGCCTGGGCGGGTCTGTAGTTAAAAATAAACCGTACCGTATTAAAAATACTTCGACTTTATTGTAAAGTTCACCAACGCGAAGCCTCTGCAAGGCCGTTTTATTATCAATGCTATTATAAACAGCTTTAAAAACGGTCCATACTTGTACTTCGAATTAATTTATTAAATTTATTGATTTTTTATAATATAGGTTGGCAGGCGGGCAAATGAGCTGCTTATTGCAAGCAGTCACCACTGCCCATTGACACTAGTGCTAAAAGAAATATTAATCATACCTTACGTCACGAATGCGCGACCAACCTAGAGAGCTAAGATGTTACATACGACCTCCGTGGTCATCAAAAAGATATTCGATGTAGAAAAAATCATTACTTTTGTATATTGTCTCGGGTCTGGGCGTTTGTGGTACCGTCGTTACTTCTGATTTTCCATAACACAAGTGCTTTAGCTACTTACATTAGAATCAGAGTAATGTATGTGATGTTGTCCAATATTTATATTTTTATAATTATATTTTATCTCGTGCCTGTAGTTACACTGGCTCACTCACCCATCAAACCGGAACACAATAACACTAATTATTGCTACTTGGCGGTAGAATATGTGACTGGTACCTATCCAGGTAGGCTTGCACAAACCCTACCATCAATTATTATGGATCTCAGAAATTAATTATTACTAACAGTTCATCTGACAAATTAAATAAATAAAAAAGATATGTTATAAAATAGTATGTTTTATCTTTGTTTTAGGGACGTTGTGTCTTCGGAACGTGTACATGGTTATACCTGAAGCAGTTGAGCGAGGAAAGACAGCGGTCATTAAGTGTATGTACGACTTAGAGAACGAAGAATTGTACCAAGTGAAGTGGTACCGAGGCGATCGAGAATTCTGTCGGTATTCGCCTAAAGATGTTCCACCGCTCAAAATATTTCCCATACGTGGAATAGAGGTCGATGTAAGTGTTCAATACATAATATATTATTAATATTTTCAACAATGTACTTATTATTCAAAAGCACACGTAGATAATTTACAAGCAAATAGAGCAATTAACGATATTTATTCGTAAGTAGACTAGCACGTTGCATCAAACTTAGTGGTTCAACGTAATACTGATTAATAAGTTATGTGTTTGACAACATTGCGAAAGCTTAAGGAAATTATAGAATATTTAAATATACATAGTATAGTGAATAAAAAACAGGTGATCAGTTGTTGTAAACAATCAAAAATGTAATCTGTTAGACAAATAGTAAATTCAATATTCACTTTAATAAGTGAGTGACGTGAGTCAGTGTAGCAAGAGTCACAAGAGATAGTGGCGCGTTAACGACGTAGGGAATGATTAACATTTCTTAGGCGCCATATTTGCACGTCCTTCTACTTATTAAATAAATAAACGATCAGCTATAAAATCACGTACAGTACATAAAGTAACTAATAATAATAAAACTCAAATGCAGTCGCTCAGTGATTTTTTGATTGATTTGCCCCAAAGATCAGCGAAAAAGGACGTCTCTCAAATTACAAGCACAAATACGAAAATCACATAAAACGGTATCAAAGAATATTTTACAATCGTTATAATCTCTCGCCATATTCTTATTTTAGGCATTTATAATTCAATATTAAATTCAGTTGGTTTAATTTAAGCTATTTTAAAATAATTATTAAAAAAATGTAATTTATGATCTAATTTAATAACGCAATCATATCGATGTCAAAATAATAACTAATGGATCTACGTGTATGTTAATCTTTTTACGTGTAATGAATAAATATAATCACCTATATAAAGGGATTAAAACAAACAACAGTAGAAATTTAATCATCGAAACGATTTATTTTTAAATGAAATGCATCATTTGAAATGTTAATGGAACGTTTGATGTAATATATTTATTAACATAAGAATTGATAACATTAAGTGCTTAAATACATATATATATACAAATATGAATTAAAAATAGTTACTGTTTAAATCTTGACCGCGTGGAATGGTGGCAAGAATGCTAGCAGCATTTCCCCGTCGAATCGCAATTGCGATCCTCTGGGCAAAAAACGAACCAGCCCTCCTGTCACCAGTGGAGGCAATAAGGCGAGGTGGTATACTTTTGATGAAGCTTTTTGCATCATTACTCCAAGGGCCACGTATTTCGACAGCAAATGGGACAAAAAAGTAATTTGACATAAGACACGAATATTTAGATTTTTTTTTTTGCTTCAGCTTATTCCGCAGCGGCACCGGCTCTTAACATTGTTTCTTAAAGTTTGATTAATAATTATTTAATCCTCTAGACCAATTTGCACTAATTATATTTGCCAACTGCACAAAGTGGCAATGCCAACAGACAATGGCATTCTCTATTCTAACAATCCAATGGGACGGCAAATCCAACATGACTGCAGAGAGTTCAGGTACAGGAGTACAATAAATGCTGACTTTCACCGGGCTACTACTGAATTTCTCGATATTACAACCCAATAATTATATTGGCAAATGGTTTAAACCTAGAACTTTTGCCTCTACGTAATTAGCTTGCTACTAGACCTACGAGGCAGTCATTAGAACGACTATTAGTAATAGGATAATATCGTGGCCTAAGTATTGTTTACATAATTAAAACAGCACAATCAATCACCCGCCAACTCATAAAACAGCACGATCTCTGTTTACAAAGCGACATGTCTATACAAATGTTTACAGAGGTGCTTGATAAAAGATTCAATCAAACTATCAATCATTATGTAAATATAATATATTTGTTGTTATTTAATAATACTAGATTTAAAAAGAGTGTAAAACCGTACGTCTTTTGATATTCGAATCAGTAGATAATAAATACTGCGTAAAGCCCATTATATTATATTATATGTACATATCTGTTAATTTCAAAATTAAGTATATCTTATCTTAGCTATTTAATCTTTGTTATTTTTACAGTATTACTTATTTAGGGAAGTTATTTAAAATATTTAAAATTCTAAGTAATACTGTTTGGCCGTAGAATAAGTGATGAGATGTTACCTACTAACACAGACTTGCACAAAGCCGTACCCAGTGATTTGAGCACAAGCACAACATTAAGACACATTTCTAATCACGACTTTACGTACCGTGAAATCATTATTAGGCTTACTGTCGTACTCAGTGACATTTAACGGGTACTTAAACGTAAAACGGTCCTTAGTATATACTTTATACGTCAAACCTATTATCAGTATTTTAAGTAAGTAAGTGTTAAATGTTCTCTAAGTGAGCCAGTGAGTGAGATAGTACTTCAATTGTTAAAATTTTTATTTCAATCGTTTTTATGTACTTATAAAATAATATGCGTATTGATAAACTAATACAATTCCTGCTTTTATATTTTCTATTCACGTAGGGCCGTCGGTCGTAACGTCATTGAATTAAAATAGCCGACCTTTTTCCCTATAAGCGTGTCTCCACGGACGTTATCCAAACCTTTGGTTAATCCTTTTATAATTTGAATTTACTTTATAGCAGACTTAACAATATAATTAAACTCATTAGAGTCTAATATACTTATATCAATTCTAACGCTCACATTATAACCTCCTTTTTATAACAATAATTGTAAGATTGAATTATTAATATAACTTTGAAATGTTGGTTATTTAAAATACAATACAAATAATTTATTCGAACGTATAACCGTCATTTTTATATCATTAAACATAGTTACTGTATACATCATGACCACGTGGAATGATGACAAGAATGCCAGCAGCATTTCTCCGTTGACTCGCAATAACGATCCGAATCCCAATGTTTTTGTTTAGTAACTTCCTTAGGGGTATCATCGTTAGGGCTTAACCTAACCTTAACCAGTTTTCCGTCACCTCGTTAACAATTTTACATATTTAGCTGTCTTGGTGAGATTAAAAGATTAGGAACGAGCTGATTGGATAAGACTGGAGAAAGAAAGTGAAATGCTTCACTTAAAGTTTTACTAAGAATGGCTTAGATCAAATCTTCAGTTGGAAACAAGACAAAATCATATTTAGCTAGAGAATTAAATGGGCATTATTTAAGTCGGTTAACCAAGTCTAATCTGAAGGGCATGCCAGTATTTGACGAGTAAGCAACCTTCTTCTGTTTTAAGCTACCAAATCTTATCTTAAACCCATTTTTTTTTTATTAATGTATCTTTTATGACTGAAGCCCCAGATAGATATAAAAGTATATTTTGACTTCCAGATTCCTTGGTTTTAGATACAATTCCCGTATCCCAAAATTTTAGATCTTTGTGTCGGAAAAATCTTAAAAGCAGTCCGTCTAAAATTTAAAAGCGATCTTGCGCTTAAACTCTTTTTGATTGTATCGGATTTATCATCGGATTATGAGACTCGAGGGAATGGAGAGTTCACTTATGTTTGCACGTATATTTGTATTTCATACTATATCCTACACAGGTGGCTATTCTCCTTTGGTAATGTCCAGCGTGGCCGAAATTAGCCAGTGGTCCGTTTTTAAAAATAAATAAACAGTAAGTATCAGGGCCACAATAAATATGAAAGTCTCTTAAAGGACACATGATCTTGGAAGGGTTACTATATAAGTGTCGCGATTAGGCGACTACGTGCAAGGCCGATATGGTTATGGAGCCAATTTAAAACGAACGCTTCTATAGTTCTTAAATGAAAAAGGAGAAAGAATATTTTTTATTTGATTCGTTCGGATTCTTTATTTTATTTTTTATAAGGTTTTTTTGTTCATAAGAATTGTATACATTAAGGCCTTAATTGTATAAGAATAAAAATTTTAAATAGTTACTATACAAATCAAGAAAGCTTGTAATGGTGGCAATAATGCTAGCAGCATTTCGTCATTGCTTCTTTAATCAATTAGAAAAATAATAACAGCAGTAAAACAAAACATCCGTGGTCGAGTTGTGTGTACACCGGTTTTCATGGGTACGCCGCTCCGAGGTACGGTTCCCGGCCGAGTCGATGTAGAAAAAGTTCATTAGTTTTCTATGTTGTCTTGGGTCTGGGTGTATGTGGTACCGTCGTTACTTCTGATTTTCCATAACACAAGTGCTTTAGCTGCTTACATTGGGATCAGAGTAATGTATGTGATGTTGTCCAATATTATATTTATATTTATAAAAGCATACACGTCACGATATTGAAGAAACAATATAAAACTTGACTATTACGAGCGAAGGTATGAACTTATGTAATTCGACTTGTTTGAAAAGTCGTTACGTTATTATTGTTATAATAATACTATTTAAGTAAATTATCTGACACGAGACTTCTTTATTAATTTAGATCCAAATTATAACAAAAACTATATGTTAAAGATAAAATGTAATATTCTTGATTGTACTGATTCTTATATTGTAACTTGTGTATTGTAACTTATGTTGTGTATTTAAGTAATTATTATTTATTATTATTATGTATATAAATATTATAACTATCAACTTTTTTTGTAACTGCAGATGCCTCCAAGATACGAGTAATTTTAATTGTTTAATTACTTTATTGTAATCTTAAGCTAATTTTGAGGAGAGATCGTGCTAACTTCATGATATATAAAATGACATTATGTTATTGGGCTTTTAATTAAATTAAAATCAAATCAACTTTATTTAAGTAAGCTCTTACAAGTTTAATTAAACGTAATGCGGATTTATATTTGCCGTATTATAAAACGTAACCTTCGTAAAATTAACGCTCGGTACGCTAGAGGCGGGACAAATATTTAGGATTCCAAAAACAATTTAAAATTTAACGAAAGTATATCATTGTTCTTGATTGTTGAACTTGGTTGCCAGCGCGTCTGGTCAGGTACCACCATCATACATTGTCACAAAGTATAGCACCAAGTAGTAATACTTAATGTTGTTGTGTAGTAATGTTGTGTCTCTGTGTGTGTGTGTGTGCGTGTGTGTGTGTGTGTGTGGGTAGGTGAGGCAGTGTTACAGACATCTTTGTTCTCAAAATTAGTAACGCACTGTTGCTGTAATAAATATGAACTATCCCTTACAGAGCCAATATATATTGGACGAGGTATTAGATATTTATTATTTTGTATCAAGCATTTTTGTCCGTATAGGTACAACTTATTAATCCGTTACTCTACCGACAATCATTTCATTGTATAACTGTTTTCCGGATTAAAGGTTGAGTGAGTCCGTGTAATTAAAAAAAACCTAACATCTTAGACTAGCTTTAGTGTCTATGGTCGTAACTGCATATACGCTTGTCTGCGTTATTAAAAAAGACAAATAATTAAATATATATATATATACCAAATTCACCTATAATATCAACCAAATTCGATACTTAGCTCCATAATAATACTATTGATATTAATTATGATTTTTTTGTGCAGCGTGAAGCTAGCGATTGGGAGAAGGTTACAATAAAGGCCGTAACGAATACAGCAAATGGACGATACACTTGCGAAGTGTCAGCAGATGCACCTTCTTTTATAACATCTCAAATGCAAGGAATGTTGTACGTGGTTGGTAAGCGGTTTGCTATATTAGAAAAAAAATGCATTTCCAACAAGTTCAGTAATAGTTGCTGCTATTATAAATGCTTGTATTGCTTGAAAACTTTTTTGTCTGTGTACGAGTTATGATTGTTAAGTTTTATTTAAATTTAGAACGATTTTGTATATGAAACTAACACTTTATATTTCTTATAACAGAGCGAGCCGTATGTATTAGTCCATTGAAATGTTACATTTTTTAGACACCTTGCGTTTTTCAAAGGACGCAATTTTATTTAGGGGATGTTGGGGGATCAGTAAAAGCTTAACCGTAAATTTGTGGGGTTGCAAGCTTTGTCCCGCGGCTGTCATCTTAGAAAAAAGAGGTGCAAACGCCTTTGTCACTATATCTCTGTAACTACTGATCTTACAGAAAATTTGTAAAGACATAATTCGCAACGCATAAAAACGACATAAAACGCAAGGTTAAATGTAACATTTCAATAGACTATATAGTTATTATATGACGAGGGATCAAGTAACATGCCCACTTATACCTAAATTCTTACGTTTTAAAACAAAAGGCAGAAATTGTATTCGCTTTTGTTGCTTCACTATATTGTTCAGCGCGTTCCATATACCTTTTACATTATTATAGCTATCATAATGAAAACGATTATGATATTAATATTTACATATAAGATGATTATTAGGACATAACAAATAATAAATTCAGAGTGAGATCTTGATTGATTTTATAATTTAAAAAGCATACAAAGTTACACCTTCCATTTTCCCCTTAATGTTTAAAATTTTCGAAAAAAAATCTCAATAGTGTCCTCGTCGTGAAAAGAGTACTATACTAAATTTTCAATCGTTCCAATTGGAGATCTACTGAAGAGTCGATCAGTTTTATTTCGCGTATTATTATTTCTAATCATTCTGTCTAACCGCAGTTACACTATTGGAAAAAGCCTGTTCGCAAGATTAATTATTGAATATATATATTAATACGCGTTTTATGCGATATCTTGTAATTACATGGCAGGATATACAGGTCTGAAGACCCTGGGGCTAACAGAGAATGTAGACCCCTAATTATATTCCAAATAAATAGAAAAATATGTTCTAGACGTTCGTATTTATTAACGAACTAATTAATTTCTTATAGATAATAAATATTTTAACTAAACTCGTTTTTAAAGGAAATCTATCGATAATAAAATACAACAATTAAATTGTATTTCACTTTTAGTTTACGGTTAATTTATTAGTTTACTCTAAAAAAAATAGCTCAGTTCAATGTCAATATGATTAGATATAACGAAAATTTTCATTTTTTATTTTGTTACTCAAACAGTTCAAATACTGACGCATTTTAAGCGACTCCATATCGAACGATATAACTACACGAAGTGATTATTTAAGGAATTATTTGCACATAGTCAACAAATAGGCAAAAAAATATGAGACCTTTTGACGCAAAGCATATTTTAAACTTTCACCGCTTGCAAATGCTTAAATAACGTGAGTTTTTATTTTAAAAATAAGTAGTTTATATCACTTTATTACATATAATATTTTTTATCGGGTAGTCAACGCATACATATCGAAACAAGGTCTACAAAAACTGAGTTTGTTGCGTGTATCATTTTAATTAACCGAATGTCACATGAAATTCTAGACGTAATAATAAAAGTGATGGAAACAAAACATATCTAAGCTTAATACTAATTTTGTTTACAGATTTACCCCAAGATTATCCCGAGTTGAATGGACTTAAAAATTATTACAAGCCGGGTATGAAACTAAAGGTTGAATGCATCAGTCGCAACTCGCTGCCACCAGCTAACATATCATTTTTCATCAACGATGAAAGAGTAGGTTAACAACTATTTCATTATTATAAAACTAATTTAAACCTAAATATATATTCAATATGAATTCCCACACACTCTCACCCCACACTCTCACACAAACGCGTTTTTGCGAGAGAATATAACTGGATTAAATATGGAGAAACGTAATTGACATGCAGACAAGACAGACATTCGAAAATTATATTTAAGTTTATATACAATAATGTTACAAATATGTTTTTTAAATATAATTACTTATATCAAAACGTATACCTATACTTATCTATGCACATATACATGTATAATTTATATGTAAGTATATATTATATTATATGTATGTATATATCAATACGCTTGAGTATCAATTATTTGTCTGTACCTCAGATCATTAGGGTTATATAAAACCGTGAATACGTTTAACATGATTAAAGATGAAAAGTTCGACAACTTATTTCTCATACAAAATTGATTTCAATATTTTTATATAAATCCTTGAAGGGAATTGAAAATTTCTCTTTGCGTATAAGGATGATATCGACATTATTTTAGTATGATTTTCGATGTAATTAACAATTAATAAGTAGCTTAAACTGAAACTTTTAAACGTGTGTGATAAAGATTAATTTTCACTTTTTAGTATGTTAAAAAGATTTTTTGTAATTATGTTTTAATAATAACTAAGAAGCTCATTTCTCATCGATTCCTTTGCATGCAAGCTGGTAGAGAGTAAACACAGGATCTTCTTTGTCGCATGCTAAGAAAATGTATTTGAAATGTATTCGTGTTGCCCCCTATTCAGGACCCTTAAACTGTAAAAAATCGTTGTTTCTAGGTGGTCTTCTTCTTCCTTTATGGAGCAATGTTGTTTACAGTGCAGAACAACTTTTTTTTTACGTCCAGTTAAATTTTTTGGCATATATCCTAATCTGAGAAATGTGTAATATTACGTATTAGTTAGAATCCAAGAGTCGTATCTCTTTTCCCGCCTACATGTCTACAACAAAGACAAATGTATAAGGACGTCACGCATTCACAAATCTGAACACACACATAAAAAATAACACAACTATATTCTCGTCTAGAACACACACATAAATTTGAGGAAGCTTTCTCTTGTAGACCACGGTCATTCATCGCACATAGACACAACGGATAGCAGCTAGGGAAAAGAAGCAGCTTTTTATCAAAATTATTTAAAATGCTATCGATGTTATTTGTTTTTCTCCTTGATTAAAAAAATACATTTTAAATTTAAATCATATTATATAATAAAACATCAAATAAAATTATAAATACTCATTAAGTGAAACGTATAGATTCTTAAATTTGTCATAAATTATTATTTTAAAAATTACAGGTATTAACTAACGACTTTGAGAAATTTATATTAGAAATACGGAAATAATTATAAATCGATTCATACCACTACGCATCACTATACAATAATATATTAAGGATATCAATGCGTTAAATCGGTATTTTTACAATTTTATGTAACTCATACCGTAGCTGCGAATCGACTTAGTGAAGTACGCAGTGCAATTGGACCTACGAGTTACGGTCAGTTTGACACTTGCCGCATACCGAAAGCATTTCCTCTAATATATTTGCCACATATCGTCTTCTTTCTCTTTAATGAAATATTCATTTAAACGATCAGCTAATTTAATCGTATTCGATTACAGTTCCAGTAAGAAAATTAGGTAAATTGAGCTGCTTCTAGTAAACGGAAAAAATAATTTAATTAATCAGCAAGTAATATCGGGCAGCCCTAAAATTAAATTTAATTAAGCAATCAGCGGGTAAGGATTGTGTTTAACTTTGTTCATAAAAAAATATGGAACCTAACAAATTTATTTTCATTCCAACATACATACGGTATAATTCTGCTGACCGAATAATATCTAAGAATTGTTTTTTTATTCAAAAATAAACATTATCAAGCCTACCAAATGTGTATATATTTTCTGATAATGCTCGATTAAATTTCTGACCAGGAATTTCTGGTGGAATTATTGTACGGCCGAAAAAACATATTATGTCATCAAACCAAACTTTTAAAAATGTATTACCTACTTAATATTTCATGTATGATACGCTTCTGAAACCTAGGGGCACAACTAGTGAAAAATAGTCTACGACGCTTATAAGTTTTATTCATGGATCAACTAATTAAAAAGAGAATTAAAATGTTTAAAATAGGTTACTAGTAAACGTATTTACAGTGCGGCTGCCTCATCTATTATGTTAAAAGAGGTCTCAAATTAACTGGTTGGTTTTACCACGATTTTGTGTTTTCAACTCATGAGCTAACCGAGCGGCCTGAAGTAATTATAATGGATTCCATTATTACAACAATGTACTTCTATAATAAAATACTTCTTAGCCAATTAATAAATTAAATCACAAAATAAAAAATATAGATCATAAAAATGCAGATACATCATTTATTGGTTTTCATGCAGGACAAATAATGATCTCCATTCGACCCTTTAAAGAAGTTAATGATAAATCTGGGACAGCCGTTTGCACTCCCAAGTAGAATAAACGGTTTATTTCTTTCGTAAACTTTAAAATATATTTCTACTGCATTTATTCTTCCACAAGAATATCTCGTACCTTTTCATTTTTGTACAATTGCGATTGAGCAGATGAATGGGAAATATTAATTGATCATTATCATAACACAGAAAATCTTTCTTACACTGCCATATTTGTGTTATTCCAGTATAACTTTGAATTGGAATTATGATGTTTAAAAAAACCCTCGACAGTTCTTGGCCCATCACGATGTTATCAGACTTATTTGCCAAAATTTAATTATGCCTGTTATGATCGTTCGCGGTCGCTAGGAGGTGGAGGCAACTGTTTGCCAGTGTAAAACCTTTTTATGATAATTTGATAAGGTTTGTTTAGTGTTGGAACTTTTCGAATATCGTCATCGTCGTCGGATCCCCCTATATGTGCGACATTTTTCTTCAGGTCCTCGATGCGCTTTGTTAGCTTTTGGGCTATGATTAACGGATCCAACTTAATTTTAAGTCCTTTAGATGTTATTCTAATATCGCACAAACGTGGTCGATTTTCTTGAGCACCACTATTTCACTTGGTAGTACTTTGTGCAATAACGTCTGGGTAGGTACCACACAATCTTCTTTCGCCAAAAGCAATATTTAGTAATATACACCACGCACAAGGGACTAAAATCTTAATACCCAAGGTTGGTGGCACATTGGCGATGTAAGAAATGATTTTATGTAACTTTAGTGTTTTTATGTTCCTGAGTTTTTATCTTTTTTCTGAATATCTTTTACTTTAATATATTTTTAACGCTTTATACAATATTCTTAAAGTTGCGTAATTAGATGGATCATTTTATCCGACGTCTATTTCTGTTTGTTTTGTGATAATATGTTGAGACTTGATTGTTTTTACATCTTTTAAATATTTTAATTATTTACTTCATGATAACTGTATGTCCTCCACATATAAACAATATAC
The DNA here is from genome assembly GCF_037043105.1 of Vanessa tameamea. Lineage (NCBI taxonomy): Eukaryota > Metazoa > Arthropoda > Insecta > Lepidoptera > Nymphalidae > Vanessa > Vanessa tameamea. The sequence continues at coordinate 2,381,720 of NC_087318.1, read as the reverse complement.
AATAAATAATTGATAATTCTTACAGGCATATCTGTCTTGTGGTGGTGGTGACAACCAATAAATTAATAATAAATATCAGTGGAGTCATTTGTCGTCAATCTACTTATATTATAAAGAAATATATTTTAGAAATCTTCTCATTTAGATTCCTACTACATTGAAAACAATATTTAAAATTATGAACTTGAAATATTTACAAATAATGTAATTTCATCTAGATCAAACTACCGAAACAACTCGTTCCTCTTCTTACCTCGACCACATTAGCATCACAACTCGTATCCGTTTTTAAAGGAGTTTTATTTTTTAGGCTCACTCGAAGCATGTATGGCACAAAGTATCTGGTGGCACGAACGGCAGCCTATGGACCGCCTACAGCACTATACAGTTCGTCGTGCAAAACCACCACTTCATAAACGACAAATTAAGGGTAGGTAATATTTTTTTTTTAATGAATAATAATTTTAAATAGGTGGGTATCATTGTTGATCACATCACATAAATTTGACGATATCATCATTAATTTAGCAGCTATAAGGCCGCAGATCCAAAGGTCCTGGGTTATAAGTTATTTGATTCACTTGCCTAAAAAAAACACCAAGCACCTTAAGTGATAACTAAGAAACTAATATGAAAAAATATATATATTATAGTCTTTACGTTATTGACAAACTCAGATTTTTTAATTAATAATATCACATTAAGATTTATTTATCCTTTAATACAGTTCAACGACGAATATTTATATATACATAAAAAATCTGATATAATTAATCGGGTTTGATCAATTATCTGGTACGGAGAAGTCTCTTTTAAAATACAAAGTCATAGTACTAACTTTATTATTACAACGATTCTCAGACGTTGTACTGATTGGTCTGTGCTTCAATGGTTTCTTTGTAAAGTGAAGAGTCAATAATTAACTATTTAATAATTATAATAGTTTAAAATTGAATATTTTCAATTCTTTCTCGTTTGAGACGAATACCACATCCCACCATACTATATATTTTTAAGACACAATTAAACTAATTTCGTAAGGAAAAGAATAATTACTAATTTTTGGTAATTCTACACTTAAATTATTTTAAACCTCTTTTATCTTGGTGAAAATCCAATAGTCACTGATGTTTTGCGATCACAAAGGTTTTACTGGGTAAAAGTACAACATAACGCGATACCTCCCTAAAGGATCGAGGGTAATATTCAAAGATTTCCCCAGCGAAAATAAAATTCTCTATTTTATTCGGCTGCAAATTTTGAGGACCCGGTATTGAATGAACATTATCGATATTTTCTAACAAAAAAATATCAATGAAAAACTTTAAAACAGAATAGTTAGAAGTAGTAATTTACCACATATTGCTCCTATACGATATACCTTAAACCTTGTAAAGCCTCTCAAAACAGTTTTTAATCTAACAAATTGAAGTTCTTATAATACCCGTACAACAAACCAGATCAAATAACCAATGAAAACTATCATCCTCCAATACCTCTAAACATTTGAGAAATAAAAATGGTTTAAGCAACTTTCAACATGTAAAAGTTTCATTAAGTATTTAACAAAATTACCAGCATCACAAAATATAAAATATACATATATATATATATATATATTACATTTAAACAGAGAATTATTTATAACGAGGATTATGAGTATATAAAAATCAAAATTAAAAAATATATATTAAAATCACTATTACGTGGGATGATTATAAAGCAGCCGCGCTAATATTTCTCGGGAAAACGTCAACGAGAACCGGAACTAAACTTGCGTCTGAAATCGACTCTTTGTAAAGTAAAGTCAGACTGGGGCTAACTCAACATGATCTAAATTAACCCTAATAAGACTCAAGTTAACACTTTGATTGTTAAGACAGGCCATATTTGTCATATCTACTCATTTGAGAACCCTTGCCACAGCCATCATTGGAATACTTGTCATCGACATTTCGAACGTCGTTCAGTTCCGAGGCCAATCGGAAGGTAAAGCCAAATTGACCCCACAAGGACCTGTTCTCTTGTTGTCTTAACCAGTACCAGCTTCATTCATTTGACCGCATTCAAATTAGAGCCGTTCGAATTGTCGACTATCAAGCTCTTTCCTTGTCTTACAATTTATATCCGGTTTTTCCGAACCGCTATGACTTGGGAACCTTCAATAAAAGAGCGTACTCATTCCTTAAAGGCCGGCAACGCACCCGCCGCTGTTACAGATGTCCATGGGCGGTGGTAATCACTTTCCATCAGGTGAGCCTCCTGCTCATTTGCCCCCTATAACATACAAATATATATATATATATCTATTGACATATAATCTAAAAAAAAATTAATATTTGTAAAAACAATACGCAAATTGAAAAGTGGACACAATAGACGTAAGTATATGAAACAAATATTAAACAATAGGAGCAAAATTGCACTTTTAACAATTCATATTTATATACACCGAATGAAATGATTCAATTTTGATTAAGTTAAAGCAAAATGAGACGTATCGCGTAGGCAAGTAGTAAGTATTTACAACAGCAATAATTTAACAATTGGATGGTCTATCAGAAGCAGTTTTAAAAATCCTTTTTTGTACAGTCGGCCCAAATTAAGAAAGTAAGCACCTAAATAAGAAGTATGTAAATATATTTTATTTATATACATTAGGTAGACGAAGAGTAAATGGTAACCACTACCAAGTTATATTGGAACTGTAAGAAAATTTAACCATTCTTTACATGGACATTGCGCCTCCCATCTTGGGAACTAAAATGCTATGTCCTCTAGTCACATTGACTGGCTTACCCGGATATACATAATAAGTATTGCTGCTTGACGGTGGAATATAATATGATGGCACCTACCCAGAAGGGCTTGCACATATACATATAAACTATATTATGAATTGAACTTGTAAAGGACAAATATATTTTATCAATTTATTTCAGAGAGTATAAAATATAATGTACCTTTGAACTGGTGATTTTTTTTTTAAATTAGGTTCTGTAGTTCCAGAATTTACTCACAATATTCGCGATATTTCTTTATAATATTAATAAAGGTATCTTTTTTATTTTATTTGTTCGTCAATCACGTGAAAACTGCTGAATGTATTGATATAATACCATGACCATACGACGCGGAAACACCCTAAGATGCGTGTAGACTGTAAATTTGTTGAATACCCCCTTTTTTATTTGATGCCCAGCTAAGCTGGCAGTATTATTATATGCTGGTTGTTAGTCTTTTCAAACATTAATAATCACTATTCAAAAACGAAATCATTCGAACCACTAACAAATAAATATATAAGAAAATATCATTTGAATATATTATTGTATAATTTTAAACAAAGAAATATTTTAAGAAATTCAGTATGCTGATTCGCTAATACGCAGCAGGATTAAACCTAACTTAGATTACGAAGCTTAAGCTCAATGACCTGTTTATTGTTCAACAAACAATACACAGCTTACAAGATAATTAAATAATTATTATTTTTATGTTTAATTAATTACATATGTTTAACAATCGACTGTGGACATACTAATAACAAATTATATCAAAACATATCTAATGATTTCGTAGGAGTTTAAAGAATTCGTGTTGATTCAATATAATTTTATTGTATTGTAAGCTGTAATAGTACTGTTGTGTTCCGGTTTCAAAGGTGAGTGAGTCAGTGTAACAACAGGTACGAGGCACACATCTCACAAGGTTGGTGGCGCATTGATTATATAAGAAATAGTTGAAATGTATATGTCCTATAATGTCCTATGAGCTGTGGTGATTATTGTGAAATATTTATGTATATCCCTAAAAATAAAAATTGTATGAGAAATGTGTATGCCACCTGATGTTCACCATCGCCACAATACAATACAAAGGTACTGTGTGACGGTTGAGTATGTGATCAGTGGTACCTACCCAGACGAGCTTGTAAAATAGCCTACCATAAATTTAATAATTCAAAATAATAATTAATAATTCATAATTTTAGTTTTCAAACTGTGATAAGTTAATGAAAAATATAACTAAAGTTATACGTTACATTATATTTTAATACGTATTGTTATTTGTATAAAAATATAAATATATTTATTCCATGAATAATATAATAGACCCCCAACAAAGTTATTTACAGTTGTCTATAGCAATTACTTTTTGGGAATTCCAATAAAAGTTTCATAATACTCGTCCTCTAATTGCTTTGTTTATGCTTTACAGTTTTATCTTTCGTCGAGAGGTTCGCAAGTTTATTTATTATTAAAATTTATTAATTAACAGGTTAATATGAATTTCCAACAATTATATTTGTAAAAAGCTACAGTCAATTGTTATAGGAATTTAATTACATAAGCTAATGCTAATGCTAAAAAATTTAATTACAACTTACAAGTGGAGATACAATCTCGAATTCGTTAATGTTTTGATGCGGCTATTTGTACTAACGTTTGCACGTGTTTTATATGGTTACATAAACATAATCAGCCTGTAAATTTCCCACTGCTGGGCTAAGGCCTCCTCTCCCGTTGAGGAGAAGGTATGGAGCATATTCCACCACGCTGCTCCAATGCGGGTTGGTGGAATACACATGTGGCAGAATTTCGTTGAAATTAGACACATGCAGGTTTCCTCACGATGTTTTCCTTCACCGCCGAGCACGAGATGAATTATAAACACAAATTAAGCGCATGAAAATTCAGTGGTGCCTGCCTGGGTTTGAACCCGAAATCATCGGTTAAGATGCACGCGTTCTAACCACTGGGCCATCTCGGCTTAATATGGTTAATTTTCCCTAATTATCCTAGATTTTTAATCTAGGTTAGACAATCTTAAAAGTTCTAATTGGCATCTCATCACGAAGTTTACATTTGAAACTGGTAAGATACATAGACATCGTTATAAGTTAAACGAAGTAAAAATATATAAGTTTGATGTTCTCATTAAAATTTCAATAATTAATTTTATCCGAACTATGACAAGTTTTCGGAATATATGAAAATGATATTATAAGTATAAAATCTTTTGAACCTTTAAAGATTATGCCTAGTAATCTTGAGTTTTTCATTTATCATACAATTCCTTTACTTAAAAACACTAACTAACTAAATATTTTCTTATACTGGCACTAAAAATAAAAATTATAATTCTATACTTTATTCAAGTACATTTATGCCCTGATATTAATTTAAAAAAAACTAGATAATTGGATAGTTATACCTTTCCATTGTTATCATCTTAATTCGACAAATATCGACCCCACGATAAAAAACATTTTTGAGGTTACTTACCCTTTTTACCTAAAAGTTGAATATAGTCGAGAAATATCAAAAATTAATTCTCCCTTAAATTTAAAATGGCGGCTAACACACTGGCGCAATTCGGTCGCCACTTTAAATTAGGACTCACATTGATATTCCGCGGCGGGTGCGGCTCATAACACTGTTTCCCTGATATGAGACGGGGTCATTAATGTACACTAGTGTCCCCGATCCCGGGGAACTAGTGACTTTATGACTTCCTATTATCACGACTTCCTCGCAGGTCAATAAAAGCAGGAAGTAAAGTAAGTTTACGAAATATACTAATTAAATAATATTAATTTGACATATATTTATTTTAAGAAAGAGTTTCTCGTCTAATCTTTTTGGTAGAATCCATATTTCGAACCGTTGTCAGCCGTGAACATGACATATCATAAGTGCTAAATAAGAACCCACTCGAATAACAAAGGCTTGAGGGAATTTGTTCATTAATGAATCAGTCCACCCGACCCTATCTCTCTAATATAAATTACTTAAATTAGGTATCTTAATTAGTAGCACAACAACATAAACCTGCTATAACTTTTATTAATTAATTTTAATATTTCTGAACGATTGCCTCAATAATAATTTACCTTTAATATTAAATATTTTCACTTTTAAATAATAAAATACTCGGTAATAATTGAATGAATACCATACACAATTGGATCATATTATATTATTAAAACCAATGTATTAATTCTGGTTTATATAATGAATTCACGGCTATCATAATCGGCTTCAACTTTTTTATATTTTGGTAAATAATACCAAGGTTACTGTATAAAGCTGTTTTCTGTGGCACACTGGAATTCTTCCAAATACAACAGGGAGCTGGTGTAATCTAGTTATGTGGAATTTTACACCCGGCCAAGATGGCCTTTTACACAGTGCTTCAGTCGTTTTTCAGATCAGAGGGGATGAGCATGGTCTTATCTCCAACTCCCCCGTTATGCCGGCTATCATACTCCCTCGGGTTGGTTATCATAAACCAACCCGATCGTCAAAATATCAAAATTGGCAATATTTAAGAAAACATATTATATAAAATATACCTTTAATGTAGTATTATTAATATTATTAGAAAATGAATATAATATAAATGACCAAAATTTACCAACAATTCTTAATCGCACGCCTCTGACGCTGTGGGATATGCGGAACCCAAACGAATGCTACGTCAGAACATGGTTAGTCAAGAGTAAACTTCACCCCATAACCTCTAAACCTTAAGATTTATGGAAGTCTCTGCTCGTAATGGGACAGCTATGAACTTCGTCGATTAATAAATACAAATAATTTGATAAAACATTAATAAATAACACAAGTTATTCAACACAAGATTATATTTAATATGATAAAAAGATTGGAGTTAATACTTTTGACTTTCAGACAGCATATATCATATAAATTTAATTGTATATAACTAACATAACTTTGTATTTCAAACATTTGAAAAGTTAACTGTACCGAGTTTCTTGCCGTTTCTTCTAGATAGAATTTACATTCTGTTGCTTTACGTTTAATACAATTCTGAAAATGACGATTTAAAAATACTTGTAAACGCCTTCTTGGACATAATATATTTCGATTTTGATTTTGAACTGTGACTTGTTACTGAAATAAAAATATATACTGGAAATCGAAGCAGCATCAATTACGATTATAAATAACGCACTGCTTTGGATATTGATACCCAATTATAGGCCCAAAACTACTTTGTCAGGTACAGCTTACAATCCATATCAACGACACAATTATAATGTTTCCTTCGAACTAGTCTAGTTGAGTCAAGTCCAACTAGTTTGAAGTTTATGAAATGTATTTCGTTATCCTATTACGTAGTTTGATTTATTCTTGATTGTGCTTAATTTTTCGGTTGCTTAATTCTCGTATACGATTTGTTTTCGGTCTACGAAAATAATACCATATTTCCTTGTACCAATTTGATTTTTAGTGGCTCCATGTAAGCAGACTCCATAATTTTATCCAATATGCGATCCAGTGGCACCCGAACATCTAAAAAGTATTTTTCCTTTCTAAGTTTTATGTTGAGACTTTGGTGCTTACTTCCCACTGACGCAAGAAAAACGATTACTAAAAAGTCACTTGAGTAAAAGGTTAAAAGACTTCTGCTCAAACTGGGACATATATTACTAAGCTACATTAATATCAAGCGACTCGCCCAGCTTCAAATCGCAATGAATTCATAAAGAAAATAATCTACCTCTCACAGATTAATGATGAAACCTTAGAAAGTACAACACCTACAAACTTAAAAAGATGATAGATACATAGATTCCTTATAGGATGTAGACATCCGTAAGGACGGATTTTAGGGAAACCCAACCCCTAAGGGGTTACCCCCTTACGGGGGTAGAAAGTTTGTGTTTTATAAATTCCGCGCGGGTAAAGCTGCAGGTTCAGCTAGTATGATATAAAAATAATTTATACCCTTTTTTGTACTCCGGAAAAATGAAGCAAACAAACAAATTTTACCACTTCATAATATTAGTTTAGATTGAGAAGACGTTTTTATTGTCTTTCCTAACTGAAAAAAACAACACAAAGAAATTTTTTTATAACATGATGCAGCGCGATTCGGAAAAAGTTTTACTACGTTACCTATATACAGCAAACAACTTTAAGACTATACGTCCAATCCCCGTTTTACCCCCTTAGGGCTGGAGTTTCGTGAATCCTTAGCCGATGTCTACCCTCTATAGGTAACCTACATGCCAAATTTCAAGTTTGTAGGTGTTATTGTTTCTGAGATATAGTGATTAATATATATATATATATATAGAAGATTATTAATAGCTATGATTATCAAACGACAACAAGTTAATTTGACTCAAAACTAAAATTAATTTCCTTGCTTGTTTCTTATCCCATATCAAGTATAATGATTATTATTAAATATGAACCGCAATTTAACGTTACCTCTGTGAACTCACGGAGTTTTCGGCGAAACTTATTAAACTTTTGCTCATTTAACTATACGCAAGTAATAGGTGAGATTTCATAGAGAGATTGGTTAAAGTTTATGTAACGATAGATGTCTATCTATACATAGATAAAATTACATGTTGGATGATAAATAAATAGATAGAACAAAAAAGATATATAAATATCTTTTTTTAAAGACAAAGAGTGAAAAAAGGATAATAATAGTACGCATGATTGTAATTAAACGTACCGATGTAACTCTATTTCTACCGTCTAAGAATAAAATGATGGTGGGGCTTTGTACAAGCCCGTCTACCCAGCAGCAGCAGCAGCAGCAGCAGCAGCTGCAGCGATAGCTTAGAATTAATATTGTTGCGATCCGGTTTGTAGGGTGATGCAGCCATACATAACATCTGTACAATATACGTCGCCAATGTATATGGTCATCGGTGACCACTTACCATCTGATGGCCTATAGTAGATCTAGGTAGGTCCACCGACCTGTCCCATAAAATAAATAAATACAAAAAACTAAACTATAAAATGAGTCCAGAAATACCATATATAATTGATAGGAACTAATATGAATAAATTCAGCCGTTATATTTAAAGCACAGCTATGTTTTACATCACATAATAGACAATACCAGTTAGCCGATATAGCACAGTGGTTTCAACGCGTGAATATTACCCGATAGCGGATTCAAACCAGGATAAACGCGACATGTTAAGCACGTTTTCGTTAGTTATTTCGTGTTTAGAAGTGAATATATAGGGTTAAAATCTACTACATGTAACCGCCAACCCTCAGAGCGATATCGTGGATTAAGCTCCAAAATCTTCTTTGCCTCATGACTGTTACATTTATTCGGCAACATTATGTATTCGTGCAAAGTAAAATAGTATCAGTTCATTTAAAACTGAAACTCAGACTTAAATGAAAATGCAATTATGTTATACATTCTAAAAAAAAATATTTATTTATCCTGTTTATATAAAAATAACCATTTAATTTAATTATTAATGAGAGTTCATTTCCACAGATCCGATGTACAGCTTTCATCTATTCAATATATTCTAAGAGTCACGAGAAAGTCACAACCCGAATAAGAGATAGGACGACAACGCCACCAGAGCTGGTGACCAGACAGAGGATTGTTCATCGCAAAGATCACAACCGTGTTTCTGGATTGTCTGTAGCAAGCAGTGGTAAGATATTATTATTTTTTAAAATATATATTAATTATATATTGTTAATAATATCGTATAGATATGGTGTACATTTGTGATATTTCAAATATGCGTGTGCGTTGATTTAAGTTTCTGTTTGTAATTTTAAGTGTACGTTCATAACGATGCGGTTAGAAATTGCAGTAGTATCGTATGCTGAACGTATACAAAATAAAATATATAGTAGTTATTATTTTTGATTTACTTGGTGGAAAGGCGCAAGCCCGTCTGGGTAGGTACCACCCACCCATCAGTATTTCAACCGCCAAACAATAGTACTTAGTATTGTTGTGTTCCCGTTTCAAGGATGAGTAAGCCAATTTAACTACAGGCACAAGGGACATAACGTCTTAGTTCCCAAGGTTGGTGGCGCATTGGTGATGTAGGGAATGGTATTTTAAATCTCATATCATATGTATAAAGGAGGAAGGATTAGCACGTGTGCATCTCGTGCGGCAGCTGTCAAACGAATGACGGCCACCATTCCTCGAGGCGACACCCACTACTCAATTCGGAGTTACCCGCTCATATTTTTAATACTATAACATAATCAACTAAAACTAAAACATTATTAAAAATTCGTAAATAATAATTTCGTAATTTTTATCATTAAAATTAATCAAAAATCAGCGCGCCGTCATGTATATGGGCAGTGGCGACCACTTACCATCAGTTGGCCCATATGCTCGTTCGCCTGTCTAGCACATATAAAAAACCTCAACTTTATAATCTACTATTTAATTATATTTTCAATCGAAATACTTGTTAACCTTTAGGACTGCTACCTAATTAGCTATTAAATATATCTGACAAGACGATACGAGATAAAGAAATGATTATAAATTAAAAATATTTTTCATTTATTATGAAACGTTTTATGAAATCTTATTAATAGTACGCATCTAAAAGAAGATTAAAAATCACTTTAACTTGACCTTTTGTTGACCTTTGAAGTTATCTTATGCAATTAATTTTGTGTTTATTTACAATAACATATTATTATTACTATATGTATACATTTTTATTCAATAAACTTATACAGTACCCATTTTGTAGTAATCTTTAAGCTGTACCATCGAAACTCGCTAGTTAATTTTTTAATTAAATTAAATAATATAAACAAATAACATACAAAATTGAGTTCACTCTACAGGGCTTTTTACCTTTTCCCTGTTGCCTTGAATTTAAGTTTGTATTTTTGTTTATTCAATAACTCGTGATTTTTTACATTACAATAACTTGTTGGGAATTAAACAATTCTTACAATTTTGTCCTCATCACTCTTTTCCTAGGATCAATATTGTTCGAATTTTTTCTTAAGATCATTTCGTGCAAATATAAATCGCAGGACGCATTTTCTGCTTTATGCCACAACAGAGAAAATTGCGAGAACATCGTCGCATTTAGAGAACTGCTTAATGAAAACTTATCGTTTGAACGTGTCAGACTGACCCACCTACTCCTGAATTTCTGATCCTAATTAGACTAGATATAAAGCGGGTAGAACTATAAAATGCATCTACTAATACAGTAATATCACTGTACTATATTACATATAAAACAAAATTCTCCTCCACCGCATCTATCTGTCTGTATTTTCCAAACGCGATAAACTCAAAAAATATCAAACAGATTTTCATACAGTTTTTACCAACAGATGAAATGATTTATGAGGAAAGTTTTCTATAAATTGGCATAAATATGACGAATTTTAACTGGCGTGTGCCGCGTGTACCAATAGATTGCATATACAATATAAATATTATATGTAGACATTTTTTTTGTAATTCCTTACTGAAATAATGTACTCAAAACAGAATATACACAAATCTTATACCGGATGAAGCAGTGCGTTTCCTAGAAGGTTTTATTATATAATATTGTTATGAAAGTAGCTGCGCTTCGCTGTTTCAGACTTTGGAATATTGACGTGACAAGCGTAAATTTCTTGTTCTTGTATGGACATAAATATTCTACACCAAAATGAAAACCGACTTTGCTTGGGTAGAATAAACAAAACTAAACAAATGCGGTTTATCATTAATCAGTAGTTTATTGTGGATAAGTTTCCATTGAGTTTACCGTACCCGAAATTATTATTTGGAGCACACTTTCTGAATGTTAACTTACCATCCACCAACCAACATAGGAGCAGCGAGGTGGAACAAACTCCAACAATTCTCCTCAAGAGGAGATTTAGCAACAACACACACAAGAGACATTATACTTAGTTACTTTTTTAGGTTGAAGTACTAAAAACTTATCTTAAAATATTAAAAATTTACGTTATTTTATATTTACGATCACTAAAGTTTTCTTCTATTTTCAGATGCATGGAGTTTTGCGGGGATTGCATATAGGGAATTATTAATAATTACACTAATGCCATTACTAGCATATGTATTAAATTAATTTCCGTATGCCTTAGTTAGGAATTTACTATCTGATCATGATATATTATAGTAATTGAATAAGTAATTAATTTTGTAATTTATTAATATATGAATATTTGTTATTATTGTGTGTTAATATTTATATATATTGTGAAATTTATTTTTAATTAGAGTCTAAGCTTTGACTATCACGTTAGTCAAGGAATAGATACCGGTTATTGAACCCTAGGTCAAACTAAAAATCAGTTTTGGTTTAGACATTCTTAGTAGACTCGTAGTAGTCTTAAGTTCGGAGATATTTCCAGTCCCGTGCCTCAAAAACTACATAAAACCTACTAGCCTTCTAAGGTAAAGATCCTGAAGTCTGCATTTCATCTCGGATAGACGGTCTATCTTATCTTATTATGAGATGACTAAATTGAGGACTAATATATCTGCAGCTCAATATGGACGCTAAAATATATATCTTCGTAATTTTAACATCACAACTGAAACAACAATATTCTTTATGAACAAATATATAAAACATATAATATTAAGCATAGAAACAGTTGTGGACAAGTTATCGATATTTGTTTTAAAAACAAGCAATATCTATTTGGAGAGCAATCATATTTTCATCATACAACTGGCGTCCGGAATCGATCTTGGAACTTGTACAACGTTATGCCAAACATATCTCACACTGTTATTAACAAATAGCATAGATATTTCATGTGATGTTACTATTTATTTTTTTCACGAATGTATTACGATAGAGGTTTTGCCTTTTTTTAATTTGGATTGCATACTATTATAACGTTATAAGTGTGTTTTTATTGTTAAAGAGCTCCAAATTTAAAGAAATATGGTTCTCAATTTGATTTATCCTTATTACCTCATAGTTTTTTTTTCATTTAGTTTATCGACTCTACTCCGGCATACCACGTACATTCTTTGGTCTCATTTAAATTTGAAGAAAAAATACCACCGTCTAAAATTATGAGATGATATTTTTATGGGCTCTAATTTTATTTATAATTTATTTTCTCTCGGTCAGTGCCTCATTATAGTTCGGATATTTATTTGTAAAAAAATATGTGATTTTTTTACGACGCGTCATCACGATTCTTAAATTATATTTTTCTATATTTTACTGTTAAATTTTAAATAAATATTTACTAGAAATATTGTGATTATACTATATTTTGATCAGCTAGTAATAATTATAAAATAAATGATGTATTACTGAATATGGAGTCTGGTGTTTATGACTGAAAAAAAAATATATTTGTATCGTTGTATGTTAGTAGTTGTGCCAACCCGAATTTATGTATTTCATTAAATGAAATACACTTATTAAACTATTAATGTATCTAGTTTGATAAGTGATTGACTTTTACGCTTCACTTCACGATTCTCACTTTATTCCATTTACGTATAATGATTACAAATTTTACTTGTTAAATTTCATCGAGTCGAATTAAATATATATTTTAATACAGATTTAATTTCTTAACAAGTATTATATGACGCGCGGCAAATCCAATCATTATTAATAATATACCGTAACTACCTTCAGAAAATAAATATAGATGTGTATGTATAAATTATTAAATGCATTTACGAATAAATTTGATAGAATATCAGCAATTTTATTAATAATATAATTTTAAATAATTTATCTTTCCAATTCCAAATTTTTTAAATTCGATTTCCACCCAATAAAGGAATTTCGTTACTATCACGTGTTCTAAATTCAAATTATTTTTTTCAATATTGCAACATTAGACTTAGCTATTGATTGTTAAAGTAAAAAATATTAGCGGATTAAAAATAAACCATCTATTGTCAGGATCGTTTTAATATATTTAAAATAAGCTAGAGGCGATAATTTCATTTCCACGATAAAGTTAAATATTCCGTATTATATTATTTACATTGTTTAAGTTTTATTAATTAATGTACAATGCATTCCGTTAAAGTTAAAATATTGTATATACATAAATAGCTACATAATAAACGTTACTAACAATTTTTGTTTGTATTTACCTTTATATTTAGAAAATGTATCTCATTGTTCAGCCATAATTTTAAATTATACTTTGAATAAATTGATTACACCTGTTAGTAATTTAGCAAACATAAATTGTATATACGCCGTTTGAAGAAAAACCCAATCTCTCATGTAAATAATCCCAACTAATACCTAACATCATAAAATGCGAGAGCGAGATTGTTTGTTGGTAAAGCTTTCACGTCTTTAAGTACTCAACTGACCATCAATAAATATAGTATATTAGGGGTACAGGTCGACAATTCTACTAACATATAGCGGTAATGATACGTTCCCGAGTCTATTCCGACCTAACATGAACCTGTTAAGAACATAAAAAGTTAACCTCTGCTTAATCGTGACTGAGGACCAATACTTATTTATATTGATTTAAACGATCCAGATTATATTTCGATCCAACTTTGACCGAACCGCAACTGGATCATTGCGTTTGTAGAATATTTACTCTGCTGAACAGCAATGATTTCGTTATAGCGTTCATTATAGCGGTATAGCTAATACTTGCCTCCACCGACAACTCTTCCCACGCGTTCGGATACTTGTACTACTACTATACTTATATTTATATTTTGTTATAAATTAAATACAAACATCTTTAATGCATATTGAAAACTTATTATTTGTTTGTATAACATATGTAAATAGGTTAGGTAATGATATGTGGTATCAGTTTAAAAGCCCGCTCTTTGAAAAACCTATAAAAATGAAGCAAAATATAACTTCATTTTAAGAGTATTAGATGTATATTTTATTTACTAGTATAATATATTTCACTGTGTAATAACATTATATGTAATTCTGTATTCTTGAATAAATTTTATTTACGAATATAAATTATAATGTTAATCATTTTAAACTTTAATTTAATTGTACTCATTATATATTAACGCTTTAATTATCCTAACTAGAAAATATTGTTGTAAATGAAGATGAAATATCAAATATAAAAATAAAAAACGAACGCAACATGTTTTATTTTTATACATTAAATTTACAATTACTGTTTATCTGTATCTATATTTATTTATTTATTTATTTATTTATTTATTTATTATATATATATATGTATATATATATAGTAACTATGTCTGTCTGTTACTCTTTGACGGCCAAACCTCTGAATCGAATTTGATGAAATTTGTTACATAGCTAGCTTGAACTGTGATGAAGAATATATACTTTCATACAGACATATTTTTTCATACCGAACATAAAATTAAAATTAAATGTCGTAATTTTTAAGCTATAAATCACGTGACCTAAAAACGAGCCGCCGTGGTGTGACGTTTAAATGAGGAAAAAACTGTCTGTGAAAAGTAATTGTAGGTTATGTTACCATCACCTTCATTTATACATATACAGGAAAAAAGGAAAACAATTATTAGATTTTAATAATGGGGTTTTACTAACATTGAAATAAGCCTCACATAATACAATCGACTTTTAGTTGATAAGGATCTCGTTTTGCGAGTACCAACCAAACATTCCATTTTCCAATATCATCTGGAACTTTGATAAACAACTTTTTTGGAGTTTTAATGTTAGTATTTGTACAATTAGATACTACACACCAAAGCTATCGGCTTTTGTAATTCATTATTTTCCCAAAAAACAACAAATATTTTAGTAAAAATAAATCCCCTTTATGTCACTGAACGTGTCGACGAAGGTTATAGTTGAACGCAAATATTAAGCTGACAAGGACTATATTTCTTGAAATACAATTCGGTAACTTTTTAAAACGTCGCTTCCCGCGCTAGGTAACCAACCGCCATCTTATTTTGATGCCCCGCCCCACCGAACGGCCACCAGTGTGCCCAGTTGATAAATAAATCATGCACGCGGTAAAGCTACTTTAAATTTAGGATAATTATTAAAATAAACCTTACATTTATAACAGTTAACGTTGAAGGAGTGCCGCTCGTATTTACTCGACTGTTGTTTTCTTCAATGTGACGTCACCAAAACGACTGACAGCGTTTTTGCGGGAACAAAAAAGGTTTAAAGTTTAATTTAATTTAATGGCAAGAACGCGTATTTATTACGACGAAATATATTTTTGTGGCTTTTTATTAGGAAAATCAACATTTTGAAGTACTTTTTCAGGCATAGTGAAATACCCTATTGTTATTTATGTTACATATAATGACAAATAATTATTATGTATCAAAAAATGACATCAATAATAAAATGGAATTAATTGATATTAATAATATAATTAATAACAATTCATGTTTATTGACATGTGATAGGTGTCACCTATCAAATTTTTATAAGAGACAGACAGCAAGCACGCTATCATATTTTATTGTTACAAAATCAACCAACTGTTTGGTTGACCAGACAACTGCTTCTATTGAACAGTATTATAATAAAACAACTCACATTACCTTAACTTCCATTATATTAAAACCACTCGATACATATATTACTTATAACTTTAACAGCAAAGTCAGCAAATATCCGTCCTTCCTAGTTTGTCCTCCATCTTTTTCTCCCAGTTAAAAATCCCGCGCTTCTCCGTGCCAGGCAATACCAGCTCGCCTCACCACGCCACGAGACGAAAGAGACGGGAGTGCCACAACACGGTGTCGATAACCGAATCAATAATCATACTTCATACATGTTATTTCAATTTAAAAAAAACGTATTTTAAAGTCAAAGCAGTACTAAATATTATTATTTCAATTAAAATTATATAAGTATATTTAAAAAATCATGACAGTATAATAATACAAGACCATATATTTTGGAACATGTTCCAAGTAATTTAAATTAAATTCTAAGACAATAGAGGTAATCTCTGGCACCAATAGTATAGTTACCATGTAAGCCAATAAAAAGAAAAAGAAAATAGCCAATAATAAAATTGTAAACCTGGTGCACCAAAATATTCAAGGAATGTTAGGGAAGGACCTAGAAATTGAATTACTTTTGACCTGTAATGATATTGATATTATGTGTTTAACTGAAATTGGCTTCTGAATTATCAGGTCATGTTTAACTTTAGTGGGCACCAGATGGCTAGTTTGTTCAGTAGGAATAAAGTTATACACGGTGGCTCTTTAATACTTATGAGTAAAAATTTTAAATTTAAGGAACGTAAAGATATTGTGAGCCTTTCTATTGAGCAAACTATAGAAATAGCCTGTGCAGAGCTTGAGCGTGTCGTTGTATGCGTATACAGGCCCCCTAGTGGATTATATGAATTGTTTGAAAATGTATTGGAAAATGTTTTATCGAAATTATCTGAATCTAATAAAGAAATTATTGTTTGTGGAGATTTTAATATAAATTTACTGCATAATACAAACACAAATATTAGATTCAGATCATTGTTAAGTTCATATAATCCTGTAAATCTGTTCTTAGAACCAACTAGAAAAACAGATTCCACAGCAACTTGGATAGATAACATATATGCAACCCATATTCCACAAAATACAATTATTATTAATAAACTAAATTCAGATCATTGTGGACAACAAGCTTTATTTAATTTCCATGTTAAAAAAATAAGCAATTCCGAAAAAATAATGTTTGTTCCTTTGACCACAAGTCGTATTGAGAAGTTTAGAAGTAATATTATGGCCAATCTCCCACACCTATCTTTTAGTAATAATCCCAATGTTTTGTATAATAATCTATTTAAATTATTTAGAAACAAGTTTAATGCAATATTCACTTCTAAAACAGTTAATACAAAAAACTTTTTAAAATTCAATGATTGGGCTACTATTGGAATTCATAAAAGTAGGCAACGAATGTACGAGCTTTATAATGAAAGGACGTACAATCACAGTGCCACTTTTGCCAAGTATGTAAGTAACTATTCAATGTTATTTAGAAAAGTGTGCTTTTTGGCAAAGTCTTTAACTATAAAAAATAGAATTAAGAATGCACATGACAATATAAAAATGACTTGGAAAATTATTAATTGTGAAACTGGTAGAGGTGGCAGTCGCAGCTCCGAATTGAACTTAAATTATAATAATAAAGTCATAAATAGTGAACGGGAAGTTGCTTCAGTTTTTGAACAATTTTTTGCTGACATACCAGTTTCTACAACTAAGTTACTTATTTCTTCTCCAGCAGTTGCCGAATCATTGATGAAAGAAAATATACGAGAATTAATAGAGAGAGAATTTGTACATTGAAGTCATTAGACATTAAGAAAACTGCTGATCTATAGGGTATTTCTGTAAAGGTGATAAATTCAATTATTGATGTGTTTGTACCTTATCTTGCAATAATATTCAATGATTGTATTCAACGTGGTGTATTTCCTGACCTGATGAAACATAGTAAAGTCATTCCAATATTTAAATCTGGTAGCTCTTCAGCTCCTAAAAACTATAGGCCAATCTCAATACTACCAACCCTCAGGAAAATATTTGAAAAAAATATTCTAAATCAATTATTAGCATATTTAAATAGATACAGTCTGCTTCATAGAAAACAATTTGGATTTACGAGGGGTCGCTCGACTACCGACGCAGGTATTTTATTTTCATTAGGACAACCAACAGTAGATACAATATCACATCCAAAATAAAAAATTACATTTCAATATTATCAAGGCAAAAGTTCTACTACTTACAGGTAGTCTCACCAAGCATTTTCATATTACACAATGTAATTATTGAAAATATGAATTAAATATAAGCATAATAATTAAAAATAAGAAATACAATACAAGGGCTCTTCGCGCAATCTGTAACCTAGGAGCCAAGGAATCATTAAGGTATAAATTTAAAGAAATTAAGATATCAACTGTTGCTTCTCAATATATATTCTGTAATGTTTTGTATGTACGGAAAAATATTAATGTTTTTATGAGAAAATGTGATTCTCATAACATTGGTACAAGGAACAAACACAATCTTGTTACTACTGTTACTCGACTGCATAGAGTCTATAACTCTTTTGTGGGGCAATGCATACGCTTCTACAACAGGATCCCAGAAAGCGTTCAAAATGCTTCTGTTGCCAAATTTAAAAAAATTGTTAAGGAACGCTTGTGTGCGAAAGATTACTATACAATTAGTGAGTTTATGTTTGATAGCACACCTTGGGAATGAAGCGATCGCCTCCTGGCTGTTTCTATTCATATACAATTATGTATCTAATTAATTTAACAAAAAAAAAAAAAAAGAACCGCTGAGTTTCTTTCGTCGGTTCTTCTCAGGTCAGGGTGTTCCTTTTTCCGAACCGGTGTAGTGTTTAATTTGACCATCAATAAGTAAGTGTAATGCTTCTATGTTGAATAAAGGAAGATGCTAGAGACAGACAAATGCATTTTATATTTTATAATTTCTAACAGGTTGGCAGACTCGCAAATGGGCCACCTAATGGTGAATGGTCGCTGCCCATAAACATTAGCACTAAGAAATATTGAACCATCCCTTACATTAGCAAACGCCAAGTTTCCGACTCCGCAAAGTCAATAAATCATTCTTGGGGCAAGGTATCCGTTTCTATAATAAAATTCCGCAGACATTTTTAACTATGCCGTTTCATAGATTCAAGTCATTTGAAAAAAATACATTGGTAAAGAAGGCATATCATTCGATACAAGATTATATAGACGATAAAAAGCGTGGAGTTAATGGTTGTAGACTTCCAGGCAAGAGACATAACATACATATGTATATAAAATATATTTAACTAACATGACTGTATTTTTAGATGTTGAAAAAGAGTAACTACTGAATTTCTTGCCGGTTCTTCTCGATATAATCTACATTCCGAACCGGTGGTAGCTATTCTTTAAATAGTTTGTTAAATGACGATTCAAAAGTGCTTGTAAAAGCCTACTTAAATAAAGTATATTTTGATTTTTTTAAATGCAACCAACCTTAGAAACTGAGCCGTCATAAGCTTCCTGCTTGTAGTTACAGGCTTACTAACCTTTTAAGAGGGAATTCAACAATAGTAAGTTTTGCTGACTGGATGTAAGATATATCATAATTATGTAGATATATCCCCACCGAGAAGCACAATGCCCTAACACCATGCGGTATAATAGAGAAGTGACAACGTAACATAATCATAAACATAATCAGCCTGTAAATTTCCCATTGCTGGGCTAAGGCCTCCTCTCCCGTTGAGGAGAAGGTATGGAGCATATTCCACCACGCTGCTCCAATGCGGGTTGGTGGAATACACATGTGGCAGAATTTCGTTGAAATTAGACACATGCAGGTTTCCTCACGATGTTTTTCCTTCACCGCCGAGCACGAGATGAATTATAAACAAATTAAGCACATGTAAATTCAGTGGTGCCTGCCTGGGTTCGAACCCGAAATCATCGGTTAAGATGCACGCGTTCTAACCACTGGGCCATCTCGGCTCAACATTATGGTAAACGTACATTATGGTAAAAAAAAAACGAAGATCGGTCCAGCAATGGATGAACATGGACTGCTGATGAGGAATGACGATGATGTACAACATATTCTACCACCACAACACCATTTTATAAACATCTCTACAGGTATATGAGTTGCACTTTATTTAAAAAAAATCGATTTAAACTCAAGAAAGCTGATTAGTCAATCACAAACCCCTGTATGTCCATACGATAAAGCTTCTGGAACTCCGTCTTCCACATCCAGTCCGGTCCCTTCGTGCCAAAAGTCCATCTGCTTGAGAGGCGTCCTACACTGCGTTTACCCATCCGCTGTCTCCTCTCTAGGACTCGTCAGCTCGATTTTTTTACTACTTAATTTTTTTGTTTCTTATTCTTTGATATGAGCTTCAAATTTTTTTTTTATACATATTTGATGAATGGTCAAAGATATATTTTTATTAAAAATACGTATGTTAATAGTAAGGTAGTGACTGTTCCACGTTATATATTTAATTTTGGGCTAAATAGGGGGACATTGTCGCCAAAATCGAAATTAACGGAAACGCTGATCCGAGGCGATGATTAATGAGATTAAGACTTCACTTTTGCTCAGTGTTGTGTTGTGTTGCTGCATTTAAAATTACCCCATTCTTAAATAATTTATTTATGGCATTTTTTGGCCTTTAATTTTTTTGTTATCAAAAAGAATTTAATTGAAAATATAACTGTCTGACATTACAAATATCAAGAGAATAAAATAACAAAGAAATACTTTAGTCACTTTCAGATAAATGCTAAAATATGCAACATTTAAAAAATCCAGCAACAAACAAATAGTTTTACATAAATAAGCAAGTTTTTAGCGCGTTATAACAAATAATAAGCCCTTCGGTTATATTAAAATATTAGTATAACTTTTTTTTACTTTTAAATATTCATACTTTTCTTAAAAGCTATGTCTTGCAATGTTACAGTTCAGTATCGAAACTAGATACTTTACTAGATACAAGATACTTTTAGCAAAAATACAATAATTCCTAATAGAAGCGCGTTAGGTCTTTCATATTGTTTAGCACGTTGGCTGCGGCTTTTTTTTTTATTTTTTCCATTCCTGCGGTACGGGGCGTTTAAGACCTCGTATGAAAACTATCGCAATGGCGGTACAGGGTTTATTAGACCCCGTAACGCTTAAGAAACTAAAACAGTTTGTTTTTTGGTTAAATCTAAAATAATCCTTGAATTTTGCGTACATGAAGCGTACATCCAAGGGTTGGTGTATTTAGAATCTGTAGGTAAAAGAAAATGAGGGGTCTTATGAACCTCGTATCGCACTCATTAAGGAAAGTTTTACATAAATTTTAGTGATGGGAAACAAAAATATCGATATATTTTTTACTTTATTTTTATTTTACTAATATTTCTCATTAAAACAATTCAAACATAAAAATGATTGACATGACATTGTATGACAATTTTTTTTACTTTTTTTTACTTTGACTTTCGGTTCATTTTACCAATAATCTGGCCCTTCCGTAATTTTGATGTAGTAACTATCACTGGCAATTTTTTTCTTCTTACATTTAAAGTACCACATATGAACGTTATCTGTGACAAGAGTTTCTCTGCCAGGTCCACTGAAGTATAGTAATTATCTACTACATCAATTCTTCCCTCTTCTGTTAGATTTCTCACTAAGCGTAACACAACACTGTGTGCGGTACGAGGTCGCCGCGGTACGGGGTCTTCTAAGCCCCGTTTCGCACTGAGGTAAAATTTTATTTCTTCGGTGGGGTTCGTGGTCGAAATGACCCCGTATTAAAGTAAATACAAGACTGCATTCTGTTTTCAATAGGAATCATATATATATATATTTATCTCTTTCCTAAAATATACGAAATAAATGTTACGGCCTCCGCACGACAGAGAAGTTCATGTTTTTCTTAGCCGCACCGCAAGGGAGACACATACGAGGCGTATTAGACCTCGTTCCGCAGTGAACGTGTTAAGATATTAATAACACACGTGGTGCATGTATGCGTGTTGGTAAACCTGTAACACGAAGTTTCCACCTCCGCAAAGTTAATACATCCTTCCTGGCCATGGTATTCATTTCTATAATAAGATTCCGCTAGGTAGCAAAACACCTGTTATAAACTTTGCCTTTTAATAAACTTACGTCTAGTGTTAAATAAAACAATATTTGATAAAGATTATTACGTACAGCAATAATATCTATAATACGGAAAGGCCCTAAAATTCGTATTTGTTGATTATGTTTCATTTGAGGACTGCTGCTGCCTTTCTTGCTCTTCTTTTTTCTTGGTCTTCTATATGAGGGCTAAACTGTTTTTACCTTTCCATACAATTTATTCCTGTAATATATTGATTTTAATGATTAAATAAGAGTAAATAATAAAATCGGTTTTAATATAATGATCTTTACTGTATGTGAACGATTAATAAAATTAATAAACAATTGAAATGCATCAAATAAACAAAGTCAGATAAACGGCAATATACATAAAAAATATTAATTATTTATTAGACAAATAAGAGCGGACGCCATAGTTGTTTTCGCGCGCGTACTGACCTCGACTCTCAATCTTCCCGTCAACGGCAACGGGCCGACCGTTTAGAAATCCTGTATTAAGTACAGGATTTCTAAACGGTTTAAATAAATAAAATTTATCTATCTGTGTAGGACAAAGGTCGCAAAATTAAAAAAGAAAAAAAATATATGTTTAGTTAAATCCCATCGTGTTATTGGACAATGTAATATTATTTCGTAAGTTAGATTTTAAATAACATTTAAAACGTAAGTTACAAAATAACATTTGACTCTGACGCTGTGTGGAAACGTATACAATTTCACAAAAACGATTCCAATAAATGTTATTAAATATATAATTTTTTTATAAATTAATTTAATTATAAATATTTAAAACAATAAATTCTTAACTTAAGCATTTTAATTTATATTCATCTACAAACGAAAATAATATGTAATGTACCTTCAAATAGCTGTGAGATGATGAAACAGTTTTAGAAATACATAAATGCATAATGGTATATATACTAAAGGTTATATACCATTGTATATAGTCAATCAAATTGGTGTGATAACAAGATTCGTTTTATATAGAAATATTTATCAATAAAAACTCTCCCTTTAAATAAATAAATATAAACAAGTACAATAGCGTATCATGCAGTGGGTAAAATAAGATGGGGTCGTCATGTTTCGAACCCTCCTAAGCAATAGATCATCGGAGGGACTGGGGAGGAAAGCAGTTTTCGGTACAGTGACAAAGAAAATTTAAAAATTTTTTCTTAGATCTTTTAAGACAATCTATATAAAAAAGTTAAGTGACCCAATGATTAAACACGTGATATTCATCCAAACTTTTTGGGGTTAAGATTTTTATACTTATTTTTTTATAATAAATCTCATGCTCAGCGATGAAGGAAGACATCGTAGGGGAACTTTGTGTTGGATGAAATTCTGCCACATGGGCACCAAATAAACTGCAATAGCAAAATACATTTGGAATGTTACAATCCTTTGACTAATATGCACATAGTAGAAAAGTATTGAATATCCAACTATGCAAAAAAAAACTAAGAAAAGTAGTTGAATATAAAATATGGAGATCAGATGCAGTATTTATTTTAAAATAGTTTGAGAGTACAGTGTCTAGATTAAGACTATATCAGCTCCTATTTTGGGAAAGGAATTCATATCTAGTTCAGGACCAGTCACAGTAGCAACAGCGAAAATTTTTATCTCTTTTGATTCGTCGTAAATAACTAAAACAAATTTGATGTTTTTGAATAATGTTCCAAATTTTTCAAATCATAAAATATGTGTTATATGAAATTTCACTAAAGTTCAGTATAAAATAATTTTGTGCTTAATAATTATTGTGTATTTTATATATATCTATTTATGTTTGTAAGTATATATACTAAAGGTTATATAAATATTAATAAATCTGCATAAATAAATATTTGCGTACGCATTATAACATTTATGAATAAACTAATTATAAATATTTTTCTTGTTAACTGTACATTTATTTTAGGACCCTCTCTAGTTTTATAAAATGAACCATTACAAACATTTACTTTTATCTTTGATCGTAAAATGTTCCTGATCCAAATTCTAGTTTCAAAAGATATGCATTAATAAAGTATATTTTATTAACGATGAAAAAAGTTTTTATGTTAAAATTGCCACTTCATTCGCGCCCATTTAATTATACAATACGTGACGAATGCCCTATTTTTTCATCCTTGTGCCAATCTTATGAATTGTTTTCTTTAAGCTTATAGAAAATCTTGCACTCGAATTAAAAAAAAAGAATAATTAAAAAAAGAAGGAATAACAAAAAAAAAATTCCAATTGACGAAGATATCGGATGAAATAGACATGACAAGTAAAAATAAATAAGAGTTTGCATTGTGAGAAGTTTATTTATTTCGACTTTTAATAAGTAGGAACCTATTGGCTTTAAACATCTCGATTAATATATAAATAA
Organism: Vanessa tameamea; assembly: GCF_037043105.1. NCBI lineage: Eukaryota > Metazoa > Arthropoda > Insecta > Lepidoptera > Nymphalidae > Vanessa > Vanessa tameamea. Next base: position 2,356,899 of record NC_087318.1, on the reverse strand, counting down.
ATAACAAAGTCAGCAAATATTCGATACAGGTACTGCGTGTTATAAAGAATATAAGCCGAATTCAATTTTATATTTTCGTCTTCGAACGACTTTCTTTTTTTGTCGATATTTTCCAGCAGTTCATTACTAATCAAGCCTTAAACCTATATTACTATAATATTATCATTGAAGCTTTAATATTGTAAAATTTAGCTCTCTCATATATTCCTAGTTAGGTTAGGGTAAGTTAGGTTTTGCGTGCGACTAGGTTATTGGAACACCGAAATCACCCGGAATTAAAACGCCTAATATACTCGTAAATTATGTTCCTAGTCGCTAACATTATATAATAATATTCGTGGCAGACTAAACCAATGTTACATAAATGGGAACTTTATTACATACGATATAGCCCATAAACGATGTATTATGTTTGATCAAATTAGTTTACGGATTAGCTTGCTGTTTACATATTGTCATTTCCATTGCGTACTAAATAACATGTGTTACAATGAATATAATATGTATATTATACTTAGCCATATTTTCTAAATACAACATTTATATTTATACACATATAGACATAAATGTTATAGTATATTAACTCAAAGGTGTCCTACAAATTATCTGACCGATATTTGTTCCAGTGCACTCGGGTACGCGACCCCGTGTCTTCGAGTCACCATTATCACACCTGCATCCATTCCGTCGAAGTGGTGTCCCATCCCCCTATTTCCTTCTCCTCTTTCCTGACCCTTCACCCTCTCTTTCTACCTCCTTCATGGTTCTATATCCTTATCCGTGTTTTAGAAGTCAGATGGCAATAGCTCCATAAAAAACCAATTTTGCCGTTCTAATAGACAGATCTAAGGAAATGCTTGGAGCGGCAAGGGCGTTGCCGCTAAACGACGCGCAGGTACATCGCCTTAAATTTGCGACAAGTGGCTATCCAATAAATCCCGTAACATTGGACAGGTTTACCAGCTGGTACTCCTGAATATAGAGACGAGTACAATGCAGCCAAACGTGCTGGCCAAAGAGCTGTAGCCAGAACCCTTAGCGATAACTTATCACCATTATATATTAAGCTAGAGACAGCAGAGAGGCAGAAGCTCATATGAGGGCACGTGCCCGGGATAAAGCGACGCAAGATATCACAAAATATCTCTGCGTAAGAACTCCTAGGGCACGCTGCTTTGTAACCCAGCCTTGGTGAAGGAGAGATGGAAAGGCTACTTCCGGGAGCTGATGAACAATAACCACCCATATAGTCTCCCATCCGAACCAACCCCTATCCTCGGCCATGTTGTCCCAATAATACCTAATGAAACTCGGGATTTTATACCTGATGAAACGGGTATTCGCCGCATGAAGAACCGAAGAAGCGTCGTCTGAGGTGGTATGGACATGTCGCGCGTCGACCTAAGGACTATGACTGCAAAAAGTGCCTTGATATGTTTGTGCCTGGAACTAGGCTTCCCGGACGCCCCAGAAAATTATGGATGGATGTCGTGAACTCTTCATGAGAGCCTATGGACTTACACAGAATGACACTAAACACCGTGCAATGTAGAGTAGGCTTAGTCTAAAGACGGACTGCCTAACCTTATGATAATATGGCAAAGGTTATACTTAGCCATATTACCTAAATATAGTATCTATATCTGTACATATATAGACATAGATACTATATACGTGTATAGATATATCTCCTCGTGAGGAGAAGTTTTTTTGGTAAAAATTTTATAATACTATAGTAGTATTAACATTTATTAACATTATGGTATTAATATAAAAAGCTCCGCAGTTTCACCTGATTTAAATTTAGTCTATTGATGTAAGATGCGTGAATTCCATGTCATATAAGAATAAAAAAATTATCAAGCATGAAAAAACTTCATGCTTGATTATTTTTCATTCATTCTGTTCATTCTGTTTATTCATTGTTTTATTTCTAATTCATTTGATTTTCTAATTTTTTTTTTCTAATTTTTGTCCCATTTGCTGTCGAAACACTTGGCCCTTGGAGTAATGGTGCAAAAAGCTTCATCAAAATTATAACACCTCGTCTTATTGCCTCCACTAGTGAAAGGAAGGTGGTTCGTTTTTAGCCCAGAGGATCGGAATTGCGATTCAACGGGGAAATGCTGCCACCATTCCAAGCGGTCAAGATTTATACAGTAACTATTTTTAATTCATATTTGTATATATATTTAAGCGCTTAATGTTATCAATTCTTATGTTAATAAATATATTGATGATATTTAAAAAAAAACATTTGGTAATTAAAATATCTAAGATTTCTAAGTCAACATGTTTGAGTGTGTAGAAATGTATTTTATATAGCGTCATAGTTGAATTTCCTCAATCACAGCATTAATAAGAATTGATTTGTCTCCGTCTGAAAGTAAGCTTTTGATTTAACTAATAAAGTTTATTATTATAATATCGTAATTGCTTTAAAAAGAAACCGATTTGATAAAAAAATGTATTGGCTCTGAACGTTAATTATTGGAAATTGTTGATAAGTTTTAAATTAATTCGCTTCGATGAGTGAAGGAAGTTGTGTTAGCTTTTTTCAAAATAAACTCTTGAATAACTGAAAATCATTTGAATATTTCAATAGTATTTACAAATGAATAATAAAATTTTAATTTGTATATTTCGATTTCCAAAAGCAACCAATCTTTACATAGTATAAAACAAAGTCGCTTTCTCTATCCCTATGTCCCTTTGTATGCTTAAACTACGCAACGGATTTTGATGCGGTTTTTTTTAATAGATAGAGTGATTTAAAGAGAATGATTTTGTATGTATAATACGTGGACAATATAGTAGATGAACACTGATAATTTTAGAGGTTTCTAATTGATGTCGTAAAAAGACACATTTTTTTTTTGAATTTAGGATATTCTACCTCTAAATGAACGTTCGTATGGAATTTTTTTAAGTTAGAAACAAAACTTTATTTTTGGGATACTAATTAAAAATGATTATATACGTATTTAAGTGTTTCTAGATATTCTACCTCTAAGGGGTTTAATAGGGGTAGGACATTTTTTATATAGGTTAGTCTAGAAATCCGTCATTTTTTAAGTTAGCAGCATGAAACTTTATTTTTGGGCTACCGATTAAAAATGAGTTGATTCGCATTTAAGCGTTTCTAGATATTCTACCGTAAGGGCTGAAATACACACCAATGTGGTATACAAAGAGGTTATTACATTAACGTAACAATTTAAGTTAATTTGTATATATATTCATATTCTACGCGGGCAAAGCCGCGGGTAACAGCTAGTTCATTTATAAAATATCCACACCATTCATAAAAAAAGATATTCATTTTATGATAAAAATTGCATTTTCATTGCATGAGTTGAGCTAAAATTACGAAGTGTTTAGATATGGTATAATATATTCCACGACCACGCTGAATCTGTACCGAGGACGGCCATCAAAGGGGGCCAAGTAAGGTTAGGTCAGTGGGGCAGTTTGTTATAATATACTCAAATCTTCTTTTAATTTTTCTAACAAATTTAGAAATTAGTTATAACTTTAAAAAAAATGTATGTCTCGGGCAACTAGCTTAATTAGTCATTCAATGAATAACCTTACCTTTTTGAGCGGCGTAGTTTAATAAACACACTGAATGACATTCAGTCAACAGATCTTCCGTTCATATATAATATTAGGTACATAATTTGCTTTAGAATATAGACATACTAAAAATATAAAAATGTGCTGAAAGTAAATATATAAAATTTTATTTAACTAAATAATTTTTCTAACTTGTCCCTAGTATTCTTTTATGGTTGCTTTTTTTTAATACTCATGACACAGTAAAGCCGGTATCAATTTAGTAAAAATATAATTAATAAATATAATTTACGTTCGGCGACACTATCGAGTGATGTAGGTGTTTTTAATCTCCTTAAATATCTTTTTTTTATTTGTTGGATTTATTCTTTACACACCTTTGAAATTTATATGTATTAAAAATGAATCATCAAAATTGGTTGCCAATCAAATATATTAATACCACAAAAAGTGAGGCATAATTATGGATAACCGAGTTATTTTTTCAAGTCTTCCCTCATTTTAAATTTGTTGTTTTGTTCAATCGGAATATATTCTTGTATATTAAGACTAGTTTTGAGACTGGTCCATAAATTAAAAGCCAGCTATGATCGTGAACGATAAAATCAGCAATTTGGTTATCCGGAGATAAATCGGAACTACCAACATAGCTGGCATGATTAGCAAACTGAAGTGGCACTTACGTATATCGAAGGACCAATGATCGTTGGAACAGAAGAGTCATAGAGTGGATACCGATCGACAAACGCAGCGTAATGCAGATGCACCGATGACCGGAAGAAGATGGCGAGACACAACTGAATGTGGAAGGCGGAGAACCGGGAGCTATGGCGTACTTTTGGAGAGATCTATATCCAGCTGTGTTTTACGCTAATGATATGAGGTACATAAGTATTTTTATAAAATAAAATAAATCTTTGACTTTTCATCAACTATATTATTTCTATCAAAAAAAAATTGTAAACTTAAAATGATGCATAAATAAAAGAATAATTAAAAAAACTGATATTTTTTTATTTTGTACCGCTTTCGATATAAAAATCCCACTCAGGTCATAAAATCCCGCTTTGCTCAAAAATATGGCAACGCTACCTTACACTGACACTACAAGCGTAAAAGTAAAGTAAAATTAAAATATAGATTAAAAATTTCACCCACATACAAATTTTATTATAATTTCGAGGCTCGTCGACGAGGGACGACTTGACTTGACTATAACTGAGAAATTAAACTTATTTTGAGTTCTTCTTTTTTTATTTCTTACTTTGGACCAAAAAACGGCCCTTATTTTATTATCAAATTTTGCCATCAAAACTTGTAGTTAACAGATTGTTGTATGATAAGAAAATTCTACAAAAAAATATCACCGTAAACTTTAAGGACTGTTAGTCTAATTATAAATGGGTTCATAAATGAGTACAATAATTTAAAAACACTAAGGTTTTTTTTATAACTTGATGTCGTTCGTATTTGAAATACATAATAAATGCGTGGTACCTGGATCTGAACAAACATTAATACAGATTTGAATTGAGAACCTCCTTTTTTGTAGTCGTTACAATACATTGATACGATTTATTGTTGACAAAAATTATATAAAATTACTTTTTGTGTTATCAAAACATTCTAAAGAAGGCGATCTGCTCGTTTATCGCTTACTGAAATAACTTACAATTCATTTTTAGAGGTGAATTCGTTCAATTTATATTGAAGTATATGTGAAATATAAGCAATGTTTATTTTTCTATAATTTATATCAAAAAGAGAAAAAAAAATTCGTACAGTATTTTTTGTATGAGTAACTGATAAATATTTGGCTCACAATCCCTTACGAAAATGTCATGAAAACGTCTAATCCGGCATAAGGGCTCTTAATATTTTTAGAGATAACTATTTAAAATATTTTAAAGTAGGTAACTCTGTATGATTTACAAAATGATGAACTACTGTAACTAAAATTAAATTGTGTATTTTAGAAAGGCAATAAATTTGTATCCAGAGCCTGGAATTTAAACGACCATGGCTTCCGGATCCCAATATTGAAAATCAAATGTGTATGTGTAATTTGGTAATCTTATATTATATCCTGTATGCATAATAGATTGTATTGTATAATTTGATACAAAAAACTTAAATATAATCTGTACGAGACCTAAAACTAAAGATTTTCAAAAGTAGTAAAAATATCATCCATATTTCACTGTCTAGCGACTTTCGTATAACGGCAACACTGTTTTTTTTAGTATATTATAGGTCATTCGAAGTAGAATATAAGATTTAAATCAGGCAAAAAATATGTCTTATTTATATGTATATTATAATAGGTACTTTTTGTAATAGTATAAAATAACTAATAAGTTTATCCAATGGCAGTTTAAAAGTTTAGACCAAAGACTATATCTATATACTAGTATAATGGTATAATAATAGACAACTTGGTTTTGACTTATGACATTTCAATTCGTAGTTCGTTAATTTGAATTCGTAATTCGTATATAGATTTATTTAGTATTACAAAATTACAAATAGAATTCATTACTGTAGTAAATATTTAACTTGCTAAGATCAGAAACATAGTGTTAAGTTTTGCTTGTGTATGAAAAAAATACGACTTTTATCTACTGACAATCTTTTACAATGGAGCAAAATACAGATGACTATTGTGATATTACTTCACAATTAGATGCAAGGGAAATATTGAGGTATTTAAATAACTTAGGGATACGTAATATTAATGGAGAAGTTCTAAAATATTTCATAACTGGTAAGTAGCACATATGAGAAGTAATCTTTTATTACTGGTAGATCAGGGTTTTGATTTCTTAAAAGACACACTACAAAATAATTCACAGTGCAATTTAGAAATTACATATATATTAGTTTAAATTATTTTTCAGACATTATAGAGTCAAAAATAAAACTTATTATTCTATGCAAATATAGAAATTAATATCTACTGGTATTTTCTTGTCAGTTTTTTGTAAAATGCTTAATAAATTTAAGTAATTATGATATGAACAGTTTAACTTTAAGTGATAAAAATAATTTATGATTTAGATATACTTTTTGATTTTAGATCTCAAAAAGCTCATAAAATATGATCTTCAACACACAAGTGAAGATCATAGTGAAAAAACACACAGAACTGAAAGTGTTGGCGTAGAGAGGTTGCACAGTGCAAGTACATTTTCATCTAGAACTAGATCCAAAGCTCCCTTTGCAAGTTGCCCTAAAGAGTGTCAAAGACCAAGGAGAGTAACAAACTTGCGTAACATACATTCCGCACCTAATATTGGTCAACAATTAGAAGAAATCAAAACTTCCAGAAGATCATGTTCATGTGTAAGAATTGAAAAAAAGATTGAAATACCTAAAGGAATACCTAAAACAACTGTTAGTAGTAATTGTGAGTAAACAAGAAATTTTCTTTAAAATATTAAAATGGCAGAAGTAAGCATATAGTATTGATACCAAGCTTTCTTTATTAAACTATATAAATTTGGTATATAATGTGTGCTTATTTGATATTGTTGAATGCATTTGAATATTCATTTAACAATAATCAAATTATAAGTCACTACAAATTATACTGTGTATTATTATATTGTTTTCACAAATTCACAAAAAAAGATGACAAGATAATTTAGATAACCAAATGATATATTTTCAGTGATTAAAGTTCCCAAGCAGCAAATAAAAAAAAAAAGTGATCCTGTTTCACTATATCATTATTACATGTCACTATGGGAAAAGTACAAACCAAATGTGCCAGGAGAAAATAACTGGGCTGATCTAAGATGGAACATCCGTCAGAAAATGGTGGGAAATTCTCCATCACAAACTTCAAACAAAGTAAGTTTTAGTTTTGTTGTTAACACTGTCGTGAATGTGTGTGCAATATAGTTATATATATATATATAACTTAAGTCAATTCAATAACAAAAATAATACCTATTAACTGAGAACTGAACTGGCGAAAGAAATGCCGTTTGTTTTTTTTAATGTCTTATTTTACACTAATTGTAAATAATTGTTTACATACCTGACAGGTTAACTATATCTATTGTTATATATCAATTAACTCGATTATAAGATATATATAAATAGATACATTGAATATGTCTGCATAGTATAAAACAAAGTCACTTCTCAGTCTCTATGGTTAGGTCTTAATTTTATTTTATAAGTAGGGCAGTTAAATTGGCTACCTGATAGTAAAAGGTGACAACGCCATCACCAATGTACCACCAACCTGGGAACTAAGATTTTACGACCCTACTTTCTGTAGTACTGGCTCACTAAGTCTTCAAAACAGAATATATGATGGCACCTACCTAGACTGGGCTTTCACAAAGCCCTTCAACCAAGTCTTATTAATGATATTAATATATTATATCAGTAGTTCTATCAGATTTGTATTTGTGGATTTTTCATAAAAATTAAGCAATATTTATTTATAGTAATTTACTAAATAGTACCAATATATAATTAATGTGTACTCTATATTACTAACCATTAAATAATATCTTTGCAGGTACAAGAGAAACAAGACACATTTAAAAAGAAAAAAAACCCCATGTGATATTCAATATAATGATAATAGCATAAAATGATGTTCCTATAAAATCAATAACTAATTATATTTTTATAATTCTGGAAAATGTTAATAAAAGATGATGAGATCTCTCTAATTTATTTAATTTTAAACTCTACACTTGATTTAATTTGAACTTGGCTTGTTGTGGCATCGTATTTGAATGAAGATGTTGTAATATCTTTTCTTCAATTCTCTCTGCTGCAGTTTGAGTGATGATAAGGGTGTCATGCTTCAGCATAGAATATACATTGAGTCCATAAAATGGTATTATATTGACATGAGGCAGGTTTTCTGTAGCTACTGTTATGTTCCGAGGTGCATAATCATTACTGAAAAAAAAACAGAATTATTAATGATACTGTTCATTCTTAATTTAAAATATATCAATTCAAATTGTAGCATTATTTCTCTATGAATACATATATTTTTAATAAGGAAAATAAAAATAGAACTGAAGTATTTGTTTAATTTAAAGGAATTGAAAGAAGTGTTTGTAAAAATTTCCTATTTATTACAATTCCTTATAAAATTTTGTAAGTTGCTATAACTTTTAGTTTACTTAGAACAAAATTTCCATCTAAATTTGGATGAACGTTTGAACCGCATATAAGATAATGTTAATTTTTTTTAATGCAATACATTTTTACAATAACAAATTGTTGAATAAATGTTATGAAAAGAAAGATCTAGGGTAAAGTTTTACTAAGTACTAAACTTACTCATCAACGATAAGTACTGAAGGGCCCCAATTCCTTTTCTCTATTAATTCAGCCAGATATTCTGGGTCCTCAGTCGGTAACTCTAGATTCCTTACAACATGTAAGTCATCTTGGGCAAATTTTGCAGATAATGTTGATGTCAGACCGTGTATACGTAAATGAAACGGAAGCATAAAAAAATGTGTTTTGCCAGATCGTGGTCCGTGAACAATACCCCCACCTCTCCATAATGGAGACCTAATGGATCCATGACGTGCTCGACCCAATCCTTTCTGTGGCCATGGTTTTCTTCCGCCACCATGTACTTCAGCCCTCGTCTTCGTATGAGCCCATGACACCCATCGGAATTTCCTTTGCCATATCACATTCCTGTGAATGATATCTATACGTGGTAAAACAGCATAGACCAAAGGATGTAGTTCAAAAAGACCGAGTTTTTTTTCGTCAATAGAATCTAAATTTTCGATCCATACTTCTCGTGGTTTGGTGAATTGAGGTGGAAACTTCCACTCTTTCTGTGTTACGTTTAAATCACTATTACTGTGACTATTTATATTAGAAACGTCAGTAGATCCTGATGAGATCAACCGTATCTGTGAGACGGTTGATATATTCAGTTTTCTTATGGCATTTATTAGAGAAAAACTCATTGTGAATAAAGTAAAATTATGTTGTATTATATGTTATTTTAAACCATTACATATACACTATTAACAATGTTAGGAACTATTCATATTTAGTTTTTAGGTTATTTCGTTTGCACAACAGTGAAAAGTCCCATAGACAAGAGTAGTCTTTTTAACAGATAGAAAAATATCCATCAAAGTCAATTGTAGTTTTTTTAGTTTATAATTTTTAATTAATGCGAAATAATATAAATTGCGTCTAAGATTACATCGACATAAGATTACAAACGTGGTCGCAATTCTAAGCAATATTTTAGCGAATATTAATATTTTTATGAAGTCAATATTTAATAAAATTATATAATACAACATCACTATGGATATTTTGATACTTTGTAATTTATTTTAATGTTTGAAATTATTTTTACCTTAATTAAAATATATATATATTTACCCTAATTAAAAATTTAACCTTAATTTTAAAAACCTACGAAACAATTTTTTTTCCTCTCATAATTTCTAGTGTATGTAAGTACCTTAACAGGATGGTTAAAATCATCTTGCACTTTGTCAGAAATAAAAATATTTCATTTTGTTACACAGCATTGTTTGACAAAAAAAAATTACAAGTACAAATAACCGTACCAGGCTTTATCAACGAAAGAGTCAGGTCACTAGTTGCATGAAATATCCTCTAAACATCTTGCTACACTTACGAAAATAAATGTTTCCCCATAACAGTAGGCTCTCAAACTGAAACAACGCTGTGCTTTGAGCACAGAAGCCCGTGAAGAAATTCCCGTGTACTCTGTCAGCTTAAACAGTATATATTTCCTAGGGATTTCAGGTGGGCCACCAATCAGGTTATCCACCACGGTTCTCTTAATGATACAATAAAAAGGGCTCATTCTACCATCGATTTTACTGCTCTTATTGAATTTTTTTCGAGCTGTTCTTCAAATATTATGATAGAGTATTCGGTGAAAGTAAGGAAAACATCAATTGAGAGTGACTACATTCGATCCCCATGAACTCGAAGCAATTAAATATTTGTCATTCAAAGTACTATGCATATTTAGATATATTTAGATTTTTTAAATACATACTTTTATAATTAATAAAAATATAATTACTAACATATATTTATTTTTTACAGAATAAAGAAAGTCGAAAACAATAACGCGGAAGCTATTTATATTGCGTAAGAGTTTAATTTTATCGATTTTGTTTATAATAGGAATTAAAGTTATGTATGAACTAATTTTATTAATAAAAAAAGTAAAGTCGTAACAAAAAAAAATGTAATTGTTGTGAACCAGAGAACTAGAATATTTAGAAGTGTCATTTGTACGTAATTCAAAAATGTGAATTTTTTTTGTAACGTCCGCCATATTGGATTTAATATGGAAGCAATTCATGAATCGTGCATTGTCATCGAGACTAAATATGTGTGCCAACTTTCATCTCCATAGCTTCAGTGGAAATGGGTGTAATATTGATTGCAAGATTCCAAGACATATGTACACACATTCATACATACAAATGAAATTAAATAAAAGATTTTAATAAAAAAATTAACACTAAATGTTTTTTTTGTAGTACCAAATATAAATACAAATGTTTTAAGTTTAATTAATTTTTTATTTTTTACAGTTTTATTTTTTAATCATTTTCGAATAACAGTCAAAAGAAATACAAATAATTCTAATATCCTATCTATTTTTATGAGATTTATGATTAAACCTAGTATGATTAACCTAGTTAACCAATGATTCAACCAAATCGACTTGACGACATTTTTTTCTAGTAAATATTTAGATGTTTTTTTTAAACTGAATATATATTTTTTCTTTGTGAACCGATATTAATAAAACGAACAGACACTAAACTATATAAGCCCACGGTTACTAAACTACAGATTTCGAACACTTACGATTTTATTATATAAATAGATTATCAAACTTTTATAAAATGTTAAAAATTGTATGTTTTAATATTTAGTATAAGAACTTGTGGTGTATAAAAAATTGTGGTATAATAATATAAATAAAAGAAAAAAAGGTTAAAACTAACTGTCTAATTTATTGTATACAAAATGTAAATAAAAATATTGTAAGTTTAATTGAATCAGTTTTATTTTATAATGATTTGTTAACTAACATCGAAAGAAATAAATAGAATTCTGTTGTTCTATCTATTTTTTATGAGATTTATGATTGATCTTACTTCGCTTGGTTTGGCGCCATCTATTAGAATAATCATTAGTTCACGGGCTTGCCGTTTTTGTCGATTTTGTAAGTGTGTGCGTGCGATTCTCAAGGGCACTTAGTTCTTGTAGTCGTCTTAACTGTAAATAACAGTTATTCTGCCACATAAATACTGACCATGCCTACCTACTTTACCGCAAGCAATGCCATGACGAGTTTTAATCGTTTTGTATTAGGTAGGTATCGCCTTTTTTACACCCCTTTATTTAAAATATTATGAATAAGGATTTGTGTGCCCATCAAGTAAGCGGGTACCTTTTCTAAAAACTTGGATTTTTTTTCACAATAAAATCATCAAATATCCAAAATAATACATTTCTTTAAGAGATCTTTAAATAACACGACAACGTCAGATCCATAACTACATTTTACAGAGTCAATGTATATAATTTTTTTAAATACCTATTGGTAAAATGTTACTAAAATACATGAAATAAAAAGCAAATCAAAGTCGTGCCTTGTAATTTCATTAATGGAAAATTTAAAGAGAATAATTACCCTTATTTATTTTCTTTTATAGAGTATTTGCTCGAGTTTTATCTTATTTATCTTATAATGCGGCGCATACTCTGCAGCGGCACTCAGTCAGTCCGATGTTTTCCCACTTTTGATAGCATACGTTGAATCAGTGTCAGTAATTGAACACGTTAACACAAGACGACGTGCTACTCTCCATATAACATAACAATATTTAATCTTAATAATAAATAATGTCAGACGACTATAAAAATAATCCTTCAATATCGAATTTTGTAGAGTATCTGCAAATAGCCAGCGTTCAACCAAACATTAACTATGGTGAGTTAAATATTTCTCTAATTATAGTCGGTCGTTTGTATCTACAAACTTACAAAGTTGTGTATTTATTTATTTTCGTATTAAGACTAAATAGTCAAACAAGTTTACGTTTTACATTAAAAGGTACATTAAGTTGAAACAAACTAAGTTTTGTAAACCAAAGAATATATTTATATACCTAATTGGTGCAATTCTTTAAAATTGTGTTTAAATCAAATTAAATAATCTCAAAAAATAGAGTGTGATATACCTTTGTAATTCCTATGTTTCAAAATGCAAATTTGTCGGATAATTTATTTTTGTTTCAACGATAAACTTCCTGACCTTGAATTACTACAACAATGACCAACGCGTCGAACTGGAACAGTCAAGAACATTTTTATTTACTCGAACGATGGAATTGAAGTATCGCCTCTTTATTTTTTCATCTTAAACGAGATATTAAAAATATTAGAGATATATTAGCATATTTTTTTATGGATATAATGGTTAAGAAAACTGTTTTAACTACTGTATAATCAAAGTCAAATAAAAAATATAGAATATGATATTATTACGTTGGTCGAGTCATCATTCACATTTCAGGATATTTTTTTATGCTTTTATTGCGCTGGTAACACCGGTTTCGTGAGATTTTGTGTTCGAATTAACATTAAAAAATATACAATACATGTACTTTTTGGAATGTTATTTCTTTTTTCTCACACTTCATTAAGAGATAAAAATATTTATTCAAACAATATGCAAAACATTGGTGTCGTTTAAAAACTTTTTCTATTATCGTAATTTATTTTAAAACAGGTCTATAATAAATGGTAATTTATATTAACAGAAAATGTTTGAAATTCGAATACCTATTTATATCGATAAGTTTCCAAATTGTGTGACAAATGAGTAATCGAAACCTATCGTTTCTATTGTAGGGTGAACACTACAATGTTTGTTCTGTGCGTCTTGAAATTTAAAAAAGTATTTATCTAATATAAAATAATATTTATAGGTTTTTTTTTTTTTAATTAACTTTTCACCAAACGTTCTAACTAATAATTACCACCAAACTAAACTTTACGAATTTTTATCGCTTCGTAATAATTGTTTAAATTAATAATACAATATTGGGGCGAGTTCGAATGACTTTATGTTTTACCCATTCTAATGACTTTTTAAATAATACAATATTTATATTTAGGATTTATTTATTAACTCAGGAATCATTTTATGTGTAGGTATAAATATTAATAAGTGGTTGGATTATTGACGAAACATTTTAAAGTTTCTGCTAATATTATTAAAAAAATAAAATCGAACATTTTTATACCCCTTAATTTTCCAACCCAACCCTTTAATATTCCGAGTACTTGCAGACCGTAAGTCTGATCTCCGTCGAGTTGGGTACTTATTGCCTTCAATTAAATAATGTACTAGTATTTAGTTGAGGTACCACAATAGCTAGAATACTTAAACCTTCCTTGTAGTTCTTATATACTTAATTATTTTTATAATTGATCTCGTGCTCGATCAAAAAAAACCCTTCTGAGAACCTGCATTTGTTGGTTGAAATTCTGATACAAGTATATTTCGTATTGAAGCAGAGTGGTGAAATAGATTCCAAGCCTTCTCCTTGATTAGAGAAGAGACTTAGCTCTTAGCAGTGGCAGTTATCGGCTGTTTCTGTTAGCTTGAAGTTGATAACTTGAGACATTTATCACTGAAACCATAACCCTAATTGAAGTAGCTAACGACAAGCTTTATTCCGTACATCTATATATTTATTTATATAAGCGAAATACCACTCACTCATTAATCACAAGTTTGAAATTTGGCAGGTAGGTTTCTTATAGGGCGTAGACATCCACTAAGAACGAATTTTACGAAACTCCACTTAAGGGATAAAACGGCGGTTGGAAGTTTGTGTTTTATAAATTTCACGCGGCTAAAACCGCAGGTTCAGCTAGTTTTAAATAAATTACTTATACATTTTAACTTGAAATGTCATGAATTGGTCATAAAATGCCTATATAATAAGTCCAGGGTAAAATTATACTTCTCCTGGAAACCAAATCATGATCTTAAAACACTAGACAGAAATACTATAATTATCTGAGGATATGCCAGCCTTGTATCCAACATGGAATGTACGCAATCAATCTCAATTGAGTAACGAGGATCTCGCGTTATTTTCCACTTATCCACTTTCGTAAGGCGGTATCAATGAATATATAGACCTATAAAGTTGATATACTAATTACGCGCCCCGATTCCACTCAGTTATATAACTAACTACATGTGATATTTAGAACTAACTGCATGTGCCATATATACCTTTCCTTACCAAATCTTCTAGACGTCTGATATACTACCCGTAAATATAAAAATCAAAAAAATATTGAAGTAATATCGTTTTCCATCTCGCATTTTTAAATTTGAACCGATATGTTTTGTTTTACAATAGACAAATAAACAATGTTTAATCAGCTTTATCGTAACTGAGGCTTATTAAATACTTTCTTTGAACAATTTATTTTATACTTATTATAAAAATGGGTTTTATATGTCATCCAGAAGGACATCCAGATAGATCCCCCGTGAAGTATTCGGGTTTTCAAGCAGGTTTGCAGGAAAAGTCTTTATAAATGTCCAAATAAAATTAAATTCATTATAAAACTTACAATCGATTTCAATATAATTACGTATAGGTTATGAATATCACTATTAATATATATTAATATCACTGTTAATATCTATAATATAAATTAATAATATTTTGTACATAATTAATAGTGATATTCACATTCACGAGCATGTGAAACAAGCACACAACAGTTGCGTAATCTTGTTTGAATGGCGTTATCCTCAATCTTCGGCGTTACGTCTAGCCTGAACCTCTTTATTTAAATTGATCACATAATTCTTGATGCGCCGCCATATGTATAAAAGTGCTTACTGCTGAATCACCAACTTCGTCCACTCGACTCGTTCAAAAGTGTTATACTTTCAACAAACCCAGACAGAAATAAAATATGAAGATAAAGTTTTTCATTTGGCAAATGTAACGAGTTAAGCAACATTTTTTTAACAGACAATAAACTGTGTCTTCTCTGCGACAAAGCATAGCGCGAGTCTGGGTCAACGAGAATTCTTGGCTGGAAATTAAAGAAATCCCTCCTTACAGCTTTTAATTACCTGCAGGAAAATTTTGAACATCTATGTTTTTTCATTCAAAGTTATTTAAAGTCTATAGATCTGAAACTCTCATCACCACATTTAAAATGTTGTTTTGTTCAGCTCTAGAATAAAAATAAAGTCACATACATATGTATGAATAACGTTTCAAGAATTGAGTTTCTGATTAGATACTCGTTAATCTGTTATCTGATTATTTTAAAATGTTGAAATTTCATATGGGAATAAACTTTATTTACAGCAAAAAGTAGAAACTTACAAATTCCATACTAAATATTAATCGTGCTCCATAATCAACTAAGTGAAGCAAGAATTATTAATACTTGAAAGATTGTCGTTATCAATTCAAACAAAGGACGCAACTCCCCCATCAAAATTTTGTACTGTAAATATCGCAAAGGCAGCCTTTAATATAGCAGGGATTATTTTAAGATAAATTTATTTCTCGAAACAACAGTAAATAATTTAATATTTTGTTTTGAAGATCTTTTTAATAACAAAACTGAATCGTACTTAGAATGTCCTCCTGACTGTTTTTTGCCATTTTCAGCCATTCTTATTCAAGATTGGCCAATTGCGCAGAATATATTTCGGCGACACAAAACACGCATAAACACATTTGTTCACGAGTATTGCACTACATGCAATGATTATAATTATTACGTAATTCGTTTGAAACTCCTCATCGTTTAAGAAATTGTTTAAAGTCTCACGAAGACGAATAGACATTGGCTTAAGATAAAATAGATGAACCGTAACATATTTCTATTATATCATCATTTCCTATACTTAGATTTATAGGTTAGCAGAGATATTAATACCGGACCGAATTAAATAAGTTACCGAAATCTCTTTACAGACACCATTTATGTATTTTATTTTCAAATAAAATCAAATTAGAATTCTTTAAAGTTTATCCATAGTTTGATTAATGTGAATATTTTAATTGAAGTGTTATCAAACTATTTATTGATAAAGAACATTTTTTCAGACGATTGTGTTGATTTTCTCAAAAGGCAAAGTGATGATATTGGTCTCGAATTCAAGATATATGAACCAGTAGAAAAGAAGCCGATTGTGGTTCTGACATGGCCAGGTCAGGATACGTCACTTCCTGCGATCTTGTTGAACTCGCATATGGATGTTGTACCTGTATTTGAAGTAAGTATAATTCTCTAATATTATTAATCCATCAATTTTGGTATATAGACAAATTTATTTCGTGTATTTTGGAACCGGCTCTTACGATTTAGTTCAAATTTTCTATTTATTTATAAGGTTTTGTTTTTGAGTTTATCTCTAAATATATATTTCTAATGATTTATTAAAGCCGAGCGAAACTCAGCAACTTACGTAGATTAACATTAAGTTTAACATATGAATTGGATATACTTTGAAGCAAATGGTAACTCTATGAAATAATTGTTCTCACGAAACTAAATACATAACAATATTAATTTACGCGGGCTGCGAGATATCAATATCATTTAGGTAATTGTATTATTAGGTATTGTCCTCGAAACTGATTATACATATAGTAATGTTCTTTGTAATCTGCGTATGTAAGCATCGTTGTATAATCCTCTTAGTAAATACAATATTAAATACTGTCTGTACTTATTCTGTTATATGTGGTTCTATGTGTTTCCTGATAATGGAAATTATTTAATGTATTGAATTAGAATACGTTGATTTTCGCAGTGGATGTTAGTAAATAAAAAAATATATCTTTCTTACAAGTTCTTATCGGTACAATTGAAATTCTAAGCCGACGTCAATTTAAAATTAATCTCGTAAGATTATAAACTGGAATAAAGTACTTACATATAACTTTTTTTAAAATAATGAAATAATAAAATAAAAAATAGTGGCAAATATACAGTATCCTATAAAATATTAGTAGGTTTTTACTAATTTGAAAGAAAATAATTTGATATAGAACAGATATATATTGTTATAGAACAGTTGGACTTACCCACCGTTTAGCGGACACATTGACAAGGATGGAAAAATATACGCCCGAGGCTCTCAAGATATGAAGTGTGTCGGTATTCAATATTTGGAAGCTGTACGTAAATTGAAATCGGCGGGAATCAAACTGAAACGAACTCTGCATATTTCTTTTGTTCCGGGTAAGTAAATTCTACAATTCGTAAAATTAATTTAGCTATTGTGAGATTATATAACCAAACCGGGATGGAGCTTGGAACGAATATTGTTTTCTCAGAAATCTATACGATACCATAAAATGTCCAAATATGTATATTAAATCCAAATAATACCACACGCACACTGCGGGAAATATATATATAAAGATATATTTTGAACGAACAGTAACGTGTACAAAAAGAAACACAAAGCCATCTTAATTAAATGAATTGTAAATAAAACCACTGTTCAAAATTTATTGGACTCAGCCTTTCAGATTTTCAGTCGAGTAACCTAAACAAATACTGGCAACACAGTGTTTAATTTGCATACCTAAAATATACTTATACTAAAAACAACAACCATGTTGAAATTATGTATTCCTTTCAAACGTATTGTAATATGCCTGGTAATATTTAGTCAGTATTTTCGTGTCATAAATATAGTGACTAAAGATGTTTAAGTATAAAGTAAATGAATTGAATTTGAAAACAAACATTTAAAACAACACTAAATCTATGAAAAAAAAACGCTTTTTTTTATAAACAAGTTATAATAGATGAATAATTTTAAAAAGAGTACGAGCTACGATACGACGTTATTCTTAATAATAATGTATTATATAATTAATGTAAGTTATTTAATCCACTGTATATATTTATAAATAAATATATGTTCTTGTCGAGCCATGTTATGTGACAGAATATGATGATTTTAATCCTGATTAAAATAATTTTAGTCAGCCAAAAAATCACAGAATAAAAATTGTACCATAAATTAAAAGGTTCTATCCATTTTGTATGGCTCAACAATAACTTATTTACATACTCTGACGAAAAACATTTCAATGTGATCTTACAACATCAAGCGATATTCGTTAAGGTTAGTTCAAGTCAACAGTAACAAAAAAAAATTAAACATAAGCTACTTCTTTGTTACTTACCCCTCAAGGGGTTAAAATGGGTGAGAGGTTTTGTGCGCTATAGCGCTATATATTTAGCATTAAAAAAATATATAAATTTCGCGGGCATTAAGCCACAGGTTCAGCTAGTTTCAAATAAATAAAAAAAAAATAGTCATAAAATTATATTCAGTCATCTTTTTTGCGTAGTGTTTACAAAATTTGACAACAACACACACGGAAAATAAATTCGTATTCGCTTTTTATGCTTTACTATAATTTTCCTTGAGCTCCATTTCCCTTGCGTCTTATAACCTGAGATTCTTGTATATATAATCTACAACTTTTCTAAAAGTATTTGTAACATTAAATGATTTATTTGAATACAGATGAAGAAATTGGAGGACACGATGGAATGGAGAAATTCGTTCTAACAGATAGTTTTAAGGCACTAAATATAGGATTCGCATTAGATGAAGGCATGGCAAATCCGGGCGAAGAATTCATCATCTTTAATGGTGAACGTAATATCTGGCGTAAGTGTTGTAAATCATCAATTTAATTTAAAAAAGTTGAGTTGTTCAAAACGCGCCACTTACATGGCAAGGACTTTCCCATGGATGAATTCCATTTACAAATTTACATCCGAAACGCTGGTTTACTCACGGCATTTCTTCCATTTCCGAGCACGCGATAACAAAAAAGTTGCATGAAAATTATTTGACACACTCAAACGCCTTCTCCTGACTGATTTCGGCGGCAAATCTCAAGGAGACTAGAAAACACATATCATAGTGCACAAGCCTGTGCGCAAAAATAGACGCAATCTCTATTCCTTCATTTCAAGTGTTCTCTTTACTCCTTTTCGGTTAATTACTACTCGTTTAATTTGTGTCATTGGCAAATTTAGTATTTCGTTCTTTATAATCTAAATCCAATTTTTTTTTCAGAAATCCATGTTATATGCACGGGTCAACCAGGTCATGGATCCCTTTTATTGCCAAATAATTCTGGCGAAAAGGTACAGATCATTTATGAAATATTCAACAAGGTGGCGGGTCTAAATAATTAGAGAAAAACATAGCCTCATATGTGTGTTATGATTTCCCTGATGTTTGGATACAATTAAGTACTTAATGTGAAATATAATACACTAAAACACATTATATTAGGACAAAGTTAAAAATAGGCAACGAAGATATTTTACTGTATTTAAGTCAAATATAACTAAACTAACAAATTAATTTATAAAACTATAATTAATGCACAGTTCTAGTTCCATTAAACATATCAATTATATCTGTATGTTTCGAAAACAATGACTTAAGTAAGTATGTATAATTAATTGAAATATTTTCACGGCTATATTATGCGAGACCTTACTTTACAAGCGAATTACTTAAATAATTTATAATATATAATTTTATATTTTGCCAACATAAAGTTAAAAAGTAATAAAATTTTCAATGGTGAAACCCACTCATCGAAACCAACACTGACCTGATTATAGCTGTAGAGACTTCTATATATAGAGAATAGCAGACTAATAATGACAATAATTAAAATCAATTATTACTGTGATGATACGAATGATAAATAATTAAATTGTTTCCGAACTCTCACAAAGAGAATTAGTTAATTTTAAACACGATTCTGATTGCTTTTTTGTTTGTTTATTATAATGCGGCTACTTCTGATTATTCTATTTACAGCTGAGATATATTATAAATAAATTTATGGATATGAGAGAAGAGCAGAAAACGATTCTGGAAAGCAATCCGAAATTGACTATTGGAGATGTTACTACGATTAATTTGACGCAAGTTTTCGTAAGTAAAATTTATATCTACACTTACTACTACTTTTAGCTTATTCTAATGGCAGGACACTAGAATACTTTGACATTGACTTAACATGGTATAGATTTATCGAGATTTTGAATAAATCAACGAAATCTTTAAAACAATGGTAATTTGAACGTCAGATTTTGTCGGAACTTTGGGAGTATAATTAAAGTGATTGACAAGGCTATCTGTTCTGATATTGACATTCCTTTTATACAATGTCCTCATTGATAGTCCGTTCAAATTAGACCATCAGTTAAATTGTGATATTTGCATCAAAATTTCACTTAACTCGAGGAAAAGTTTTCGGAGATTTTCCACCACGCTGATGCAATGATGGTGGGATTAGATTGGATACACGTGTGACAGATTTTTATAAGACACATGTAGGATTCCTCACGATATTTTCCTTCACAGGGAAGCACAACAATTTACTTTTAATGAACAATAACATAATTACACAATTACGCCGTGAAAACTCAGAGCTACTTACTTAATCTTGGGTTATCCGCGTATTTTTGCCAATGGGTCCTTAATAATATTTCGTTGTTATGCTGAAATATTAAAAAAAACGATAAGAGATATGTAGATATCATTGGTATTCATTTTATTATAGATACGTCAATCTAGATTCAAATGATTGACATAGTCTTCTTTAGATTAGTTAAACAGTGACTCAACATAACACAATCTATAAACTTTTATACCCACATCTTTGTTTTTACATTCTTCAACTTATTTACATTCTTTATATATTTTCCAAAAGTTTGTGACTTTTGCCCTTTTCATTGCTGTGTGTTACGGCTTTAGCCATAAATTGTTTAGACTCAAGGGATCGATTATTTAGAGAATGCTGGGTCTTCTACTTCTGGGCTTTGTACAAATCCGTCTGGTTAACAACCACTCACGACATATTCACCCGCCAAATGTCAATCATTAGTATTCCGACTCGAAAGGTCAGTGACCTAGCATAATATCTTAGTTTCTAGCGTTGGTAAGAAATGGTGAATAAAATATTTCTCACGGCAATATATATGAGCAATGGCGACAATTTACCATCAGACGACACATTTTCACGTCCGCCTACCTTTACAATTATGATTGAAGCAGAAAAATCAGCGTTAAAAGAAACACGTAACAATTCAGCAACGTCTATAAGAAAGGCCATTAGATTGTTGAAGGAACTTATGTCAAAAAAAAGTCTATGTATATACGAGTATAGACCTATGCACTCTGGAAGGCACGCCCCTCCTTATTAAATTTTATTTTATTTTAATGAAGATGTGTGCGTGAGAGGATTAATACAAGTGAAGGATGCAAAAAGAAATACAAATTACGCTACATACTATACTTGACTTGACTTGTTTTTAAGTTTTATTTTGTAATAAAGAAAAATTTGTAATTCTTTCCTTATTTATGAAAGTATTAGCATGTTCTCTTATCATGTCGATAATAATAAAACTATCCGAGTAAGTCTCCCGCGAAACTTCCCGTTTATTCAAAAGATTTTTTAGGAATTTCGATACATATGACAGGTTTTGTTTTGATTTCATTATGCAAGTCACTCATTTAAATTTGACGCCAAAACGATGAAACCTTTTTTAAATGAATTCAATTCAGTTAGAATTGGAGTTTTTCAATGACAATTTACCTTAATTTTGTTTACGTTTTTCATTATTTTTTTTTTATAAAGCCGTAGTACCGCTCTCTAACCGGCCAGTAACTTTTTTCCGCTCTCTAAAATTAGTCAAGAATCCTCTTTATTTTTCTGCACATGAAGCCATAACCGATTAATAGATTAAAATTTAAAGGGTGGAGTGCAGTCCAACGTTGTTCCCGAAAAATTGACCGCTGTCTTCGATTGTCGTTTAGCTGTTACTATTGACCAAGAAGCATTCGAAAACACTGTAAGTATCATTTATTTACTTTTACATAATTAGGTGTATTCATAAAAATATAGTTTTTAATAAAATTTTTATTTAACTTCGCGCCTGTTAGAAGGTACGGGTCGAACCTTGTAACTGAATTATAAAATATTTCTCATCTAACCAATTCAACTGAAATATTGTAAAAAAAAATACATATCATCTGAAATATCTAATTAATTTTATTAACTACATATATAGATAGATAACTTCCTAAGCGAGTACTAGTTACCAATAGTTTATAAATAAAAATTGTCCTCTTTATACTTTGACATTGCCAAGAGATTACTCGATCTTACACGTGGCACTCAATTAGAATATTGTTTTATTACCGAGTATCGTTATCATCAGCAAATATTTACGTTATCAGGTACGACAATGGTGTAAGGAGGCCGGTGAAGGCGTATCGTACGAGTTCGAGCAAAAAAATCCGAACGTTGAGTGCACGAAGACGGATGACAGCAATCCATACTGGGTTGCGTTTAAATCGGCTTGTGATCAAATGTACGTAATAGAAAATTAAAGAATTAATCAAATATTTTCCAAAAACATAATTGCTTATAAAAAAAAGGGAATTAAATATCCCACTTCTTGGTTGTCTCCTCTCCTTTTCGTGGTGAAGTATTGGAGCTTATTTCATGCGTGTTGGTAGATCTCATATAGATTTCCGACCGAATGAATTATCAATACAATTACGCAAATAAATATTCAGTGGTGCTTGCCAGGATTTGAACTAATTTTCGTTTAAGATTCATTGTTCTAGCTACTTAGTCATTGGCTATTGAAAGATCTGTTTGTAATCAGTTTTTATCATGATCTTCATTCAACCAATTATAGGTCTACTACACAACAGACTATCCCAAAATACGCCAAAAAATTCCTCCTATTCCTCATAAATAAAAACAAAGTCATAAATGTAACGAAATATTATTTTTTTTTTTTATAAATTTTAGTTTATATTTAAGTCAGTTAATATCCACCCGTTACTCTGGGCGTAAGTGACTTAGTAGTTCCTAGAAACACTGCTAAGATCTTATATAAACACGTTCAATTTTAATCAAAGCTTCTACGGACTTGTAAGTTGAAACATACATATATATTTACCAGTCTTGTGCTTGTCACGAGTTGATATTTGTCAACAGCGATCTGTATGATTTTGAAAAGAATTCAATATTATTAATCATTCTTTTCTTGCTTATGACATTTACACGCTGCCTGTATTTAAAATATGTAGTTTTTATTTGGAAACACAACGCCCATAGATGTTAAACATTTCCATGAAAACTTCGTTAGTATTTTTTTCATCCTCATTGCCTCGCGCCCATTATTTGGAACTATCTAGCGTACCAGCTATTTCTGATAATTTTAATCGTCGGTTGGTAATAAAGTAAAACTATATCGTGCACTTTTATGATAAATTCCGGTGCTGTAAAACTTTTGAGCATGCGAGGCGATGTTCAACTCGTACGCTTGTACGACCCCATTCAAATTCTGCTCATTTTTTCCCGCTACATATAGCGAAAAATTCCTGGGAAAAATTAAAAGTCTTTAATGCTTTATTACTTATTCAGAAACTTAATATTTCCTCTCTGTTCGATTTTTATTTTTTTATCATCGAAACAACAATTGTTAATAAGGTGCGATGTTTTATGTCTGTAATTTTTTCAGGTGAGAACGCGATTATTATAACTTTGCACCCATACTTGGTAAACTTTGTTAAAATGTGTAGAATTTATAGTAAAAAAGTAGTATTTTCTAAAATATATTAGCGATTTGTTCGTAGTTACGGATTGAAGTTTGACAATTAATAATAATATTTATTATGTATTTAAATATGAATATTTATTTGTTTTACGTACTCTATCTAATTTACAAGTCATATTACCTTAATTGATACAGAAGTTTACATTTATGACTAATAAATAAGACTTAAAATCACTACACAATATGCAAACAGTCTGTAAAGTTATACAGACTTGGAAAATATACGATTTCTCACGACAATAATTACAATGCAGACGGACTTTTCATTGGCTACTAGTAATCCTCTTGGGTCTTGGACCCAATCTGTTTATAAGTCGTTTTTTAAACTGAAATGAGTCTTTATTAAACTTCTTCAACTGTATAGAATTTAACTTATTTTTTCAGGGATCTAAAGTTGAACATTCGAATTTTCCCTGGTGGTACTGATAGCAGATATGTTCGTCGTGTCGGCATCCCCGCTATTGGATTTTCGCCGATGAACAACACGGTCATCCTTTTACACGACCACGACGAATATATTAGCGCGGATATATTCTTAAGAGGGATAGATATCTACGTTAATCTGATTACCGCGGTCGCAAACGTTTAGAGCTGTAATATAATATATAATGTTACTATATGACCATTATTATTATTATTAAGTAAGTATTCGTTGTTAATTGATGTATAAACCTGTAATCGCTACCTAGATTAAAATCAATTTGTTGTTTTATATATTTTAATTTTGTTTTAATTGTCATTGTAAATAAAAATGGCACAGTTATTATTATATTTATTTTTTATTCAATTAAAATGATTGGTTCATTTATTCAATTTTATTTATATTTTTGTCGCGTAGTGATGAGAACTTGATTTTTTTTAAATCGCTAGCGACCCGCCCCGGCAACGGATGCTATTAATAATAAAGAAAATTTTATCATTTAAACATCATGTACCCTATAGAATTTATAGAGAATAATAATAATAATTTTATAATTTTTCATAGAGAATTTTAATTGAAGTATCACTTCGTTTCATTCTGTAGACTCACTAAGGAAATATTACGTAATATTTGATTTTATGTGGTCGTTGCATCTTCTTTATCTTCAACATCTAATATATTCGTTCAAAGTGTATTTTATGCAGAATAAAAAATATATTTTGTATATTAAAAAATAAATGTTAATATAGCACTGCAATCCTCATGCACGGCTGGGCAGATTTTGATAAAAAAATGGTGTTTTTGAGTTGGTGCCTGGATGGTTTCGAACGCACTGTAGTGGCGCTGCGATTGAGTTCCAAGATTACTTAACAAAAAAGAAAATTATAATAAAGTAAGTACAATTCTTATTTTACTAAATAAATATAACAACGCAAACAAGCTGTAATATATATTCATTAACATTCGCAGGCTAAACGACCGGTATGTTAATTAAATAAAAATGTACATAGATAAAGTTTCCCACGATCATCCCATAGGGATTACTTCTGGCAATTATTTCTTCCTTACCACTTTGCATGATTTAAAATAAATTTGTTGTTAAATAAATGAAAAATAAAACTTATTAAAAGAAATCACCGTTAACCGCTAAAAAATCAATTGTCGCGTTTCCTCGTTTTGAGAACATTCCGATAGCCGCTACAGCTAGTATCGAAAGACGGCGTTGATGTTTCGAGCCTCATCCAGTACCGCGGTCAATTGGAAGATAAAGCCAAACTGGCATCAAAAAAGCTCGGTGTGCTTAGCAAGGCCAGACAGTATTTCACGTCGGCCCATCGCATAAGACTACAAGGCGCAAATTCGGCCTCACATGGAGTACTGCTCTCACCTCTGGGCGGGTGCTCCCCAGTACGAGCTCCTTCCATTTGACCGTATCCAATGCAGAGCGCCTCGAATTATCGACGATAAAGCGCTTTCCGATCTGCTTGATCCTTTGGCTTTGTGTAGATATGTTGGATCACTATGCATCTTCTACCAAATACTTCACGGGGAAAGTGCCGAGGAATTGTTTGGATTAATCCCGGCCCCTATAACAAAAAAACACCCTTAATAATTAAGAGAGGTTTTCTAGTTTGATTGAATGAATGATCTTATAAAACAACTAAGCCGATTCTTAGTAATTTAAAATAAAATTGCACTAAACCGCAAAAATAAAATATGTAATATCGCTTTCTTTAACTATTTAATCAACATGAGATTACGACATTTTAATTTCACAATTTCTACGTATCACTTTAAATTCGAGGTTCTGAACTGTTATTTTAATCCCAAAGACCCAAATAGCGTAGTTCCGAAGTGAGAAAAAGCGGAGATTCTCCTATTTGGACTATTAGGTAGTAATACTGTTTTGTTTTCTGTCCCCTCGACAACGCGTATGCCAACGTGCCAAACTACGTGACAAAACACTCATGTGGCAGGAATAAATTCAATACGTGCAGGTTACCATCAACACCGAGCACGCGATGAATTATAAAAACAAATGAAAAGTCAGTGGTAGTTGAGCGGGTTCGAACCCGCAACCTTCGCTCAAAATTCACGTGTAAAATAATAGTCTCAACTGCTTGAGGTTATTTGTTGCATTTTATATATCTCTTGGTGTTTAAATTTTAAAAGTTTTATATTAAAAGTACTACATAACATAACATTGCCTTGAAATTGCCAGGAAGAACTGCGATACTAAATACCGTCTTCTTTATTATTTGTTTAGTAATAATTCTGCATAAAGAATATTTATAGGTTTAACAGTAGGTATACAATTTGTTGCATAATATATATTTCGCTACACAAAAATTCTTCTTTTTCTTCTTCTTTACGAGTTTACCATAAAGTCAATTTTTACTTACGGAAATCTTCCATTTTGATTCCCGGTGTATTCTCTAATCTGACACCTTGAAAACAATATAAAAAATATTGACTTCTTTATAGTCGTTTTTTTTTTATATAAAAAATACATTCATTCTTATTAATTGGATACAATGTTTTTATTTTCAAAAGGTTAATTAGTCTCGGTTGAATTTCATTTAATTTTTACAAAAAATTATCAAAAAGAGGTGGAATTTCATAATCAAATTCTTCACCATCCTATTTTTATGACGTAGTTACCTAAAAAGTACAATATCCGAATTTCCGTTTCCGCAAAGTTAACTTATCCTTTTCCTCGGGAGAGGTGTTCGCTTCTGTAATAAAATTCCTCAAATACTTTTAGCTTTGGTTATCCGTAAATTTAAATATTATTTGAAATTTAAAAAGGCGTATTAGGCGATAAAGTATTTAACGATTAAAAACAATTAAACTATTTAAAAAAAATCTTTTAGCATTCGTTGATGTTTTTGAAAAATAAATAACAGTTTTATTTTATGTAATTTACATACTCAAATGTAAACAATTACAAGAAAAGCCGGCAAGTACCTACCTACTATTGGCTGTTCTTCTTGGTAGTATCAACATTCCGAACTGGCGCTTACTTCACTACAAATTCTAAAACAATATCCTTCCGCTGCGTCTGCTATCAGATCGTGAAAAACTTAAAAATTACTGAACAGATTTTCATACAGTTTTCGCCTATGGATGGAGTGATTCATGAATAAAGTATAAATCATTAGGTTATATGTTTATTTGCTGAACTATGATGGTGATTGTAAATGTCGGAAAAAATCATCTCAAATCATCCGATTGATATGTGCCACGTAAACCAATAGGATAATAATTATGTATTACAGTATAAACGTTATATTTAGATACTTATTCTACCCGTGAGAAGTACAGGTAACTAGTAAAAATTTAATCTTATAAATTAAGATATAAAAATTCGCGGAAGCTTAATTGATTAAACAAAATTTAATTTTTTATTTTAAGTTTGTACACTTATAAAATCAAAACTAAAGATATAATGTGCTTTTTTTTTCATTTCGCTATTGGAAAAGCAACAGTCGGAAGCACAATGAAATAATACGTTTGATGTTACGCTTAGTTGATTCTGGGAATGTGATTCTCTTTAATCTTTATTTTTTATATAAATTCCGATTTCATTATTTCAGTTAATTATTTATCGTTATGTTGTTACAAATGGGTGGAAACTCTTCAAAGGTATTAATTACTGTTAGAGAAACCGGCATAGAATTAGATCTTTATCAGTATCAGATCAGTATTAAATTAAAAAATAAGATATCATATCTCTATCAAAATAATCCATAGACAATTCACTTTAACAACTATCCTCGGTCCATTAGTTGTACCAATAGTTCTCAAGTTAGGGATTTTTTTTTATTCGTTATTAAATCGTTATTACGAAATACATAAATGATAAATCAAAAATCAAAATACTCTTTATTGTACACCAGTAAACATAAAGTTGAATCACATTTAAGAAAGATGCACAAGAGGCGGCCTTATCGCTAAACAGCGATCTCTTCCAGGCAACCTTAGGGTAGAGGAAAGAAACAGTTATAGAAAGAGGTAGGGGCGTACAGGGCAGATATAAACATAATATATGAATACATTACAGTGAAATAATAATATATTTAAAATAAAATAATGTACAGTACCTGGTAGTCAACAAGCATACATTTATGTATGTATCTCATTAGATATAAATTATATAAAAAATTAAACTAAAATTCTCTCGAACAAAATACATCATTAAAGTGCAAGATAGTATTGTTTCAACATAGTTTTAAATGAGGCAAGTGATTGTGCCCGTCTTACTTCAACAGGAAGAGTTCCACAGACGAATATCCTGAACAGTAAAGGAATTTCTATAGAATGAAGTCGAATGAGGAGGAAAGTAAATTATCTTCAGAACGAAGCGTTCCATTATGAGTAGTACATAAAAAATTAAAATTCTCCTTTAAATAGAGCGGAATTGAAGGATGAAAAAGAATTGAGTAAAGAAGATGGAGAATATGAGTATTCCTGCGATAGCGAATTGGGAGCCACTTGAGCTTTTTGCGAAAGTCGGAGATGTGATCATATTTACGAAGACCAAATATGAAACGAATGCAAAGATATTGAAGACGCTCAGGCTTGTTTAATTGCTCCTCTTTTAAGTCAACATAGCAAGTATCAGCATAATCGAGAATTGGTAATATGAGGCCCTGTGTAAGCGAAATTTTAGTGGGAATTGGTAGAAAGTTTCGCAACCTTCGGAGCGACCCTACAGCAAAAAACATTTTTTTACTTAAGTCACTTATACGTGGTTCCCACGATAAATGTTGATCGAAAATAATACCTAAATTTTTACAATTTGTGCTAAACGGTATGTCAACATTATCCAAGCGAATAGTGGGTAAGTCAGAAAAAGAAATGCGTGATTTTAATTTCGAAGTCCCGATAATTAAAACTTGGATTTTTGTAGGGTTTACCTTTAATTCAAAAGATTTTGACCATTTAGCAATTTTATCTAAATTGTCATATAATATATGACAAATTACTAAGACATTATAATAATATTTTAGGAATTTACATTGCATAACATGCAATTGTTTACAACTGACGGTGTAAGGGACATTTTTTTTTTTAAATAATAGTACTAGCAAACAAAAAATGATTTAATAATGAAAATCGAATCAAAAATTAAATCAACAGAAAAAAATGTAAATAAATTAAAAGTAAAAAAAACTTATTAAAAACAAGCTTTTATTTAAATGCGTTCAAAAGAAACAAACGTTTACACTAAAACTTTTACTATTAACTAGTCATTTCACATTTGACATTGAATTTATATGATATAAAAACTTTTTGCGAGATTTAAGTGCTCATATTTACTTAATTTGATTTTTTTTATACATAAAATTATGCATATCTAATTATTTAGTTTACTTGTTTATCTACACAAGTAAATCTCTCGACAGCCAACTTATGACAACTCGGTACATTTTTCTAATTACTATTTGACAGTTGGAACTAGACGTTGAGTGCGGCAACGAAACATATTGATTTAATTTAATTGACTTTACTATCTCAATCGTACCGATCAATCTCGTTCGTGTGTTCTCCATCTTACGTAACATTGGCGATATAATCTGTGCCTTGCCGGCACAACTAAAAGCCATAATTTACACTAATTTTATTATGGTATCTAGAATTGAATAACGATATTTGCCATCGAATAAAAAAGTTCTTGTTTAATTATAAAAGGTTATTATTTTGCTGACGGGTTTTGTATCTTGTATTTATTATTAATAAATGAAAAACAATATAAATGTATGTACATAGCTTTGTTAATTTTATTTTCGATATTATAACTATAATACAACAAAAATAAAATTTAAACTTTGTATATGCAAAGGAATTTATTTCAAAATTGTACTTGTTAATTGAATAAGGAATGCATTAGTCGTATTCAAAACAGATTTTAAAAGCATATTAAAATGTGTTTTGAATTATTTTTGTAAATACAATTGTTAAATAAATTATTTGATATTTGTTATTATATGTTATAATCATTTAAAAAATGGTAATATTTATTTTTAAAATATTAATTAAAGTTTATCTAGCAATAATACAGGAATGTAGGTTACTGGAAATTTATAAAACTAATGTATACAATTTCTAGGAAATACACGCAATTCCGAGCCTACGTATACATATGTGTAAAATCATGTTTCAAAGTTTTAGGTTAGGTTAGGTTAGGTTATAATATACACATTTCCTGTGAAATGTGTGTATTTCCTAAGAATTGTATGCAATTCCGAGACGATACTTGGAAATATATAAAAACTAAACAAATCCAACTCTGTTAACTCTGACTCTGCGGTGTTGACGGTCTTACCCTCAGTGTTTCTCAAGAAACCGAAGACGAAGAGGGTGCTGTATATCACGTAACGCCGTTGGCCATCGAGTTTTGAAATCTCGATGATGGCTTTATAAAATATTCTTCTTTCATAAACGCGATGCGAGACTCGGCGCCATTTTGAGATCTTTATAAACTTCCTAGGAAAAATATTAGAAAATAAGTCATAGATTTCGTATTTATTTTAGGAATTTACACATTTCCTAGGAATAGTATATAACGACGATATACATACTTTTCGTGTAGGCTTACTAAATACACGCGTTTTATTTTAAATTACTATTAATAACACTTTTTTAATCAGAATAAAACAATAAGTCAAGTGAGAATGACTATAATTCTGATTAATATTAACGAATCGGGAAAAGTTAAGATTTTCAACAAACATTAAAAAAATTAGACGACGACTCGACATCAGACGAAAGTTCCAGGCTGAAGATAACGAATTATAAGTGTCTGAATAGGTTTATTTTACTTTAATACATATTTATTTTAATTGAACTTGAAAATATTTAGTTCAATTTTTTTTGTTTAATTTCGGAGGTATTAATCTTTTAAAGTAAAGCCATTGGCTTTTTTCAAAATATATAAGTTTTAGGATTGATTATTTTTTGTAATTTATATATTTTATGAATATTTGAGTCGATAGACCTACATATATATAAAGCGATTATTTTAGATTTATTAAGTTAAAGATATATTATCTGTAATTCGGTCTATATCTGTAACACATGATAATTGTAAAAAAAATACAAATGAATTAAATGATAAAAGTCTATTCTTTTATTTCCGTTTCCATTCTGTTCTCTATTGAGGAGTTTCTTCGTTTAAAGCCAATACGGAGTATAAAAATGCATTGTCGTTGGAACTGAAACAAAATGTAAAATTGCAACTCTATTAGATCGAATAAGCGATTCTTTGTTTCAGTGATTTCGTAAGATTTCACTTACACAAACAGACATTGCAGTCTAAATAAAAGATTGTAAAAGACGTATGTACATATTTATGACATTAAAATATATGTATAAAGTTATATATGTAACTTATATATTTATTTACATAAGAATTATTAACATTAAGTCCTTAAATATATTCAAATTGAATATATATATATTAGGTCCTTATATATGAAAATAGCGTTTTGTCGTACTGACCACCTTGATCTGAAATATCTCTTTGGTTAAGATTTCCAAATTAAAATTTATGAATTAATTTAGCTGGTACATTTGAGTTTTGAAAATATTCCATCATTTGTTTTTTCCTTATTTTTTTTCTTTGGCGTCGCAATTATTACCGCACAATGGTAAATATAAAATATCGGTATATTTACGAGTACGAGTTCTACCGTGGCACCAGCGCTGCAGAAACAGCTCAAAGGATTAATGATGTGTACGGCGCTGGTGTCGCAAAAGAAAGCACGGTACGTTTTTGAATTCAACGTTTTCATTCTGGAAATTTCGACCTCCAGAACCAACCCCGTGGACGGCCAGAGACCAAAGTGAGAAAATAAAGAATTAAAGGCTATTGTGGAAGGGGATCCATCACAAAGCACTTCAGAGATAGCTGCAGGCTTCGGGGTAAGTGATAAAACTGTATTAATCCAATAGAAGCAAATCGGGAAAATAAAAAATGTTAAACGATGGGTACCTCATGAAACTCGATTGAGTGAGTTTAAAATCCTTTTATTATTTGTGATGAAAAGTGGACCCTATACTATAATAGGAAGCGCGCGTCACAATGGCTGAACCCTGGAGACCCAGCCAATCCTACCCTAAACGAAAATTACTTGAAGAAGAAGTTACTTGTAAGTGTTTGTTGGACGAGCGCCGGTGTCGTTCCATACAGCTTTCTAAAAACTGGCCAAACGATTACGGCAGTTATCTTTTGTTAGCAACTGCAAACCATGAAGGAAGAACTAGCTACTGAACAATCGAGATTGGTCAATCGCTCTAGGCCACTGTTGCTTCACGACAACGCAAGACCAAACACTGCACAACAAATAACCATTAAGTTAGATAAGCTACAATTGGCATATCCCAATAACTTAAATTGGAATAATACATATCGTACTCCCCGGACCTTGATCAAACAGAATACCATTTTTTCCGGAATTTGGTTAACTTCTTACAAGGAAAAAATTTAACCCCCATGCGGCAATCCATACCGCCTTCAAAAAGTTTATTGATTCTCGCCCACATGGTTTTTTTAATAAAGGGATCAATGAACTATCTATGAGATGGCAAAAGTGCATAGATGACAACGGTGCATACTTTGATTAATTAAATATAGGTATTTTAAAAAATTGACTTTATATTCCTCCCGCACAAAACGCCAATTTCATATGTAAGGTACCTAATATGTTGGAAGTTATCAATAAGATTAGGCAATTTAAATATTCTAATGAACAGCAAGAAATAAAATATTCTAAAGTATATGTTGCTTTAACTGTATAACTAAAACTGCCTTTAATAATGTCTACTTTTGGTCTCGGAATAACGAAAAAATCTTCTGCAATGATTGTACAATAACATTTATCGTCTGTATGTAAATAAATGCATTCATGTAGGGTTTATTTATTTTAGATAGAGGATTACAGATATACCATATACAGAGAGTTTCGACCTATTGAAGCGTTTAAGTAAAGATCGCAATAAAAATTAAATACCTAAATTGAACATCCGTCCGTCTCCGTCTGTATGATATAGGCAACATGACCGTCATAGAGCTCCATCACATTGGAACCGTTAGAAAAATAATGTTTTTTAAAAAACTATAATTGATGCTAATGACTGTAGAAATCGTTAATTATTTATTTGACATAAAGTATGAAATGCGTGCTAAACCGTTTGACGTTTAATGCGTTTACAAAAAAAAAGCGCCATTACTTTTTTTTTTACTCATGATGTCAATGATTATAAATTGTAATTATTGTCAATAATTATATTATGTTGACTTCTGATATGATAAAAAAAAACTTACTTATATTTAGGTATGATATTTATCATTTGTAATGAAATATTTGGTCTATTTTTCATAGGTAAGGCATTTAAATAAGCTAACATAATATATCGTGCTAAATAAATCGACTAAAAGTATAGTGCAAACAATGTAGGTAGTTCTTGAGCAAGAAATAATTCAACTTTTTTCGTCACTGACGTCACGTCGGCGGATCACAACTAGCTAACAGCCACAGATAGTATTATATTTTTATAAGTTTTATTTTTTATAAAATAATTCGTACGTATTTTTTTTTATTTTAAAAAAATTGCGATTCTCTGAGTGCAGTACTGTTCAACGTAGGTACAAGGAATTCCTTAATAATGTATCTAGATCATAACGTCATATAAAATAAAATTGAAAGTGTATTTAAATGTTATATGTAATTATAATTATATTATTTATTATAATTAATCGTGAAACCAGTATAGTCAGTCGGAGCAATCCCGAGTACATATTAATTAAATAATTGGTACAATTGTATATTACCGCGCAATAATAGCTACTAGTTGTATTCGACGTAGTACATAATATTATATTGAAATACAATAAACTAATTACAGTAAATTTAGCAACATTTGTCTTCGGCCCCTCATAACTTGAGATTAATCTTTGTACTTTCAGGTCTCAGCAACATCCTCCAAAACAGTAACTAGCTAATATTTAAAAAAAAGATGAGGGTTTTATAGGAAAAAATACTCACTAATAGCGATGCGAATATCAATATTCGCAAGTGATATTATAATATTTGAAACAAAAAAAGCTATTTGAACATATTAAACAATTTAGTAAATGAAACTTTACTTATAATACTAAATGTTCATACTCATTTAGGATTGGATTATTAATTATGCTTGTTAGTAGTTACCTATAAACAACATACAAAGAACGACGGATAACGATTATTTGATTAGAAAGAAAAAGGAAGTATTTAAAATATAGTGATTGTACATTATCAACAATATTATTTAGCAATTAAATATAATTGCAAAGGGTAGTTGATATGAGAACGATGGAAGTAAACGCTTTATCATAATTACGCGAACATATTCCGAATCGCTTAATAGGAGTGTTAACTTATTGTAACATTATACATATTTAATTTTAAGTTAACTTGAATAAAGCTTGTTTTTTATGGTCTCTTCCACTTTTAATAAATAAAATTAATGAATCACAAACTTCGTCAAAGTAATTTTGTAAGTGTCATTTACATTTACAAAATTATATTGGCAACACTGTTTTATTATTCATCCCTCAGTAAAGTAAGGCTCTGAAAACTTGAAAAGCGAATCTTTTAAGTTGGCTGGGATCAAATTTTTATTCTTTTTTTCTAAGAAAATGTATCCAAAAACCACAGCAATAAATTAAAGATCATTTTTGTCTATGGTCGGCTTAATTTGATAGAAAGTTAGAAACTATCAAGTATAAACAACTGTTTTGTTTATTATTCTCAAATCTCAATTCTCATTTTTAAATATAAATATTAAAATTAATCTGACTAAAGCGCTTACGATTCTTACATTAAATCATTAAAAAAGTACAAAATGAACAAGATATGTCGAATTTGCTTAGAAGAAGGCGTTTTATCGTCAATTTTTGCAAAAAATTATGCGGTATCGCTATGTGAAATGATAGAATTCACAACAAAAGTTAAGGTAAATTGGTGGTGGAGATTGATTATTACACATATATAAGTTATTGCTCCTACTGTATCTGTAAATCTGTACTATTTTCAGATAAGAAGTAACGATGGTCTACCAGAACAGATTTGTAGCAACTGTGTTTATAAATTAGGAGTAGCCTATCATTTTAAACAATCTTGCGAGAGCGCAGATACACGACTTCGTCAATATTTAGGCTTACATACACCAAATAGGTATTTAAAATCATAATTGAAAATTGCTAAAATTTGAATATAAGGAATTATCAACAGTAAAATATTTATCTATTACAGAACCAAAGACGCAATGGTTATGACTGATGCTATGGTAAGTAAAAAGATTAAGTCTGTTTGTATTAAATATAAAAATGCTACTACAATGTCATATAAAACGAAAAATGTAACTTATGTCCTTGAGCAATGTATTTATTATAATGTTTCAATTGCCTTACAACACTACGGTTTACATTTATTACTTATAAAATACATTGTATACATTCATGAGGTTTTCATTAGACCATATTAAATATTACTGTTAGTTTTATTTAATAGAAACTCAAAATATCTATAGCATTTTATTTTATTATTTTTCAGGTTGTAACTCAACGGACTTTAATTAAAAATTGGTAAGACATTTTATGATCAAGTTTGTATTTATAAATACAATCTCAAGTTTATGTTGCCCTTACAAAGATATTCTGTACCTAGTACCAATATTTATAGACTAAGTAACTTTTTTCAAATTTAACAAGTATATGTCCTATTATAAAAAACCTAATTTATTGAACCTTAATTTGTTCGATTAGAAGATATAAAGTGATTATTACTTCTTAGGTGTCCATAATTAAGCTAGATGTTCTTGACATTATTCCTGTTTTAGTAAATGTAAAATTGTAGAACAGAAAAAAAGTTCATCGAATTATAAAAAGAAAGCTGAATCTGAGAAATTAAAAAGAGGACCTAAACCAAAACCGAAACAGGAACACTCTTGTTATCAATGTGATAAACAGTTTAAATGCAAGGCACAATTGGAAATGCATGTAAGGTAAAAATAATTCTTTTTTTAAATGTCCCACTGTAGTGTAAGACTTCCTCTCCTTTTTGAGAAGGAGGGTTGGAGACTGCTCAAATGCCAGTTGGATACACATGTGGCAGACTTAAATTGAAATTAGACACATACAGGAGGCCTAACAATGTTTTCCTTCACCACAGAGCATGAATTTTAAACACAAAATTAAGCACATGAAAATTCAGTAGTCAACCTGGCTGCTTAAGAAAAAAGTGTATTAATTAAATTTAATTAATATACATTTTCAATTAAATGTTCGTTATCACAACTTTACTTCCTACCTTGTCATAAAATTGAGACAGGCGCTAAAAGATAATGTTATAAATTATAAAAAAAATAAATAGAATGACAGATTTATCTATCTGTATTATTATTAATATTATGTATGGTTTTTATGTATAGTTGATGCAAGATGCTCATAGTTCTGCATAAACACCCGAATAACCAGTACTAAATAATAAACATAATGATATGGCATTAAAAATGTTACAAACTTACAGGATTTTTTTTTTAATAATATTACAGGACACACACTGGAGATAAGCCATTTACTTGTATGTTTTGTCCACGCAAATTCACTCAAAAACATAACCTGACAATACATCTTCGTATGCATACTGGAGAGAAGCCGTTTCAATGTGACGTATGCAGGTTTGTGATAAAGATATGCAGTATGAAGTGGTACTATTATCATCAGCCTTTTGCCTTGTTTAATCTTTATACACTATACATATTAATTACTATAGAGATATTGAGCATAAACCCTTATACTCATACATATCCTTCTGACATACTGTTAGAAAATATAAATATTAAATATTTGACAACATCACATACATTACTCTGATCCCAATTTAAGTAGCTAAAGCACTTGTGTTATGGAAAATGAGAAGTAACAACTGTTAAAAAATACGATTTCATTTAAGATATAAAGATGCTCCCATAGTCAAAATATTACCTTAATATAATAATATTAAATTACTAAAATTTATTATTATTTACAGTAAAACATTTTCTGCTCAAGGGAATCTACAGGCGCATTTAAAAATACACACTGGACAAAAAGACCATGTAAGTATAGTTAATTTTGTTTTGTGAATTTAATGTATTAAAAGAATATAATCAATTTATTTTATATTTTCTTCTAGGTTTGTTCATTATGTAAAAAATCTTTTATAACATCAAGTGAGCTTACAAGGCACATGTTTAAACATAGAGGAGTAAAAAACTTCAAGTGTGATATATGTGGTGCTGCTTATGTGCACAATAGAGACCTGGTAAGTATTGTTAAATGGTTACTAGATAGTGTGAGTAGATACTCATTCTTATTATGTGATAGTTTCTCTTATTTGGAATTGGAATCTCTAATTTGGAAGAGCTATATTAATTTATATCTCTTTCTCTTGGTTTTGTCTTTGGTGGTAGCAGGTCTTCCTACTCAATAGTAAGTTAGACCTTAGCAGTTTTATCACAATATTTAAAATTTCAACAAGTATAAGATCAAATTAAAATGTGATTGGGAGTTATTGATGTATAAACTCTGTTAATTAATGTCTGGCTATATATTAATTAGCAATCTTTATTTAAGAGACACATGTTCTATCTATTGAACTATATTGCTCAAAGCATAAGTTTCCAGTCAAATTAGCTTAGTTGTTATTTTTCTTATATTAAATCTAACACCAGTGAAATCAAAACTAAAATGTAATTGTTATATTTCAGAAATTGCACCAGTTGAGGAAACATGAAATATCTGAAAAAACCAAGACTCAAAATGAATATAATAATAGCAACAATATAGATATAATTGGCATAGATGAAAAAAAAAGTATGTCACAACCTGTTAGGCACGATGTTACAGATAACAAAATCCCAATTAATAATATATCTGGCAACCATACACTTTTATCATATGAGAATAAAATTAAAGAGGGTCATCAATATGCAAGTAACTTATCAGTTAATGATCCTTTGCATTGTACAATTTGTGGAGAGAGCTTTCAGTTTATGGCACCTTTAGCTCAGCATTATCTCAATCATCATTCAAAAGTATAAATAATATACAGACAAACAGTCAATCAGGAATTTCTAAATAAAAAGTTATGACTATAATTAAGTCCTGCATTCTTTGTTAAACTAACTTTATAATACTGTGAACTTAAGGCTATATATCAAACTACCTGATCCACATGCTTTCATCTATCTTGAACAGCATGGCTTCAATAGTGTTTCAACCTAATGCATATGCATATGCAATATGCTGCATTTAGGAGCAACTAAGCTATTCTACACTGCATTATCTGCTTTCAAAGTAACTGCTCTACCCTGCTGGTGATGTTATATAGTCTAGAAACATTTTTGTATAAATTAACAAAGTTATGTAATGCAATAACATTTTCAAATTGGATTGATGGAAATAAAGAATAGTTTCAAACAAATAAATTTGAGTTTAAACACATTAAAGAGGTGGATTAAACCTTTTTTGATTTAATGTAATATTTATTGCTAATTTACTAGTAGTAGTACTATTATAACTAATTTATTCATTTTAGATTCATGTTATTTATTAAGTATAACA
Organism: Vanessa tameamea; assembly: GCF_037043105.1. Taxonomy (NCBI): domain Eukaryota; kingdom Metazoa; phylum Arthropoda; class Insecta; order Lepidoptera; family Nymphalidae; genus Vanessa; species Vanessa tameamea. The sequence continues at coordinate 2,317,477 of NC_087318.1, read as the reverse complement.
TGTAATTACATGTAATTATTATTACATTAAGCAATAATTAACAAAATATAAATAACATCAACAAAGAAAATATTCTTATTTTATTTACCAATATACCCCTATGATAATATGATCACTTTTATATCTGTGAATAAATTAATTTATTATTGTATGATTTAAATGTTTCAGCAAGAGAACTATACAAGTAAACAAATGCAAGTATCTCAAGGTATTAAAAAAAAAGAATTGATTTGTAATAAAAGAAGTATATCTAATCATAATTTATTTAATTGAAAACATAATTCTGCACTAGCTTCTTGTATTTTTGCATAACATTTTTTAAATTACCAAGTTTTAACGGATTGGTACCCATGGCTCCAATACATCTGCTATCTTCTTTCTCTCTGTAAAAACATTGTAAAATAAAATATTGTTTTAAAATTTCGGAATGCTAAAATATGCATGTGGAATCTAAAATTAAATATTCAAACATCATGTTTAATTCTAATCAAATTTAATAATTAATTAGATCTTATGGCAAGGAAGCTTGTCAGCATTTTGTTATGCAGATTTTTTGAGTTACAGTGGTTGAGATTTGTTAAAATAAAAAAGGACATTAAATTGCTTGCTAATTAATTAATTTGCAAGTTTTTGTAATTGCTTTATTATTAAAAATGAAAATCAAAATTAGCAGGTGCTTTGCTCTCGGTGCTACAATTTTGAACTAAATAGACCAAGAACATATTATGTCAAATTTATAAGTAAGTAAATACTCCAAGGGGCAGACTAGAGCATGTTATATAGTACATGTTTTTTACAAAAACGAAAGTAATATCAATTGACAATGCAGTCCTACCTCAATGGCAGGTGGTTAATGTTTTTAGTATATTAATATTATTAGTGAATTCCACAGCTCCCTAAATAATAGTATTTCTAGGTTTTGGTTATTCTTGTTTACATATATAGAATATAGTTTCAGTATAGAAAATGTTTAAACAACATTTTAATTTGATATAATTGTCAATTAATAAATTAGCCCTTAATGATTTAAATGTTAGAAATCAGTAACATAAAAATAGGAACTTGGAATATTTTGTTTTAAAATAAATAACCTATAGTAGGAAACATTAGAATTTATCTTATTTATTATCTGTCTATATTATAAAGCTATATTTATTTATTATAATAAAATTACTGCATACCAGGTGTAGGAAAATCATCAGGATGTAATTGTATGTAGTGCCTCAGAACTGCGTCTTTCTCTGCTAAATATTCTTCACGTTTATTTGTAACATACGTTAAAAGTGATGTCCATACAACTACGCCTGCAATATGCTTTTGTATTCCTAAAAATTACAGTCTAATTAGGATTGCATTTTAATTCATTATTATTTTGCTTTTGCCATTATGTAATGTTATTACCGCTAAACAGTGGCCTTTTTGTGCCAAAATTGAGCATAACGCCTGTTCCGACCCCGAAAAATGTACCGAGAAGGTACGGCCAGTATTGATTTAAAACAGGCTTCTGTCTTCCTTCATTTCCTAAGTTTAGTAACTCTATTGCAGTCAAATTCGAAGACATTTTTATTATTTTTTCCTTCAAGACTCAAATAGGTCTGAGAGTTTTCTTCTTGATTGAGATTGAATTGTCAATGTCATTTGAAATTGAAGTTAAATTAAAACGTGCTGCTAGCTCTAAAAATCGTATTAATCTGTCTATTTGTCTTTAAATATTATTAAACCTAAATAAATATTTTATTTTTACGCTATTATATATTCTATTATAACTTATTAAATAAAATGTAATAATAACAGAGCGCCAAATTAAAATTGTTTAAAAAATCTAATAAATACAAACCATAGAATGCGCACTATTATTTTATTTATATCATCGAATTAAAGTATCGATAAATCGATTAATAAAATGTTATGGTGGTCAATCAATTAAAGTTGCATTTGTCAAAAATTGAAAAACTAAATGGACAGAGTTCTAAGTTTTGAAATGATATACAACAACAGTATAATTAATTTTTGATCGTTTTTAAACGAAATTTTATAAAGTAAATGATATATTATTTTTATAGATACTATTCCTTTATTTTACTACCTACATATTAAGGTTACTAGTAAAACTATATTTCCAAAAATTTAGATTCTTAAATATTTAATACTTCTATAAAAATAATATATTATATAATTATTGAAGTTTTTAAATTAAAATATACTTTCTTTAAAAGGGCTTATGCTACTGCTGGTTCGATTCGAAATGTAGATTATAATAAGAAGAATCGACAAGAAATTATGTTATTCAATTACTGGGAAATATTAACTATTAAGTTATATTGCTATTGAGTAACAATAATATAGTTAAAACTTTATGATCTTATAAAATTTCGAGTCTAAAATGTATTATTTATAAAAGCACTGAAGCACTGGCGGTTTATATCGGGATATATTTATTGTTTAATTACAAGATACAAAATTATCTTTATATTCTACTACAAAACATCACTACTCAGAGAAATTAAAAAAAATATAATTTTACATATTTTATTAATGTGAAAACTTATCTGTTATAATTATGAAATTCAAAATTACGCTATTTATAATTAAAAGTACAAAAAAATGTTAATAATATAAATGAAATTAAGTTTTTTAGAAGCTAGCAAGAATTTGGATAATCACACATCTGTCAACTTCGTTTCAGATAATTCTGATAATAATTGTCAGTTGAACCTGTCAAATTTTATTTACTAACCCAATAACACACTCACGTGTTATTTGACTTAAATCAAATAGTATTCATGAATTGAATATATTAAAATATTATAGTTACTATAATCAATAACTAACTAATTACAACATGGTGAGTTTCAAAATGATAAGTATTCATATATTTTTTAGTCAAACAATATATTGTTCTTTGATTATTACAGGGCAAGCAAAAAAAAACGAGAAAAATCGTCGAAAAAAGATTTGCACAAATGAAAAAGATTATTAGTCCAAGTGATAATAGAATAAAAGCTAGTGAGAGAGCGGACCCGAGAAAAAAAAAGAAAATTGATCCACATGAGGTTAAGATTCGTGAAGTACCACAAGCGAGTTCTGCTTTATTTTTTCAATACAACACCCAATTGGGACCTCCGTATCACATTTTAATTGATACAAATTTCATAAATTTCTCTATAAAGAACAAATTAGATGTTATACAGAATATGATGGATTGTTTATATGCTAAATGTATTCCATATGTAACGGACTGTGTTCTAGGGGAATTGGAAAAGCTCGGTCGTAAATACAGAGTTGCCCTAAGAATTATAAAAGATCCACGATTCGAAAGACTTGCTTGCTTACATAAAGGTACATATGCTGATGATTGCATAGTGCAAAGAGTAACACAACATAAATGTTATATTGTCGCAACTAACGATAAAGACTTAAAGAGGAGAATACGAAAAATACCAGGTGTGCCTATTATGTATGTCGCTGAACATAAGTACACTATAGAAAGAATGCCCGATGCCTATGGGGCTCCTAAAGGTGCAGTGTAGTAAATAAGTCAATAAAATGTTATTCTATACATTTTGTTTTATTTAATGCATTAGTATTATTTATATTTAGTACAAATAAAAGTCCTTAAGTTAAGAAAAAAGTCATTTATTTACTTTTTCTTTATATAACTTATAAATAAAAATCTAATAGATATTACCTTTGATTATTTATATGTCTAGAAAGATAGTCAAAGCTGAGAATGCATCAAAAAATTGCAAACTAGTAAAAAAGTATAATGTTCGGCTAGCGTCAAGCATAGCTGTCACAAACATGAAGATAATAAAATTGGCTTATTTGTTTAGTTCTTTGCAGTACAACACTATCTAAATATATAAATAATCTGAGGATAAAATCTTACAAATCTTTATAACATTAATTCAAACATTTCCTCATTGAAAGTTATTAATTATAAAACTACAGAAATATAACTCACAATGACATTATAAAATTCTCAGTATAATAATTTTAAGTGTATAAATATTACACTCACAGTTACATTACATGGTACAAATGGCAATCACTAGAAGATATTAACAGCATAGACTGCTAAAATATTTGTTATTATTATTTACATACAGAGAAATACACATTCATATGACAAATACTGCTTTAAAAAGAAATAAAAGGCTAAGAAAGATATAAAAGGCTATTTCCGTGACTTATTAAGAACATTTTTGAATTACAATTAGGTAACTAAATTGTTGAGTTTAAAGCACCTGGAGATCCAACAACGTCAATGATTTCACCTAAAGGCTTTGCTTCTCCATCAGCATTTGTGTTGCATATTGAAGGAGGGATGCTTAAAGTCTGAAACAATCAAAATATTAAATGTAGTAACTAGGTCAGGTTAATGCATCTCTTGAAAATGTTTTTTGTTAAATATTTTTTTAAGGTAAATTGAGATTCTATTGAAATACTACCTAATTTTAGTAAAAGTAAAAAATATATAATAGATGCTACTGAAAAGAGTGAATGTTGCTTACATTAATAAAATTACTATAAATATGTGTTATCACATTTTATCATTAAAATAATGCAAGATAAAAAACATAATCACCTTTCCTGGATTTAGGGCTTCGTATTGATGTCTTAAGGCTTGCAGTTCAAACTCACACGAAGCTAGCGCATTCTTCAGATCCAATGCCAGAGCAAGATCAGAACGTAATTCATTAAAGTGTTTGCAAATAGCTTCAGTTGGGGTAGGAGCAATATCTGTAAGGAATTTGATATTTTAAATAATATTCAAGATTTATTTCATGCTACAACTAGATGACACATTGGACTATTAAATCCATGTTAAACCTTTGAGCAAGTAAATCACGACATCACAATGTTAGGTCTTCAATTTACACCTCATAAAGAATTAGGAACTACTACATTTACATAATTTTATTTTATAGGTCCTTGATAGATTAGGCTGAATTAATGAAATTGCACTTGTTCCAAATGACACTATAATACTTTAATGTCTTATAGTTAAAAATAAAAGGTCAAATGAATTCTTACCAATATTCATAAGACGTAACTCTTGTTCAATTGCTTTTGTTTTACGCTGGCCAACACCTGGAGGTAATTTCATACGTTGAGATCGAAGCCAAACACCAGTTCCACGTGCTTCGGGAAACTTTATACCAGACCACTCTACTGTCTGTTGAAAAAGGAATGAAAAATTATTTTTAGATAAAATTATATTGATAGTCTAGCAGACAAATGTGCATAGTAATTTTGGTTTCAAATAAAGTTGATGTTTATTTCTAAAACTTTTTCCTTATATAATCTGTAATGTTAATGTACTTATTTAAAAATTACAGTAAGAAAAATTGGTGAAATATTGAAGCAGCAATAATAATTATGTACTTATTATATTATATATGTAAGAACAACTTCTAACTTATATTTTATCAGATTATTTTAAGTTAGGCCCATTCATGTCCCAATGTTGGGCTAGCTTAAATCAGAAGCTTTATTAGCTTATTCCACTATACTGGGTGGATACACATGTTCCAGATTCTCATCTAGCATATCCAAATTTCATCACAATGTTCACCACCAAGAAGAATTTAATGAAACATAAAATAAGCAAAAGTAAATTGAGTAGGAGGTCTTAGCTAACAGTAACAATGTCAACAAACTCACAACAGTCTCCACTGTACGCACTGGCCTCTGCTGGGTGGCGAGTTTTTTTTTATGTAGCTTCCTATCGTGCCGCCTCACTATGTTGGAAACTGTATTCGTTGGCATAGCTGCTTCATTGGTAACATTAGCTTGGTTGTTTGTAGTACTGTTACCACTATCGGCTCTTGATATTAACTTTTGTAAGTCTTGTGTTTTTCGATCCCTTTCACGTTTTCTTGCTTCTATCTTTTTCAATTCTGTTAGTAACATCTGTTCTTCATCAATCTAGAAAATAAAACATTTATCAATACTCCCGAGTGGCAATTACAGAACATCTTAGGATACAATGAAAATCTATACATTTTTTCAATAGTTATATTATACGGATCATTTAGAACATTGTTACTACTAAGTTGGCCATTAGCTGTCGGCAGGTATAAAAAATCTTTATTGCATTGTTAGTAATATATGTAGATGGTCATAATTAAATTTTAAAAAAAAATCGAGTTTGTTGATTAAGGAAGTAAATCCTTTAATATTGAAATATCTTATACTGATAATTGACTGAAAACTTGCATTCCATAAAAGTAATTATGGAATTCCAATGGTACATTTTAAAATAGCTTATGAGCCAATATATGTACTCCATAAACCTATACACCTAGCAGGCCTAGGTATATTTACTAAAAAATTTTTGTGTGTCAGTTGCGTACCTGTTCTTGTGTTCTGTCAAATAGTCTTTTCAATTGTTCCTTTCTTTTCCTCTCATGTTCAGCATCATAATGATATATTCTTTTTTCTCCATTCACCATTGTCACTGTGTTAGACCATGGGTTTGTCTTAACCTGAAAATTTTATAAAATATAAATAATTATCATTATCATTGTATTAAATTTTGATTGTTAGGATTATGATGTAATAGACCTTACTTTGCTTAATATACTACAAATATTGTAGTATCTCTCTTTTAAATCCTCCACACTTCTGTCTCGAAACGCAGCTTTGTCCCATCGGTCATGTATAACAATGAATCTTAGGTCGAACCTTTGACAAAGGTCAATTAAGTGGTCAGTTTCTGCTTGACTCCAATCTTCTGATTTAAGGTATTGATTATATTCTGATTCAGAGTATGAAGGAATTGATACTTGCTGTAATAACATTGAATAATGAATATAATATAATAACAAAACCGTTCAAAACATAGTTTCTAGTATTAAATAAGGATATTGTAATTGACAAAAAAAAAGCAACCTACACAGTACAAGTAGTTATTAATAATATAACATACCTTATTGAACTGTGCAAATGGGTATTCTTTAGCTTCGTCTGAGGCTCTCTTCCAGTGATGAAAAACAGCATTGTCTTTGCGTGCTGGGTTTGTGAATGGTGCCCATACCCATTTTCTCACTTTTCTCATACCAAGCTTTGCTTTTGTTTGTTTATAGGCCTTTCCTTAAATAATATTAAATAAGATTTTTCAAGTCAAGATATAATATTTGTTGTTATATTTGTTACGCAAGACATACATTTTAAGGTCAGCTAATAGTATCAGGTATCTGTAAAATTCACCATGAGACATTGCGTGCAGACAGAGTGATAGATAACATGTTACTGTTTTAATATATTAAATTATGTAGTTACCGGTATCCGTAGGTAGAAGAGGAGGCAAGTCCTTATTATCGTTGTAAAGCAAGGCAAACACTTCACGGTGCATGCCTTCAGGACGCCGTACAGCCTTAGTTGTAACATATTTCTTTTTTACTTTGTCACCGTGGATAATACTGTCCCTAGTTATTTCTGATGCTCCTGGGTGCTCTATGTCTAATATATCTAAAATATCTGCCATTTTCTTTGCAAACTTGAACTAATTCTTAATTGCACTAAACTATCAAATTTTTATAACTTATAGTATTTAAAACCAAGATAATAATTAGTTTAAATTGTTATAAACACACACTATGTGATTTACATTGATATAATTTATTTCATAATAAAGATATTAAGTAAATAAGTAATAAGGTAGCTTGAAGCTTTACGGACAAATTACAATAGACTTCAAACTTCTAAGTTCTAAGGCATTAGTCAAACTTCAAACGATGCAGATACAAAATATAAATATTACTCTGTGTGACAACACCTACGTGTTGCAATTATTACAATAATAAAGCTGCCATTAACGCAGCCCTTCAATGCTAACTTTGTTAGCCTATAATTTTATATTAACGTATCTGCTTAAGTGTTTGCGATGAGAAAAATAGTTGAATAATTTATAATAGAAGATTTTTCGTAGAAGTTTTTGCTGGATCATGGGCTCCATTCATTTACAGCAAAACAATACACATAAAGTTTGTAATAAGTGGATTATTCAAATATCACAACAAGCTGTTTTTGGATTAAATGTATCGATATGTTAAAATATTCGCCTATTCACATTATAGTAAAGTTGGTATTGATATTATATTTGACAATTGAGTCAGAAATACTGGCATGTTGGTCACATTGCCAAAATATAAATATTTAAAAAAATCTACCGAAAACAAATGAAAAACTAGAGAAAAAAAAGTTGTGTGATTAATTTACGGAATTGTTAATTATAAAATAGTTGTGTTGTTATTGATGAATCAAAGCAAAGGTGAATTTATATCATTTTTAAATATTTTTATTTTGTTGGGTCGACAAAAAGTTTTTGATTTTTTTTATCAAAAATTTCTCAGTAACAGGCTGGTGTCTGGAAGTTGGAAGTGTGTAGGTACACCCGTGGCTCGGAAAGCAGGAAAGGCCGTTGATCCTGCTCTTGTACTCTTGGGCCGTATCGGATTTGCCATCCTATAGGATTATGAAAGTGAGATAAATAGAGATTGCACCTGTGTTTTCGTAAACACTTGTGCACTATAATATGACCTGCGACGTGGCTGGTCTTGCTTGACTGGACGCTGTGGCAAAAATCGGTCCTGACGACATTTCGATGTATAAGATTTTGCTGATTTTGATTTGATTATTTGTTTAAAAACGACGAGGTCAGTATTTAGCAGTCTGATTTAAAAAAATAACTTTAGTGCTTGAAATATGTTTGTTTTAGTTATTTTTAGTGACACTATCTATATTTAAATGTATACATATATAAAATCCAAAATTTTGATATAATCTTGAATAGCAACAGATCCGTTAAAAATGTTTTCTAACAAGATACCTACTGACGTTCTGTGCACATTTATCTAATACAATTAAGATTTTTTGCAACAATCCAGTAACGGCTTTGTTTCTATTTTCTTCCAATAATTGTCACATCAAAACATTTACTCTTAGATGAAACGAATTGTTGCAGTGTAGTACGTTTTTAGGTCGCAAATTTGAGAAGTCGTAGTGAAATGTGTGAAAGTATAGTTTGCAATGTTCGGGGGTGCTTGTTTTGGTGTGTGGCTCCACTTACAGCTTGATCTGTAGACAGTTTTGACTTCCTACAACATTACCAGACTATTTTTTTTTTGTGTACGATTGTATATTAGTTGCTGCCTGTTACATCAGTTTGAGAAGGAGATAGCGCATTGCAACGTCCATCAGCCAAGTATACAGTATCTTAGCTTTCTGTCGTTATTTTATTACAAATAAAAATTAACACATTAAAAATGATCGGATTATTAATAAAAGTTAAATCACATATTCGTGCTATTTATTCATCATTTATAAGGTATTTTTCGGATTTGAAATTGATTGTCTGAAAAATATACTTATTATATGAAAACCAGCCATATAATTCTTTAGTAAGCTTTTGTCCTAATTCACAATTCGGTTCAGCACTCGTCTAATACCAATTGAATTATCATACGGTACCTGTAAAGTAAAACAATAAATTATACAATGTGTTAAATAAATGATGTATAGGTACGTATTTACATACTACTTCAATTTGAAAAAGTACTCGTGCATCCACTCGAGTTTTTGTCAAATTTGGATCGCAATAGAATCGGAAACTTATCGTTAACGATTTAAATTAGTTGAATTGAAAAATCTATACGTTTCTCTAATATTTACAAAAAATCTTACCAAAAGACCGGCGACGTTTATCCAATAAAAACTCAGTCTTTCAGATTCTCTAAAGTAACCCTCAATGATATTGTTAAAAATAAGGGTTTCTCTTGTTTTATTCATAAAATCTGATTGACCCGACCATTCGAGATGATTGATCCATTCGAGCTGACCTAAAAAATTAAAAAAAGATCAAAATGTATATAATATAAAGATAAATTATTATAAACATTTTATTTTAAACGTGACATAAACAAGGTGAAATAGCGTAGTTTATAAAAAAAGTTGCTCGTTTGTAATCCGGACATCCAGATTAAGGTTTTTGTACTTCTTTAATATATTTGCATTTCATTTCACAATCAGTCTCACAATGGTGCGGCTGCGGAAAATATAGTGATTGCATCACAGATTATGCTCCGAAGTCTCGACTAATTTAAAGAATTTAGAGAAAATGCAACCTTTGTTCGTTAGTCAGTTTACTAACTTTTGTATAATTTCTTAAAATAATTAAAAGTTTTTTTTTCAAATGCATTATTATTAATATTTTATAAATAAATATATGTAAACTAGCTACTCGAACCGACTTTGCTCGGCTATATAACAGATTCCGTCGTAGGTACACGATTTGCTACTATTGGACGTGGCGTTATACCTATAGCACTCTTCGATAAATGGGCTATCTAATGCTGAAATTATTTCTCAAATCAATCCAGAAGTTCCTGAGATTAGCCCATTTAACCAAACGAACATACAAACGCTTCAACTTTATAATATTAGTATAGGTCTAAAGAAAGTAAAATAGGTAACTCTTACCTGGAGTGTTTGAAACTGCATCAAGATTACCGTTGTAAATACTAATACTTAAATTTGTGTTTTTTAGAATGTGTTCCACTGAAATTAAAAAAAATATATATATTAATTTTTTTTTTATTTGTCAAAAGTCCATTGGCCACATGAAAGTAAGCGGTCAGACTTATGACTAGTAGTAGTAGTATGTAAGTTTCGTTGATTGAGATAATCGATTGATGATTGTTTTTAATGTGTATTTTTTACTAGCGAAATACTTATATTTTCCACTTTCAATCGTAAAACGCCAACTGAAGGTGCTACAGAAGGTGCATCGATTACTATACCTATGCACATTACATAGATACATAGTTTATATACGCACTCAGCTCGTCTGCTGAATCTTGCTATTACGAGTATCCTTTAAAACAAAATCTATTTAATTAAATAGAAGCAATACCTTTGTCAACATTAGGTTTCATGTAAGTCTTTTTGAAAGCATGTATGGCATCATCTCGCCGTCCATCGTATTTAACGGAATCTTCAATGCCCAATGCTGGAGCCACAACGTTATCCATAAAATCATTCATATTATTTTTCATATTGAATTCGCTTTCAATGTAACTCATCTCCCCGAAGTAATCTAAAAGAATACTTACATCATTATTTGTCTTTTTACGATTATAAAATACATTGTAAATCAATTTTAAAAATAGTGAGTGAAGTAGAGTATATGAAGCTGATAAAATGAAAGTCAGTAAAAATAATAAATAAAAGTAACCTTGATTAGGCAGTCTCGTCATTTTTTCAACAATGTGATCTAAGTTTACAGCCACAGCTCCAGCGTTCTCATTGATAAAAGATCCAAGTGAAATGAAATGATTGAAAGCACTTTCATATTCTTCTGAGCTAACTAAGTCGGTAATTGTATTTGACAAATTTTTAATAGCTGCTCGACCTTTTTCATCTATGTAGCCCAGTTCTTCTAAATAGAAACCAAGTTTAGTAAGAACCAAGGCTGGCGAAACTATAGGATTCCCGAGTATAACTCCTTTAAAATTACCAGATATATCTTTTTCCTGAAATTAAAATATTGCCATGAGTAATAATTGAATGAATACTTATGCAACAAATTAAGATGAACAAAAAATTGATTTGGATTTTCAAGAGTAAATTTTTTGGAGTAAACGAATAATTGCATGAGGATAATATTTTTTTTAAGAGCCGAGATGGCCCAATGGTTACCACGCGTGCATCTTAACCGATGATTTCGGGTTCAAACCCAGGTAGGCACCAGTGAATTTTCAAGTGCTTAATTTGTGTTTATAATTCATCTCGTGCTTGGCGGTGAAGGAAAACAGTGAGGAAACCTTTCGTTGAAATTAGACACATGCGTCTAATTTCAACGAAATTCTGCCACATGTGTATTCCACCGCATTGGAGCAGCGTGGTGGAGTTTGCTCCAAACCTTCTCCTCAAAGGGAGAGGAGGCCTTAGCCCAGCAGTGGGAAATTTACAGGCTGCTAATACACAGCATACATTACGTATGTAAAATATATATTTTTTAAACTTACTTCCGATAATCTTATTGCCAATGAGAGGGCTAATTGAGAACCATCTCCTTGGCCACAAATATAAATTGGTGAATTGTTGTACTCTTCGTGGAGAGAATAAAATGACTGTAATGTTCTTAGTAAATGTTCGACTGAAAAGAAATATTATTATTATTTTAGTAGCAGAGATAGAATTACAGATAATAGATTCTCAGTTAGAAATTAACTTACCATTTTGTTCAATATCAGGAAAATCGTCGGTATTATTGGAAACGATTGAACTAAAACCAGTACCCAAAGGTGCATCAACGAATAGTAAATTATAATCGTTAACCTTTAACAATAAAACATAAATATATTAATATTTGTATAATGTTTTTTAATTTAGATTAAAACTTTCTAACAAGTAGTTGTCACCCATTCCACATCGCTTAAAGACATGGTCAATGTATGGGAGGTGCCAAGTATTTAGACAGTCAAGTGTTTAGAAATAAATATTTAAACAATTATTTTGAAGATAGTTCACAATAAATAGTACACAAGAAATTATAGGTTAACCCTTATTTGATATATAAAGCAACTGATTTTTTTTATTGATAAAAAAACGAAAATGGGCTTACAGTATGTAAGTGGTCACCATTATATGGGCATATACCTACATATACGCATTTTCACTGGAACAAATATTAACTATTATTTACTACGTAAATGCGTCGTCAATTATGGAATCTTTTACTTGTGCGTAAATACAACCACAATTACCAAGAAGTATTACCAGCAGAATATATTATATATTTTTGTATATCGAAATACGAACCCAGGAGTCGTTTCTTCTATTTATGTTATTGTCATACGGGCCAAACATTCCGAAGTTGGCTAAAAAACTTGGTGGTGTTCCAGTAGCTCCGTGTAACCACATCAATACAGGACGAGATGTTGGAGATGCAGAAAGTGTTGGGTAGAACCACCAAAACATATTTCCTTGGTCCGAGATTCTTGTATAAGCTGCCGTGTACTCGACATCTCCAATACCTTTTCCTTCCAATCCTAATAAATATTTGATTCACTGGTCAATAATGGTTTATAGTTATATACATAAACGTAATATACACATTATAGTATTGTATTATAAATAAACATATCAAAATAAATGCATGAGTTACGTATTGTTTCATAGAGTTCGTCAGCACGAAGTAACCACCAGATCAAAACACCTAAGCTAGCACCTAGTATAACTCCTAAAGTCACTAAAGTAATTATTATTTTTTTCGACATTTTTAGTTCGTAATATTTACTTTTAGGCTACTGACATTAATCTACCGATGTCACCATCGATAGATTAAACTCATATTGTTATTAATCATAAAAAATATCGTTTGTGAAGATATAAAAAGGAATTAAGATTGTACAACTGATATTTCATTACTATGCAACATATCATTTTGTTGATTAGATATTTTATGTCATACTTTATTTAATGCGTAAGTAAGATAAAACTAATAAGGTTCAGAGTTCTTAATATATATTTAAAATATTAAATTTTCGAGTTTAAGTAGTGCCAATAAATACACATTTAAAATTAAAATGTAATGCTGACTCATATTTCAATAAGGCCAATGGGATTAGAAAGAATGAACATTTTGATCCCCCAAATTAGGCGAACTTTGAGTAGCAATATTTAAATTCAACATATCGATCATAAAATGCGTAGACACTCGAACTTTTTGCTCTCAGCGTTTACTCAAGGCGCCCTAAAATATGCTTCTTACATCACTAATTGCTCGATATAAGATTTAATTGAAAGTATATAATTGAACATAATGTAATATAGAATAGAAAGTGTCTTAATTTGAATTGATTCATTACCGAAGATAGACCTGAATGTGTTGGAATAGATTTCTCAACTTATATTCATCAAGTAAATAAAAATTATTGTAGAAAAAAATAGCCTCGAGACTTGTATTGCTTGATGTAATCTGAGTAAGTGAGCCTTCGTACCGCTATCTACATATTTCCGCTGTCTTTCCGCTCAGTAATATATTGTAGTTAGTTTGTATACGCGTATTTAGATTTAATGAAGTCTCACAAAATTAAATAACAATGGAAATATTTTTCCAGTTCCGTATATGTGTTTTGTAACAAGACGAGACAAATAAATTGCGAGGTCTATTTAATGCATAATGATTTATTTATATAATAATATTCGAATGAATGGAATAAAAAAAGAATCAGATTTATACTATTTAATAACAAATACATCAACCGAATGTCGTCATGTCACGAAGAAAGGCATTGCTTCCTTCTGGGTTGTCTCGTGGAACCTGCAATAGAAATAAAAATTATATACAAAGCATTGCATTGTAAGCGAAAAGTTTAATTGACTAAAGTCACAGTTATGACCATAACTAGATTATTTTTGTAAATGCAATTATAATTAATATATTTGATGTAAGAACTACTGCGATGCGATTATGCTCTTCAAAAATCAGTGATCCAAAAGTTTGATTTACTGGGCGATGTTGTCTTGCATGCGAAAAATGGGATTTTGAACTAGACTAAATGTGTAGCTTGTGCAATTGTTGACCTGCTTAAGCTGAGTCTGAACGTTATGATTGATTGTCCGTATAAACTGTCGACCAGACTGACTATAATATTTTGATGTATCTGCGAATCCTATTATTCTGGGTACAATGCTGATTTGTTTAACGCCACTATCGCGGCTATCAAAACTCTGCGAGGTTTTGCAAAAACTGCGTCAATTTCCTGAAGCATTATGGATTCAGTTTCGTGTTTCGTTGTTTGTTAAATTTTTGTTTGTAGTTTTAACGGCAGCTGAGAACGAGCGTGTATAGACAGGACTTAAGAGTGGAATGATCATATTTTGACTTGATGATTTTGATTGATTTTAATATTTCTTTTTGTGTGTTTTTTTTATTATCAATCATTCAATCAGATTCAAATACCGCTTCTACATCACTTTCCATTCGGTAGTATATTTGTTTACTCACGCTGTGTCCAGCCATATTTATCCAGAAAAATCTAAATTTGCCGTAGGACTTGTAGTAGCCTTCAAGCCGATTGTTCTCCCAGATCGGCAGCCGAGGTGCGTTTTTATATCCGTCAGCTCCCGGCCAGTTAAGACGATCAACCCATAACATTTGTCCTGGAAAATAGTAAAGGGTGTCAATATATGATGTTTTGTCATATGTAAGATGTTTGTGTTGTGCTACCTGAGGAATCTTACTGGTAACCAAAATTTTAAATAGCTTGATTTGTTCAAAATTATTACATAATATATGGTTTTTTTTTATTACCTAATCGCTTTGAAAAGAAACAGTTGTAACTTTTTAAGTTAAGAATACCAATAACATCATATACCAGTAAGTATCCTAGAATATTGAAATTTTTTAAGGCAAATTGTTGTTATTATATAGGTATTGTCTAAGTCTGTAAACAGTTTACTGTTCTATTTACTGTTCTATTTCGCCCGTTTAAGAGACCTTATGGAGCTTTATTTATTAATAGGTATATTATATAAAAACAACATTAAATTCACGCTTGTCATGTCAATTATTTAAATTTAAAGCTGGTGACACTGCGAAACGATAGTTGCGCTTATATAATAATACTAAATTATTATCAAAGCGCGATTTGTCTTCTGCTATAAGTTATACGAGTACGTTTATTAGTTTAGTAGTTTTTTTTTTCACTTAGACATTAAAGAAAAAACAGTCTCATTTATAGCAATAATTATATGTATTTATAACAGTGGTACTATTTATTTTCGCTGAGAAAGAGAATCATCGATCTGATTTTGACCAATTAAAGTACAGTCTAATAATAATATATAAAATATTACTTACCAGGAGTATCACAGATTAAGTCAAGATTACCGTTGTATTTAGTGATAATAATATCTGTTTCGTTAAGGAGTTTTTCGACTGGAAAACAAAGAAAGTTTAAATAATATTTATGTATCTGGAATTTGTAGTTTGTATAATTTTTACATAAGACAAAACACATTATCTGCCTTGATTTTCATGAAGGATAATATATATATATACAATTTTGTATGATTTCGGTAAGCGGACGGGCGAATGGTAAGCGAAAGGCGTTGTAAGAATGCGCCACCTACGTTTACAACTATGATAAATATTCCTTGTGCCTGTAGTTACCCTGTCTCATTCACCCTTTGGTCTTTGGTCTGTTGGATAATCTCCGTTGGAGAAAAGTCAACGTAACCAAAATCGATAAAGATGATTGCCCATTATATTAATCATCAACTTTTAAATTATTTCGATGACGTCCATTTTACGAATATTTTAAATGATCTTTTTTTAATAAATAATCTAATCTCGGAAATCGGTAAGTGATATAGATACCAAGTGAAATTTAGATATTTTATCTTTTATGAAATAACAATTGTTATATGTATATTAGTGAGAAAGGGTAACTGCTTAGTTTTGTGGTCCTCTGTAGAGTTTTCTTATTAAAACAGTTCTAGTTTTACTGAACGTAATTTGAATGAAATTAAACAAATATTTTTGTTTTTGAATGTTACATAATATTTGTATTAAATAGTAATACGTAGACTCTTTTTTAAAGTATTATTTACAGTGTTATTATTCGATTAAAATATTATATTTTTCAAATATATCCATAATATATTTTGGAAAGGAAAATGATTTTTCATTATTCGCCTTTTCATCTGTTTGTATTATATTTTATAAGTGATTCAATTCATTGAGTCAAATGTCATTTTGCAAGATAAAATAAATGTAAAGCTACCAGGAATGTAAATCCTACTGAAATTAATTGTCAAGAGACTCATAGCGAAAAGTTTTTCATTTATCATTTATACATATTTGAATGAACTCAAAAAAAATAAAAATAATAAATAGGTCATCGATATAAATTTGCAATATAAAAAAGTTCATAGTTACCGCCGTCAGTAACCGGCTTCATAAAGTCTTCTCTTAAGTGATTGAACACCACATTTGAAAGGGAGCCCCATGTAATATTTCTGTCAATATTCAACCACTCTTTAACTTTTGTATTCATTAGCTCGTTAAGGTTCCACTCTTGACTACGAGGCGACGTGTAGTGTCCGTCACGAATCATCATGTCTCTTGCAAATTCTAGATAAAATTTGTACATATAGAAACCTACATACGAAAAATATAAGAAAAATTTTACTCTAGTAAAAAAAAAAACCAGTAAAATGTAATATTACCGTAATCATTTTGAAAAGTATCCGGCCAAGTAGTCCTCATTTTAGTCAGTATATTATAAAAATCAACATTTGTCGTTCTCCTAAACACGGCTCGCTGGGTTGCTGCCCATTGCGACGTGGATTCGTAGTATTGTTTTTCATCAAAAAGACGTTTGGCTTCCATAGCATTTCTTTGTATGTCTTCGTATCCTGCTTGGTCAACGAGGCCAGCTGCGAGGAGCAGAGGTCCCCAAGTTAGTGTAGCATCGACTGGTGAGATCCATGCGTTACCCATAGCGATACCTCGCAAATTTGATCTAATTGAACCGGCTAATTCCGCCTGTTAGGACATCATTTCCGGATGTTAGCAAACAAGTCACATATTTAATTTATTCTCGAACCTTAATGGTAATGTCACAGAATTCTCATACAATATTATGCGAAGTGATTTACAGGATGCTAAATAAGTGTATACATTATAATGTGTTTCAGGTTTTAGAGTCCCGTAGTTAAAACCCGTATATTTTTTTCATGTCTGAGAGTGTCAGTTTAGTATTAAATAAATAGTTATTAAAGTAGCAGAACAAATATGGAGTATGATATTTATCCAATAGAGAAATATTGTGTATATTTTCGTTGATGTGTATTTTTTATGACCGGAACCCTACCGATTCTTTACTGGAACTTGACTTGCTAATATTAGTTTATTTTACTGTTTAACAACTTTTTGTCATATACGCTTTGTTTCATGACGTCTACCATTTCGAGTCTATTCGATTTGAATGTAAATATTCCACTTTGTAAGTACTTTTAACGTAAGTACCTAATATTAGTAACACCCTGTAAATGTCCCACTGGGCTAAGGCCGCCTCTCCCTTTTGAGGAGAACGTAAAAAGTAATGATTAATGCTAAAAAAGGTACGTGAGTATTGTTAAATGCAAATTACATTAAAAAGAGGCATTTGAAAATATTACATGTTTTAACTTTATATTTTAGTATTCATTGGTAAGATTAAAAATTATTCACTCTTCTTATCTTTGATTTAATGAAAACAATAGTAATATGTTGTATTTATTAAGTATTTAAATTTGTGTACATACCTATTTTACCTTTGTTAAGTCTTTTAACGAGTAATCATATTACTCGTTAAAAAAATTTCATGCAAATATTTAAATAATTAAAGATAATCTTTTTTAATATATAGAACTTCAAATAAGTGTTAAAATAATAAAATATCATTCAATATTCATACGATACGATATATATGTGGTTATTATGAGTAACTATTTCAGCAATATAGTTTTTTGTATTAATATTTGCTGAAGTCCTCAATGTCAATAACTCTTATGTAAATAAATGAATATTACAGTTTGAATCTGTTTCAAATCGCCGTCAGATTATTAATACATATAATATATCATACATATGTTTTTTGCGTCTTGTGTGAAAACATGAATACAAAACAAATCCTGAATAATGTACGTATTCTAAATTATTAAAAGGGTAATTTAATAAGTACCTCACGCATTCGGATACCCATGTCAATTGCCATTTTCCCTCCGTACGATTGTCCGTAAATGTAAAGTGGAACTCCTTCAAATTCAGGATTAGCTCGATAGAACCCTCGCATCAGTTCAACAAAGTCCAAAGCTGTAATATAATGGGACGTACGGACATTTGTATGTGTTTTCTTATGAACATAATTATCTTTATTTTCTTTATTATATATAAATGTAAATGGTAGGGCTTCGTTCAAGCTACACAGGGTAGGTAGCACTCATTATACAAACGTGAGTAAAATTAAGAAGCTGAATAAGCCAGTATAAATACAGCTTCTGTTCCTTATGAACACAGCCTCGGTGCCGCGTTAGTGATGTAAGGAATGCGTATTATTTCTTATAGCGCCAATGTATTCATAGAACGCTAATGCGTTGATCTATTTACCATCGGATGATCCATTTTTAGTAAACCTACTTATTTTGTAAAAAAGAACCTCTTTATTTTTATAATTAAGTTTTCGTCACAAAAGTGGCCCGAAAGAGTTCGCTAAAGCGCTAAGGCTGTCTGCACGCTTTTAACCTGCAGTGCTATGACTATTAAAATATAAAATTTGGGTGCAATAAAATTATATACATATATATAAGAAGAAGTACCTATCTCATCGTTAGTTTTTGTCAAATATTTCAAATCGTCGACGTAACTGAATCCCGTGCCTACGGGATTGTCAATAAAAAGAACATTGAAATTCTTAACCTGAAACAAAATTACAGTTGTTAAATCTTTTAAAATTAGCTAATATTTTATGGATATTATGAAACAATAAATTGTGGTTTGTTTTATTGTATCGTTTTGCCACTAGGAGCAAATGTGTTTGTAGCATTTAGCTAAATTGAACCGTGTTCATAACATTATGTAGCTTAGTGGTTAATGTCACAAAATATTTATCTATTATAAATCTTAATAGTTTAATAACATTTATAAAACGGTATAATTATAAAAATAATACGATTAGGTGGATTTAAATTCATTTAAAAGATTTGTTGACATGTTAAGTAAAAGCTTATTAAAATATTATATTAATATAAATTAGCTGTTTGTTTTTTTTAAATGACATAAAAAATCATCCTTAGTAAGTTGCACCAGTAGTTTTCATTAATTAGACACATATATGATCTACAAATCTTTCACAAAAATAACTGTTATTGTCCATAAAAACATTCTATGATATACGGCCCTCGCCGCCTAGATTACTACAACATATTATAATATGCCATTAGATACCAGATTTGGTGTGAATTCGTAAAAACTAAACGAAAAAAAAAAAACATACGTAAAGCAAATAATTATAAATATTTTTTAATCGTTTGTACCACGTACCCAAGTATAATTTCTTTCTTGAAGCGATAGATCTAGAGGTCCAAGTATTTCGAAATTTCCAATTCCAGTAGAAGAACCCCCAGGACCACCTTGTAGCCACACAATGAGTGGTCTTTCTGTGTGATTTGTTACATTTGCAGTTGTATGGAAAAGCCAATAAAACATGTGGGCCCCTTCACGGACGGTTACATACCCAAAGTCTTGCTTAAAGTTTTCGAATTGAGCTGAAAAATAATTAAAACATGAATACGCATTATGTGAGAATCATACAAATCTGGTTTATCTGGGAAAATCGTCTCTTTTCGTAAATTCTATTTTAAACAAACATTGCCGATGACATTCGAAGCTTCCTTTCTTAACTCCAACGCAAACTTACTTCCCGATTAACCGACGCCGTGATTAAACAACTAATTGTTTCTTATTCGAAAAGTATGGGTTTCGGACTATATTTAAAATTTATATTTATATATATATTTATTTAACACGATACGCGTTTATGAATAGCTTTATTATATAATTAAGAAAACGTAGGTACTTAATGGCAAATATTTAGTCTATATCACATTATTCAAATAACCATCTATCGTATCGGGTGTACATAGGAGAGCATTATATTCACCACGCTTTACCTGATGTTTTTCATGTTAGTTATTAAATTGTTATAGAAAATATACTAGGAAGCAAACAAAACGGCAAAAGTATTCGTCATTAAATTAATTGGAATGCACGGTAGTTTCGCAGAGCTTCCGAACACTATTCAAAATCCGGAACTACCTTGAAGAAGTACCATCGGCATTTGAAATACTTAAATTAAGAGAATTAATAAAAAAATACTCGTGGATTTTATCAAAGATTTTTAGTTTAGAAGAGAAGTGTAGTACATCAGTTCGTAGACAAAACAATTCCATTAAATAGTACATGGGCTTCGAACAAATATTACGAGAATATAGAATTTATTTAGAAAACATTTAAGGATTCAATTGCACTTTTTACCTTTATTTCATCCACTGAACTGATGTAGATATAATAATTTCTAGAGACTAGGGTGCCAATATCCCTGATTTGAAAGCAGTTTAAATTTTGAGACAAACATATCATAAACATATTGCTAGTAAAAAAATAGAAATATATCCTGCCAAGTCTCTTTCACTAGTTTTTTCTCAGGTCTGAGGTGCTCCTTTTTAACCCGGTAGCACAACTTTGACAGTCAATAAGGAATTGTAATTGTGCAATTTAATAAATTAATTTGAATTAGACTGTTAAAAAACTTGCTTAACTATAAGGATTTTATTTAACTGTGTGTCAAATGATATATATTTGTATATTATTTAATAGTTTATGCACTACATGTTAAATAAGTTGAATGTAAGTTATATTTAGGCATTTTATTGAATTATATATTAAATAAAATCTATTTAAATATTAATTTACATGTGTTGTAAACTGTCATTCTACTTAGTATACGCTGTACATCATTTTATAAATCATGTAATAACGCATCAATAAGTTTAAGTAATGAAATCTCACCATGTACATGTTTTCCTGATATTATTGTAATTAACAACAAACACAAAATCATATTTTAGTGAGTTCGTTCCAATTGTGGAACGCTTCAATTATTTTTTAAACTAAACTAATAATTGTTACCTAACGATACAGAAGTGATATCATTTATCTATTTCCGAGATTAGATTATTTATTAAAAAAGATAATTTAAAATAGGCATTGTGTGGAATGGACGTCATTAAAATAATTAAAAAGTTGACGATTAATCTTTATCCGATTTTGGTTACGGTGATTTTTTTCAACGGAGATTATCCAACAGGCCAAGGGATAAGTATTCGTACTTATAATTTTATAGTGTACTTTGCGGAAACATGCTTAGGTATAATATGCGTCGAGATTTCGTCCAAAAAATTTTAAATTCTACGTATAAGTCCTACGTCTAATGTGATTTGTATATTATATTTGTAATGAAGAAGAGGAATATAAACTATGGTGAAAAAAAAAATGAAATGAAACGTTTATAACAATATAATGATTAATAATATAAATAAGTTATTAATACTAACGAACATAATATTATCAATAAAAATGTAAGTAACCGATAGCTGATACACAAATTATGACAGTAAGATAATAATAATAACAATAATGTTTATTTCATCAATAACCAACACAGTACAATAACATCACAAAGGTTGACTTCTTCTTTTGAGTGCCATGAACTCCCGTTCGAGAAGAAGTCGCTCTTCCTTAACACACTCATACTTTAATTCAAAGTTATAAGATGAAACAATATAGAATTACAAAATACTAATGAAAATAGTTAATGGTAGTAACGCGCGCATGTGTGTGTTGTCTCTCTGTGTGTGTGTGTGTGTGTGTGTGTGTGCGTGTGCGTGTGCGTGTGAGAGTAAATCAGTTTCGGTGTAAAGGTTCTGAGTTGAAAACCTACGCTTTTTGAAATAAGCTACCTTAAGTAGTGCCCTCTGTGCTCTTTCTATCTGAATTAATTTGCTTTTGGCTGCCCCACCCCATACTGTTATGCAATAGATGGAGACAGATTGGCCAAAGCAGTATAAATTTGACTTCATGATGACTGCTTTAATACTATTAAGCGATAGACGCTGTAAAAGACAACTAAATCAATATCATATATGTTAAGAGCGTTATGTAGGTACACAAGAGTCATACATAAGAATTCAATCACTTTTTCATACTGTTTACACGCAAGTAGCACACAAAGATAGTCATTCCTTTATCAGCATTTGGTGTACCTGCGCCTCCGATTTGATGCATACAACCGGTGAGGTTTCCGTATGCGGTCCAACAAAACTTATAATTAGCTGACTTGGCTAGATCTCTGGCAAGGTAGTACAGGCGAGCGCCCTTCGTTGTCAACAGTTCTCACACGAATATCGGCGTATCCTCTGATGTGTGAAAACCTAGGTGCTTAGCACATAATTTTCCTTTTGTTTTGGTGTTAAAAACTTTACTCAGTCGCAGAACATCCGATCCTCCTTCTTTCCTCGAATACGGTAAATATCCTTTACGTCTTCCCTTTTCAAATTACACCCAATCGAAGAAGATAAACACTGGACCATATCCAACATATCGCTCTTGGTTTCACTATGTTTTTTAGGAACATTCTTTACTTCAAAATTTTGTTTTCGGTATGCTTTTTGTAAGTTTCAATTTTGTTTTCTAATAAGTAAATTTGCTCGTTTCCCTCCTTACATTCAGCCTCAAGTTGTAATAATTTGTTGTTTAAATCCTGGTACTGAGACGATAATAAACTAATTGCATTTTCGACGTTTGAGGTAGAATTTTTGATTTCCACTAATGTTGTAGCAAAATTTTTTGTATCTTGTTTCTGTTCAGAAAAAACGATCTAATCATATCTCTAATTTCGAGTTTAAAAGTGTAAAAATCATCTGTAGTAACGGCTTTTGTGCGTGCAAAAACAAACGGTGGCGTTATATCGCCGTCGTCTTCCGCACCACAAACTGACATGTCGGCATCCTGATTCATTGTACTAGGCTAGTATAAATGTACAAGAGGCAAACGCACGCAATGAGTACTCTCACGCACGTATGTTAGAACAGGATAGCTAATGTGACGCAGGGTCGCAGCACGATCAGTCACACACGTGTTAAGTATGCTATAGAGTAAAAGAGACAAATAGCACTTACGCGTATATTCGCTTCCTTCCAACACGGTAGTACGAGTGCGGCTTAAGCGCAGCTTGTATGTGGTAGTGCACTGCGTTGAGTTTGTATATCGTCTAAATCGTTCTGCGTTCCTAATATTTACACTTTATTTAATTTCACAAATTAAAATTTTATTTTATTATTTAAATGTTGTACGGAGTAGTAGACCCGTTCGCTTCGTAAGCGGTCCGAGGGGGAAGAGTAAGAATAAATAATGATTAGTTATTATATTTGCAATTGACTCGAACAGTTAAAAATTAAATTAAATTGGTTTCTCTAACATTAGTGTTTATAATTATAAATATTGAAACGGTTTAAAAAATATAATTAATTTCCTTATATAAATCTACGTCACATATTGAATTATTTATCAATCATTTTGTTCCTTAACTTCCCATTAGAAAAAACCCGTTTAATTTAAAGTTTTTTATGAACATCGCAAATCATAAGTAATTGATTATAGAGAGTAGAATAATATGATTATATTATTTAAATGAATATTTGAGTCACGTTTCTATAGATAGATACTATGTAATAGGAATTAAAAGGCTTTTTCTGAAAGCAAGAATCAAGAATTAAGAAGTTTAACTATCGAATTTAGTTACGATTTACTGAATAAATTCTCGTTATATCGTCGGCTCACTGCAAAAACTTATTAAGTGACGAAAACAAAACTTTTAGAAAAGCAATTAATAACTTTGCATTAAATTCTCTAAATTGTTATATTCGTAACTGTCAAAGCTATAAAAAAGTTGAACATAGTTGAATAGATAGATAGATTACTTTATTAATTTATTGGAGTAATAAAAAATATAACTTTTTATTTTTAACTTTATAGCTAAATACTTTTATTAATGATTTAGTGTCCTGTAAACTTTGAACGAAATTAGAATAAAGGATTAGTTAAAATACTTCTATATTTATTATTATTATAATACAGAAATAATTAATTAATTATTTAGGTCTTTGACTAGACCTGAGATTTTTTTAGTTAAAAACTGATGAAGTCCTTTTTCATATTTGAAGCAAAGTTGAAATCTAAATCAGTCCAGCCATTTCACATTCAATAAAAAGTTCTAGTACTGCTTCCACCATTGGTCACGTTGAACTTGCATTTCGAATCTATTTATCAATTAAATTGGGTGCATTTGAGCATTAAAAATATTTCAATATCATAACGATTTAAATATCTTCTCTTACAGCGCTGACGTATATGGGCCATGGTGAATACTTACCATCAGGTCTTACATTTGCCCGTCCACAGGAATAAAAAAACATTAAAGTATTTATATTAACAGCGCAAGATAAACCAGCCGTTATGAAAATACTTTTATTTTTTGGACTATAAATTTCAACCAGACTTAGTTTTAGTATTTTGGTCACAACGCTCTAAAGCTCAAAAGCATGGAAACCGATTATTACCGAAAGATTGCGCCTTCAAACCCAGTTCGGGCACCACTTAATTGTACGTGCATAATTTATAATACCATGGGATGTAATCGTTGGCATTGAAAGAAAACATAGTGATTACCCTGCACATGTCCAACGATGTTCTGACATATGTGTATACACTAATCCACATTGGAACAGCGTGTTAGCATAAGCTTTAGCCCAGCAGTGGGTTAAAATCAAAATATACTTTATTCAAGTACGCTTTTATAAGCACTTTTGAATCGTTATTTAACAAACTATATTAAGTAAAGCTACCACCGGTTCGGAATATAGATTCTACCGAGAAGAACCGGCATGAAACTCAGTAGTTACTTTTTTTCAACATCTAAAAATGCAGTTATTAAATACTATTATATATGTATGTCATGTCTCCTCCCTGGAAGTCAACAAGCATTAACTGCACGTTATTTTATCATCTATATAATCTTGTATCGAATAATACGCCTTCCTTACCAATGTATTTTTTACAAATGATTTGAATTTATGAAACGGCAAAGTTAAAACATTTATTACATTAGTCATTAGTCGTATTTATTACTTTCTGCAATATTTACCATGTCTTTATGATATTTTATTTATATTGAATTAAAGTGATTAATTAATCAAAATACGCTGTATTATAACTTATATTTATGTATACTATTTGTAATATAATACAGTACTGTTCGTCTGTTCTATATTTGTCAATGTTATCTTTCTCGGTATGTTTTTTATTTTTGTTTAGTTTACTAAAATTAATTAGTGTTTTAGTAATTGGAGAATTATAAGAAATTTTGTTATTATAGGAGTGAATAACTCACTTGTTCAATAAACAATATTTATATATGTACAGTTTATGATACAGGTAGACCGACGAGCAAATAAGCCACTTGTTGGTAAGTGGTCACCACCGTCCATAGAAATTGGCGTTGTAGGAAATATTAACCAATTCTTACATCGCCAATGTGTCAGCAAGCTTGGGAATTCATATGTTGTAACTCATTGTGCCTGTACTTATACTGGCTTACTCACCATTCATACCAGAACTCAACAATATGTAGGTATTGTTGTTTCATGAAGACTATTCGAGAGGATGGTACTTATAAAAAACAAAGCCCTACCAACAAGTAGAGTTAATAGTAGGTACTTTGAAAATTTGGTCAGTAATATTTTGCTATCAATTCATCCTCCAAAATAGTTTTGTTAAGAATAAAAATCTCCATAAATTATTATAATTTTGCATTTACTATGATTAACTAATGTGTATTTCTTGGTAATTTTCATTCAAAACAAATTGTCAGTAGCTCTTAGTTGGCAAATTGGCGTCCATTCTATTGTATGATTGAAGGAAGAGAGTGCACTTATATTTGGGCACATGTACTTGTACTATTGTATATATTTATGCATTCGCTACCTATTTTTAATATTGATGGGTTTGGCGTTCATATTTAACAAGAGATCATATTCGATTTTCCATTATTTTCCTTTTAAAAATAAGTTTCTACTAACACAGCACAGCAATGCTTTCTATGAATAATTTAACTGCCATACAAGTATAACACCCTTACAGATGTTTTTCCGGATAGCCTTGGATTCCAATGTACCTACAGGACATTGGATGCCTCTTTCGTAGGGAATAAATCGTTTAGATTTATCTACAGAAACGACGTTGAAGGGAAAGGTGTGCGTCCAGTGTGCTTTCTCGGCTGAATTGTAACTTGGCCGGTTCCTAGTTCTTGGTCTTTTAACCGGTAATGATATCATCCGTAATTTGGTCTCAATATATGCGAAACGGAAACGAATGCAACTCTTGGGTAATCAAAACGTGGAAATTTATGAAAATATGGATTTCCAATAATGGGCGCTATTAAAACTTCTATCATGTGAATGTTCTATTTTATTCGACTATTGAAAATATATTAAAAATATATTAAATCTCATGGGAAAGCGACGTCGGATATCATCAGTCAAATATATAAAATTTATTAATGAAAAGTAGGGGTTATATGCTTGACATATCTGTATATCTTTGCGTCTGTCGTGGCTTTGTCTCAAACGGATGGACGGATTATGTTTTTTTTTTTTGATAGATGAGAGATATGCGATAGATTTGAGTGCTTTGCCATCGATAAAAATAAAACTACAAAGAACGAAATGTTTTAAATTTGTAATTTAACCTTGTAATATTAAATAGTTATGATGTATTTGACTAACTGCGTAATGTATATTACACAATATTACACGTAGTGTCGTCGGGGTTAAAGCATAGCGCGCCGTACATATTTATAGTATACTAGCTGGGCCCGCGACTTCGTGTGAATTTAACAAAAAAATTATTGTTGTAGCCTAAGTTACTCCCTATAACATCAGCTATGTGCCAATGAAAGTTCCTTCAAAATAGGTCCAGCCGTTCCAAAGATTAGCCGGAACAAACTGACAGACAAACAAAAATTTTAAAATATGTTATTTTGGTATATGTACCGTGTGACATATGCATTTAGTAAAAAGCGATTATTTTAATATTACAAACAGATATTCCAATTGTATTATATGTATAGATTTATTTCCAAATGCAAATGCACAGTGGTGTTACTCATGAATCAATTAAATATTTGAATAAAATATCATATTTACATTTGACTGGCGGTAATAATTACTTATTTCTAATCGAATACGTACTTATTTTATAAGTTAAATATATCTAACTATAATAATTTATAGTTACTATACTAATATTATAAATGCGAAAGTAACTCGGCCTGATACACTTTCACAGCCAACCCACTGGACAGAATTACATAAATTTGATTTCAGGTAAGCTTGAACCCCAAGGAAGGACATAAGCATACTTATTTATATTGAATACCTAATCGAACACCGAAACCACGGGCGGCAATTAGTGTTATATTTTTTTATATATAGGTTATTACGACAATGTATTCTGAGTTCAACTGTTTTTCATCAACAGTAACATTGAATATATCATTCGAAACAAGTAGCTATCGTTATAGGAGAGTATACTCATAATGGGCCGTAATAAGTGTCGTCAGATTAGGTTAAGGCACCAGAGAGTTTGTTTAAACTGTATAATTTTCTTTTGTTTTTAATTCAAATAAATACATTTAAATAGACTATCAGCTCTGTTTGTTTTATAAATTCTAGGGTACAGTTGACTCCTCGATTTAGATAAAGGTTTTATCTAGCACGTGAAAGCGATACACTTAAGAAATAAGTGTTTTCAATCTTTTGTTTTTCTTAATCTTGTCAGTTAAGTACGATTAGATTGAGATCATTCTTATGATTTCAGGACTTTATAGCTACTAAGGTTATAAACATTTATATATCTCAAACTGATATTTTACATGTAATGCAGTTATTATTTTACATGTATTTGCATTTCATATATTTAAAAGTTTAGAAACACTTCGTTGATTATTTGGTCTGTTAAGGTAAGATCAGACAGTTCATTGTCGTTCATTTTGCACTTTCACCCAAAGTGACATTTGCTTTACTAAAACAATGAAAAATAAATAAGTGATAAATTGATTAATTAATTAACCGAATCATCGATGTTAGACATGAATATTCACTCGAGTGCATGTTCTTCAGAGTGATTCGCCTTAAGATAGTTGATTAAAAAGTCGGTGGTGAGTAACGGATAACTATTATATATAAATAGACTCATTAGTGGCCAACGGCGTGAACAGAAGTCACGCAAACGGCATACACAATGATCTCACCTTACATTAGCAGCCTGTAAATTTCCCATTGCTAGGCAAAGGCCTCCTCTCCCTTTGAGGAGAAGGTTTGGAGCATATTCCACCACACTGCTCCAAATGCGTGCACCTTAACCGATGATTTCGAATTCAAAACCAGGCAGGCACCACTAAATTTTCATGTGCGTAATTTGTGTTTATAATTCATCTCGTGCTCTGCGGTGAAGGAAAACATCGTGAGGAAACCTGCATGTGTCTAATTTCAATGAAATTTTGACACATGTGCATTTCACCAACCCGAATTGGAGCAGCGTGGTGGAATATGTTCCAAGCCTTCTCCTCAAAGGGAGAGGAGGCCTTAGCCCAGCAGCGGGAAATTTACAGGCTGTTTATGTAATGTAATGTACAAAATATACCGATATGCCAAGTAAGTATGAAAAATTTGGTATGAAGTAAATTTGAACTTCAAGGAAGGAAATTTAATGCCTAAGACCTGACAAGCGACCCCTAAAAGGCGAGCGAAGCCGCGGGCGAAATCTAGTAGAACTTAAAACAAGTAAATTTGTAAAGTGTTATACATAAAAATTTAAAATATCCCCTGCCTATCTTAGTTAGAATATAATTTTAACTTTAATATTTAAATATCGGTTGGGCTTGTGATTTCGTCTAGTTAGTTAGGTTCCATATAACGTTGATTTTCTGTAATAGCCGTGTTATTTTAGAGCGTCCGGGATAATAAGTTCAATCGACTATAGAGGAGTCAAATAAAACCAGGTTTATCTTTTAAATACGTTTTTATATAAATATTTTGTTTAATTAATTTGAATAATAATAATCGAATGTATTATTCTAATGAATGTATCAGTGTGTATGTCTCTTTATATGTATGTATGTATGTATGTATGTATGTATGTATGTATGTATGTATGTATGTACGTATGTACGTACGTATGTATGTATGTATGTATGTATGTATGTATGTATGTATGTACGTATGTATGTACGTATGTACGTATGTA
Organism: Vanessa tameamea; assembly: GCF_037043105.1. NCBI lineage: Eukaryota > Metazoa > Arthropoda > Insecta > Lepidoptera > Nymphalidae > Vanessa > Vanessa tameamea. The sequence goes on along the minus strand of NC_087318.1, from coordinate 2,287,497 downwards.
CGTACGTATGTATGTACGTATGTACGTATGTACGTATGTACGTACGTATGAACGTACGTACGTATGTACGTATGTACGTACGTATGTATGTACGTATGTATGTACGTATGTATGTACGTATGTACGTATGTACGTACGTATGTATGTACGTATGTACGTATGTACGTATGTACGTACGTACGTATGAACGTACGTACGTATGTACGTATGTACGTACGTATGTATGTACGTATGTATGTACGTATGTATGTACGTACGTACGTATGTACGTATGTACGTATGTATGTACGTACGTATGTACGTATGTATGTACGTATGTACGTACGTACGTATGTACGTACGTACGTATGTACGTATGTACGTATGTACGTATGTACGTACGTATGTACGTATGTACGTACGTATGTACGTATGTACGTACGTATGTACGTATGTATACGTATACGTACGTATACATACGTACGTACATACTTAATTAATTTTGGTTTAAATTTAATATGTGTTTAATTGGGTCCACGGAGGGCTATATTGAACCCGGTAGGTGGCGTTCGGACAGGATTACAAAAATATACATATGTATATATATTAAAATAACATTAACTCATTTTCATAAAATACTATTAATCCGTTACAATCCGTTGTAGATCTTGCCCCAGAAAGGATGTATTGACTTGCTTGACAGCTTGACACTCGATGTATGTTATTATTATCATAAACATATCGTTACGCAATTGTAAGTTTTTAAATTTTGATATTTGCTTAGCGATTAACAGCAGCTGTTTACTGTATAAAACATAAAGAGGCTGGGTAATGTTTAGTTTAGGAAATCGGAATAGCAAATAAATGGGAAATTTAATTATTCCACGAGGTCATGGTTTTTGCAGTGGCTATTTTTATAATTGATATTTACGATTATTATATTTAGTAAAGTCCTTATTGTAATCAGGGAGCGAATTTTACTTATAATGGAAATGATACGTTTCCGATTCCATTCCGGTCCGACTTCGACTATTCCTCACAAAAAATAGCCTCAGCTTAATCGTAACTGAGGACTAATTCTACTCATTACGATACGATCCCGATTATATTCCGATTCAATTTTGACCAAGTCGCAACTGGATCATTGCGTTTTGTAGACTGAAAACGACTGAATGGCTGAGATTATGTATCGATTCAATTGCAAAAAATTATCACTTTGTAAGTAGAATTGGGGCCCAGTATCAGGCCACGCAATTGTTCTGAACATACATCCTACCACACACTTTTATTCTATTGCTTTTATTAGTGACCAGTGGGTCGCGCGCGAAACTTCGCGTTTATTCAAAAAAAAAAAAAATGGGAATTTCAAAACCTATGGCAGGTCTTGTTTTGATTTCATTTCGTTGTAAACTGCAAGTCACTCATCCCCATTTGGCGCCAAAATGATGAAAATTATTTAAATTATATTTTTTATGTCAAATAGTATACATTAGTTCAGTTAGTATTGGAGTTTGTCGATAGCAATTTATTTTAATTTTGTTTACGTTTTTCATTTTTTTTTCTACAGAAGTAGCATCGCTCTCTATACGGCCAGTAACTTTTTGCCGCTATCTAAAATTAAATCTTTGTTAAATTGTAACAATTTAGTAAGGTGCAATCAAAAATCCTCTTTTTTTTCTGCACATCTATGGCTACAGGAGTTCAAAATGAAACCATAATCGCTTTTTTATGTCCAGCAATTGTCCCATAATCACTGTCACTTACGCTATTAATATACGAGATTTTAACATTGTAACGACTCTAAACTACTGGTCCTAATCGCAAATAGTAAATGATAAATTGTATTTAGATGCAGAAAGCAATTAAAGTTATTGTTATTCATATATTTCTTTTAAATGAACATTTAAATTTATGTGACAGTTAATGTTAACTTTAACATTTATTTTTCCTATTTCTTTTAACAGAAAATGTGTACAGGATAATGATATAGATAGATAGAATTTTCTGTTACTTTAGAGGTATATAACTCTTATAAAATTTATTATTTATTTTACTTTTACTCAAAATATTCCTTAAAAAATGTAACAAACAAATAATTATTTTACTTCTAATTTAACAAATTTTAAAAATCAATTTTCCATCTTTGTTTATTTGTTAAACAGAATACGAAAATAACGTAAAGTAAATCAACTTTTGTAAAACATCATATTTCCATGCCATACCGTGCCATTCAATTTAAATACTTTTAGAAACTCATATTTTCATTTAATTTTCGTAAGAGATGCATGAAATACTACTAAGTGATATGTTTTAATGTGTATATTGTGTGTATCATAATTTATCTGAATACAAACGCTTTTTGATTAATTTATACATTTTAAATAAAACCATACACAATTGCGGATCACTAAAAGATAATCTTGTATTTTTTCGTTACATTAACTTATTATCCTAGACCTTATTTCGCTGTGTTATCATAAACAACTACATTTCAATACGCAAACCGTAAATTCAGTAAGACTCGGTTAGGTCGTCATTTAATTCACGCCTAGGTGTCATATTATTTTGTTAGTTAAATGATTTGTTCTGGTCCATGTCGTTCGACGTCATTTATCGCATTAGCGGTAAAGTACAATCTCACATGAGCACTGTGGAAACGCGGATTTTTTTTTATTCGATTGTTATCTCTAATCAAAACAGATCGTAAGAAGTCGTAGCTGGTTCATTCATAGCCGGCGGTCAAGAGGCACCGGTGTCTCGCCTGCTCCATTTAATTTTTATTCGCAAATTCTCCACGTTGTTGTAGTGCCAAGGACTGTTGTCGCGTATCTAGGAAGAATTACTCGAGCTAATATCGACTCTTATATTTTTTTTATCTTAGAATAACGTCGTTTTTCAAGTGAGACGCTTGACTCACTTTTTCGAGATGACTAAAATACCAGAAGCATTTTTGAAACAGGTATGTTTCTTTTAATGTATATTCTTTATATAAAAAATCCTCAATAATAATAGCTTATAATTACATAATTCTTATATTGTTTACTATATTAATACATATAAATACGAGTAAAATATTTAATTAAGAATTCGATACTGTAATGCAAGTAAGCATCATACATTTTGTTTTTTATATATAGTAATACGACTTGTAATTTTATTAATAATCGACGTACCATAATAATTTAAATAAACAAGTTCAGATTTAATTGTTATTTCGTTCTCAGGAAGCGTTTGTGTTTTACAGAAATCGTTTAAATAATAACGATCAGCGTCGTTACCGTCATTATTTTTTATCTTTTAATAAAATATTTTTTTTTTAATTAAGTGAGATACTAAAAAAACGCAAGGTGACATTATTTTTTTTTAAGTCGTTATCAAAGAAATTAGTATTAGTAAATAAGAAATGAATATTACCCATAGGAGAGAATAGGTATATACTTATATACATAAAAAAGGAAAGTCAAATTAATATATATACAATGAATTTAAACTACGTATAAGTAACTCATTATAATGTATCCATTTTTATTACTTTGTTTTTTTTTTTACATTCATCAGTAGGGTTATTCTGTAAGTCACCTTCTATTCTGTACTCACCGCGGAACTCGATCTTAAAATGTCTGGATGTGATATGCGACATTGACAATAATAATTATAAGTATGCATATGAAAATGCTGTATCACCGTCACTTGGCTCTCACCAACCTTCTCGAGTGAGATACGGAGTGAATTCGTAAAGAATCGCAATGCTAATCAAATTTTAGCAATTATTCTTTTGAAAGCGTATTGACGCTTGATTAAAAATATGGGTTTAATACAGTCTCATATTCTATTCTCTTCATTAAAAAAATAATTATGACAATTGTTTTTAATGTAGAAAGCTTTGACTTAGATATGTGAATGAATAGTTTTAGCAATTTTCCGGTTTTAATTGGACACTAGTCGATACTAAACTTGAATTGAAGTTTTAATTGTTCTACTTCTGTCTGTAAAAATGTCACGTTCATCATTTAATTCCCTAAAATTCATTTAAGTGTTAAATAGTGTAATTAATTTAATTTTTTATAACTACGACCTTATTTGGATGAAGAAAATTGCATTAAAAGAAAGATTTAAGCTCTGCTAAGCTAAACTGTTTTGTTCTTAAAATCCTTTTTAAGTATGTACACTAAAAATGTTATAGGAAATATTTATAATAAATTAAAAGACCTTCAGTGATGTAGGATGATTTAAAAGTGTAGGTAATCGAGTAAAATTCAAACTGTATTTGGTGGTAGGACTGTTCCCGTCTGGGAAGTCATAACATCTTCGTTCCCAAGGTTGGTGACGCCTTGGTGATATAAATTTTTAATATTCCTTAACAGTACCAATGTCTATGGGTAGTGGTGACCCCCCACCAATAGGTGTCCCGTTTGCTAATCCCTTTACTATTTTATTTTAACGAACGTGGTCAGAATTAAAAGGTAAGATTGTCTATTGATCTGTAGACGCATCCTGCTTATGATTAACAATACACGCAACGATCAAAATATTAAACTTAATAGCAAATATAATCAAAATAAGATAATTAATAATTTATTAATAATAAATTTTAACTAATTATAACATAGTTATTACGAATAAACTTATAACGTAATACAAGAAATAAAAAAAAATGTATTATAGGGTCAATTCAATCATTTCCCGCTTTGTTTTATAAAAAAGTAAAACGATTTCAATTTCCTGTTGCAATCAAATGTGTTTATGCCATGTACTGACTATCTAAACTAGCGCACCAAATGTTATTCTATTTTTAAAAAATCCAACAATTGCATGCATTTACTTGTACTTGGGAAAATGTATTATGTGTTTACGTGACTTTATCGTTGTCCATTCCATTTCGACTTTTATTTTACAACACTGCAGAGATTACATTCGTATTACAGTGACATAATAATAAAATGTTGATTTCCCTAGTAAAGCTAGTTGAATTGGCCTCTAAATACTATTGTATTTTTTTCCTTGATGAAACTCAAGGAAAAAAAATGTTTAAACATCATACAAAATTGCAAATATCTCCATTTCGTGTTTACAATTACAGTAAATCTGTTTATCAACTCGTCATGGAGATATACAATTATGTTTCGATGACAATAGATTTTAAATCACATTGTGAAGAAATTATAAACAATGGTCTTGTTTAATTTATTACTATATGGTTACAATTATGCACGGGACTGTACCGGGCCCGCGGGTTATATTCTTTCATATTGAAGTAATTAATTATCTTAAAAATATAAAACTTTTATTTTTATTAATATCGATCCGATTCGAAAGGTCAGTGATCCAGAGTAATTACAGGCACGAGGAACATAACGTCTATTTTTCCATGATTGATGATGGTAAATATTTCTTTTAGTGTCATCAGTCCCGTTTACTATTTGGTGGCCCATATGCCAGTCTGCCTACCTATGTTAAATAATATATACCTTCGAGTATTTTATCTTTTCGTTAGTGATAATTAGCTGATTGATATATTACGTCTTTTCTCTATATACTTCAGACTGAGCACAGATTTTATCGTAATAAGTAGTTCCGATAGTTTAAAGAGATACACATTCGCACTTACATATATATATATATATATATTTGCATATTTAAATATAATACTTATTTACAAAGAGTGATTCTAACAATATTACAAAGTATTTCCTACTACACGCAAAAACGAATGCGATTGCTTTGGCTGGCAAATGTATACCGGCTTGATTACGCAATCATGATTTAAGAGAAAAATAAAAGTATTTGAAATTATTTCAAGTAATAGTAGATAGCTTGGACTAAATTCTTTATCTTGATGATTCAGAACGAGATATAACGCATGTATTATACATGAATGGCCCACGACTGAGCTATTGAATTGGTATTTTGTCGGTCGCCCGATACGGCGTTTACTGAAATTACTAGATAGACTTCTTCCGTTGATCATGCGATGCGTGATTTACTTGCCTTTGTTTGCTTTTTAGAGATTTTTGTAGTTAGTCGCGTTTAAATTTTAGTTTTTTTTTTTTTTAGTATTTATTAATATGTAACATAATATGTCGCCTTGACGATAGTCAAAGAAAAAAAAATATAAATTCAAAAAATAAACCGATTTATTTCATTAAACAGTTTCGATGACATTATGAAACAATATTTTTTATCGATCGTTTTACTTAATAATTAAAAAATATTACGAAAATAACGAACCACATAAACACATCCAATGTGTAAATAATTATGAGATATATTATAACTCTTTAAATTGCATAAGCTACTGTCACTTTAGCAGAATCGACCAGTCAAAATGGGGGAGACTATTAACATAAACATAACATAATCAGCCTGTAAATTTTCCACTGCTGGGCTAAGGCCTCCTCTCCCTTTGAGGAGAAGGTTTGGAGCATATTCCACCACGCTGCTCCAATGCGGGTTGGTGGAATACACATGTGGCAGAATTTCGTTGAAATTAGATACATGCAGGTTTCCTCACGATGTTTTCCTTCACCGCCTAGCACGAGATGAATTATAAACACAAATTAAGCACATGAAAATTCAGTGGTGCCTGCCTGGGTTTGAACCCGAAATCATCGGTTAAGATGCACGCGTTCTAACCACTGGGCCATCTCGGCTCTTTAGAAAGTACATAAGGAATAGATATTGTAATAGCATCACTTTAAATCGTTTGGCTTGACTATAGTAGTTGTATTTATATACGCGTACGTAGTACGTACGTAGTATACACGCACAGAAACTTAAAATGACAGAAACTGAAAAGCGGCAATTGGAATAAGCGCTCTTAATATGATACTAGTGGGTCACCCGGTTTTGTTTTCATTTCATTTAATTGCAAACTGCAAGTTTCTCATCCACATTCGGCGCCGAAATGATAAACCTTATTTAAATATTTTTTTTATGTCAAATAGTATGCATTAATTCAGTTAGAATTGGAGATTGTCGATAAAAAATTACTTTAATTTTGTTTACATTTTTAATTTTTTTCCCAATACAGCCGTAGTAACTCTCTAACCTGCCAGCAACTTTATTCCGTTTTCTAAAATTAATTTTAATCATTTTAATAAATTGCAATTAAGAGTCTTCTTTATTTTTCTGCACATCTACGGCTGGAGTTCTTCAAAATGAGATCATAATCGGTTTTTATGTGCAGCTACCACCCACAATCACTGGGACAAAAATCGGCTTACGCAATTACTATTTATTTTGATAAGAATTGGACGAAATTTATCGATTATTATTTCCCATTTTCGAGATCTGTAAATTTATTTTTACTTACAATGCTTTCCTCGTTACTGTTGAATTTTTGGCATTGTTCGCTGGTATGGCACCCGGACTGCGCTAACATCATAAGCTGTCTCGAGAGAAACACGTGAACAAAGCAATGAGTCCTGATTTCATACACTAAAATAATATAAACTTTCGCACTTTCGTTTCCGTTATTTTTTTTCTTTTATTTGTTTAAATTTATGTTTATGTAAATTCTCCAGTATATTCCCAAATACCGATTTATCTCGTTAGAATACATTGTGAGTCGGTGGTATTTTCAGGTTAATTATGTCGATTTAAAAATGCTTTTAATCTAAATAAGAATGCTCTTATTCGGATTTAGATATTTTTTTTAGTGACACCTTCGAAATTAACAGTTTATTTGGACTTATACAGAATTATATTGATTCTATAAGAGCATAGTTTTAGTTTAACTGTATTAACATAGTATTATTAATTGACATACAATTGATCATCACGATGACTTAGTTTTTATGTTAACCATTTACATATAAACTAATATTACGAATACAAAAGTAACTATGTTAATTTTTCGCGACGTGACAGAATGTACCACTGCTGGGCTAAGGCTCCCTCTCCCTTCGAGGAGCAGGTTTCGAGCTAATACAACTACATTGCTCCAATCCGGATTGGTGTATACACATGTGGCAGAATTTCGTTGAAATTTGATATATGTTAACCTCTTCACAATGTTTTCTTTCGCCGCCGAGCACGAGATGAAATATACACATATTAAGCACAAGAATCTCAGCTCTATGGGATTCGACGTTACATACTGAGCCGGTATTAATAAAATTTAATTTTGTCTTCATTTTGTCATTAGTTTCTTTTTGACTTCAAGGAGGTGAAATTATCTACCGATTTAAAAAAAAAAAACCAAATCAAATGTGTTTTATTCAAATAAACTTCACAATTAAGCGTTTTTGATTAATCTTCAATATTTAAACACTACCAATAGTTAATAATTAGAATGTAGTAGACCTACTTACGATGACATATTTTATCAATAATATTATATATAAAGCTTAAGAGTTTGTTTATGTAATCTCAAAATCTTGAATTTGAAAATATTATACATTTATTGAGAAAGGTAAGAAATATAAACCATATGACATCACACTACGACACAGGGGGCGAAGCAATAACGTAATACATAGACGTAAACCGCACGGAGCAGCTGGTACATCTACATATGACGTGTTAATATAAAAAATATCGACCTTTCTTACATAGAAAGTTATTAAGAAGCTGATTATCGGCTTTAATTAGCGAAATAGTTAATCTTCTAATTAGATGACATAATTTAAAGATTAACTTTGAAAAAATGACAAAAACCAAGAGAAAAACTATAGCAACATCATATCATATAAAATCGGGGTAAATGATTTTGTTTAACGATTTTTATCACGTTTGCACTAGCGGCTGAAACCAATTAATTAATGTGGTTTTCTAGACCGGAAAAGAAGATCCACAATAATATCAGTTAAAGTAAGCAAGCCAGCACTGAATATCTTATTACGAAGCAAAAATGTCCCTGCACTGTTCAAAAAAATAACCATCATTTAAAAAAATTAAAGTATGTAGTTATTGAAAGAATTTATAAAATGGAAATGGAAAAAAAATAAAAAATTAGAAATTCGTTAATTAAAAAAATATTTTTTTTTGTTGCGGAGAAATTCACAAATAAAACGTCTACACTAAAGAGACTAGAGAACGACTGCATAGCTTAATGCCTTTTACCACCACCGCCATACGAATTAGCCTTAGACACCACACATCGTGTTTATCATAACGAGGTCTTGTCGTGTAAATCACCGTTGTACATTGTAAAAACTCATATTATAGGCCAGTCAATAAAGCCCGTGAATGTCAAGTAATTAGTATCATTATGATTTTTTGATATGTGGTTAGGGACGTTAAAATAATAACAAATTAAAATTTTCAACCCTCTGGGGTGAACGCTAGGGGGTTGAGATGGTGAAAAGCGTTTTTGCTTATAACTTTGTGAAAAAAATTGTTAGATGGTTGAAAATTGGACAGAAGGTGTAAATAATTATAACTTACCTTGTATTAAAATTTCAACCTTTTTTGTTTAGTGCAAAAAAAGTTATTAACAAAAAAGAATGTGTCATCACCAAGGCCGATAGATGTTACCCATCGAATTTTTTGACCCGATCGAGTGATCGACGTTTCGTTTAATAATGATATTTATGTATTAATAATAATGGCAATGGCAATTAGATAACGTAAATATCTTGCCCATTGTAATATCTACAACGATCCTTGTTCCAAAAACTCTCTCGACTAACTCAAAAGCCCTGCAAATGACCGCATCCACCATTCCACACTTATTCAGAAGGCCTTTCTTATTTAATTCTCAACACTTGCCGTGTCACACGTAAATTCTTGTCATGATCATATGCTAAATTCTATAAAAACTCAAAACTCAAATTACCCCTCTAAAATGGAGAAAAAAATTGGAAGAAGAAAAATAATAACAATTAATAATATACACAAAAGTCTTTGAGCTGATGAAGATAAAAAGGTTTTTAATTATGATACAATATTTTAATTATACCACGGTGATTGAGTTCACATTTTATCAATTACAAATTGGTACTTGGTTAATTCAATCCGGGTGAAGAAAAGTTCTTTGTTGACAGAAACGACCTTCGGCGCTTCGCTGACTCTTCAATTAAGCAATTATAATGAAATGCTTAGGTTTTGACATTGGTTTCCTAGACGGAACTGATGGCTTTGCTAACACAGTTTCTTTTTTTAATTTTCAAGTGCCAATATTAAAGGAATACAGCTTTGATTAAAATATAAATAAAATCATTAATAATACTTCCAAATATTTTTTAATATTGTAGTAATATTTTTGGAAATATATCGATTTATCACGATCTTTTTTCTTCGATAACTATTTTTTTACATCCCTAATTCCGTCTTACGTTTGCGACGCCATTGACGTCTGTCCGATGAAGTATCTTTAATGTAATCTTAGAATCTGAATCAACGATGAATTTGTTTCACATTTATGACTGACTATTTGTGGAGTGAAAATTTGAGATAAGGAAGAGTAGATAATGTCGGCTATTTTGTGCTTGAAGTTATAGGAAAAAGCAAAAATCTAACCTATGATTCCAAGTTCAAACCCAGGCAAACACCATTAAATTTGAATGTGCTTAATTTGTGTTTATAATTAATCTTGTGTCGGAGTGGGGGAAGGAAAACATTGTGAGGAAACCTACATATGCTGGGGATGTCACGTGTATCCACTAACCGATATTGGAGCAGCATCTTGGTACAGTAAGCTTCTTCTCTTCAAAAAGAAGAGGAGGCTTTAACCCAGTCGTGGGAAATTTATACACAATACTGTCTTTATAATTTAAATGTCCAGTTTGTGTATACAAAATATTTCGAGATCATGATTTAAGAGATAGGAGGTACAATGAAATTGCCATATTTTGAATTAATTTGTTTAGTTTTTATTTTTTTCTGACTGAGTCTTTTACATTGAACTTGACTCAAGGCTACGTTAGGATACCATATCTCCCAAGGTTGGTGGGGTATTGACATTGTAAGAGGACGGTGGTGACGTTTTAAAGTCAGATGGACCGTTTGTCAGTCTAACTATCTTTTTCTTTAAATAAATGTCATAGCGCTAATTAACTTTTAACTTTCAAAAAAACGGTAGTATGTAACGAGGTGGTACCAATAACTCGAAAACGACTTGACTAATGTAAAAGATAATACTTGATTCTATTAAGGTAAATCCATATTTGGGTAAAACGTAAGTTATAATAGACCTCGATTAGTCCAAGAACTTAAGTGATTATCATATTTCAACAGTCTGCATTTATCACCAAAAGTTTGAGCAAAATTTCAGCTCAATCATTGGCAAATTGTAGTTTAAAATACAGTAGTATATTTGACCCTACACATTTTACCCAATACTTCTAGTTTAAGTTAATAACAATATATATATTTTTTAAAAGTGCTGACTCCTGAGTATTACTGATAAAGGCCACTGTCGTTTATCACTGTCTAGAAATAAAGTCTAAATAAAAAGATTGAGGATGCTGGCGTGTGGGATTTTCTTGGAGATATCCTGTGACGTAACAACCACTGCTTATTTTTAAATTATTTCAGTTATGGCTCACCTTCGGCGCTTCACTCGCTTTCCTTATTATTGGCCTGGTCCGAGGATATTCAGCTTCCGCTATACCTTCAATAGAAAGTCTGGAACCAGATCTTATTCAGCACAGTGAACAAAAATCATGGATTGGTAAGTATCTAATTAATTTGTTCATCGCTTATCCGAACTAGAGGATGTCTCTGATTTTTGCAAGAGTGATTAAAGGATATGACAAGTTATGTGAATTAAAAACACTGTTTTTTTTGTGTAATGTATTTATATTTTATGATGCCATTATAGATTTCGTTGAAATTTAAAATATATTAACGAGTAAAACGAAACACAAATTTCAAGGCGAGTCTTATTGAAAACGACCTATTGAAGTATCAAAGTATGTGAGAATCGGCGTAATTGAATATTATGCTTTCATACGTAATTAGTCTATTTGACGATGATATTTGTTACTCTACAGGTGCGATACCACCATTAGGTGCCTTCCTGGGCAGTATGTGTTCCGGACCATTAATGCAACGTGCGGGCAGAAAACGAACTTTGCAACTGACTGCACCACTTTGGGCTGCCAGTTGGCTAATACTCGGATTTGCACCTAACTTTCCGCTCGTATTGTTGGGTCGTATCATGTCAGGCCTTTGCGTCGGCTTCGCTTTAGCGCCAGCTCAAGTATATGTGAGTATATTATTTATTGCAGTTTTTCAATATGTTAATCAAAGTGTGTAATATATTTAAGTAAACTTAACGCTCACGTTGTATTTATTCACTAACTTTAGTCTTAATATGATATTAAAATCAATTTATGATTTTCGTATTATGCGTGAATGTTTCTTGTAATACGACAAAATATAGCTAGTTGGTTTAGATTATTAATTATATTGAAAAAATGAAGGCTTATTATGAGACTCAGAGACTTGGACTCTAATAACGTTTTGTAAACCTTATACGACACAAGCTACAATATATGTAGTTAGAAGTAGTTACAGACGAGCTGAGAGAACGTTTCCTGAAGTCCAATTGGTGTTGACGCTTATTACAATAGAAACATAAACGCTTATGCAATATATGAACGGACACCCCTTTTGTTGTTGCTGCGTTAAAATACTTTAATTTAGTACAAACCTAATTTAATACAAAATTATAATACATGTGACAATACAGAAATAGACCTAAAGGTATTCAATGCAAGTGTGTCCACGATGGTTGAAGATATAAATTGATCATCCACGTTATAGCATATAAATAGTTTACACATAATTATGTTTCATATCTTGATAAAACATGTGCTGCAAAAGGATGCACAGCTGACAATAATAGATGTGTATGGATGGATATTGTACATATATACTTTAGTAATTTTTACAAGTATAGAATGATCTCTCTCTTTACAAAAGGAACAATTTTTTAGTCGTCACAAAAAGTTTATTTGATCACTTTGAAAAATAAATATTGCTAAAAAAGCATTTCGAACAGTTTCAAATAAGATGCCAAATATAATAATATAGAATTTTGAGATTGTTTGTATCCTACAAAACGATACAGTATTGGTAATACCCTTCTCCTATTCTGTTGTTTAAAAAATTATTATATATATTCACTTTTCGTTTAGAAGTTATTATAATTCGATTAGACGCTATTTCCGTGCTACGAGAAGGTCGGAGTCGTTGGAGAATTCATTGTTTTTTTGTCTCTAATATTTTGCGAACAAAAGATGATGTTGACTTCAAACGGCGTGCGTAACACCGTAATGACCATAATATTAAAATTTGATTATGATGGACATAGAATGTTGTCGTTAATGGTATTCAGTGGGAAGTTGACAACTCAAACCAATTTACAGCAAAACTATTTTTTTTTACATTATTAGCTAGAATACTCACAGGCTCACTGACACAAGTCAATTTTAGTCGATGTAACCGCATAAGTATTATCGACCTGTACAGATTATCAAACAGATTAAAGCAATAAAAGTCGATTCAATATAAGTTTGCTATATATAATTTAAATTTACATTTGCCTCAAACGTTTAGTTGAGCAACAGACGTTTCAAACAGTCTCAGCCATGTATGATTATTGTTTTTGTGTAATTCCTTATTTTAATTTATTAAGTTTATTTCTAGTACGTCAATAATATTTACGTAGGTTATAGATCTAAAGCAGATGTCAGTATAGTTAACAGTTCAACATTGTTACTTATAAGGAAGTCTGTGTTCATTAATAATTGCTCAGTGTAATACAAAACACATTTGCTTATAGCAATGTATAATTAATATTTATATCGTAAATAAAATATATTCAACCTCCAAAAGGCGTTTCGATTCAGTTTTACTTACATAACATATTTTTAGAAATAAACGCAATTCGATATTCTAATATAAAAAAGATTTGTCAAGAATACAATAGTGATTGTAATATTATGAAGTATTTTTATTGACTGTGGGTATTTTATTTTGCGGATTGGTGTTCTAATTATACACACATATTTAATAATGTGTAGGAATAAGAATGCTTTCTAATATGTGAAGTAAATGATATAAAATGTATGTGTATTTGAATTAAGAAATGACTTAATAAGTCTTGTTGTAAGGTAAGCGAATGCTGTGATCCTGAAATCCGTGGAAGGCTCGGATCTCTGCCTACACTGTCCATGTCACTGGGCATTCTAATCTCCTACTTGGCCGGTAACTGGCTGTCATGGAGACATCTGTCCTTCCTCTCCGCCTTGTTCTGTGGTAAATATGTATTTTATTACAAACAAAGATAAAGATTTAGTATAAGATAAATTAATTTGTTTTTTTTTTATTTTATTTTTTTTAATTAATTTCGACAGAAAAAGAACGAGATGGAATTTCTTTTAAATATTTATTCTATATATTATTATTTTAAATTTACATCAATTTTTTTTTTATTTGGTCGTGATTTAAATTACACGCGTAATGAAAATATAATACGCGAACATGTTGTCGTTGCGTTATTTATTTACTACATACAGATAAATAAACATCAAATAGTGTAGTTAACACTTTAATAAGCAACTTCACTATAATTTGCTGTACGCCAATTTGCGACATAATGACGCTTGTGGCTTTTTAGCGTTAACAATGTATGTATATATAAAAAATAAATATCTTATGTGAAATACCCGTGGGGGGGGGGGACAATTCTGCAAATGAATATACTAAGAAATTGTTACTTCATCGCAATTGAATCGAAATGTAATTATTGCAGTTTAGCCATTTTCTTATTCTACTTATACAACAATCCTAATGCGGTTCGGTCGAAGGTGAAACTTATTGTAATCGTTATACGTAGCAGAATAGGACCTCCGTTACGACTTAGCTGAGATTTAATTTTGTAAGGAATAGAAGAAGTTGGACCGGAATAGAGTCGGCAACGTAACGTTACCGTTATGAATTAGTAGAATGGACCATGTTACTCTTCATACTCGAGTATTCAAACGATTTTGATATTTAGTTATCTTCAAAATTGTTTGTTTTTCTTAATTAACTTCTTTTTTTTTAAATTATATTTAGATGTTACATCGTAATTGATCAATGATCATGATCAATAAAATAATTATATATATTAATGTCTTAAAAATCTTATTAGAAATAACAAAATAAAAATTATAAATAGCTCAGTATTGCGAAGTATTTGTATTGCGGAGAAAAGTAGCAAAATAGAGTAAATATACTTTAAAAGCATATTCCAGTTGAATGGCAATTCCGATTATCTTGGCAAAAAAATGAATTAGTCTTTTCACTAGTATCCGAGAAGAGGTGAAGTCTTGGAAATGCCTTTGCACTATTTATGATTTTGTAGTATAAACTAGCTGTGCCCGCGACTTATTGTTAAAAAGTTATTGTTGTAGCCTGAGTTACTCTTTATTACATCAGCTGCCTGTGAAAGTCCCGTTAAAGTCGGTCCAGCCGTTCCAGAGATTAGCCGAAACAAACAGAAATACAGACAAAAATTAAAAATAAAAGATATTTTGGTATATATCTTCTATACATATGCATTTAATAAAAAGCGGTTAATTTAATATTACAAACGGACACTCCAATTTTATTATATTTATTGATGTATTGAATGATAACTTTATTTATTCGGATTGTCATGTACTTCAGCTATACAATATATATAGATGAAATAGTTTTGATTTCCGAGATATTAGTCGCTTAGTTTGACGGTCAGTAGAACTATATTTTTATTTATTATAACGTAAATAACGTTATACCCAAATGTCACATAATGTAACTATAATACTTTTGAGTTATATAATTTTTATTATTCTTATAGTTATATATGACCTTAGATTATTTATATATATATAGATAGAATGTCGCATAACAAAACAACTAAAACAAACGGGCTAACTTTATTGTCCTGGTGTGCGTGATGGCTACGCTTTACATGTGCTAAACGTCATACTAGTGTGCATGTAGTTAACGGCCAACTGTTTGTTACTATTTCTTTCGACGCATTCTCCGCTATGACACTTTATCTAAAGATATAAGTAATCAAATCTCAAGACAGCTGTTCATAGTATTATATGTCGTGTATTTTGTGATATACTGTTAATTGGTTAATATGAATCAAATTTATGTTTTATTTCTTTTAGCGGCTTTATTTCTTGTTCTACTACCGTTACCTGAGTCTCCAATATGGTTGAGTTCAAGAGGCCTGGACAACACATCCGCGGTCAAGTGGTTGCAACTCTCCCAACATGCCATAGCTACCGTCAAAGAGGACGATCAAGAGTGAGTTTTGTTTGAATAATAACGTACATTAGTAATTTGATTGCTTGATTATACGTATATATTATGTCAATGCCAATGATCGTTAGGCCAATCTAACAAAATATTTATGAATACGAAGTAAGAAAACAAAATAAACAAAAATATATTTTTTTTTTAATATCGCGCTAAAATAAATTGATTATTATGTCAATCTGAAATAGTTTTTGAATTTATAAAAGGGCCTTAGATTATACTATATGTTATATTTATGATATAATGTTAATTAAGTCAGTTTAACTAGGGAATAATGTCACTTCGAAGGTTTCATAGACCGTACGGGACGTAACATTAATGGATAGGTTACATACGTTTAAAAACACACACACTGAAATTATGAGTATAATAATAAAATATTGTTTTATAAATATGTTAACTAAAAAATTGAGGTATATTTCTCAAATAAAAAAAAAATCCGACTAAGGTTTGTAGTATGAATATTACTTTCGGAGATTTAAACACTTGTATTAGCGATGTTCGATGTGTGATAAATTCCTTACGACAGACGGGGTGACATCTTAGCTTGTACTTAATCATATACTCAACTCTTCTGAAATGTTTTTTTTTTTTTTTAATATTTTTTTATTATGAAATAAAGTTATACTGCTCTATTTCTAGAAATATTATTGGTACCAAATTAATTAACTGCATAGAAGCAAGTGCTGTAAAGGCTACTTATATGTTGTTCCTATGGCATTATATTGCTTTGTATTATACATTCTACGAAAGACAAGAATTTTCATATAAAAAATCGGTTCAAATACAGGTAAGAGTTAGAACTTAAGTTCGCTGCACCGATAAATAATTATTGTATCATCTAATCAAACTATTGAAATGTACAGCACTAGATCGCTTATAGAGAACAGTTTTCTCGAGACAAAAACGTCGTTAGCGCCAGGAATTACGTGTTTCATTCATTCGTAATGTAACAAATTTGACAGATTGTAGGATGGCGTCGTCTTTAAATAAATAATTATTATTTCAATTGTGGCATTACGATATTATTAGCTAGGTATTCAATCATTTGAACAGTAATTTTACTTAATCGATTTTTGAATTGTTACCAAATAAATCCGGGTTAATACTTTGATTCGGATTTTCAAATTATTATTAGCGCCACTCCGTATGTGGGCGCATTGAATGAATGGCAAGGCCACACTAATGTCAGGTGAACAGTCTGCAGTTCAGTTGAGTCGAACAGTGAGTGTTCGGAACGCCATATTTCGTGCTTTGTATATATACAAATATATGTCTTATTGTGACTGTAACTGTCACCAGGTCTATTATAGTCTTTATTCAGTATAATAGTCAGTCTAAGATACAGGCTCGGCCTAGTTCAGGCGCTTGTACTCATAGAATAAGTACATACAAATTGTAATATTATTTATAAGCTATAATACATCCTTGTACATTATTTGGTTTTGGTTCTTAAAAAAATAAATATATATATATATCTATATCTAACTATTTATAAATAAAAAGTTGCGTAATAGTTATTGAGCTGATTATGGTATATTTAACATTTTTTTATTCTCGCAGGCACAATCAAAAAGGAGAAGAGCCCAAAAGTCTATTTACACGCGAAGTATTCTTTTCTTCAGCGGTCATCAAGCCTCTCATTGTGGGGTTTGCCTTACTCTTCTTCCAACAATTCAGCGGTATCGACGCCGTCATCTTCTTCACAGTCGAAATATTCCAAACCGCTGGTAAGGATACGTAACATTTATTGTAACACATGACAGCACTACGGTTTATTCTGATAAAATATAAGCTATCTATGACCTACTTGTATAGTCTTTGCAATTTGAAGTGACACGAAACAAACCCGGAAATCGTTGATAGGAACCCAATCTTAGATTCGTTAACATTATCACTATCTACGTATGCACTAAACATTATTACATGCTTGCAATTTTTAACACAGATAAATGTGGTTTTGAACTTAACACCTGATAAATCCGTCCTTGGTACTAAGAATGTTCTTTTAACAAGAACTTCTATTTTGGTTTCTGAATTTAAGTCCATTTCTAAATTTGAAAAGTAGAACATAAACACATACATTATTTTTATTTTTGTCTTAATTTGTTGAAAATGTAATTATTTTATATAAACATATATGTTTTCCTTCCGTCATTTCGTCTTTTTAATATTTTATTTAGCCTTTCTGGGATTTGGCATCTTTCATGATGATATTGTAATTTAAGTATCTATAAATGATGACTTAATGAACATTACATTACATTTTACATTAGCAGCCTGTAAATTTCCCACTGCTGGGTTAAGGCCTCCTCTCCCTTTGAGGAGAAGGTTTGGAGCATATTCCACCACGCTGCTCCAATGCGGGTTGGTGGAATACACATGTGGCAGAATTTCGTTGAAATTAAACACATGCAGGTTTCCTCACGATGTTTTCCTTGACCGCCGAGCACGAGATGAATTATAAACACAAATTAAGCACATGAAAATCCAGTGGTGCCTGCCTGGGTTTGAACCCGAAATCATCGGTTAAGATGCACGCGTTCAACCACTGGGCCATCTCGGCTCACAACACTCACTTAATGAACATTAATATAATAAAAATGTTGTTTTATTGAGCCTAGTTGATATTATCGTGTGATTTAATCTGAAGATTAATGTACTTTATAGTTTTTGTAACGTGTTAAAAAAAATGATTTTTATGTTTCTTGTCAAGCATGTTTTGATAGCGTTGCTAACAGACATTCATACTGTCTTATTTGATTCTAGGCATAGGCAGTAATCCCTTTATTGCCCATTCTGTGCCCCGTCTACTTTTCCTTTCTGACTTGACACAATTTTGTACTTAATATATGCATTCTAATATTGAATCAGTCGTAATTGTTCCCAATTTTTATACGACAAGGCAAAAAAACACCTTAGTCCGCAAGCACACGCGCGTAAACACATCCATATACTCATGAATATATTACAAACACGCACAAACATTCATGGACACACAACACAGAAGCGAAATTTGGAATAAAAATCCCTGAGGAAATTAGTGCAATTATTCAATGTTATGTAACAATATAATACTTGCCCGATATGTATTTCAAGGCGCAATAATAACATAATTATATTATAAGCGTTTAACGTGTAATGATAATAATGACACGCTGGCTCCGGCGTCGCGTTGATTTATCTTATTTAATTATACATCCGTGTAACGTAAGTAATATTCATGACTTTGCCAGTTCGCATGTGTAGTATTGCATATGTACATATCAAAAGTACTCCTTAATTCGTTGGTATTGTACTTTGAAAAGCTTTTCGTTTTGGTTCTAAAAAGTCTAATTGGTTCGTTGATTTTGATTTATCTCTTACTTTTGTAGCCTTTGAAGACTGTTAGTATGAGTTTGTCTGCCACGTTTGTTTGTTATATGTTTGAATATGTGGGCTGACTGGAAATCAGAGCAAGTGAAAACACCGTTTTTATTTGTAGGAAGCAAGCTAGACGCGATGACAGCGACGATCATAGTGGGCGCAGTGCAGTTGTTCAGTAACGGAGTCAGCACCGTCCTCGTGGACCGAGCTGGCCGTCGGCCGCTGCTGCTGCTCTCTGCGGTCACGATGTGTGTTTCCATGCTGTCCATGGGAGCTGCTTTCTACTTTCAATTTGAACACAACTCTTTACTGGGGTGAGTTAATGTACTACGAATATTTTATGAATTGCCTTTAATTAGTAATATGTATTAATGTAATTCAAAAAGTAGTAGTCTATATCTGTCTAAGGAATATTTCGCGTCGATTGGTCGTAACCTCACAAAGACTCATTATTGTTTGTTAAAACAATAGCACTATTTGTAATGAAGTTTGTGTTCGGGATTTCAATATAATCTCATGCCTTTTGAAAACGGATGCCTGAATATTTTGTATTTGTGGTATGAAATATATATGTCTTTTGAAAGGAAAATATGGAAGGATAATATTTTCAACCGTGTTCAATTTACGTGAAATGTATATAAAATAGTATGGAATATTTTTTTATATTAAAATTGCATTCTAAAACACGACTCAGTCCAATGACACGGTGGATATGTGAAAAATAAACAATACGAAACGGTTCTAACTCAAGTTTCACGTTTATGACGACCATTAGAGTTTTCTTTCCAATGATTTACTTTATTCATCGTCATATACTTGTTAAATTAAATTCAATTCCTTTGTATGTGCGAACAATAGTTTTTTTTTTCCTATTTAATAGTTTAAGGAACGCTAATTGAATGTTGACTTGTGGTTAGCGTGTATTGACATGTGCTCTAAATGATATAATTATTATTTATGTACAAACAACATACATCAGTGAATCATCGCTTGCCGAAATTCGTATATAACTATATGTTTACGTATACTTTAGTGATATTTGTTACTACGTAAATATAACTCACATCTCTAGTAAATTAAATGTTTCATTACTGGGCTAAGGTTAATGTAAATGTTTCATTACCCCTCCCTTTTAAGGAGAAGTTTTCGAGCTTATGTCAACACGCTGTTCCAATGCTGGTTGGTGGTTACACATGTGGCAGAATTTCATTGAAATTAGACACATTCAGGTTTCCTCACGATGTTTTCTATCAGCGCCGAGCACACGAGATGAATTACAAAAAATTAAGCACATGAAAATTTAATTTTGCTCGCCTGGGTTCGAACCTGCAATCGTCGGTTAAGATGCACGCGTTCTAACTACTTAGCCATCTTGGCGAGCACTAGTAGATATGATAAAATTTATTAAAATTACATGAAAGGTGGAAGTTTCTTTGTTTCCGATAATACTTCGGGCATAAAAATATAAAAAGATTTGTGTGCATGTAATAACGCTGCGTGAGAAATTCAGTATTATTAGTAGGTATTATAATGAAATCAAATTGTAATCCAAATTTATAATTTAATTAAAAATAGGGTTGCGGTTCCGAATCTCTTAAGCCTTAAGATATTTTTGCCGGCACGTCTTCGAAATGTTTTCAACCGAAATTTATTTTAAATTTTAGGTAAAGCCTGTTTGGGTTTATATAAATGTATATTTCTTAACTAACTATTTTTTTTTCGAAAGACATACTCAGACGATTATATAAATTCTACGACAGCATACACCTACCGAAGGTATTTTTTGTATATATTCTCCATAATTCTCTAGTCATTGAATTAAAGAAGCAAAGTATTAATATTTTACGAGTTTATCAAAAGACAATTTCTAAAAAATAAATTGATACAAACGTGACCTCAATGCCATTAATATAAAAACATGTACTTAAAACCTAAATTAAATGAATTACCAATTTAATTGTATATAAATATATTTTTTAAGCAAATTCAAAATAATTAATGAGTTTACGTTAAATTTTTATCGGCGTATAATTGTATTAGTGACACTCATAACTGCAAGATGACTGTATGCGCGAGAAGACTATTTTAAAATATATAAATAAGAATATTGTATGTGTAGATTTACATAGATGTGACTAACCAATTCGAAGAATATTTTTTCTAATATTCCAGTAAATACTATCAAAGGATTTAATGCGTCACCCAATGACGCTTTAGGCTTATTTAAATTTTACTTTCCCAAGATTGAGGTAGAATTTTCCTTTGTGAATATAACTCCTTGCTAAGTATTAAAAACTTTTAAAACATTGAATCTTAAAAGGACCAGCGATCTATGGGATCTATCAGTTGCAATTATTAATAACCTAATTGTCGACTTGGCTCCTTATTTAGCTGTCATCTTTAATAAATGTGGAGAATTTGGTAATTTTCCTGATCTATTTAAATTAAGTAAATAATCCCATTAAGTCCGGTGATAAAAATGACCCAAAAAACTATAGACCAATCTCTATTTTGACAATATTAAGTAAAATATTTTAAAAAATCATGCTTAATCAATTGTTATTATACTTTAACTCGATCAAGCTATTACACTCTCAACAGTTCGGTTTTACCAAAGGTCGCTCGACTACTGATGCGGGTATAGCATTTATTGAGCACATTTATGATGCGTGGGACAGGTCACAAAATGCTATTGGAGTTTTTTGTGGCTTCAAAAGCTTTCGATTGCGCTAGGTATGGTATTCTTCTAGAAAATCTTAAATATTATGGAATCAAGGGCCCTGTATTGGAATTCATTTCTTCCTACCTTAATGAAAGAGTTTTGATGGTTGTTATTAAGGGTGCAAAATCAAATGACGCTTTGGAACAAATGGGTGTACCATAGGGTTCAATTTTAGGACCTCTGATATGTTTAATATATGTAAATGATTTACCTTATTTGTAAATAAGACTTGCGACATTGTAAAGTACATGTATCATCTGTAATATTCCTTGTTTTTTAACTCGACAGAGAAATAAACAACTATGACGTTGTAAGCAGTGCTCTGTCACGGGTTCTTGATTGGCTTGACATAAATAATTTGGTCCTAAATGCAACCTGCCAATGTCAAGTGTCGAGTCAATTCTACCGAGGTTTTTTTCAATAAAGAAAGACTTGATTTTGTTGAGTCGACGATCTTTCTAGGGGGATCACTCCAAAAGTCAGTGGGGCACCCATTTTTGTACCCTAGCAGGAAAATAAGTAGTGTCATTTATTTATTCAAAAAAAACTATTTCAATACTCACGGACATAAGTGCTGCTAGACTAGTTTATGTATATACTATAGATAATGTAGCAGATATTGAAATAGTATTTATTCTGCAGGTATATGGTACAGAGAACTTTTTTGGGCAATGGTATACGCATACATAATAAGACACAATATATAACCAAATTTACCATTTAAAAAAATAAAAAGTTTTTAAGACTAAATTAATTAATTAATCTTATTATTCAATAAAATAATACTTTATAGAAAGAAAACGCCTTTATCAAGTCGTAAACTCTTAGTACTTTTTGAATCTAAAGCACTAAACAGACAACTGCAATAAAATTAAACTAACATAGTATGATAACTAGGTTCAAAATAGTGTAAAATGTTTGGACTACGTCTAGTGTCATATCAACATAAAAACTTTTTTATGGCCTAATTAGTCATTATAAGATTTAAATCAGATACGATATCTTCTACTGAATTGTCAAAGTCTGTTAATGTTATATATTTTCTTGAAATTCTTGCAATTTTGGAATAAAAACGCTTGTAATATTATTCGGCCGTTATTTTAAGTGACGGTTAATGTAATGACGTGACGTGTGATGAGTCATTCCATCGGCACCGGGAAGTGGTAGTGATTCCTTGGCCTGCAAAAGCGGCGGATATACCCTATCGAAAATCTATGGGGTTTGATGGTGCAGCGGTAGATAAATAATAACGATAGAACTAAAGCAGCTGTCGTAGAACATTGCCGAAGTGACTGGAAGGGCTTCAGAGGAACCGACATATGCTCTCGCCTTGTTGGATCAATGCGACAGCGATTAAAGCTGTGATTGATACGAATAGCGGATACACTTGTTTTTAATAAAATAAATAAGATTTTAAATTAATTAAATATTCGTATTAGTAGTTCAATGATATACATACAAACATAATAATTGTCATAAAAATATATGATAATAGGCAATATTATATTAAATAGTTTACAAAATAATTTAAGCTTCTAATTTCATCAAATAAGCTGATAAGATTGTTTAAACGAAATCCGTTATTTATATGTATATGTTTCAGACCGCGCTTCTCTCTAAAAATTATACATTTAAACATAATTGTTACCTTATATATTTTGAATGTAGAGATATTTACACTTTTAAGCCAACAAGTTCGAGCCTCCCTTCGCGAGAGTGTCATATTCCGCTTCTCTTGGGAATTTAAACTATAACAATAGTATAGCTCTATATCAATAGGTTAGTAGTTCTTTGCGTGTAATAAACAATACTTACGTTTATAATATTTTTTTTTATTTATATGACTGTACGAAAAAAATGCCATCGGGAAACTGGAGTTTTTAAAAGTATAGCAAAAGTTTACTTATTAAGGTAATGCTTTTTTATATTTATTCGCCATCAGCAATTGCATTATATAAAAGGTAGGCGTCCACAACTTTAATGTTTCTATTTTTATTGAATATATTTCTATGAAAAAAAAAAAACAAAATAAAATATATCGTAATTTGGCTCAAAAACTGTAGCAGCGCATTAAGAACGGCCCCATTATGTTTTAAATAAAAACTACAATAATTATTTAATATATGTATATATATTTAATCATTTTATGAACACTGATTCCAATCATAACTGGTTATTCAATATATATATTCCTATTAAAACTTTATTTTTATGTTTTTTCTTTTAGTGTCGTTATTTATTTTGTTTTCTACTTGGTGGTAGGGCTTTGTGCAAGCCTGTCTGGGTAGGTACCACCCACTCATCAGATATTCTACCGCCAAACAGCAGTACTCAGTATTGTTGTGTTCCGGTTTGAAGGGTGAGTGAGCCAGTGTAACTACAGGCACAAGGGACGTAACATCTTAGTTCCAAAGGTTGGTGGCGCATTGGTGATGTAAGGAATAGTTAATATTTCTTACAACGCCATTGTCTATAGCGGTGGTGACCACTTACCATTAGGTGACCCAAAGTAGACTCTTACAAGCACTTTTGAATCATCATTTTACGGAACTATATTATAAGTAAAACTGCCACCGGTTCGGAATTTAGACTCTACCGAGAAGAACCGGCAAGAAACTCAGTCGTTATTGTATCGATTCTCATCATTCCGCTCATCTATTTCAACATCATCTTAGATGAATGTATTCACTTTTCATCCGCCGCCTTTCACAGTTTTGTATTAAGATAAATCTGTAAGAACAAACTCGAAATTCACTGCAGACAATCGTAAAATGTCAGAACGTGACATGCGACATGGACAATAATAATTATAATATTCAAAGGATACGCGCGTCAAGATAGCGTATCCATTGTAAGTCGGTTTTTACTGCTTGAAGTAAATTATTACCGAATAATATTGCAGGTTTTACATACATAGTTCTTCTTTCGTAATAAAAAGATTTATCTACGAATTCGTATACATTTCATGTAACTTTGATTAACTTAACTTATTATCATGTTTAAGTTGAATTTGTCGCCTTGAACAAGTAATAAACAATTGAACCCAGCTCAAGAATTTGAAGGTACATTTTTTTTTTTTTATTTTATCCAGTGACAAGAATTGATTACACTAAGGCCTCAATTATCTTATATATTAATAGTGTAAGCCGGTTTTGTTGCAGTGATTATGGGACGATAGCTGCATACCATAACCGATTTTTTAATCGGTTATGGTCTCATTTTAAAGAGCTCCAGCCGTTGATGTGCAGAAAAATAGAAAGAGAATTCTTGATTGCAATTTATTAAATTGTTATGATTTAATAAATAATAAATTTAAGAGAGCGGCTCTTTGGCTGTATAACAAAAAAAAAACAAATGTCAAACGTGCGAACAGACGTCGTCAGTTTACAATAAAATTAAATTAAAAAAAAACTAGTCGGTTTCGAAATTTGTAAAAATCTGTTGAATAAACGAGAAGTTTCGCGAGCGACCCACTAGTACAAATAAACATTAAAAATTGCTTCTGTACAAATGATGACCGCGTAGAATGGCGGCAAGCATGGTAGCAGCATTTCCCCGTTGAATCGTAATTCCGATCGCCTGAAAAAAAGAACCACTCCTACAGTAATTATTTATTTTAATTTAGACATTTATTTTAAAGGTACCTGCCGATTGCCAGCTTGGTGGTGTTTATGCTGGGATTTTCACTTGGATTCGGAGGCCTTCCGTTTCTACTGCTCGGGGAACTGTTCCCCGCCCATTACCGTTCACAACTGTCCGCCATGGCCAGTGCCGTGAACCTCATGTCCATGTTCACCGTCATCAAATCTTATCATGCTTTGGAGGTAAGAAATTATGTCAATAAGGTTTTACATAACATTTTATTTGAATCAAGGTTAATCATATTATCTGTTCACATGGGATGTCATTTCTAGTTTGGTTGTCAAATCATTAATAAAATAAGACTACCGTTTTAGCAACGCTATAAAATAAGCTTTTTTAATGTGTAAAATAAATGAAATAGTTTTTTTATAGAGTGGAGTAGTAATGCCCCAAATTAATTAAGGAATTACTAATATTTATATACTACTACTACTACTATTACCCCTCCTTTTAAAGTTATCACGTGTGTTTGAAGTGGGGACGACAATAGCCCAAGGAGTCGGGATCAATCCTGCGACTTTTTACATCACTAGGCGGCCAGTAAATCATTGAGCTATTGACGCTTCGAAATATATTATATATTTCTAACAGATTGACACAACTGTTTGCGAAATTTCAGCTCAATTCCTACAGGTTACTGGTTTACATGGATAGTAATCGTATTGCAACAGTAGTTGTTTCATAATAGAATATTATATTTACAAATATCAATGGTTCGTTCTTTTTCAGCGTGTATTGACTTCAGCGGGAACGTTTTGGATGTACGCTTGTTTCTGCGCTTTGGCATTTTTCTTCGTTTTATTCATGGTTCCTGAAACGAAAGGGAAATCACTCGCTGAGATAGAACAACACTTCCGGGGCAAGAAGAGGAAAAATGAAGTCGATTTGAAATCAGTTCAAACTAAATTTTAATCATAGTAATAAAATTAATATACATAAGTTGAAAATGTGCGTCTTCGGTTTCTTGGAAATTGTTGTTTAATGTTATGATGTTAATATATAAACAGTATTAATAACTCAATACAGTTTAGTTTTAGAGAACTTGGTTAAAAATCATATATGTTTCAACTCTGTTACGAGCGAAACCGTCGATTGTTAATAGTGGGGTCGCGTTTCTAACAAAATAGTTGTCTATTAGTGTGTTGGTAATTTTTGTTCCTCAAACCATCAGCAACGATTACATACAGTAATACATTTATTGACAATTTGATTTGTCACTAATGCGCGTGGACAACACGGATGTTTCCATTTTGTTTCTTATGACGCAGCTTTATAAGTTACACATTTAAAAGTAGTTGCTTTCATGATTTTCTTTCATTAACTTTGTGAATTATGAAGTTGGACCTTTGTTGTACTATTAATTATAAAACATAATAAAAATTTTGTTCAGTGATAGAGATTCTCTTGTATGTTATTTACTTTTTAATAAACTTTATTACATTTGTTTGATAATTTAAGGACTTAATATGTCGTTTTTTTTTTGTAAAACTGACTAAAATAGTTGGTGATTTTTGTTAATTATACGATATTGTAATTATTTAACTTTCAGTAATGACAGACACTTACCAATTTTCCT
Source organism: Vanessa tameamea (assembly GCF_037043105.1). Taxonomy (NCBI): domain Eukaryota; kingdom Metazoa; phylum Arthropoda; class Insecta; order Lepidoptera; family Nymphalidae; genus Vanessa; species Vanessa tameamea. Next base: position 2,259,964 of record NC_087318.1, on the reverse strand, counting down.
ATAGTCTAGACGCAGCTTTACAATAAATAATAATGTTACTAAAATAATAACACTGACCGTAGATAATATGTTAATTGTGTAATTTGTTTAATTGATTCTGTGTTGATATTTTAAGTATTTGATGTCTGTGATAATGTTTTAATTTTAATGTATGTTTGACGTTTCTCATAGTTTGGTAAATACCGTAAGTAGGATAATTGTGTAAAGCCAAATATATTGTATTTATGCGGTTGATAAAACTGCTCTGTGTGTTAGCAAAACTTTAACAAAGAGTATTTATTGAGCTGCATAATAAACTTGTGATATTGCATTAAAATATTTTTTTATTCCTATTTCCGATTTTCTTCAAATCGTACCCATTCTGTTTTACCGGGTTCTGTGACTTTAAGGGACTTATTTTTACTTAGTCAGAACCTCCCACTCAAATATTCGACAGTGTAACATAAATATTTAGTATTTGTGTGTTCCGGTTTGAAGGGTGAGTGAGGCAGTGTAACTACAGGTACGAGTGAAATAACATCTTAGTTTCCAAAAATGATAGCGCATTGGCGATGCAAGGAATGGTCAATAATTCTTAGTGTCATTGTCTATAGACGGTGGTGAGCGTTAGCCACCACGTAGCCTATTTGTCCGTCCGCCTAGCTGTATCATAAAAAAAAAAATGATGACATGTCTAAAGTTGGTCTTCGTTACGATTCATCTTGTAAGATTAAAAAAAAAATGACAATTCATATTGTGTGAAAGTTTTGAGTATTTTGTTGTTTATTTCGATGCTTTTTTTTTAAATATTAACAATCACTCATAAATTAACTAACATGTCACAACGTTAATGTGTTTACGAAATTACACGAATGAAGCCTCCTTTTGATTAAGTAATGCAATACATATCTCAATTACATCCTTCGATTGATGTTCTTTCATTTCATTCCATTCAAATGTATATATATTTTTTACTGAATAGAGCTATATACCCACGAGGTCACTGACAGCGACACAGACTCATGAAAGAGATTGCGGGGTAGCATGAGCAAAATATAAATTAAAATGTAATTCAATCGATTTATACTTCGTTTTTTTGGTTCCATTTAAGATTAAATTATTAATAGAAACCTTGGAATGTATGATATGTTTAGCTATCTGCCCCAACGGCAAAGTTAGCATTGTGACCTCACATTCAGAAATGACCGGCGCCTCGTACCATCGCTACAAACCGAAAATTTGGTACTCCTCAAAATAGAGAAGACGTTAGACTAACGGTGGGACATTAACAGCCCGTTACTTTACTTCTATATATGTGTACTATTATCACTATTGAGCTCATAGACTTTTATTTTTTTCAATAGGATAGCAAAGTCAAAGTTAAATTTTGCAGCTGATAATAATACCATATTTGTATTGCAGAAGAGGGCTATTCGTGCTATCTATAACCGGGGCCTAAACGATTCGTAAGAAATTAAAATAATGACTGTCGCTTCGCACCCAGAAAACGTTCAAAAATATTCAATTGTAAAATTTAAAAGAACCGTTAAAGGGCGTTTGTGTGTGGACATTACAACACTAGTGACTTCTTAGTTGATTGCACACTCCGGGAATGAGATGATCGCTTCCAAGCTGTTTCAAATAACGAAAATATATTTATTATTATGTACATGAAACAATAATTGTAAAAAAAGACATTTAAATAAAAAATTGAATAAATCTCGCTGTGTTTCTTTCGCCGGTTCTTCTCAGTTCGGGCCTCAGAGTTTTGACTTTGACTTTTGAGAGATGAGGATTATAATACTTTTTTTTAACTATTATATAATTATATAAAAAAACAATTAAATATAACATAAAATTAGAAATGAGCACAAATAATATTCTAGATTTTTAGATTGAACTGAGGGTGGCATCATGACATATGTCTAAATCTTTTACTTGATTACTATTATGGTATAATAACAATAATAACCTCGATATGATGAAACTTTTTCCTGATTGCGTTCTATATAATCTGGTATAAAAGAAATGTCTCGTATTACCGGAATTAACGTGAGGCACGTTTAAGTAGAATCTTGATAATAGTTCCGGACGGTCAATATCAATGTTAAATAAAAACTTCAGTACAATTATTTTTCACCTGTTCTCCAGAATTTGTATATTAAAAAAATTGCATCTTTCATTACAAGACTTCAAGTTTATCCCAACTCTATATAATAGATGACGAAGAAACTTTTTTTTTTTTTGTAGATTCTATAAATGTGCAATTTTTTAAATTTAAACTAAAACGTTCTTGTAATAATATATGTAGTGATAATTATAATATATTATAATGAGATGACAAAGTGGAACACGTGCATCTCAATCGATGGTTACGCGTTTCAATTATAATATTATTATAAATATAAATATAAATAATATTATTATAATTATCACTACATAGTCTAATGTCATAGACCCGTTTTTTTCTCGGTTTCCGTCTCTTCGGCTGGATTGGAACGCTTAACCATCGATTGAGATGCACGTGTTCCACTTTGTCATCTCAGGCATTTTATAATATGGATATTATATTTTTCTGATGCAAATGACAAAACGTAAATCTTTGATACACCATTATTTACACGTCTCAAACTGAGTAATAACCATAATAAAAAGAAACAAAATATCATTAATATTTAGTTAAACTCAACTTAATATTACTGCTTTAACGAACTTTTACAAGCTCTTGAATTTTAACGTAAAGCAAATACCGATTCTGAAGGCAGAATCCACAAAGAAGAAAGTAAGACGATCAGTACTTTTTATTTTATTCTAATTTTAAATACTTATACTAAGTCTTATTAGGCCTAGCTCTTCTGAATTTTCCGATTGTATAGATATTACTAATACTATTACTTTTTAATATTGCAATAACTAATAATTTAATTGTTAATTAAAATATAACGCAGGACGATAACCGTTGAACGACATGGGCATACGCGATTATCTTTGAAAAAAGTTTTTATAAATCCATATGTTCAAAATAACAATTATATCCTTTTCTTATATACCGTATCAAAAATTAACTCTCTCTAAATTTAATTTTACTATCTATATATATTTTTGACGAAATAATATGCGTTATCAATTATTTTTTTATTGAGGCATCAAGCTCACTCGATCTACGTAAAATTGGGTGACTGTATTAAATAATCGAATATTGCTCTAGAGAAAATGAACCATGAATAATTTTGGGGTAGGAAACTCGTTATAAGTACGCCTTTATCGCGATCGATATAAATGTACTTTTTTTATGTCATAGGTGGCTACCACTGCCGATGGACATCTGCAATACCGGGGAGCTTGTAGGTGCGTTGCCGGCCTTAACACACATGTACACATAAAATTGTCACGTATTAAGAATAGAATGGCAATAATAATAAATAAATAAATATTGGACAACATCACATACATTACTCTGATCCCAATGTAAGTAGCTAAAGCACTTGTGTTATGGAAAATCAGAAGTATCCACGGTACCACATACACCCAGACCCAAGATAATATAGAAAATTAATGAACTTTTTCTACATCGATTCGGCCGGGAATCGAACCCGGGACCTCGGATTGGCGTACACATGAAAACCGGTGTACACCCTACTCAACTACGGAGGTCATCAAATTGGATTTAAAGCGTGTCATGAAATATAAAATTTATTGTAAAAATGTATTCTAGATACGGCTCATTATAAGCAGTGTGTTGTCGTGTGTTAGGACGTTAATGAGCGAAAAGATTGCATCACACGACCCAACTGTGGAAGAGCACGGAGTAAGCTCACGATCCGATTTAGTTTGTATTTGAAATAAACTAGGGCTGCTAGTAACATCTCTCTCTGTGTTGTCATATTCAATTTTTTAAACAATTTAACGTAATGGTTAAGGAAATAAAAAAATAACTCTGTAATTTAAGTGCACTTAAAATTTTTATATTTAGAAGTTTTTAATTTTTTTTTTATTATTCTTCAAATTATTCTATATCCAACGTGAAGTATACAATTATCTGTTTTTAAATATATCCTTACGGTTTATGTTAGTCGATTTCTACAAAAAATATTTAAGATATCGTGTCGTAGGTACCTAAAATTGTTATAGATATTATTTTATTTAAAAACATTGTTTTTTTTTTTTAATTTGAACTTAAAATACCTTTACATGTCATTGTAAATGAATTTTACAAATAAAAAAATGATAAAATGTTGTCATTTTATATCCAATGCCATAGCCCTGCGTATAATTTACTAACCAAACTAAAGAGTATGTAAATGGAAACAGATCTATAAAATAATTGTTGACTAGTCCGGTTTGTATACATATTATACTAAAGTAAAACATATTATATACATATTAAACTTATTATAGTCCATTGTTTTCTTGTTTTAGTCTGTAATATGCAGTTACCATAGCTAATATACTAAAGTATTGTCAGTCCATTTATTTAATAAAACATTAAGCGAAATTCTTAGTATTTTTTTATTAAGGTAGGCAGACGAGCAAATGGACCTCCAGATGGTAGGTGGTCACCACTACCATTAACCATTCCTTATATCATATATAAAATATAATCTTGAGAACTAAGATGTTGTGTTCCTTGTGACCCTTTTGTTTTCGAGTCACTTACAACAGTTTGAAAGATATAGTCTACTTAAAGCGTATATATGTATGTTTTAAATTTCTTTTGTGTAATTTGTGCGACTACAAAACCGTCGTACTTGAATTTAATACCCAATTTATGTGCTACAAAGATCTCATGAAGGCTATCATAATATTGAATTCGTTTTTCATGAATGGTTGAGCACTTTCGTTCGATTTTTTTTTTATTCTTAAGCTTAATTCAAAAAATCTTTTTGAGATGTTTATTAAAACATAAGCAAATAAATGAACAAGTTGCTTGTTTTGTTTAGCGTGTCAACGGTGATATAAAAGATACCTGTAAATTATTGCAATGTCGAGAGCTGCAATAATTTCAGCTGCTCGCAATTGGAGATGGATGCACGAAATTAAGCCGAGACACGATGCGCGTGCGCACCTCTTGGATTGTTGTCAATGCGACATTCACCAATATGATCACTATATAAGTTTGGTTTGGATATTCAAAATATATTCCAATTCTGAGTTCAGAAACAGAAACATCTAAGAATAATAACTTAAAGTCGAATATTATTATTATTCACTCTACAAATATGTTTTTGGTAATATTTGTCTTTTCAATATTTCATATTTTTAAATATTTATCTGCGAGATAATTTGTTCGGTATATTAACAATAAATTTATTTTATTTTGCAGTGGATTCTGTGCTTAGCTGCTTTCGCATTAACGACGAGCAAATGCGAACCACCAGTAAATAGCTATCTACCTCCTAACTCAGGATCTGGGAATGGAGGACGTCCATCGTCACAATATGGGCCTCCAGGAGGAAGTCAGGGAAGATCTCCTGGTGGATTTAACTCCGATTCCTCAAGCTTAGGAAATCAAGGCGATGGTTTTAGTTCAGGGGCAAATCCGTCTTCTCCATCAGGAGAGTATGGAGTACCAGGACAAGGAGCCGGAGGTTTTCCCAGAGGTGGTTCACGCGGATCTCAAGCACCGGGGCAAGGCTTTGCTCCAAGTTCCGAATACGGAACTCCAAATCAACGTGGACCAAATGATGCTTCAAATGGACCATTCCGTGGACGCGGTTCATCACAAAGACCTGACTCTTCTTATGGAACACCATCTAATCAATATCGATCTCCGGGCGGTACAGGCTCTAATGGAAGAAACGGAGGCCAAGGTTCGAGGCAACCATTTGGTGGATCTCCGTCTTCGTCGTACGGCACCCCTGATTTCGGTAATGATTTAAATAGTCAAAATGAAAATTATCGTGGATCAGGGGTAAATGAATCTAATGTAAGTTGTAAATAAATTACATAATCGGTTGCTGGAAAACGTATTACGGTCTCTTAATAGTTTTATGATGACATATATGAATTACGTTTCGCAGGAACCAGCTAAATATGAATTTAGCTATGAGGTTGATGATCCGGAGACAGGTACTAAGTTTGGTCATTCAGAACAGCGCGATGGAGATGTGACCACAGGGGAATATAATGTAGTTCTACCTGATGGCAGAAAGCAGGTGGTCGAGTACGAGGCAGATAGTGAGGGCTATAAGCCCCAAATTCGATATGAGGGTTTGTTTATCGCGCGCATGGCGCCTGTGCATATGTATTTTATTTATTTTAAAAATATTTACTTTTAGTTTTTGGTAATTTATAAAGAGGGTACAAACATTATTCGAATAACTCTATATCAGAGCACTAAAACAATCAAAAGTTCGCTTTAGAATAATTTATTTATGATATTGCCACCGTTGAAGAAGCTGAAGTAAAATTTACATATTTCTTTAACAGGCGCTGGTAGCGGGACAGGAGGATCGGGTTTCGGACGTGGTAAGTTTTTATGAAATATTTAATCTAGTTCATTTGATTTATTTTCTTCTAAATAAGCGTGAATGTTGTGATAAGAATGGCTTTTGCTTTTTTACATACCTTGGTTATCGCTGATACAATAAATATAAATTACTTTCTCAATAGTAAGTGGTCAACTCTACCCAGAGGAATTGGTGATATTAGAAATATCAACAATTTCTGACAGTGTGAAAGTGTTATAACAATTGTAACCTTCGCATTTTAGTTGTTACGAGTGTGTCCATTGTGTTTTTAACCACACTGACTAACTTTGCCCTTCAAAATAAAAGCATTATTGGAATAACTGATAAATAGGTGATACTTATCAAGACGAGTTTGCACTAAGCCGTCTAGCTGTATAGTATTGCTGTTAATAGTAAGAATTATCCAAAATTCGTGTATTTTTTTTCAAGGAGGTGCTCCAGGTGGAAACCAGGGATATAATAGCGCAGATGCAAGTGCGGACGCTTTCGCCGGAAATGGTGCTGGTTACCCACAATCCAGGGCTGGGCCTCAAGGTGGAAGATATCAACAACCCGGTTCAGGTCAAGACTCAGGTTCTTCTGGTTATCCTAGTGGAAGACCTGATGGACAAGGATTTGATAGCCAAGGACAGGGATATCCTGGAGGTAGAGGCAGTGGCGGCTTTCCTGGCAGTTCACAAGGAGGTGGGAATTATCCCGGTAGCCAAGGTGACGGTGGTTATCCCAGTGGACCTCAAGGCGGCAGGGGTGGCCCGCGAGGCGTTGGCAGAGGATCCAATGGTTTTGGAGGAAGTGATGGTTATCCAAGTGGTGGTCCCAACGGTCTTCGTGGTTCCGGATATTGATTACACCTCACATGTTACGCGCGATGCAGTCGATTGTTCACTCACTTATCCCTATCAGAATTTTTAGCAAATAAATACACAATATAAAGTAAACATTTGTTATTTTATTTTACAAATCTCTGATGCATAAAACTCATAAAGTCTTGATTAATTTATATATTAAGAAAAAAAAGAATTGTAACGAGTCCATCAAAAAGTTTTCAAATTCAAAGAAAAAGATTTAATTCAAATAAAATAACACTGAATCAATGCCTCCTGTCCTCTACAAAGGTACTTTAAGGTTCTAATTGTATTAAACACGCATTCAGAGAAACCTCAAATTAATTAATATTACAATATTAACTGTTATCTGTTTAAGGAGTCAAGAATTATTATCGAATAATTTCAAAGCAAATCTATTTAAATATGAAGACGTCTTATTGGATTATCTTCGTTTCCTGGCTTGGCTGGCACCGACTCCACAAGTAACGAATAATTTGATTTTATTGCAAATTATATAAACTGTTTCATGAGTTTTCTTTATAAAAACCACTCGTTACAATTATTACTATTGAAAAATATTTTAATTTTTATTACAAATTTTCGTAAAAAGTATAATGTAAAGATTTGAATTTGTATGGATTTGGCAAGGAATTAATTTTGTATAATTTTGTTTGATAATTACGAATATAAATGCGAAAGTTGTGAAAAAAAAACATAAGCTATTTTTGTTTAATTTTATTAATAAATTCTAATATATTGAATATAATACCAAATAATTTACTTCTTTTTTAAATAAAAAAGGCATCGGAATATACAATTATATCACATTGAAAAATGTTATAAATCTTAATTATTAAAATAAATGACTTCTACGTCTGGAACAATTATTATTTATAAAGTGTAACTAAATAAATTAATTACAGAATTTACATATACTTGTCTTTCAGCTATACAATTTTTTTAAATGTACATTGAACACAATATTTTCTCATTTAATTTCTAATAGAAATTTAAAACAAAATGCTTATCACAAATGTAACGCTAAGGAATATCATCTTATTATATGACGACGAACCTTGAACTTTACCGAAGCGTTTTCAATTTTCTTAACATTAATAACAAAATGCAAATAACATTATTTTTATAAATTTTATAGTGCATTATATGCCTTATTTATATGAATATTCGTAAGAATATGATAGATGGTAAGATGGCCCACGGCGAAAGTTTTGAAGCTGCTTTCTTGTCTGAAAAATAGTAGCAAATTGTTATTTTGGAAGATAATATTAAATTTTAAAATATGATTAAAGTTCAAAATATGGCTGACTGAATGACTGGTAATGTAATATATTTGCTCATGAACACTATTATTATAATTTACGTAAGAAAACTGAGCCGATTTTAGTGAGATTTGGTATGAAGAAATTTAGAAGTCCGAGGACATGGGTTACTTTTTATTTCCAACACACGAAGACCAACAAGACAACAGATCGGTAGTTTTTTCATTTTGTGTCAACTGATGTTCCTATACGGCGGTAGTTGCAGCTTTATTAAAAAAAAAATAGTTGGAAACATTGACATTAATATATATACATATGGTCCTCTATGATAATAATTAAGGCCCAATTTCGACCATTGATTATATTGGTATCCACGTTAACGTTAAATAAACTTTTGTATGATACGCGAAAGCTCCACGATATCTTTAGTCTTTATTTGTTAACGTAAAAAATATATTTAAAATAGTTACATGAAATAAATGAACCTTGAATATCTCTATCACTTTGCGATTCGGCCGCCGGCAAAAAGTCCGTGTTTTCCTTGAAAACGGTCTCTTCGTAGTCGTTCAGTGCAGAATAAGAGTTGTCAATTTGTGTCGGCTCAGTTACTTGTAAAATATGGTGAATAACTTCTTCTTGGTAAAGTGGAGCGAGAGAAGCTTGACACTGAAAAAAAATCACAGTTTATTCTTTCTTATTCTATTCGATTTTCAAAATATTGGAGATGTGACCCGACGTCACAAATGAAAAGACTTACTTCCAGAATTTATATATTTTTTTTAATGATTTAAATATATTTTAAGTATTTCTTATTGTATTTTTATATAATAGACTGTAAATTACAATTACATCATTATGCAATATCATGTGTTTAAATTTAAAGACATTTTTAAAGACGAACGAGCTGTTGAGTAGCAAACGTTACTTGTTAATCGGAATACGTTAAGCAAAACCAACAAAACATTCTATTGAATCTCTTTTCTTGTTTTACAAATTATAAAGATTATGGTGTAATACTTTTAACTGCAATATGTTAACTATTACAAGGCACAGACATTTTTTTCCGTACTCTTCCCCTGTCAACTGCGCCTCATCGATTGGATTAAGAAACAAATGTATAATGTTTATAGTATGAATGATACGTGACAGAAGATATGGTTATTTACCGAATGTAAAAATGTAACAATCACCAAAATCTTTTATATCGTGAATTAAACGAAAATTAAAAAAAGCACCAAAACCAGCCTTAGATTATTTGTAAATATAATTATCAAACGTTTATCCCAATTACCTATAGCATTATGAGTATAAATATATAAAAAAAAAAAATAGAGAATATTCATTCATACAACATTTTATTTTTACTTTGAATTAGATTTACCCATATTAAATCAAATAAAATCCTTTACCCCTTAACTTGCAATTTATCTTAACGCGACTACTTGAATCCAGAACAAACAACTAAAACTTTGCACATTAGAATAGTATACAGCCCTGTTACCTTAAGTGTCAGCACGCCTTCATGGAAGTGGTTCTGCCTTACAATAAAACTCAATTCTAAGATTGTATCCCGAGCATCAGAACGTTCTCTTGATGTTTTGTCCCAGGGGCCTCGTATGTAATTCTTAGGAGCTGGTAGGTCGTTAATTAGCCATTTTATTTGCGCTTTAGGACGAGATCTCGGTGACGTACAGTTAACTACGAGTAAGTCACCAACTCTCAATTCATTTTTAAGACCTATCATTTTCGGCGCATGGTTTGGTAGAACTGAAAATGAATATAAATTTAATTCAACAATAACTTGTATCAATAGTAATAGAATTAGACGTTATTTTTAAAATATTGTTTTACTCACGATGTATACTGATGTCTTTGTCGTCAGAAACTGTAACGAAGTAAGGTGCTTCTCCCGATACCTCACAGCGATAGCGACCACCAGAATCTTGCGTTATGTGTTCAAGAGTTACAACCGTACTGGATGATCGGGATATCTTAAAATTTGTATACTTTTAAAACAATATCTACATTTTGTTAAGAGATTGTTAGTGTCCTACTTTTGGAACAAGACCGTCTCTTAGCTTAAGGAGATTTGTAGTTTGTTTCAGCACGCTACAGTGTTCGTTCGTCAAAACATCTTCCTTCACCGCATAGCACGAGATGAATTATAATCACAAAATAAGTTCTATTTACCCTATTTTCCCCTATATTCGGTCCTATTTACCCGAATTAAAACCGATTACAATTCTCCCGTTGTACTAACGGCATTCTCAAACCGTAATTTGATTGAACCGTAATTTTTATAAAAAGAATCAAAGAACACCGATATCAAATTTTCAAAAATCAATATTAGAAAAATAAAATAGAAACGTGTACGCGAAAACAATATTGAGGCAGTTTGAATTTACATCTTTGATGTTGATGTTGTATTTAAGTTTCTGTGTATAGTGAGTATCTTTGTGATTATAAGTGTGTGTCTTCGTGTTTGTGTAAATAGCTATTTTTTAGCATTAGCAGCCAGTAAATTTCCCACTGCTGGGCTAAAGGCCTCCTCTCTCTTTGAAGAGAATGTTTGGAGCATATTCCACCGCGCTGCTCCAATGCGGGTTGGTGGAATACACATGTGGCAGAATTTCGTTGAAATTAGACACATGCAGGTTTTGCCGAGCACGAGATGAATTATAAACACAAATTAAGCACATGAAAATTCAGTGGTGCCTGCCTGGGTTTGAACCCGAAATCATCGGTTAAGATGGACGCGTTCTAACCACTGGGCCATCTCGGCACAAATAGGTATGTTTATTTTAATTCATATATATATACAACATAATGAAATTGAACCCAAATTCTATTTGTCTGAAAAAACAATAGGCGCGATCTAATTTTTACCGCAAAAAGCACTATCGAATTGGTGTGCAGGTGTGGTTTTTAGAAACAAAGCGGGCAGTAAAAGCTACTGAGCTAGATGCAATTCAGCTAATATTGAATATTGCTATTTTTTAATAAAACATGTGCGAATTTTTCGCGTAATCTAATTGCAGTCGACATAATTCGGTTAACGCTTATATATTATACGTAATATATAATTTTCATTACGTAATATAGATACATTATTGTCTCATCAATAAACGCTTATTATTCATTTAAATTTATATTAATATACAGTAGATTAGCTTTTGATATACAATATTAATAAATAGTAATTACAAAAAGTTGTTAGCAACAAAATATTTAAGAATATATTTAACAATAATATTATAGTTCGTAAAGTAAATGATACACACAATTGATAATAATAATAATTAAAAATAATAAAAATAGATAAACCGTACTAGGTAACTTAGTAAACTGATTCGTATTTGTACAACTAATTAAATACAATAATATTAATTATAAGCCGAAAAAACACGCAAAAGATCTATACACATAGAAACTAATCTGGTAATGTCGTCATTAATGAAAATATCATCTGTAAGGGTGTCGAACTTTATGCGTAGGTTATTCCAAACAAATGCCCTTTGAAATTGTTTGCAATATTAACGTCGTTAACTTGGCCTGAATGGGATGAATGAATGAATATGCCGCACGAAAACCCCACACCCCATGTGCCCTGCAATTGCGGACAAAAGTGTCACAGTGTCACGTTTTGCAAAACGTCTGGTCCCGCACTGATTTATTAGAAGACAAAAGAGTTGCATCGCGATTAGCGCGTCCGATTACGTAAAAAAAAAATTTAAAAAATCCATTTTCAGAATGGATAAATAATCATAATCATTAATTCATTATTCTAATTTAAATAAAGGAAACTTGTAGTAGATAACTTAAGAAAGAAAAACGAGACATCCGGTTGGAACGAAGTTACTTTTTGCTATGTCTTATGTATTACTAACAGACATAATAATACAAAAATGACAAAATTGTTTTTAAAAAATTCGTCTAAAATAACTAGAAATAAGTTTTAATAATAATATTTAAAACGGTTTACATTAGAAAGAGACAGAGATAATGAGAAAGAGAGGGAAAAGCTTACTTTATTATTACGCCTTTTTCTTACGTGATGATTTCTGCTCGTTCATTGTAAGCCACGTAAACGGACTTTAACGCGGTTTTCATCAATGAACAGAGTAATTCAAGAGGAAGGTGTATATATAGAATACATGCATATTAAAATTTCATGGTGGATAAGTAAATAAAAAGTAAAAGAATAAAAATCTTTAAGTACAATAATGAATAATTAATCCATTTTCAAGTTACAAGTGTAAACGTCATACGCCATAGCGGCGACTTGTACATTTATACCTTACAAAATAATATTGTTTGACTTGCTCTTAAATGTAACGTTAATTGATCGTAAGCTCGGGACCAATAGTCAAACGAGGCTTTGCTTATTTCAGAGCTAAATGAGTTTACTCACCGCGGTAGCTGAGTAAACTTTTATCCGGATATTGAGTCACCAGGTTATGTAGACAAGAACGTATTAATATCATAGATTTATTTTGATAATATAATATATATTATTATGATATAGAAATATTTGAAAAAATTGTATTTCGTCGAGCATTATCTTGTACTGACGGCTTACATATCTATGCTTTAATTGACTTTGCGGAATTTATATGTGGTGTTATAACTTTGTCTTAATTCTTCATTTTCGCATTCAGTATTTTAAAAATATTGGTGTCGCAAATGTTATTATACCGTTTTGCTCAAAACTTCCTGAATATGTCTCGAAATCCGAGAGGTGCACAAGGAGTTACTAGTTTAAACTCTAAAAAACAGTGACACGGTAACTACGACTGGAGAGAATTCAGCATTAAGACCAACATACTATCGTAAAGACGGAAATGTAAACATTGCTAGTTCCAATCTCTCGGCTGCTCCTGATCATTGCCTCAACTTGGCATTTGAAACACAGGATGGGCGAGCCAATATAGATGCTAAACTAACGCGGCAGGTTGTATGTTATTTAAGTAATATAATATGCATATCAAAAATGTTTCAGCAGTTGTAGTTTCGGACACAATGATGGATGTGAAAACCAGCGCAGTACGACATTTAGTATCAGAGCAGTTCAAGTGTTTCGTATTATCCTGAAACCGTTGCAATATTTCTATCGCTCAAATTCACTTCAATAACATTGTAACAAAAAGGAATGAGTGTGTGTGAGTTTCTCTTATGATTTTCCTTTTGTCGAGATGGGGGCTAAAAATAAAATTTCTGAAAACGAGTATTGCACGATGCTACCGTTTGTACATGCGTGACGTGGAAACACTGGACGGTTTTTAATAAAACTCAGTGTTGGCTAGGATATACGTGAAACGCAGAAAAGGTTTAGGTTATCGTTAACCGTCGTGTAGGAACGTTCTAAGTTATTAATATTGTTCCACCTGGACGTATTATCAACATATGGAGTATTTATAATTACTGGGTCATGAGACAGGCCAAGAATAACTGTAAAATTTAGGATCATTGACGCTTATATCTTCGTACCGTAACAGTTGAACTTCTATATTTAGTCTATATATTCACATATAAAAATTGCTATAACAGCTAACATATTATTGTTAGGTGGTATCTCCAAATATTAAATAATTATTATATAATCGAGTGTTCAAAGTATGATATTAGAAAGTAAAAATTAAGTTACAGCCACTAAATTAAACTATCTATTAACCATGTCGGCCTGAGGCCCCTTATCTAGATGAGGATAAGAGGTTATTTCCATACTACTCCAATAAAGAATTTTAAACGATACATGCAGGCTTCCTCACAATTTTCACTCCGTAATAAAGTTGATGAAATAGAATTACATATTATGCATATGAAAATTTAGTTGTGCTAGCCCGGGCTTGGCATCGATGGAGATTCACATGTTCTATATAATCGTTATAAAACTATCTATCATCTTTTTATGATATATGCGGGCGGACGAGCAACTTTGCCACCTGATGGTAAGTGGTCACCACCGCTCATAGACAATGGCGCTGTGAGAAATATTGACCATTCCTTATATAGCCAATGCGCCACGAATTTTGGGAACTAAGATGTCATGTCCTTGTGCCTGTTACATTGGCTCACTCACCCTTCTAACTACAACACACAGAGTCCTGGATAGTACTAGTAGAGTGGGTAGTATCCGGACGGACTTGCACAAATACCTACCACGAAGTAAAAAAATTGTCTATTAGGAGTTAATGCAAAAAAGAACTTATATACTAACATCAACGAAAACACCGGGAACGTAAAAATAGGTCGTTGATTCGCTATTTGAAGGAACATAGCGGTAGAATTCTCTGCCGCCTTTGTACCACTTGACTGAGTACAGGTCGTCCCCTTCTAGATCAAACTGACAGCCCAATAAAGCTTGGCCGCCCTCTGCAGCGTGACCTGGCACTCGGAGATCGAGGATACGAATGCTTTCCACGACACCTGAAAATTGTTAAAGAAATATTTATAAACATTTAAGTTATATTTATAAAATATAACTCAAATGTATAATATTGTGTAATTTTAATTTGTGTATTAAATCGATTTATTGATATGTGAGTGGGGGGAATTGGATTGTGCGAAAATTAGAATAAAAAATAGTATCATAGCAATCAGACTTTTGACCTATTTTATATCCCGTAAATATGTTTTAATACGAACATATATCATAGAATCGATATTTGTCTATGGAAGGTAGCTGAGTGAATCTCATTATGCTGCGAATATGCCAGTAAGACATTTGAAGAGCACGCACGCATCCGTGTAATTTTTCGTCATCTAAGTTAAAATGATTTTACTGTAGTATTTTCTCGTAAATAATATCCAAGATAAACATCACAGCTTACTGCATGACTGTACTTTTATTTTTAAAGTCATAGTATATAAATGGTCGCGTATCTGATATAACTTAAACAAAATATTCGAATATTCATTTCACGTGCAAACGCAGCCATATCGTATAACTTAAATCTTTCTACCGGCAAAAAAATTCATATATTAAATTTTGCAAAGCAACATAAAAATGAAATCAATTTATGTGCAGCGAAGGGATGCGCCGTAATACGATAATCGCCGTAATCAGTGATCGTGTTAAGTCGCTACCATTTATTAAATTGATTTTTTTGAAGAAATTTGATTTAAAAAAAAACGTTTTTTTGGTCGGATTTCATAAGATTTTAGGAGAAACCTTTTCGTAGAACACAAACAACACATATATAAGACGATTATTTGTTTTCTAAATAAATAATATATTAATTATTTGTAATAAGTTCGATTTTTTAAACTCCTAATGATGAGAATAATCGATCTGTAGATTCAATTCTGTGTGTTTTAAGATTCTCTGGGTTTTCTTTGACCTGAACGAATTTTGACCTCGGTCATCAACGTCATGGACAATCGAGCTGGAGACGCCACAACTAGTCTCTGTTTCTTTAGTCTAGTACAATAATAAAACAGTAACTTTTTACTATTAATTCGCAGGACAATTAAATTAAGTAAATGTAAATTCACTCCTATATGCAATTAATCAAGGTCTAAATTACAATGATCACCGGCTAAGATTCAGTCTATTTTATTCAGCCTTATGTCTATCGCCCGTGCTGCCAAGGTCATTGACTCTTACACATAAAATTAGGTAATTTATGTACAATTTAGATATCATTTTCTCATATATAAACCAAGAATAAGAGAACATTGTGTTAATATTGTTAGAATTATAAGTATATCGCATAGTTAATAAGGCGTGATTAAATTATAAAATTGTATTTAATTTTCTAGTCCCTAACTGCCCTTATTCGAATGCTGAGGATATGATCGTTTGTCACAGAGAAGACTTAAATAAATAAATAAATATTGGACAACATCACATACGTTACTCTGATCCCAATGTAAGTAGCTGAAGCACTTGTGTTATGGAAAATCAGAAGTAATGACGGTACCACAAACACCCAGACCCAAGACAACATAGAAAATTAATGAACTTTTTCTAAATCGATTCGGCCGAGAATCGAACCCGGGCCTCAGAATAGCGTACCCATGAAAACCGGTGTACACACTACTCGACCACAGAGGTCGACAAATTGTTGATGTGACGGAATTCGTCTTATATATTCTACTTCCAAAATTTTAGTTGAACTGGGTATTGAGTGAATTGCACGGATAGGAACCCGCGATGCTTTGTTTAAGATCCTTGTGTCGCATTATCTGGGTTAAAGCTTTAAAACAATGAATTAACGTCGTGAGCACGTTTTATGTTCCTAACGCAAATACGTTTTTTGGAAATAAAACTGATTATTTTATGAAATTAAAACATGTAATTTTAATTATATTTTAGTTGGATTTGTTCGACCTATTCCATGAAACTTATATATAACCTATAAAATGTTCGAAAGTCCATGAATACCTATTTGAATTTGAAGAGTGCTAAATATTTGTACGTATTCATATCTATTCAAGGAACAATCTAGCTTTTTCCCGGCATTCTAAATGGTACGAACTATAAATTTTTTGTTCTAAAATGTTCTTGTTTTCATTAATATTTTCCCCTAACTCGCCGCTTTTATGGTCAGTAAAACGTGAGCCGAATACACGATATTTAAAGTTGAAAATTTGCCTGAACCGTTTCCCACAAAGCAAGATACATCTCCTGAATTCCTTCCGTTATATTCTCCGTAATAATTATATAGTACATAGTTATGTTTTTTGTAAACATATGTAATAATATATTATAATTGTAAAAATAATTTGAGGAATAATGAAAGCATTCATTATGAGAATTGCGTGAAATTAAATTAAAATGTAAATGACTCACCATGTTTCCACAGCAATAACGTAATTATCAGTGCACTGTACATCGTGGATTTAATATTTTTAACAGTCTGTCCACATTCACTCACGTAAAAGGATTATCCAGATTTCACTTCATAACACACACTAATTGGAAATTTTAAACATAACATAATACACAATTATTTAAACAGTTCATTAAATTATGTCAATTTTGAGGTTAAATTCAGCCGTTTGTGGTGGTTCGACAATAAAATGGGACGGCGATTTCGTAGCGACGTTCTATATTTAAATGTCGAAGCGACGCGTACGCATGCGCGGCTGATGTTCGCACATTTATTCGAAAATTTTTTTCAGTGCGTGCGATTAATTTATGCGAGGCATCTTAGAATTTGAACGAAAAAGGGAGGTGTGGCTTTAGCCATAAATAAGTATGTATGTATTTTTCATCATTCTAGAACGTAAAACAAGCGCTTTGCAATTAACAATAAATTTAAATATATATACAAAAAATTCTGCACAAGTGTAGTTCATTTTTTCCAAAGTTCTTAAAGAAACTTAGATTTTATCGTTTTATTCTTATTGCATAAAGTTAAGCTGATGATGCTCCTTCTAGATCAGGATCCACATTATTTTTTGCAAGAATATATGTGGGATGTAGGGTTGAAAGAAAAAAGAAGGCCTTTCCTGAAAGGCCGGCAACGCACCTGCAAGCCCCCCGGTGTTGCAGATGTCCATGGGCGGTGGTAGTCACTTTCCATCAGGTGAGCCTCCTGTTCGTTTGCCACCTATGACATAAAAAAAAAAAAAGAAAAAAAAAACACGAAATATCCACAATTTATATTGTTTGTTTTGAATTTTAAAAAGAGTACGTTACACTTCAATACGTCGTGCCGCCATCATGTCTCCATTTTCTCCCTCTCACTCTCACCTTGTACCTCCCAATGACACACCTAATATTCCCACATATATACATAATAAAAATCCTGCGTTGCTGTCTTTATTGTGAATTAATAAATATATCCAAAATTATCAAAGAATTTACCGTCGAACTGAATTGAAATAATAAGTCGTACCAAAAAAAAAATTATCTAAATATAATTTTTCAAAATAGTTTCTTAAGAGGACTTTTGATAAGATCATTCATAAAATATAAGAATTTTACAAGATAAATCAAAATTAATTTCACGGAGCGTCGGTTTCATTTAACGGTATATATTATAATCTAGGAGCAGGAGTACCGCAAGGAGGATTTCTTGAGCCTCCTTATTCTCTAGTCTATTAAACTATATTGTGCCCGTACAATTTTTAACATTCGCGATGTATATTAAATAATAATATTATTTGATATATATGTCTGATAAAATAATGAAATAGGTATGTCTGGTATAGGTGAATATAAAATGAATTTTATGCCAATTAACTTCTAATCATCTTAAACTTCTACTTTATGTTGCTACATCAATATTTTATTATGCCTTTATTTTTATATTTTTTTTAATTGGTGGTTGATGTATTGCACCGCATTAAAAAAAAGCCAACCAATTGTTGGAGCCGAGATGGTCCAATGAATAGAATGCGTCCATCTTAACCGATGATGGCGGTGTCAGACCCAGGCGAGCATTACTGAATTTTCAAGTGCTTAATTTGTGAATTAGCTCTAAAACTCAAAGGGAAGCAGGCTTTATCCCAGTCATAGGAAATTTACAATCTTTTTCTTTATCGTAATGCCTTATATTATACTTATTCTGACATAAAAATTAAATACACGAATAAAATAATTTTAAAAGAGAGGAAAGTATAACTCATATAAAGCGTAAGTATTCCCTGTAAACGAGGGCGATTTTAATTAACTCGATAAGTTATGTCAATGAGTCATATAAAATTGTGCCCCCACTTTAAGTTATGCATGATTTTAAAGTAAAAAAAAAGCATGGGGATATGCCGCATTAGTCATTAATAAAGAATGCAATAAAATTTTATAATACATTATTGCCTGCAAACAAAAAATAAATGAATATTCATAATAACATTGTTCGGCGTTATTTTTGGAATAATAGTCACGCCTTCGTTTCTAACTTATAATAAATATTTTGGTATATATTTATGTATATTTGTTGTAGTAATTGGATTAAATTTTATTTCGCGAATGTATGCATGAATGTTTTAGAAACCTTAGATGGTTATTTTTTCTGGTTTTTTTTTGTGGAAATATACAGCACATAACAAATATTAACAAATAATTACCAACAAAAGTTTCCAATGATTGATCAAGGCATATAACAAAGTCAAAAGCCTTAGATGCGTTGACTAAAATTAACAATCAATTAAAAAATAGGTTTATAAGAGAGAAATAACGATAACATATCTTTATAAATAATAATTACTAATTATTTAAAGACGAATATCGTGCGTGTGATTGTACATGTGTCTATTACCTACTTAATAAAACTCTTAGGACATATGACTGACATACAACGTGAGAGTGGTATTATATACATATATAATATGGATATATTTATGCGTCAATAGCACAATGCTTTACGAACCTCCTAGCGATGTAAAAAGACGCAGGATCGATGTTGATCCTGGGCTATTGTCGTGCCCACTCCTAAGACATGTGATAAGCTTAATAGGCCCCTCCTTTATAATAAATAAATAGGTATATCAGTAATTCCTTAATTCAGTTGGGGCATTGCTACAATTAATTCTTTTTTTTTTAATGCGGATTAAAAATAAATGTTTTTTTATAACGAATTCCTAAAGTGAAATATATAATTATGTGATAATTTGTTTTATACTTCTCTTTATAAACAATTCAGTCAGTTTTATTAGTATAATATAGTATAATAATAAATTCACAATGTGTTAAATAGGGTACGAAAGTTTATATGAGAGTGCGTTATTATTGTACTTCAAAATGTTCAAGTTGGATAATGAAATGGTAAAAAAGTGATATTAGGTAAGCAGTTTACCCAAAATTACTAATATTTGAAAATAAGTCGGATTGTTTCTTAGACGATGCCAGATACCATAAATATCTTGATATAATATTTGGCTACGTATAATTTGGTACAAAGCAGACATCGTTTATTTTTTTAAATGTTTAATGTGTGTGTGAAATTATGTGGACCGTCAATTAAAAAATAATTGTTAAATGAATGTAATAGTAACTCCTTATGTCTGAGGCGCAAGCATATTTTCGTACTTGTCTAACATGTCCCCGGTGCCTCCAATCAGATTGCGAACTTTGTACGTGACTTCCAAGTTTGCCGACAGACAGTAAGATGTCGCTTCTATGCATATAACTTTGTGTTACTGGCTGTAACCTGTTTAGGGGATATCAAAATATTCTAAATTGTCTAACGTATTGCGTTTTAGATATATTGGTGTGGAAACTTCCAGAAGAACATTTTTTATCATGTTTATTTATGTGAACAAGTTTATTAATATTTATAATATTAAAATAAAATCATTACGCAACCTTGAGCACTTTGAAAGCAGTCTCTAAATATCACACTGCTGGAGAAGTCCGCCTTTACCTTGAGGAAGAACATGCACTGCTGATGGATAGATCCATTTCATCCGACACATTCCAGGCGATGATCATATGAAACCCCAATTTAAAAACATAAAACCTCAGCGTTGGACGAACTTGTGCCCACGATCTTATATAAATATGTATTCACTGGGACATTTCAATTTTTAATTCCCACTTTAAAGCTTTCTTTATAATACGTAAAAAGTAACTGACACTGAATATCCTCGTACCGTAACTGATATAATTTTATAATGGACTCCAGCCACGTTGTTTAATATATAATTTATGAAATATAGCTAATTATGTAAGCGTAGTGGGGCACAAAGTGTCGGTCGGGGCAATCTTCTTGCGAAAGATGGCAATAATTTAACAGATGTAACAAAACTTTGAATAAGGGATTCGCAAAACTCAAGTCTACAGACGTTAATGCGACGCAAATTACAGCTATCATTATCTAAGATGACTAATCATTTAGTCAGTACAAAGCAGATTTTAGTCGTAAATATAAACAACTTACACCAGGAGACAATGTAAAGCCTAGATCCAGCAAAATTCAACAGGATTTAGAATCTAATTACAATTGTACATAGTCATTAGTAATCCTTAAATTTCAACAGAGATGCTGCCTGAGATGAAAATATTTACTTGTACTTAAATTAGGCACGTGCAGGATTCCTCGTGATGTTTTCTTTCACCGTCGAGCACGAGATAAATTATAACACAATTTAAGCACATGGAAATTCGGTGGAGCTTGCCTGGGTTTGAACGCCCAGTTATTTAAGAACCACTCGGCCATATTATCTCATCCTATGAAATATGAAATTCTGCCACATGTATATCCACCAATCCGAATTGGCGCTGCGTGGTGGGATTAGCTTCTAAGCTTTTCCTCAAAGCGAAATAAGGTCTAACCAGTGGAGCATTTAAAGATTTTACTTAAATTTACATGTATTTACTTATAATATTGAGTCAATCACAAACAGAGGGAAAGATACAACATGAAATACTTTTGCGAGACAAGTTTAAATATTATGTTCATAGCAATAAGTACTAAAATTGTACTGACAGTGTTTAATTTTATTAATAGATATAAAACGATAAAGTTTAAACAGTATAGTTAAATGAAATATACTGTTATATAAAAGTGTTCAAACAGGTCTCTAATGTAGACGATTCGTTCAAAAACAATAAAGTTAGTCCAATATCCAGTTTTAAATTAGTTTCGCCCGAACATTTGTCCAAATTAGTTTTGTGATTAAATCGTTTGGACAACTAAAATTCCAATATTCAAATAAAGTTTTTTTTTTTATACTGATGATATTCAGAGTCGTATCTTTATTGAAAAGTTAATAAGACTACAATTAGATGATTTAGAACTTAAAATGAATCATCGATATGATAAGTGGTCAATTCGTGGTAACACCTGATGGTAAGTAGTTACTATGGCCCATAAACATTGGTACTGTAAAAATATAAGCCTTCCATTAAATCGCCAATACGGTACCAAACTTGGGCACTAAGATGACGCTTGTTCTTGTGGATACACAAACTCACAGAATATGCTATGAGTCGTTGGTATCTGCCCCGACGGGCTTGTAAAATGTTCTACCAAGTAAAGGAAATATAATCAATTAAAATATACATATTAGTTCAATTTCAAATAAATCACTTCGCTAGACAAACGTAACATCAATGAAAACACAAGTAATTTATGATAACAAAATAACATATGAATTCTCTCCACGAAGGACAAAGGTAATATTGGGCAAATACGACTGTTTGCTAGCATTAAATACAAGCTTCGGGTGTTAATTAAGCTGGGCCGCTAGGACTGTGGTCGCCCTTCGACCCTCCGACATTTACTTCAATCAAAGACGTATGCTACTGGCATATGCAACGAGTTCCGACTAATGTTTGATCGTCCCTACTCGACGTTCGTTGTGCTATCGATATTCAGAGCTTTGATAACCGACTCTTGCCAATACTTTAAATGTATTTAAAGTTCGTTATGGAATTAATTTGAAATTTAATCAGATATTTTATTGTTTCTTTTTTTTTAAGTGATGACTTCTTATGGAAGGGTAAACCCTTTCGTTACGTAACGCGTTACGGCAACAGTCTGTCTGGCTTCCCTTTCTCTTACGCATACGACAGCAGTAGGCAGGCAATAATGATACTTATCATTTACATATATAAGATCCTATATACATGTTCTAGAATTGTAACTAAGAATAAAATATATTTAATAATTAAAAATTTTTTTTTTAATAAATAACCTTTCTTTACAGTATTATATTAATATACATAAAATTTAAGTAATAACTTAAACTTTTCTCGAGTTAAACAATTTCAATATTAAATAGTTCAACTTAGATTAGTTTAAGTTATCACTTCTGTCGGTCGTCCCTAGACGCACATTTAGTTTTATTTTGTATTGGTATGATATTATTATACAGTGGTTCTAAAATATTCAGTCGGAGGTCTTGATCAATAGTTTTTCTATTTTTTTTTAAATATTATTCAAGGGCGGAGAAGACACACAAATGTTACGACTAAGCCTCACTACAGGTCTTCTAGATCGGCTACAGCTTCTTCAGTTGAAGATGTTATTGATATTTTTTTGGTTAAATATATTTTGTATACTTGTAAACATATGTTTTTTTTTAAATTATATGTTAAGAACAATAATTCATTTTAGTTTTCTATCGATATCATAGTGTCTGATATACTAGTTATTTGAGTATTCTGTACGTATAAACAAGGTTCAACCCTAATTCCAGATTCTATGAGATTCATAAAATGTGTTATTATATTACAAATTATTCTGAATAATTAAATATAGGCTTAAAAATGTCTTTATATGTATACAGAAAGAGAGCCGAGATGGCGAGTGGTTAGAATACGGAAATAGTACAGAGGGTTTTTTATTGTTTGCACAACTGCACAAATGAGGCTCGGAAGTGAACAAACTTTCGACCTTCAGACTGGCTGCAACTGAGAAATTTTGATTTAATACCCAATAATATTTTAGTGTCCCTTCCCGGGACTTGAACCTAGTACCTCGAGATCTGATTTATAAGCTAGCTACTTTATTTTAGAACTTTATTTTTTTTTCTCATTGGAAAAGCACGTTTCGTATTTTACTTTTATGAGGTGGTGGTATTTGGCACTCGCCGATGCCCAGGACACATAGCGCGCCTAGTACAACAAATACCTACTAAAATACCAGAGGCAACCTCTCCGTCTCTTCGGTGAGAGTCACCGGATCTCTTTCGAATGCTACTGTGATGACGGTTGATCCGCTTACGCGTGCCTCCGTTTCCTAGGGGGGATTCCCGTGGACTAAGAACTACCCTAGTCGAGTAGAGGTGGAGTGAGAAGGAGCGCGTAAAGTAGCTTCTTCCGCCTCCCCGATCTTCTTCAGCGAAGCGGATCTGCAGCGACGTTCTCTTCCCGTTAAGTAAGTAATGGGACTAGACAAACGAGGTACAATTTTTAAACGGCACCCGCAAACTATAATTTATACAATAAAAATATTGAGTATCGAAAGCGGTTCACAACTTTTTTTTGTGGCGTTGGTTGGCGGACTAGCATATGGGCCACCTGATGGTAAGTGGTCACCACCGCCCATAGACAAAGGCGCTGTAAGAAATATTAACCATTCCTTACATCACCTATGCGCCACCAACCGTGGGAACTAAGATGTTATGTCCCTTGTGCCTGTGATTACACTGGCTCACTCACCCTTCTAACCGGAACACAATAATAAACTATCACTATTGAGAAACATTAACACACTTATATATAAGCCTAAGTCGTTTTCTAAATATAAATTGTACAACAAAAACGTAATATTATTAAGTATCCCACTGTGGTCTTGTATATCTTAAAATAATAGGTACATCTCCGTATTCAGATTACGTTAACGCTAACGCGATAGTTTCCGTTTAAGACGCGCACTCGGGGCACTGAACTATTAAGCACAACTCTCGCGATAATTCAACTGCTTCATATTACTTTTCTTTACTCCTCCCTCCAGAGACAAATAAAATTCGACACCGAATTATATCATAAAGTTCTTGACTTTATGACTTTCCTCTTCGAATACATTTGAATAAACAAAAAGCCGATGTTGAGTTAAACGAACGGTTAATTCTCGCTAGAACTTCTAGCGGAAAAATAGTAAGAATTAATCGCAATATTAAATCGGTATTAGGTTCGCAGAAATAAAGACCTTATTTATACGACTTGACCGACAAACGGAGAAATAAATCTAAATGAAACCTCAGGTCGCCGGAATGAATGATTAAACGGAGGAGTTCTTGGTTTGTTTTCACTTTGGCTCGGACAATAGAGCGTGTTGGAGTAAGGGAAAATTACGCCGCCCGCGGGAACTCGCACCAGTAAATCATCATTAGGCGTCGTACTTGCGGGACATGCCTCGTCTTTATAAAAGATTCAACCTAATACAAACGAGACGGCCGAGTAATGGGAAATTTACTCTTGCTTAGAAAACAAATTCCAACATAAGATAAATTATGTCAAACAATAAGAATTTCCATACTATTATAATGAGTGGAACTAAAATAGCATCGTATTTCAGAGTGCAGAGCAAAATATTTAATGTTGTCGTGTATTCAGCCGGATAGGGAAATAGTAAATTTTTAAATACTTAGCTTGTATTTAACTTATATGCTTGTATTAAAGCGTCATCGGGAAACATAAAATTGTTACGGACTATCCGAAAGAAGTACAAAGAAAGAACATCTTGAATGTACACGCAACTACAACAATTAAACTAACTACAGGCAAAAGGGACATGAGAACTTAGTTTCTAAGGTTGATGGCGCATCTGAGATATAAGGAATGGTTAGAATTTCTTACAGTGCTAATGGGCGGTAATACTCACTGTCACGTGGCCCATACGCCCTAACTATTACCTATAGAAAAAAGACTTGTATGAAATGTTAATATGAATGGTAATTATAGATAATGTACAAACTGAAAATTGTAAAAATATACACAGATGGTGGTCTCGAGCAGTTCTTTGCTTTTTATTTTTAAATTTAAGTTCGACCAATCAAATATAGATGATCGGAAAAATAAAATTGTTTTTGTTTTTTTTTTTTATGATATAGATAAGCGAACGAACATGTGGGCCAACTGATGGTAAGTGGTCACCACCGCCCGTAGACAATGGCGCTGTAAGATATATTAAACTTTCCTTACATCGCCAATGCACCACCAACCTTGGGAACTAAGATGTTATGTCCCTTGTGCCTGTAGTTACACTGGCTCACTCACCCTTCAAACCGGAACACAACAATCCTGAGTACTGTTGCTTGGCGGTAGAATATGTGATGAGTGGTAACCTACCCAGACGGGCTTGCACAAAGCCCTACCACCAAGTAATACGAGATAGTACGATGTATCACAATTATGAGCGAAGAGATCAAAATAAAAAACGTTACACGACATCGCTTACGCAATCAAAGTTGCAATTTCGAACCTGCAAATTGGATTAATAGATAGTCTCAGAGAGAGTCGCATAAAAAAAACAATCGACTATCTTATATGAATAAAAACTACTGTTTTTGTTACTTCTGTTGGTATGCTTGAGTCTGATGATTAAGTGGCGCTGATGTAGGGTTTCGAAATACTTTATTAAAAAAATAAACATATATATATATATAAATAGATATATATAAATATAATATATATATTACATAAGTTCCGATACAAGTGGTTTTCATTATCGATTTTGTAATAATTTTTGTTCGAAATGAAATAAAAATGTAAAAAAAAAAATTTTTATTAAAAACGATTTATACAACATGTGCTTGTGAATTTTATCGTATAAGATGCTCAACATAAACGTATCTAAATTTAAGTTATATCACGGAATATGAAGCATAAAAAATTATGTAAAGATAGATATTACATAGAAACGAAGAACAATGAACTGTAGCGATATGTTAATATTATATGACCGATTTATTCAAGTGTCGAACTTTTACTCAAGCCTATACCCCTAAACTTTACACGGTAGTCGTATCAACTTTACATATATTGCCTTATGTAACTGGTTATTAAGGTTTACGAGGGCCGTATCGCGAACTTTAATGTACGCAGAGACTGACTCTTCTTAATCCTATTTGAGAATATGACCGACGTCAGTTCTTAACTATGTTAATAAGTAACATATTAATAAGAACAAAGGCAAACCGAAGCAAGTTACCGAGAATTAATTTAACGTTAGTTTTATTACATTTTTGATAACTTCCAGCAACTTATTCACTCGGGACATTTGTAGGAAGTTAATCTTCATCTCTTTTGTTGAAATGACGCTGAGACATACAACCTTAAGGCACTACTGCCCTTCTTTGTGCTGTACTTGGCCTATTAATAACCTTTAATACTACGTTAAATTATATTTGGTTTAATTAAAATAAACTGTTGAAAATAAATCATGGCAGCCGTATTATTAAGAAAGTTGATAACTTTTAAAGCGAGACATTTTGTAATATCGGACGGACGTAAAGTTTTGTTAATCAAAATAACGGTGAGCTACCGGGTCAGAGTAGTTTAGAGGATTGAACTCCCTCGCCTCTGGGATGCGGGACTACGTTGGAATAATTTGAATTTATTAAATTGTACTCATTAAACGTTGGATAAATGCTTTTATTTAGGTAATTTACAAATAAGGTTAGGATTTCGTGTTTTTTCATTAAATTAGTAATAGGATGAAACGAAATATATAATGGTGTTCAAACATTAGAAAATCTAGACTATTATTTACACGAAATTGGCTTACATTATATTGTTAAAGATAATATATATTAAAAAAAAAAACAGTTATATTTAAGTCTTTTACTAGTGATACTAGTTTTACCAGTGAAGTACTACTTATTGAGTACTTGTCCACGACCGAACGGTAACACTTAATATCGCCGTTTTACCATCAGAGTTTATTTGGTAGCTGAGCTTTGTGCAAGACTATGTGTTCAGAGAGTACTTAGTAGTTACCACATATTTTCACATCATATGTTCTACGCCAAACAGCAACAGTATTACTGCGTTCTGGTTTTAAAGGTGAGTGAGCCAGTGTAATTAGAGATACAAGGGTTGGTGGCCAATATGGCCAATGTAAGTAACAGTTAATAATAGTACACATACAATCAGGCGGGACATTTGACAGTCTGTCTACTAATTTAAATGAGGAAGATGTATTTAAGTATGTCTAAAAAATCATATCTCATATCATGATTTAACATATATGTTCTTTAACGAGACATTTATTAAATGATATTTCCAAATATCGTCAATATAAAAAATATTCGAATATTAGAATTTTAGATGGCCAAATGCTTTAATCAGAAAACTAATTTGGACAAATATTCGGGCAAAACTAATTTAAAACTGGATATTGGACTAATTATGTCAACGTCTTAGATTCTATGGTTGGCAGCACTAGGTGCAGTCAGGGAGGTGTCATGAACTTCCCCAAAAGTTTACATCTAATTGAGAAACCTTCTAAAAATAGTGAATAGGGAAGTTATTAATTTATTATATAATTCAATCATATTGCATCTATTTGACATCTTTGACGTCTAGACGTCAATAAAATTGTTTCAGAGCAGTTATTCAGGGATAGAACAAAATGTCTTAAATATAACCAACAATTATGCCAATAACATTAAAATTATTCCTTCAAAACAAAAAAAAAATCATTTACTTTATACTTGTATCCACACTATTATTATAAATATAAGTTATAAGTTTTATGTAATAAAATAGATTTTAATGAATATCACCTATATCCTTTGTGAACGTTCCTGGGCAGCACATATACCATAAAAGTAGAAATCACTTATAATTCTCACGAATGTATTATCCGTGGGCAGAGACGCTTTCCGTCTGGTGACCTTTTAGCCTTTTAGTCTGTCTGATTTCTTACTATAAATATATATTGACCCATACTCTTTGTATTCACGTGGATCGTCTGATTCGATATTTTTAAATAAGATTGAACTATCCATTTATCCATTGCAGAATTTGATTCAACGATGGTTTTCTCAACCACCGACTATTAGAGGAAATATTACTAAATATTACTTATTTTTTTATTTTATTTTATTTAATTTATTATGAATAATTGTTTATAATCTCAGTGGTAATTGTCTAGGTTTGAATCGGTATTGTTATACTAACCACTGGTCTATAACGGCTCCAAATTAATCGAATAATAAATTCTACAATATCGTAATTCAAATATGCAATGACTTCAGTCGTATCGCAATACTGCCGGGTAATCTTTGTATGCATAATGTCCCAAATTGCATTAAAGTAACTTTGCCAATACAAATTTACCTTGAGCTCATTCAATATTGGTAAATTACTTGTTTGTTCAATAGTTCAGTAATGGTTATAATAACGAACCAATTGTGTAGAGCCGGATGCAGCCATCTAGAAGGAAGTGTGAGCCGTCGCCCCTAACGTGTAGGTATGTATGTATGTATGTCTGTACGCTGAGAATAGGTGACAATTAAACTCATCTTGGGGACGAGATGGCAGTTCTTACATCGCGTGCATCTTAATCGATGATTGCGGACTCAGACCCAGGCAAGCATCACCGAATATTCATGTGCTTGATTTATAATTGTTTATAGTTAAATCGTGTGCGGTGGCGAAGGAAAACATCGTGAATAAACCTAACACGTGTATAATCTCAACGAAAAATTGCACTCGCACCGAAAAATCTTCCAAATGTAACAACATTTTCTGAAATCAAATCGTCTTATTTATTTTTCTATTAGAACATAAAATCCACGCTTGTCACGCAAAATAGCAAAGCATAATATATATCATAATGATACACCGAACGCGGTAGATCTTCTGGTATAAGTCTATATTTTCAGTGGCTTAATAATTTACTTGGTGGTAGGACATTGTACAAGCTAGGTAGGTACCACCCACTCATCAGATTTTTACCGTCAAACAGCAGTACTCAGTATTGTTGTGTTCCGGTTCGAAGGGTGAGTGAGTCAGTGTAACTACAGGCCCAAGGGACGTAACATGGTAGTTCCCAAGGTTGATAACGCATTGGTGATGTAAGGAATGGATCATGTTTCTTAAAGCACCATTGTCTATGGGCGGTGGTGACCACTTACCATCAGGTGGCCCATTTTCCCGTCTGCCAATTCATATAATAATAAAATATCTCAGGCATTATCAAAAAAAATGTCTGGTCATCTATCAAAATAGATGAATTAATTTCCTAAAACTTTTTTCATTTATCTAAAATTACTACATACAAAACCATCGCGTTAAAATTTCGATTGTTTCCCTAAAGTGGAGCGATATTCTACTTTGTATTCCTAAAGCTACATTAACAGAATACAATGTCTTGTTGATACTTACTATCTAAAAAAGCTACGCGCTAACTAAGCACTATCGTCTATGTGTCATGGTGCTAATGAGAAAGACCGTGAAGTGCACACTGAAAAGACATCCTACCATGCAAGTCCTTATCAGCCTTTAAGTATTCTTAAACGAGATACCGCTGGTACTAATTACTATGTTCCTATAAGACGCTGAAGTATTGCAAACATAAATAACACAAGAAATTCTCAATGTTATTTGAAGGAATTTAAACCCTTAGTTTGAATGAGTATGAATTAGGTGTGAGCATCTGTTTTTCGACTACACATAGTTAATTATACTAGTGGTCGGTCATTGTTCGAAATACGAACGTAATTTATTGCTTATAAAATGTTAGATGCTTTGATTCCAAAGATACGTAAAATAAATAAGGCTCTACTGTATGATACTTTGTCTTTGCTACAATAAATAAATTCAAATATTTAAAAAATCTAATGGATATTTAATTGAAATATTAGCTTTCTGCGCACCTTCTCCACATAAACTTTAATAGTGTTTAATAGTGTACCTTTTTTTTAGCTTTCGCCGACGGTTTTTCCGAACCGATACGACTTGGGAACCTTCAAGAAAAGAGCGTACTCTTTCCTGAAAGGCCGGCAACGCACCTGCATGCCCCCCGGTGTTGCAGATGTCCATGGGCGGTGGTAGTCACTTTCCATCAGGTGAGCCTCCTGCTCGTTTGCCACCTATGACATAAAAAAAAAAAAAACCTCCGTCCGCGTCTTTTTGGTAAAAAGGGAGTATAAAACTATTAGTTAACGTATTAATATAGAGATTTGTTGGTGGGAAAATAGTTAAAATGTCGTAAACAAAATAAATAAATAAGTAAATAGTTCACATAAACAAAATCTATCCCAGAGAGTTTCTTTTCAAGGATTTTTGACAAATAATATACAAATGCAATAATTGAAAAAAAAAATTGTCACTTTTAGGTTTTAGGAAAAGGACAAACTATAAAAAAATGTTACAAATCCTGCCAATTACGACGCCTCCAGATATATTCGTACATGTCTTTGGTGGTAGGGCTTTGCGCAAGTGTATGTTAAGTATGTATGTGTACGTGCAGTGTATGTTATAATTTTGATGATAATTTTTATATTTATTTTGTTACCATCTTATATTTTGAATATACAGAATAACATAATTAGAATTTTAAGAAACATCGATTACACTGGTAGTTATAAACCTCATTTTCAAAAATATGATATTTAATCTCTACCACGAATACATGTTAGATGTATGCAAATATAACAGCACGAAGAATTTTATATAAAACGCGGAGATATATAGTTACGATAAACGCTCAGACATAAATCTAGACTAAGCATAATACATATTGATTATAAATACAATATGTAAGTATTGACTAAAGTAATGTATTTTTAATGAATATTAATATCTATATATTATACTTATTTATTATATGCAATAATATAATACATAGTGTTATAATAATTAAATATAGAGTAGAATTATATTTTACTTATTTGTGAACATTTGATTAGTTGTGATTTTATTTTTATTTGATATCCTTGTTTGTGTTTCACTGTTTGTTTTAGAACTGTTTGTCTTCGCAATAAAAAATAAGTAAATAAAATAAATAAATATATGTAATATAATATTTAAAAAAACCTATGTCGCCAAAAACCTACAACTTATGATTTTTATCAGAGTTGTATAATAATAGTCCGTCCCGAATTCGTACGGGTAAAATCCATACAAAATTATCCCTGCATCACAAAGTTATCCCTTGAAGTTGAAATTTTTTAAAATATTTTAATCAGTTGAAGTTATAAATACTATGTTTAATTTCAAGTCAATTGGATCTAAAGTATCGGAGATTAATAAAATAAAATTGTATTTTTTTTTTTTCATATTTTTAAACTTGACAAAAATCTCTATTACAAAGAACAATTTAAAAATAATATAAAAAGTTTACAAAAATTAAGAACATATAGCAACTTATCATAATCAAAATTTGAACTCTTACTCTAAGTATAAAGAGGCGGCTACATACCCAAAGGAGCAATTGAGGCTGTTATTTCTTGTTGAAATTAGGCAATATATTTTGTACACGATTACACTATAGGAATATTTTCAGATTACAAATAAAAAATTACTAAAATACAGAAAAAAATGAGCTTTAAAGGGTTCTCATTATGAAAATATCTTCGAGATTCTTATCGATCAATTATTCCATAATTTATCATATAATAAGTATATACCTTAAAGATTTCAGTTATTATTTACTTCTAGATATAGTGACGGTTAGAGGATAGCCGTATTCTCAAACCACTGTTCCCTAAGGGTTGCTTACTTAACGATGCATTTTAGGATATTTATGGTAACAATTAATTTTGATTGAACTATGTCTTTATTGGTACGTCTAGCCAAACAAAGTTTATAACGTACTGATTTGATGAAACTAAAGGAGGCAACCATGCAGACATAATATATAGAACATACACTTATAGTTCTTATCCAAAGATCAATTAATTACATGTTTTTATTTTTATTTACATAAGAATTATTAAAATTAAAGCCTTCACTATATGCAAATAAAAATTTAAAACAGTTACTGTATAAATCATGACATAATATATGTCACCGTAAAATTGTAAATACCGTTAGATTATAATCTATCTCACGAGATTGTGAACTGTCGAAAGATTGTGAACCGTAACAAACTGATTACAATTTAACGCATTATATTTCGGTAGATTATAATCTATCGAAGTTCGTAATCTCAGTTAAGTTCTAAGACTAACCTGACCTAACCGAAATATCATAAACTATCGAAATTTTTATTTTGAGTTAAATCACCGTTCACAATATTTCGGCAGTTTACAATCTCGCGAGATAGATTACAATCTAACGGTATTTACAATTCTTACATACATATATCTTGATAAGTACTACTAGCTTGATACTGTCTTTTGGGAATAATACGAGTACTGATGATTGACATTTAACTGGAAATCACTCACAAAGTTATACATTTCTTAAGCATTCAATACTTAATTAAAATCCCTTTAAATACCTGGTTATTTTATAATAGTATCCTCAGTTATTTAACGTTCGGGAATTGGACAGACTGATTGCCTTTGACACGATCAATTTGGACTTTACTAATTCTATTGAATTTTTAGCTTAACGACTTCGAAGTATTCGAAGACTTTGAAGTATTCAAATATTTTGATAGATTCTCATAATAATATAAAGGAACCCCTTTCATTATATTTGTCATATTAATAAAGATGTCTTAGTAAATTTCTAGCTATCGATATTGAAGTCGGTAGTATGTTATTTGCAAGATTTTTGTCGCGTGAATTTGTATGCGTTGTGCAAAGAAATTTAGTTTTAATTAAGGAACTTGTTTTTATATTACTATAGGAAAATCATTATTTAAAAATGAAATCAAAACAATATTTTAAAATATTTGCTCAATCAAAAAAAACTAACAAAATTCTATAAATAAATCAAACGAAATATACCACAATACATTTACTAAAGTAATATTTTAATTTTGTTTGTAAACATAGAGAGCGGCGTTTAAAAAGATAGTACTTATCAGATCCGATCGCCCCTTCGACGTCAACACAATAGCGTGAGCAATATCCAGGCATTCCCATTTAAATTGTTACCCTCAGTTTCCTTACGAACTGGGGTTAGTTGAATGCAAGAGTCATGTCGGGGTGTATTACGCGAGGGGATTGCTTGATGACTCACGGTACCAATGACAATTGATCGGTCTTATTTCTTTGATTCTATTCGTGCCTATCGATACTGGCGATAGAATGTATTGATTTTCTTGTTTAGGTACTTATGTTATATTTAAAAAAGTGTGGGGATTTAAAGAAACAGAAGAAAGCAGTTTTGTTTGTTACAAATTGCAAGTTTCTAAATATGTTTGTGGGTTATACACAGAGTTATTACAAAGTGACGGTGGTGTGGACGCTTGTGTGAGGTTTTAGATAATTAAAAATAAAAGTTAAAATTATAAATATAATTTAATGTAACAATGTAATTCGATATGTACTATTTTTAATAAATATCAAATAGTATTTGCTTAGTGGTAGGGCTTTTTGCAAACCTCGATCAACAGATATTCTACCACCAAACAGCAACACTCAGTATTTTTGTGTTCCGGTGTGATGGTTGAGTGAGCAATGTAACTACATGCACAGAAGATCTTGTTCCTGTGTTTCTTTCAATCAAATCAAATTCCTTTATTCAATATAGAATTACACTTACTTATTAATTGTTAAATTAATCACTACCATCGGTTCGGAAAAAATACATACCTGAACTGAGAAGAACCGGTAAAAGAAACTCAGCGTTTTTTTTTTGTCAATTTGTGATTGCTTATATAAATTCAATTTCATAGAGAAATAGCCAGGAAGCGACGGTTTCATTTCCAAGATGTGCTGAACTCACGTACTCACAATGAACTCAACTTATGCACACAAGCGACCTTTTCCAAAAAAAACATAGCACTAGAGGCATTTTAAAAACTTTTTAGGATCCTATTGTAAAAATTATGAATTTATTTATTTGCAAACATTATCCATTTTAGAAATTATTTATTAATTTAATCTTCTATATTAATAAATATGAGACTATTGTTGTGTCCCTAACCGAAGAATCTACTAAACCCATTTACATAAAACTTATATCAGAGGATGCAGCACGTTTCGGTGAAGGCTGCCTTTCTAAGTCGATGGATGGCGTTCATCTTACTATTCTTTTTATTAAAGATTTTTTTTTATAATATTTTTTTTTTTAAGAAGCTTTTAAATTTTTATATTAAATTCAATTTGTTATTGCCAATAATAAATATTGTTGACGCGAGTTCAACTATGGATCACTATAATATTGTACATAAACAAAGGGTCTACTTCTTATATTTTTTAGATTTTTATTAAGAGTTTCAAATAGCCTTGTCAGACAAGTCGCCTTAAAATCGGTGTCAGGTAAAATTTTGCGTGGATCATTTGCATTATTCTGTAATTCTCTATTTTGTAGAATCCTAGTTTTCTTGAAAACACATTGATTTTTTATTTATACTTTAATATAATAGATTCCTCAAATTAAATATTTTTTTGTAAAATAAATAAAAACCTACCTTTTACTGAACGCCTGTTGAGTGCTGCATTAAGAATGTACAAGACACGTATGTAACACTGACATGCAAACATCTAATGGGCTAGTGACATGCACATCGCAGATAAAACTTAATAACGTCTCCGACATGGTTAGTTTTTTAAGCCCCCGTTTTTTTCATCAACAATAAAAATCATCCATTTTAAACTTTCACGATATATCTCATCCATTTCATACATTCTGTCGTGGTCACGACAGGTGCAACTCTTATGAAACGTTTGGCAAAAAAATAAAATAGATATTCTGTTGACTAAACTATACTAATTATTCTGCACGATTTATGGACCTGATTGCATTTTACATTTTTTGCGGCTCCACCGGCATATTTCCAGTTTACGTCTTCTCATCACCCAACAAAAGTTTACCCTGATGTCAGATGAGGAGGAGATTCCTAATCATTTGGGTATATTATACGTACTAGTTGATACAAATTAACAGAACTATGGTATTTTTTCGAAAGTATTTTAACAACTGCATATATTTAATAGTAATAATAGGTTATTAATTGTTTATAGAGCGTCTGTCGTAATCTTAACGTAAATACTGGTACCAAATTGGTTTAGAACGAATATAGCTTTTGTTAGCAGCTGAGACCAAAGGCTTAACATGTTATCCGAAATACGAAGGAGAGACTCACAAGGGCAACACCGCCTAAACTAATATATCCCCGTCTAACACAAATACTCATACATAACAGCTCGGTCATAGATATTGTTTTTTTTTTTTAATTTATTATGGTTTGCTAAAGCGCTTGACCCATAGACACTGTCTACATTGCTTAAGTCAATGCATTTCCAACCACCAGATCTAAGATGTTACGTTTACGTATTTATTTTATTTAATTTAAAATATGAAGGCAGATTCGTAAAAGGGTCAGCTGGTGCTTATCACCATCCCATAGACAATATATTAACCATAACTTGCATCGTCAATACACCAACAGCCTTGGAACTAAAATGTTACAACTGTCTGTTGTTGTAACTGTACTTTTCTAATACGCTGACTTACGCACCTTTCAAACTCAACAACACAACTAAAAGTTTATAGATAATAAAAAAGCGTGGAGTTATACTTGTCGACTTTCAGGCAGGATATATTACATAGCTTTGCATTCAAATGTTGAAAAATAGTAACTCCTGAGTTTCTTGCCGGTTCTTTTCGGTAGAATCTATATTCCGAACCGGTGGTAGCTTTATTTTTAATGCAGTTGTCACACAGTGAAATGACTCAAACTGTTTGTAAAATCCTACTCCAAGAAAGTATATTTCTTATTTATTTACTGCTAATTATCGGTAGAGTATGTAGTACTTACATAGACTTCCAAAAAACCGTAAACCAAGTAATATTTTATAACAATTTTGAGTGTATTTTTTTTTATTTATCATTAAAAATGAGCAAAGATAGCATTTACTTTTGGTGGTGGCATAACTGTTCCAATACATAAAGAGGTAAACAACTTTGTTTAGGTACTTAAATACTGTACATAGACTTATAACCACCTTTAAAGATCACACCAATTCTTTGTACGGTTGGTCAACAAATACCGTCAACATATCTTTGGTGGTAGAGCTTTGTGCAAGCCCGTCTGGGTAGATACCATCCACTCATCAGATATCGCCAAACAGCAGTACTCAGTATTGTTGTGTTCCGGTTTGAAGGGTGAGTGAGCCAGTGTAACTACAGCCACAAGTGTTGTAAAGAATGGTTAATATTTCTTACAACGCCATTGTCTATGAGCGTTGGTGACCACTTACCAGCAGGTGGCACATTTGCCCGTCCGCCTATCGATATCATAAAAAATAAATAAAATCCTATATATTTTTTCCCAAATGGCTATTGGATTATGCTAAATGGTCATCTCCCATAGACATTAGTATATGCCCTTTGAACGCTAATGCACCATCAAACTTGGGAACTATAGTGTAATGTCCCTTGTGCAGTGTAACTACTGGCTCACTCACTCCAAACCGGAACACAATAATACTAAGCATTGCTGTTTGTAGTAGCATGTACTCGTATAATGTTTTGTTCTGTACCCGCTTGTTAGCTGTAAGCTTCAATTCGTAAGCTTTTACCTTACGATCTATGTAAGTGGCGTACGTGCCCGGGAAATTGATAACGGATCGGAAAAAAGGTTTTCTCAGGTGCGTTTAATTATTACAATAAAATATTGCATTTGTTGCGTGTTCTGTATTCTTAGCTAAATATAGATTTTATAAATAATAAATACCTTGAAATAATAATTATTAAATGTCTCAAATAATATTTTTACTTTTTTATTCTCTAAGGTTTACTTTAAGATTTGGCGTAAATGTAATTAAATATGTTATAATCATTAGACATTTTTACCAAATAAAATAACTATTAATTTAGCGATTTTCTTGAATGTTACGAGATATTATCATTGAAGTAATCTGTTACGACCGACGACTTAGATGTAATCACAGCCTTAATAAATAAGTAATTGAGAGTTGTCAATTTATTTAAATTGCAATCATTTTGTATAATATTGTATTAAACGTGTTAGTAAAAACAAAACGTTTTAGATTTAACTGTATGCAGGGGCTTATTTTGAGAACTTTTCTTATAATCGTTGCTAATACATGCTTAATGTTCCCATGCATGAGGCATTTTCTAGTGTTAAGAAAAAAGACAAAAGCTACCAGCTCGCCCTGACTATAATAGAAAAACGGCAAAAAAGCCAATCCATTTAAAGTTCGTTTGATACTGCCGCAGTTAGACATGCCGCGACTATTTTGTATTTGGCAATATTGCATAAGTGTACACCCCTCTTAATGACGTCATACTTCGAATCATAATATAGGCCTGATTGATATGATATATAGTACTGACTGATTTCTGAAACGGCTGACATTTTCAAGAGGGACTAGTCATCTGCACAAGACAGAGCACAAGTGTGTGCAAACACAAAATAAAGTGTACTCTGTATAGTAACCTCATAGTTGGATGGGGTGCAAAAACGTCCAACCGAAAAGAATGTCGGTGTAAGATCAACGGTTTAACGTGCTTTCCGAGGTATGGGATTGTAACCACCGAACCGTGATTTGAACCCAGTACAAGTATGTAGATTTAGACCAACTTGCCACTGATTCAGTACTTCTATTACTCAACATGCAGTATCGTGATTTTTTGTTGGAGTTTTTAAAGAATTTAAGTGAAACAAAATTGAAATTATGCTTGTGACCGGACGTGTTTACCAGTAGAAAGAAAATGTATGAGGTTGCTGAACAAAAGAAAACACCTTTTGTATCCACATTTTTATTACTTTGAGCTTTCATACTCATTATTTACATAATTACATAATATATAATTTTATACTAACAACAATAAGCAACAATGTCAACTGGATATTTTAAAACAAATCGCAAAATATCTCAAAGTAGATTGATAATACTTGTTTTTTATGTTGTAGAAAAGGCTTAAGATATTTAATAATGTTAAGGTTGCCCACAGGCAGGACAACTTACCACCAAGCGACCATTTCACTTGTTACAAAAAATACGTATCGTTTTTATTCCGTTGTAAATACAGTTTCTAAAGATCCGATATGTTTTTGATGAACATTGTACATGATTATTTAAATTCCGACAATATTTTTTCTCATTTCAATAAAACCTGTGCAAGGTTTTATTGAAATGAGAAAAAATATTGTCTATGAATGAGTAGTACTGAATTTTCATTTGCTTATCTTTTGTTTT
Source organism: Vanessa tameamea (assembly GCF_037043105.1). Taxonomy (NCBI): domain Eukaryota; kingdom Metazoa; phylum Arthropoda; class Insecta; order Lepidoptera; family Nymphalidae; genus Vanessa; species Vanessa tameamea. The sequence goes on along the minus strand of NC_087318.1, from coordinate 2,220,775 downwards.
TTTTTATAATAAAGATAGGCAAACTGGCAAGAAGGCTACCTAAGGTATGTTATAATCGATATGGTAAATCAATGTTTATGGGCGATGGAGGCTGACCAACAGGTGCATAATGCACAGACCGGCTACCGATTTCTTAAAAAAAACTACGATTTCCTTGACAAAAGAACGTTTCCAAACCCACCTTGCCAGGTGTGAGCCCAATATTAAAGTAACAGAGGCCTGCCAGACGATGCAAATAAAAGTATCGCATCAGTTACCATAAAAAATAAATATTGAAAATATTCTTTGTCTCCCCGTATTTGTATTCCATGATATACTCTCGTGTCAACATTATGATATCAATATTTCAGGAAATGTATAAATGTTTCAACGTGATCGTGGAATAACAATTTCACGATATTCGACGTCAATACGAACCGCCGCAAAATTCGAAACAGACGCAACCTTGACGTGCAAAATGATTGATCGCGCGATCATACATGTGTGTGCTGAATCTTTTCAAAGGGTAAGCATACATTTATAATATTGAAATTTCAACATTTAGTTTGTAGGCATAATTTATGCAATAACAGGTACTACCGCGGAGTTCAATATTTATATTTATTATATTTAGAAATTGGGACATTTATCCTTGGAAATTACAGTCGGCGCCTATCCATTATTTTGCAACTGCACGACAAATGTAAGAATTTACTCGATAAAAAAAACTGCTTAATGTAATAAAGATAATTATAATAAATTATTTTCTTTTTTATATAATACAGTACATGTTAGAAACATAAACGTACTGGAAAATGACTAAAACACAAGCAAAAATAAACAAAGGAACTTATTCTGCATTGAATTAAAAAATGCATTTACGTAATTGAAAAAAAATTTCGAAAACTTTATGTATTCGATTTAATGACTTTATTTTCTAATTCAAAATCCATGTATTACGTAACTATGGTTGTTTTATCCTATTATGACAAAGGTTATACCGCCAATTGACTGCGTGTCTATATCGCAGGGTCAAAGTAATTATTGTAAAAGCCGTGATATTTTAATTTCACTGGCAACATTCAGTTGTACATGATTTTAATTAAAATATCAATAGAAAACAATACTAAAATTTAATTGGTCGACTCATCGATAATAAAAGATCTATGCAAATATGAAATACTTCGTTTGCAAAAATAATGAAATCTTTTTAATTTTGGACTGTTTGTTTTACTACAGTTTGGATGGGTGGCTTTTTGATTTACACCAGATGGCACTGTGTTTGAAAACTGGTCTCCTTAATCAATGTGCCCTGCTCATTATTACGTACGGTGTTGGTACATGGTCGCTCACCCGTGAGGATGAGATTAAAATCAGAATTATACAAATAGCAATGGTCAATGCTTTGGATCAAACTTCAAGACCAAGTTCGCAACCCCGAAATAAGACGAATATCTAATAAATAGTTCAGAAATTGGGTTTATCTTTGTAAATCTTAAGTGGATTGGACATTGGTGAAGCGACAACAGACAGAGTAAGGGGGTGATGGAGTGGTGGCCGAGACAAAGGTGGACGTTCAGCCGCAAGATATTGTCAAAGTCGAAGCTCGAATCTGAAACGTATTGTCACAAGACCGAAGCAAGAAAAAGCTTGTGGAAAAAGGCCTATACCCAAAAAATAAGTGGTGTTTGGAATACTATTGCCGGGGGTGTTGATACCGTTTTGCTAAAAATATCCTGTTTTTTTGTACTTCTTTTGTAAAAACAATTCTCACCATTTTATAGCATATTTGAGCGTGTGTGAAATATCAAATTTAATAGATAATAATAGTTTGTGATAATCGACAACATTGCCAAAATTCCGTGCAAGTCAGTGTAATGCCACTAATGAAATTAATGTAATCACAGCTTTGACAATAACCGTTCGACATACACATATACGGTATGTACGATAGACACAAATTTATATTTAAACAGCGGATAAAATTAAAATGTTATAACGTCTATATTATTTTACAAATTTCGAACCCGATCAGTGTAAAACGGATCCGTAGTTTTTCTGAACATCAAGTTTTCCTCGATAAATAACGTCAATTAATAATAACAATAATATTGAACACTAATGGTTCATTTTGTATTAAGATTAACTATACTATTCATCCCTGTACAGTCTTATCATAGGATATTTTTTAGCTTACCTTACAGCATTATTAAACTTTTTCAGCGCTACACAACGTCGAAAACTTCGTAAAATTTGCTTAGAATAAAATCCATTCTAAAATCAAAAATTTAAACATTGATCGAGTTTTTATAATCATATATTTCTTTATTATACAGTTCTCAGTTTCAAATTAAGAACCAAGATTGAATAAAAAATATCGTCAATAATTACATAATTATTTTGTTGGCGAAGATTTTTACAAGTGGTCTTAAACTTTTCGCTGGCAGTGTACATAGTATACAGAATATTGAAATACCCTTGTTTTTTTAATTTAAAAATAAAAACTTTTATTTTAATGACTAGGGAAAGTAAACAAACCTTAAATTAATATTTCATTTCGAAAACGTATTAATACAGATTAAAAAATATATTATACAAAAAAACAAAAACATATCATAGACCATAAAAGTATTACGAACGTAATTCAATTTCGACATTATTCAATTTCAACTTTTTTTTTATTTTGACATAACTTATATACTTTGGTTATTCATATGTTTTTAAACTTATAATGTTAATGTATCGTTGAGATCATATGTTGTTTTATTATATTATTTCTTAAAAAAAAGAACAATTTAATTGACTTATATTTGAATGTTATTTAATAACAAATTCACACTCCTATCCGTCTCAAAGTTTATTAGTTGCTTTCCAAAGTGATCTTATGACATCTAAACTTATATCTACGATAAAGTTGATGCTTTATCTATTTAATATAATATTTTATTTCTCGTATTTTATTTTACACTAAATATACTATTAATTTATTCAGTCAAACGTGGCAAATACCTATCTTCGAAGATTGATTGATGTGGGTAATGCCTATTTACATATATTATTTATATTTTGTGAAATCTCATTGGAAAATGGAGAACGAGAGCTAATAGGAGTATCACCGGTAGAGAGGGCACGTTGTGGCCGCGATAGCCGGACTTGCCAGCGGCTTGCACGCGGTCGGCGCGCGAGGCGCCCTCGAGGGACTCCTTGGAGCGGGAATACCCCTTCGACCGTTCTCCTTGCACGCTTTCTTCGTTGCTACGCCAGTACACTGTAGCGATGGTCGCGAGGCACTGCAGGGTTAAATAAAAGCTATTGGTATTCTATGTAAAAGTTGTTTTTACATTTTAAACATAAATTATACTTAGTTTGTTGCATTTCAAAAATTTCAATATAATATATTCATATTTAGTATGAAAGCTGATATTTCAATATTTTTAATAACGTGGAAAGGTATGTAGCGATGGAACTTTAATTTATAATATCATATTATAAATAATAATTGCTATTTAAAGTAATCAAATACCAATTAGGTACTTTGAATACCATTAATTGATAATTATATGAATTGGTATTATATTATATTATACTAGTTATCCGTCCCGATTTCGTACGGATTAAATTCATACAATTTTAGGCGTCGCTCTCCTTGCAGTTGCAATATTTTCTTAATAAACGTCTACGCTTCGAAAGGAGTAAATATTCAAAATTTCAAGCCAATTTGACTGGTGCATATCATGTCATGTCACGGCACATATTTTACATATGTATTGTTTGGTGACCGCTTGTCATGTAATATACGCATGCATGTGTTTGTTAGACCGCATGTTGGTGGATATACATGTTTTCATCCGATACGTTCAAGTTACACCAGTTGATATTCATAATAATCTGAGTATAAGATGGATTATTTATTTATTTTAGGGCGGTAGACGCGAAAATAAGTAACCTGGTGGTAAGTGGTAAAATTGAATGAACCACTGCGACCCTCGCCTGTAAATACAATTATGTCACATGTATCCGTTATTAATTCATAATTTTAAGTTATTAATTTAAATTTGTTTTTTACTGCTACCTATATTTTATTCTTACCGATAATTTTTATCTTAATTGTATTTAAATATTTTTTTTTGCTTATTTTTGTGCATGCTGTGGTCTCCTATAATTGAAGGAGCACACGACTTGTAACCCTTATATTGTTTAATTTTAAGAATACGTATTTAATGTGTATCTTTTGTTGGAGACTCGTGAATTAAATAAATAACTAAATTACCGATACTGGATAATTCTACCTCTAACCCGGAACACATAATATATAATATTAACATTTATCTTAACCGATGATTACGGGTTCAAAACCAGGCAGGCACCACTGAATATTCATGTGCTTAATTTGTGTTTATAATTCATCTCGTGCTCGGCGGTGAAGGAAATCATCGTAAGGAAACCTGCATGTGTCTAATTTCAACGAAATTCTGCCACATGTGTATTCCACCGACCCGCATTGGAGCAACATGTTGGAATATGCTCAAACCTTCTCCTCAAAGGGAGAAGAGGCCTTAGCCCAGTAGTGGGAAATTTACAGGCTGCTAATGTATGTATGTAATGTAAAAAATCACTATAATGTAATAAAAGACTAACGTAACTATTTTCTTATTTTTGTTTTCATGATAAAATATTAATAATATGTATTTTGTTTAGCGAGCGATCAAGTGATCAATAAATAAATACAAAAGCTTCGATGTTTTCATTAAATTGCTTATCAAGGCAAAATGTTGATAATTTATTTAATTTCCGAGAAATAGATTTAAGAGCCCTTGTTTCTTAGAAATCGGGGTAGCCTACCTTCAACTTCAAGTCTCCCTTCTTAAAGTGCTTCGGCTTAGCTTTAAAATCGAGAACAAGACTTGTAGTCTCTAAGCCATCTTCGTGTTTATAAAGTTCGGGCTCAAGAACAGTGGAAAGCGGAGCTGGTTCACCGTTGATGTACCACGCGAGTCTCGTGGCGGGGCGCGACCGGCCAGACGTACAATTCACTTGAACTCGATCCCCAATTTGATATCGTAGTCGAGAACCGGTAATAACTGGTCCTGTGGATGGCAGAGCTGAAACATATCAATTAAAATTAATTCTTGTTGTGTGACAATTATTAAATATTTGTTTTATTTAATATATCAGCAGTATCACTAATATCGTATAACGCCCTCATGTAAAACATACTTTTGTCTTCTTAATATTCGTATTTCATTTTATTGCCTATGAACTTCGACAGGGAGCGTGTTATTATATCAGTGTAGTTACATATTAAATTAAACTTTAAAAAACTAAGGTTTGGAGTTTTAAAAATAAAACAAATAAGTTGACGGCGAGCAAATAAAATAAAGTAAATAAAGAAAAGTTTATTTGAATCACCATACAAACAATCATAAATAATCATAGCACAGCAACAAAAAATAATAGTTAAATTATTGGCTTAATAAATATTAAAGAAAAAAAAAATATGTATAATAGCAAAAACTAAATCAAAAGTACAACGGCACTTGCTTAACCCGAGGGCTCGTAAGTCGTTTGAGAGAACTTTTGTTGAGCACGTACGTAAGCGCTTAAACAACCTGTATGGAGGACCCGAACTAACCAACCAGCAGGACGCAGTCGAGCGCGTCTACAAAATCCTTTTTTTATGTAGTTCTCAATTTAGACTAATCCCAAACAAATTGAATAAAAACAAGCAAAATATTTATATGAAATATTTATATAATATAATGATTTTATTATTTTAATAATTATGAAGGTAATCTTGATGTAGATTTTGTTCATGATTAAACTAAAGAACAAATATAAATTTAGATATATTTTTTAAATATGCAGTCTATTCATGGTACAAATATATTTTCATACCTACTACGATCATATCAGCAAAATCAGAGACGGTCGGAAACAGCGGTCTTTCACCTGATACCTCGCAACGGTAGCGTCCACCTGTCTCCAGCACAGCCGGGTACAGCGTCACGTTCGATGCGTTGTGGGTTGATTGCTAAAACAAATAAATAAATATAATATGAAAACACGAACCCGTGTTTCGATATATATTTATTATGAATTGAACCTGTTTGGATAGAGTAGAAAATTAAGTAAGCTCCTATTACAGAAAAACTGTTGAGCAAAGGCAGGAGCTCCCCTTATGATGAGAAGGTTTGGAGTTTCTCCATCACGTTGCTCCAATGTCATTGGCGGATACATGTAGTAGATTCTCATCCACCACCAGGTTTGCGCACAATGTTTTCCTTCACCGCTGAGCGTAAGTTGAATTATAAATACGAATTAAGTACATGTATTCTGTAGTGCTTGCCTTAGGTTTGAATTCAGAATTATCGGTTGAGATACACGCTTAATAATCATTGGACCATCAAGACTTTGACACAACATCGGTCTGGTGTTGTGATTTTTATGAACATTTTTATAGACACCATATAAAAGTGACCATAGGTATGTATATGTTTATGAAATATAACACCAGAATGTAATATAATAAAAACAAAGCAAAGACGAATTATTTTGAAAAAACTATAATTAAAAATAAAGAAATAAGACTGTTCATTTTCCACAGCTGGCCTCTCTTCTTGAGGCCAATCTTCACAAAATTTTTAGAAAGTACTCCAACTGCGAGTTAGTGATATATATGATGCAGAATTTTATACAACAGATACATATTTTCTCATTTCCGAGTACGAGATGAATTATTAACAAATATAACGTGAAACACGGTGATGCTTCCGTCTGAACCCGCGGCCTTCGGTTATTTACATGTTCAAAACACCAGTCCGTCTCGACACATTTTCGGATATTCTTTCCAAAATATTTTGAAGTTTATATAACTATAGAAAAGAAATAAAACGTAATCGTTCTACCTACACTTGCTAGTTGATGTTTTATTTAGTATCGCTTATAATTCAATAACTTTATGATATATATTATATCATCAAATCAAATATTGAACGGATTTACTAGTTAACTGGACTGGAATGATGTAAACTCACTATTATTTGTGGATTTGTAGAATATAAAATCAGTTACGGTTAATGATTGCGACAAAATAATAATTTCGTATTAATATTTTGCGGTAATTCAAAATAGAGTTAATTTTACTGTTTATATATTTTAATATAAATATTACATTGAATTGCCTCGTTGTTTGAACCATGATCTGCTATGATAAACTAGCTAAGCTTAAAATAATACTTATAGACGAGTCCTACATTTGAATGTAGGACTATTCTATAAGTTATTTATTGCATTTTCTTTGTTGAATATTTCAACAGCAGCCTTCAAGTTTGTCAATGGTCAGTATTTACACTACCGTCCATTGGACAACACGTAAAGCTTGCTGTACGTCAAGCAGTCCTGCGCCAGAACTCTTTCCTAACGTGATAAGAATCTCCGTCGCATTTTGATTACATAAACCCTTATATGTATAATACATGGTCTGTGCAGTAAGGCAGCATTGGTTGAGACTGGCCGCAAAGGAAAAATGGCAATTCAGACAGGAAGACATCGACAAGAAAGAAGTAATACGATAAGAGACATGACAATGTCAACAAAGTAATTGATACAGCCTTCTTTATATCTTTTTGCAAACATTTAACTTGGCCTGGTAGTATTTGTATAAATCAGTTCCTCCACTTCATCTCATATTTTGTACAAAATCTTGATACTGGTGACGATATAATCAAATCAAATTAATTTTATTCAAGTAAACTTCACAACGAAGCGTTTTTGAATCGTCGATATTAAAAAACTACCACCGTTTCGGAAAGCAGCCTCCAGCGAGAAGAAACGGCAAGAAACTCGCATAGTTGCTCTTTTCAAATAAACAGATTTACAATGCTGTTTTTTTACAATAATTAGTGTCAACCCGAGCCAAAACATTTAAACATTTTTTCTAAAAAGTACTCATTTAATGAATAATAAGACTTATTTATTAATTTAGTCTTAATAAACTTTTTAAATTTCGTAAATGGTAAATTGGTTACATTTCCCGGTATCTTATTATATATATTATGATTAGTGACGAAATTTAAAAATAAATCCATCAATTATAAAAATATATATTCGTAACATGCAATTCTTCGTCTGATGATCAGTAATAAATGCAGTTATTGGTTTTTCAATACTAAATCATTTAATGAAGGATGAAAATAATATAAGTTATTTAAAGCGAAATTTATCTGAAGTTTTATTTATTTATCGAGATTGATTATTTTTGTGGTTTCTCGAGTCCGCTGATGCAGACAAGTTTGTAAGTAGATCGCACGAAGTACCACGATCGGGCAGCTTCCCTCGGCCCCCTTTGACGGCAACGTTGGTACTTAGCGTCTGCAACTAAGCTTAATCGTTTAATTAAACGCCTCACATATAAGAATTAGGTAAAAGATACACAACATTCCGTGTTGTTATTTCGGTATGCTTATATTTTCGGTCGATATAGAATCAGTGACAATTGTTGTATGATCAAGGGAAATAAAAATGTTGCAACTGGTTTTCGCCAGAGGTTTCACCCGTAGGCGTACATCTCACACAAACACCTAACACGTATGTTAGGTGTGAGATGTACACGGGGCTGATCGTAGGTTTTAGGTTCAAACTTGCTTCCATACTATATTATATCATGTTCGATTTAGTTGTTTAGCCGTGAACATGCAACAGACAGAGAGATTTAAAGCCTGGAGCAAAGTTATTTTGGGTATAAGAAAAAACTGCAGATGTATTTGAATAAGCAAATTTATAGTTTACGAGTGTTTACCGTAGCTTCGCTCGCATCAGGAGGTTGATAGTCTGGTGTTAGGTATAAAAAACTAACGTAAAAAAGATTTTTCCATCCAATTTTTGACTTAACGCTTTTTTTGTTTTCCAAATCTATTTTGCTCATGTATCCCATAACATTACCGATTCCATATAAAGTTTTTTCATCATCTAAAGTCACCGTTATATTTTGGAAAAGAGAACCTGCTAAGTGAATTACATTAATAACTGAAATGTAAAATTTAAAAGGTATGTGGTACCTCTACGTCAACTCCAGGCAGCAAAAATTTTCTTCTAGGTTCCACATCGCGCGGAACGTGTCTAAAGAATTCTTTTCCATCTTTGTACCATTTGACGGAGTACAAGATATCGGTGGGACTCAGTCGCCAGCGACATGATAGCGACGGCCTCGTGCCCAGAGGCACGTGTGTCGGCACCCGGAGCTCTACCAGTTCCAAGCCTGTCACGGTGTACTCTGAAACAATTCATAATTACCGAAATTAATTAATTATAAAATAATAATTTGTAAAACTATTAATTTGGCACACCTCGCTTCTGACGGCTTCACCCTTGAGAGGGGTCAGGTTATGAGCTATTCCAAATTTCAACCAAGTTGTTTTTACGTGGGTGGGTTACAATCATGCAAATTATCATATTTATAATATTGCCAGGCTGATGTCTATTAATAAAAAGTCACGTATTTTAATATGGCGTAATTTATTTGATATTTATACGGAATTTTTATTGTCTATTCGTTACTAGTTGTACAGGCAAAACTCCATTAAGTGCCACATCAAATAATTTCCCATGTGACGTTCCCGTAAAAAACTCACTATTGCCCTCGCCCAGCAGTCATGGATAATTTTACTTTACGACACGCGGGCGGAGCGCGAATGTAAGTAAATTGGCAAATAAAGACAACCGGTGAGTGAATTTCGTAATGTCAATATCAATCATATTTATGTGCATAAGAATATTTAAAACTAAATTACGCTACCTTTTTTTTTGTAAAACAAATTATTCACTCCAAATTGTAATTTTAAGTTTTAAACAAGATTTTTAAATTTGTAGAAGATAATGATGTCTAATATCATTTTTATTAAAAGCTTTAAAGCAATCTATTCTTTTAACGCTTGGAAATGGTTAGGAAAAGGAAAAGAGTAAATTGAACAGGAATTTAAAATAACGAACTATTGTAAAATGTGAATCTTATTATCATTTTCTTGCAGAACGCAATAAAGAGGCTATTATATTAGAAATAGTCTTTGTCCGCGCGGACACGACGTTGGTCAGTCTTATGACTATGTTCTAAGTCTGCTTGGAAATATTATCTTAGTTAAATTAAATTACAATATATGGTTGGTTTTTTTTTGTATAATATAGGGAGGCGGACGTGCAAAGTGATGCTAAGTGGTCCATAGACCACTAGCACCGTAATCAAATGAACCAAACCTTAAATTGCCAATGCGCCAGCAACCTCGGGAACTAAAATAATATGTCCCTTGTACCTAATAATACTTAGGCTTACAGTACTTAAACTTACACTCCAAAGACAACAACACTACGTATTTCTGTTTAGGCGGTAGGTGGTACCTAACTTATAAATAATAGAAGAACAAAGTACCTAAGGTAAAAGGCGATTTTAGATAAATGTACGAGTATAACTTTCGTGTAATTTTTTGTGGCCCGACGTGGATTTTACGCTTTGATTTTATCCCTTAGTCTCGCGTAATTGCGACTACGGAAACGTGTTTTTGATGCCTATTTGCATAGTGATAGTATTGAATATGCCGAAATATTAATAAATGAAAGGTTTCACTGGGATGGCGACACCAACGCCGGGCGATATTTCGAGCAGAGATAATGTACGAAGCTAAAAATTTAAATTACATCATATTTATACAACAGTAATTCAAATATTATTTTCAATATTCTTGTTTATTATATATATTATATTATATTATAGTTCAATAAAACTATAATATATTACTAAAAGAAAATAAGTGATAATATTCCATTTTTATTGGATAATATTACGGAAGATATTTAATTTTTATTATTCATGTCCTTTTACAAAAAAAAAAACTTTTGTATCTATATCACTAAATAGCAAAAAATAATAATCGACCTAGGTTGCCCATTGCCGCCTCCGAGTAAGCCATGTTTATAATTTATTTAATACCACGGAGTGGATCACTAGAATCCACCCCGGCTACGCACGTGTGCAATGCTGATACAAAATATACTACAGAATGTTTTTATACACAACGTTCAGTTTTTTGTTATTATCGAATACAAACCGTTACGTCCTGCATTTTAAATCTGTAATATCGTCGAAAATATTCATGTTACTTATTTGTAATTAGATATTATCGCAAGACGGCTACCTTCAAACTTGATGGTAACCGTTGGTACTCATTGAGAAAACTCATTCATATGACGGCCTGTCATACCGTCATTTGAATAAATAATTTGTATTATTTATAGGTAAAGTGCACGATCTTGCACATTCTCATTATAATTATATTTTGCCATGCATCCACCATTGATATATGAGTAGGCACTACACCGACACACGGATCTGCGCCACTCCCATATTTCAGAATAATCAACCACAGCTAGCAGCCTCGCAGTATAACCCGCACAGCTTTTCTAAATATGTAATTTGATATGTATTATTGCACGCGGCCGATGCGGCGAGCGCATCACTCCTCGCGTCCAAATTGAACCGAGCTGTCAAGCATCATACCCCTATATATGCTCCGGAACGAGTATGACATTCGGCGCGGGTCAACCTAAAATATATAGAATTTTGTATGGAAAAAAGCTGGCGCCGAGATTTTTCCTCAAAAAGTGGCACGTCATTTTCTTCGCGAATACACGAACATATCCTTGAATACACGAACGATTTCACCAAAAACGTATGAAAAAAAGTAAGCTTCATATAATGTAATTCCTTTAAATATCCTTTATTATTCCATGTATATGTATACATTTACTATGCAATCTCATGAATTTATTTGTATGTATGTATTTATGATTCTATATATGTAAGTATGTATGTAAACTCAAACAAACCAACTCGACCAATTTTGATTAAATTTTAATATGTGCTTAACTGGGTCTACGGACGGCTTATATTGAACCCGGTAGGTCGCGCTGCAACCGATGTTATGTTTTATATATAAAAAAAAATGTTTTAAAATAACAATAATTAATTCTCACGTATATATGTAAATAGTATAGTATAGTCCGTTACATCTGCTTATAATCGCTTCGTAAATAAGCCATTATTTATCGTAAAAAGTAAAGGATAAAAAATTGTTATTGAGGATCCCTAAGAGATAAACATGTACCATCGTTGACTTTTTTGTAGACTTTTTTAAGGTGCACAATACTGTAGCACATTATTTTGATCTATCTCGTAGGGTTCAGCCAACGTTTGCAATGTAAGCCCAAAAAATGAGTTTATTTCCGACATCACATTAGAAAATTAAAATTATCACCTTTTCACTACCTACGATATTATGCATGTATTATACATTAAACCATTCTATTGATTTTCTCTATTTATAAAAAAAACCGCATCAAAATCCGTTGCGTAATTTAAAAGATGTAAGCATACACAAGTATAGACAGACAGCGGGAAGCGACTTTGTTTTATGACTATGTAATGTTATAACTGTAAAAAATTCGTAGATTAATTTACAGTCTGATTCCATAAAATTACGCAAAATCGCTTTTGGTAAGGTTAATATAATTTACCGCCTAATGCATTAACACCTTGTAGCGTAATACATAAAAAAAAGTGCGGTGTCGCCTGTCAAAGGCTTGGGTTTACTTTTGGCGCGAAGCAACCATTGTTTTGGACATACTATTTCTAAGTCATGGAAAAATTAGTCGAGTTTTCATTATTTTTATTCATTTAAAGTAATCAATATTATTGTTGATTGTTATATGTTATTATAAAGTGAATTTGTATTGGTCTATTCGTTTTAAAAAGTCCTTTTCAGTCGGTCAATCAGAATATATTAATAAATAATGATTAAACAATTATTTTCTGACGCCAACTGCAGAATCGACTCATTTTTTCTATGTGAATTATCTAAGATAAACTGAAATTTTGCATTTTTAAATGTTGTTTGGTCAGCATGTTTTTTAACATGAGCAGATTCTCGTATTACTGCCACTGTATTTCGGAGACATTATGATAATACTAAATGTGACATATTTATTTTATATAATAACTGGCTTTAATTTTGGCGTTAATTTTGGCATATCGATTTAGTTTTTCTGTCATTAACGTAAGTATTCCTATTTAGTCATATACGAATTAGTATTACTGTGTACTTTTTTTATGGCATTGGTTAGCGGACGAGTATATGGACCACCTGATGGTAAGTGGTCACCACCGCCCATAGACAAAGGCGCTGTAAGAAGTATTAACCATTCCTTACATCACCTATGCGCCACCAATCTTGGGAAATAAGATGTTATGTCCCTTGTGCCTGTGATTACACTGACTCACTCACCCTTCTAAGCGGAACACAACAATACAGAGTACTGTTATTTGGCGGTAGAATATCTGATGAGTGGGTGGTACCTACCCAGACGGGCTTGCACAAAGCCCTACCACCAAGTAAAGTTCTTAGTTATTTTACAAATTTTTGATTTAATCTTTTAATATTCTGTAGTTTGTGCCAGTAGTTTCACGACCACTTTTTTCAGAAAAATTGTGGACCGGTCCAAAAATTATCTACTATGCAAAAACCACGTTGATGCATTGCTCGTTAGCATTGATTTATGAACGAAGGATAAATCAAAAAACACAAGCTAGTACAATTTTGCTTCTATAATATTTTATTTGAAATAACAATAGTGGGCGGGGCGATGCGGAAGACGGATAACCTGGAAACTTTCGAACGTCTTCAGAGGCATGTGACCAGCGGTGAATTGCGATGGGCATCAGCTGGTGATGATGAGACTTTTATCATAATTAAGGTATCATTTTTAAATATTAATGAATTAAACGCCAGTACACACAGCTAATAAAATACGAATCGGCTTTTATCTAAATTAGCGAATGACATTTTCAGTCCGAAAATCGACGGAAAAATTTATGAAAAGTCTATATATAAAACTTTTATTAAAGAATTTATTTATATTCGTACTGCTTCTATTTCAGTCATAAATGTTATTAAATTGATAACATATGTATATTATTTTCATTTTATTTATAAATACATACGCACACACTTGTATATGTATGTATGTATTTCACACTCTTATATTACACTAGTGGGTCGCACGCGGAACTTCTCGTTTATTCAACGGATTTTATAAATTTCGTAGCCTATGGAAGGTTTATTTTTTATTTAATTTCTTTGTAAACTAACGACGTCTGTTTGCATGATTTTCATTTTTTTTTTATACAGCCAAAGCGCTGCTCTCTACGTGACCAGTAACTTTTTTCCGCTCTCTAATATTAATTTATAACAATTTAATAAATTGTAATCAAGAATCCTCTTTAATTTTCTGCACATCTACGGCTGGATCTCTTCAAAAAAGACGATAACCGATCTTCTACGTGCAGCTATCGTCCCATAAAAAAACAAAAACAAAACTCGGCTTACGCTATTAACATATAAGATTTCCTGCGTTATCAGTAAGTCTCCGTTGGGATTGTTAGCCGTGCCTGAAATCGCTCAGGAGGACATCATCAACATCATTCATCATCTCTCAACATTTTATTATAAATATATTTATTATATAATAATTTTAACTATATCTTATATGTCTAACATAACGGAAAGATCGGAAAATTAAAAGAAGAAAAAATATATTGACTATCTGACTAAAGACATTCTACTAATTAAACAATGTACGCTACGAAATGGTTCCTTTTCAATAAATGAAACCGTTTTGTTTAAACAGAAGTTACTATCTATCTGCTTAAAGCTATAAGAAAAACGAGTTCTGATAAGCAATTTTGTTTGATCAATTAAAAAGATTAAAATGTATGCCGTTTTGGAATGTAGTTACTATTAGTACTACCGAAAAGGTTCGAACTCTGTAGTTACTATTGTTGAGCTCGTTAAATAATACATATTATAATATATAAGATGTTTAACGACTACAACGACAGACCTATTCAAAACTTTAAATTTAAACTCGATTTAAAATAATATTAAAAATTGGAAATAAATATATTTTCCTATTATGTAAACGAGACACATTTGAGACTCCTGATATCCCTAAAGTAAACTTTAAGGTATCTAGCATCTGACCAGAAACTAGACTACAAAACTTTAGTTTCAACAGAAGTTTAAGTTTGAAACATAAATTCTCGCTTAAATACTGCGTGAGATTATTGAGACTTGTGACGTGACCATTCGATCGTATCATTCAGTTAAATACTTGCGTCGTATAAACAGCTGGTAGATTTATTTTGAATCAATAATCGTTAAGAAAGACAATTAGGTCATATTTTATAATATCTTATATTTTTTTTTACTTGAGCATTGCTTATCAAAATTATAAGATTACAATATCACAGTCTCAGTCAAATATAATGTTAGAGATTTGGAAAGACTTGAAATGGCTATATAAGTTGTCGAAAGAAAGTCACTTTTCATTTTTGTTTGATTTTCAATGTTTTTTTTTTCATTTATTGTTTTATTGAAAGAGATCAAATCTCCGATTCTTTATTAATCGTCATTATACAAGGTTGATTTTAAAGAAATCACCAGATCAAGCAAGCAAAGCTGTTACAGTATTACACTACATTTTTGAAGTTGCAATTGAACTATCGATTGCAAATTGCTGTCTCATTATGAATTAAATCCTTGTGCCGAGTACTATGGAGGCAGAAGTGACTTTTTACATTAACAGCCTGTAAATTTACCAATGCTGGACTAAGGCCTCGATACACGCAGGTTTCCTCACGATGTTTTCCTTCACCGCCGAGCACGAGATGAATTATAAACACAAATTAAGCACATGAAAATTCGGTGGTGCTTGCCTGGGTTTGAACCCGCAATCATCGGTTAAAATACACGCGTTCTAACAACTAACAAGTGACTTTATATAGAAGTTATAAATTGAGAAGATGTTTATACAATGTTGTGTTCGTTCGAATTAGTATTCTTTGATCTTTATGCGGGATCGATACGTTTTATCATAATAATTAGATATTCATATTTACCGACTCTGCCATTAAAGAGTACAGAGATTGATGACAATGTTATTCCACTACACATTCAGAAGTGGCGGTTGTGTCGCGCTAAATTCACATCATATCATCATAATGTTGTTTATAAGAATCAACGACGAAACTTCAGGTCCTAATTGTACCTACTAGAAATCAATACCGGTATTCAGATTCCAGGAAGGATATGAATTTATCACGATTTTCCGATTTTGATGTCTTCCTGACTCCCTTTCTCATAGAAAAATAGGAAACTGCGTAGGAGTTTGAGTCTACAAATTATATCGATAACAATCCGACATAACTAGGGAGAGCCTTGAACCGTGCTTTCCAAGGCAAAGAAGGTAATTTTTAAACTTCGCGCAGCTAGTGACAATTTTTTAGGAGAAAAAATCAATAACTGTTTTCCGGCCTTAGTCCCGGAGCTTGAATACTGGATCTGGGGATACTTATAAGATAGCTACTGAACTACCAAGACAGGCAATTATACATTTAATTGAAATGAACATCATATATGTATATAAACTTGTTATAAGCAACGTGCCTGATGTATTAATTCTATTATATATATGTGTAACATATTATGTTACTTAGCAAGTAGTTTTAAGTATTTTATTTAAGTAATGCCAGCTTCTTGTTGATTGATTGATTTCACATAAAATGTTTTACAAATTTAGTTGCAGAATGTTGCCAACCGTATAATAAATAAATAATATATGAATAATTATTTTTTCAATCTAAATAATACTTAAAAAGCTAATCACGAATGAACGACGCGGACAACGGTTCTGTAATTAGTAATTAATATTAACGTACTGTTTCTGACGCTCGCTTGCTTCCATAAGCTGAAAGTTAATAACTTCTTCTCTTATCGTAAATGATTTGTTCATTTGTTTTTTTTTTTTTTATTTATTTAATCTGCGTATATTTAATTAATAAATAATGTAATTAACGTAAATAATTCCCCTGTAGAAAATGATGTATTACAAAATAGATATGTAAAAATATACAACAAAATCAAAATATACTTTATTCAAGTAGGTTTTTACAAGCGCTTTTGAATGATCATTTTAAGGAATCTTATTGAATATAATGATATACAACATAAACATCCTCAACAACAGAACATTAACACACATTCCAAGAAGTATGTGGAGAACATTGTGCTCTCATATGGAAAACGCTCTTTTAAGCTCATCTGTACATTCAATCTAAACTTGATGAGGAGGCAATGTTTGTATCAATCAGTCACGTGGTCAGAACCGTTATGATTAAATTCGAAAATTATAAAAACATCTAAATCAACTAACTAGCTTGCTTACTTAGTTTAAGAACATCCTTCGTTTCAAGTCGGTGATGTAATGTAGCCAACTATTTGGTCAAATATGACACCTGGATGGGTAACTGCATCCTTTGATTGAACTGCCCACAATTAGAGCCTGTTACTTGGGAGGATTAATCAACAGACCCGATACGATTTAACGCAATCACTAATAATAGCTAAATCATTATAATCTGCAGCTGTATTACTAAATTAAGAAAATGTTACTTGTACATGATTTTTAATTTTCTTCATAATTTTCTCGCTTATATTCTGTATAACATTTTGGAATATACGAGACACAATAGGAGGTGTCTCGTATATTCCAAAATGTTATACCGTAGATTTTATGATACAGAACTATTGAAAAAATACATTAATTTAAACGTGCCCTTCATAATATTTCAAACTTAACATTTGTGCCAAGGAAATAGGTTTTATACCATAGAAAGAAAAATTGAATATATGCAGAATTTGCGATAAAAAATTACGTAACTTTATCTAATAGTGATGATTTCAAAAAATACTTACTACTTAATTTTTTAAAACACAAAATTCAAAATCATTTTTTTTTATTCTATTTATTTCTTAAGTCAACTGATTTATGGACTAGTATCGTCTAACGAGCATAATAAACATTATTAATAACATCCACAAATAAGATTTTAATTATCTTTAGAAAATTTGTTTGTTTTTAATATTTTATTCAGGAAAATAAAAATCTATTGCGCGTAATAAGCAAACTTGATAAGAATAAATTTTCTTTAAAAACGAACATGTGTGTTATACCGAGAAACGCCAACTTTGGGACCCTGAGATAGTTCTTTTTTATGATATACGTGCCCGCGACTTCGTGCGCGTTGTTTGAATTTAATTTATTTTATTTTTATTCTATATATAATTCTAAAATAAAAGTAGCCTAAGTTACTTTATTACATCCACTATCTGCCAGTGAAAGTTCCGTCGAAATCGGTTCAGCCGTTCCAGAGATTAGCCGGTACAAAATCACAGACAGACACTCCAATTTTATTATATATATAGATTTATTTTATGTCACCACCGCCCATAGACAATGGCGCTTAAGAAATATTAACCATTCCTTCATCGTTAAAGCGCCACCTACCTTGAGAACTAAGAAGTTATGTCCCTTGTAACTGTAGTAACAATGGCTCACTCAACCTTTAAATCAGAACACAGTAATACTGAGTACTACTGTTTGGCGGTAGAATATCTGAGGTGAGTGGGTGGTACCTACCCAGACGGTATTGCACAAAGCCCAACATGACATTAAACATGGTATCATTGTTCGTCAAGTTATTGTAGGTGATTTCTCTCAGTCAAATATCTAGTCCCTAATCCCAGTCTTGCTTAAAATATACGAGAAAACTACTAGTAATTTAATAAACTGCATTTAAATTAAATTAACATCATGTTTTCACCCTTAGTCGATTGAAATGTGAATAGAAATGTCAATAAGTCTTGAATTTCTAAGAATAACTGTCTGTTTCTTTTAACACGCTATGTATGCTTTCTTGCATCATACAAGGGAATGACCAAAGATTAAAAATACGAATAAGCAGATTAATAGTCATTGTTTAAAAAAATAACAAAGCGGACAAAGCACAAGTTGGCATTCTAGAAAGAGAAAAAATATTTCTTCCACTAAAATGTACAACAAACATATACATATATAATAATAAAAAAAATTCAACGTTGATATTTATAATTAGCTGTTAGCCAACCGTTTCAATGAACATTTTAAAATTTATTTAAAATTAGTTAACAAAAGTCAAAATTGAATCACAAAACGCACGCAAACACACGCACACACACACAAACACACACACATATATACATATTACAACTTAAAACAGTTGAATAATGCTTCTTAATTTATTTACGAAAACAGAAAATTAATAATTAAAAATTTGTAATAGATGCCATGAGGTTTACCGGCATTATATATAGTCTATCATTTGCGCAATCTCATGTTCTTACTGTATACAATTTTTTTTAAAGGCCGGTTCAATCGTTCTCGAGTTATAACGGGACATACAGACTGACAAAAATTTCAAAAATGATAAAACTGATGTCGGTGAATCATAAAACAAATTTATGACGAAATTCGACAAAAAATTGAGTGTACAGACAGACTACAGATTTATATAGTAGTAAGTATATAAATTATAAAATAAATTACAAAACTAATGCCGAATCGATTGTAATTTTTCACGAAAACCAGATAATCAGATAGTGAACCGTTTTTTATAAAAGAACTTTATTCAGTTTACAAATAAAAACAAACAACATTCTGAAATCGACTTCAGACTTATTTTTGAAACTACTTTTTAACTTCCCGCTATGAAAGTTGAGCTTTTAAAAAAAAAACAATTATGCAAACAATTTGATGTTATTAAATATTTATAAATTAATTGAATGTTCACTACTAACTTAATTTCAATTTAGTGAAAAAACGAATTATTATAGAAAATTACAATATCTTTAATTTGTTAAGAATTCAAATATTAAAAGTCAGGTTAGAATTTGCGCAATCACATATTCTTACTGTATACCAATTTTTATAAATATCGGTTCAACAATTCTTGAGTTGTAGCGGGACATCCAGACAGACAGACACACGGACAAAAATTTCAAAAATGGTAAAACTGATGTCGGTGATTCATAAAACGAATATTTATGACGAAATTCGACAAAAAAATTGAGTGTACAGACAGACTCTACAGATTTCTATAGTTATTTATTATTTATAATATTATGAAAAGTAATTTTACATTTAAAGAAAATTACACAGTAACAAAATACTATTCTAATACAGTTGTTGTTCTCTAGTACATCGAAACAACGACCAGCTATGCTTCTAACGGGGGCATGACCGTCATCTGAGAATCCCTCGGATAAAGGTCATGCCTCCGTGCTACGTCTTGAGCGGGATTTCAGTCTAGTCTTGTTTCAGATTGGTCTAACCGGCAACCGACCTAACTACCATTCTTAATAAATGCATTGTATAGACTATTAAATTTAACAAAACTTACTCAATGGAAATTGTTACAATTTTCAGTCAAATTTGTACTCTGCTTATAATTAGTAAAATTAATTCTTGTTTACGCAATGGATATTATTGTACATTATATTGTTCGAGTTTTAACCACTATTCTCCCATTCCATTTTGTCTGACGTTTCGAACGAGTTGCTTCTCGCTAATCAGCTCGTGACCACAACAGGCGCAAATGAGGAAATTATTTTAGTTCATTGAATAAAAAACATTCTATTAGAATATTTATCGTTTTTATTCGTCCGCAAAATAAGTATTTTGATGAGATGCCTTACTAATATATATTTTTAATAAATAAATATTACACTATAGTATTTATATATGTATACGGATCTGTACTAAAAATGGATGTTCCACGAGGATTCATTTTAGGTCCTTTTAAAGTTTTGGTGAATATAAATTATCCGTATGTTAGATACACTTACTCGTATGATACTTTTATGTTTGATATCATACTTTTAAAATAAAATAATCTAATTATATCACAAGTCTGCTAATTTTTGTAACAAATAGTTTGATTTGAATCTCCAAATGATAAAATGAGCGCTGAACACTGATCACTGATCGATCTTTTTAATATGAATATGAAAACCAACCGATGACTTTGGTACCACAATCGAGGCCAATGCTCAAAATATCTCAATAATCTGGGTATCCTAAACAAGATGAAGAATTACTTTTCATCTAGACAGTCTTTGATTTTATATAAAGCTTAAGTCCGATCAGGTATTTATTTAGATACTCAAATTAGTCTTATATCAACTTGCCGCTTTCGACTCGATTCAACGCAGATCTGAGCGGGATTACTAGACATCAAATTGATATTTAAATCAAAGCTAAACTCATAGACGTTTTTCTTTTTGTAGTTGGTCTACAGTTGGCTTTATGAGCATATTCTGATATCTCGATTCTATAATCGGATTAATACTAACGCAATGCAGGTTATCAATATTTGGTCGAAATGTACCATTTAATTCAGTTGTAGAAATCACTGCCGGAATCTGTATTGCCGAGCACTTACAAACCCATCCGTACTTAAATTGTTTGTTCGCCTCAACGTCGAAGACATCTTCATATATTACTGCCTAGATTACGGTTGACGGTTACTAAGGCATTTAAATCAGATAAGTAAATAAACGTGATCCCACTTAACATATTTCAGATGATACGCAAAAGATATAAGCTGAATGGTTATCCTTACACACATAGATAAAGTTTTAGCGCGTTTGAATGGCAATGGCTGACATTATCGTAAAAGTCGAAACTTTGCGTGGATATAGCTCCAACGAAACATAAGGGGCTCACATACGATTGCCGAAGTTTGTAATGTACTAGGTCACGCGTTTTCATTGTACGCGTGATAAATGCCAAACTACCTGTTCCAGGTCACTAATAAAAATGATATATGCCATTATTTGTATATAAGTAAAGTATCGGTAGATATCGACGGATTTAAACGCTTTAACTACGGAGATATATATGTAATGAGTGCGTTGACATACCTATATTCAATATAATTGCAAATCATCCAAAACCTTCCAAATCATACCAAATCAGTTATTTTTAGTGTTGGTGTTAACCAAAGGCAATACAAATCTGTTTAGATATAAACACCATCACCAAAAGTAAATAGTTATTTTTGTGATCCGCAAGGGCTATATTTAAAGGGCCAATTGAAATTGGCCTACCCTTTTAACCGTCACTGCGATCCTCCTAAATTCATCCAAATCACGGTTTCCCGCTCTCCAAAAGTAGAACAGAAAAACTTATACTTCACAAATAAGTGCTCAACTTTAACTTAAGAAACATAAACTGTACTTCTGGAAACTTTGGCAAAAGTTTTATATTCTTTACGAAAGATCGAATAATAATAAGTGTAGCATAAACAGAATTATCGGAACCAATTTAACTTATTATAAGTTTTTATATTATTTCATATATATGTAGGTAGGCGTCCATCACAGGTAGGCAGTTTCAAATATCTATCAAGTAATCACTACCACTTTGCTATATTAATATTTAATTATAAATTCAAATCAAAATAAAAAGCGTGGAGCTAATACTTGTTGACTTCAAGGCATAACTTCGTATTTTAAATGTTAGAAAAGTGTATTGTGTGTCGGTTCTTCTGAATAGAATCTACATTCCGAACCGGTAGTAGCTTATAAAGTTTACTTAATATAGTTTTGTAAAAAGCCTACTTGAATTAAGTAGATTTTGATTTCATATCGCAACCCATTTAAAAATGAAAAAACATGCATTTATAATAAGGGGATTTGTGACTTGTTCTGTGAGTATTATTCAATATCTCCAGCTACGTAAATAAAATTAGCAACCGGTTAATGTAGCCACCAACCTTTTGAGGAGAAATTTTGGAACTGATTACACAACTTATTGCTTGTATGGGCTAGTAGCATAAGTCATAACATGGTGTTAGGGCTTTGTGCTAGCCCGTCTGGTTAGATACCACCCACTATTCTATTGCCAAACAGCAGTACCCAGTGTTGTTGTGCCCCAGTTTGAAAGTTGAGTGTGAAAGTGTAACTACAGGCACAAGGGACATAACATCTCAGTTCGCAAGGTTGGTGGCGCTTTAATGATGTAAGGAATGGTTAATATTTCTTAAGCGCCATTGTCTATGGGCGGTGGTGACCACTTAATATCAGGTTTCATTGCTCGTCCGCCAATTACATCATTAAAAAAAATGACAGTGTTTTTCTTCAGACACGTGCAGATTTCCTCACAAAATTTCACCACCAACCTTACTCATCAAACAATATCCTGTAGAGGTTTTTTTTTTGAAGCCAAAGCCTGGTGGTAATTTTATATGTATTCTTAATATTTGAATAAATATAATTCTAAATGGACATCCAATGAAAATTGTCAGCGTTTTTTAGTATTTATGTTATTTTTAATATATTAGAATCAGTTAGATTATTTAATACACGTGTAAAACATAAATAGATATAATAATCGATCATCAGTAATCGTTTCGAACAATTAGAGAGATCAATAAATAATGATACTTTCAGTCTAATGGCTTAAATGGCCTAGAACACAATATAATTTCGTAAATTAATTATGAATTACAAACGGCGATCCAAATCATATTTGTGATAACATCGGGCACGCTTCCTTATATCGGCTAAAGCTCGGTTACTATATTCAAAAACTATTCGGATTTGTAACATTAGTAGATTTATATAATGTCCTTGATATGTAGTTTGATTACGTTATAGCCGAGATAGCCTTCACTTGGTGTTCGGACTTTGTTCAAGTCCACCTGGGTTAGTCTCACGAATCAGATATTCTACCGCCAAACACCAATACTTAGTATCATCTTATTTTGATAATTTTAAGGCTTCTTCCCTCAGTCTTCTCCAATGCGGATCGTTAGATACAAATAAGTTATAATAAGATATATTAGGCCCGAGGTAGGTACCACCCACTCATCAGGTATTCTGCCGCCAAACAGTAATACTTAGTATTGTTGTGTTCCGGTTTGAAGGGTGAGAGAGCCAGTGTAACTACATGCACAAGGAACAACATCTTAGTTCCCAAGGTTGGTGGTGCATTGGCGAAGTAAGGAATGGTTAATATTTCTAACAGCGCTAATGCCTATGGGCGGTGGTGACCACTTAACATCTTAGCCCATTAGCAGGTCCGCCTACCAATTACATAAAAAAACTTTTTATAGGAGGGTAAACCCTTTCGTTACGTAACGCGTTACGGCCCCAGTCTGTCTGGCTTCCCTTTCTCTTACGCATACGACAGCGACGAGTTTAAGTTATCACTTCTGTCGGGCGTCCCAAGACGCACACGTATTTTTTTTTAATTTTTGCTTTCCGTATAAAATATGAATGTCGATTTGATCAATCCTTTCCTAGCACTAGTGACACTAGTTTCACAGCTGTCAATTTAATCGAGCTATATTTATGGCTTATATAGCTATTGAGCATATATATGAATTTAATACATTTTTTTAAAATACATGAATGACAAATAACTAAGAATTATTATGCAATCTAAATTTTTTAACCTTGTTTAGATAAATCGTACAGAAATATTTCAAAAATTATCTTTGTCCCTCCATCGGTGTGGCAAGGCTCATTTTTCGTACGGGGAATCGGAATTTATATTTAATGAAGAAACACCGACAGCCTTTTTGCTTCTTGGTATGATTTTTTTCAATATTATTTTATATATATTGCGTGCTTTACGCATAAAATAAGCAAATGTCACAAAAAATTTTATTAAAAAGTCATATTTAAATTTAGAAAATTTTTTAGCAAAAATTCGCGAACTGTTATTTTATTTATTACATACCTCGCATGGTATGTATGAAAATACGCTGACAGACTGACAGACAAGGGAGTGATGTTATAAGGGGTTTATTGTTGCATCGGCTGTACGAAATCTAAAAAATGATTTAATTTGTTTCCAAAATAGATTTTTTTTAAGTTTCACTATCAAAGTCTTATCTGTATTTATTGTTCGTTTTTTTTTTTCAATATTTAAATTATAAAGTTGGTACTGAAATTAATAAAAACGAGGTCATTGACTTTATAAATAGTGTTGAGCATATAGTTGCATTTATAAAGTTTTTAGCCTGAATTAAGCAAGACAGTACTAATCCAGAGGAAGCCGGCCCGGCAGCACTGAAGGTCTTCGCATTGTATTACATCGGGAAGAGGATTCACTTAACAAGTATTTTCATTAAACGCTTTAGTAGTTCTAAACAAAATACTTACAATGTATTACCAACCACCGCGTTTTTCAAGATATCTATACTCTATACTAATATATAAAGCGGAAGAGTTTGTTTGTTTGTTTGTTTAAACGCGCTAATCTCAGGAACTACTGGTCCGATTTGAAAAATTCTTTTTTTGTTGAATAGTCCATTTATAGAGGAAGGCTTTAGGCTATATAACATTACGCTGCGACCAATAGGAGCGCAGCGACAGTGAGAAATGTTGCAAAAACGGGGAAAATTATTCACATTTATGGACTTTCGATGCGTGCGCAACATAAACGTTTTAAGTTACTCAAAAAATGTGTATGAAAGATATATTCCTCTTTTAATAATAAAAAAAAAGTCCGTGACACTATATGTCTATTTGTTAAGAGTGTGCTAGCAGGCGGGGCGCGGCGGCGGCTGAGGGGGAGGCGGGTCAGCCCCGCCGCCGCGCTCGCCACTCTCACCCGCGGGTGTAGTTCTGCGAAGTAGCAATGCACATAACGACTTAAAAAAATTAACATTCTTAATAGTTAAATTATTTATCAAAATTAGGTTTTGTTATCAGCTTATTTGCTCATTATTTTTTATCGTTTAAAATCGATTACATTTAAATCATAATCTGCTGTAGTTTTAACTTACGATATAAGATAAAATTTCAATGAACATTCCTTCGTACTTTGCAAGTAAACAATTCAAACGTTTCACGGTATAAATAAGGTATAAAAATTACATTACACACGTAAAAAAGTTCAAAATGGCGAGCGATACTTTCACCGATGCAGATTAATCATCACTGAGAAAATAAATTATGCAAATAAGCAAATAGGTGAATATCGATTAAAATGACTACACAAATAAATTAGTAGTTCAATATTTCAAGTAAATTCTATTACGTTCAAGCATATTCAACACGGTTGTACTATAATCACCTTATGGAATAATAACACCAAAGGAGAAACAATCTAAACTTCTTATTGTTCGGTTTGTTTATCTTATTACGTTTAAGTTAATATTGTTTGTTTTCAACCGACTTCAAAAAGGAGGAGGTTATCAATTCGTCTGTATTTTTTTGTTTTTTATATGTTTGTTACCTCATAACTTTTCACTGGATTTTGATAATTTTTTTTTGTTTGAAAGGTAGTGCTTCCCGTGGGGTCCCATTTTAATTTTATCCTGTTACGATGATGGTATCCCTATGAAAACGATATAAGTCTTAAATGTGCATTATGTATGTGCGCGATAAATAGGTGAATAACTCAAAATTGTGCCAACCAATTTTAATGATCCTTTTTTTATTATAAAGGACAATAATTTTATCTATAATATATTATCGTAATAACTTTGCTGACTTTTAAATAGTCTAAATATTTTTAATTTCATTTTACATAGTTTAAATCTAAAAAATATTGTAATCATTGTTTGTTATTCATAGGTTTGTGTTAAGTTAGATTTAAAGTGGGTAGGTACATACTTATCTCCCTGCGTGGAAACACAGAACGTACCTACATATTGGTAAGTAGAATAAGTTACTTGATTATTAAGTTGTAGAATAATAAGCAATTATTTTTTACTTTTTAGAGCATATTATTTTTTTTCTCTTTTGAAGTCGGTTTTTTTTTTTGTCAAAATTTTTGTTTATTAGAAGTGGTTGTCATCTGCATAATTATTCTGATTTGGTTAGGTTTTTGTTTATTAAAACATATATGGTTTTTTTATTACGATAAAATATCGAAATAAAAAAAAAAATTAAATAACCTTTATAATACTTTTTTTTTTTCAATACAGATTTCATTATATTATCGGGTACTTAATTATTTACCATATGTTTGTTTTTATTGATTACAAGATACGTTTTGGTTTAAATTTAATACCTACATTTTTTTTATCTTTTTCGTCACTATAATGCCTAGAAAAAGAACTAACCTTTCTCGGCAGACTGCTAATGCAAAGCGTCTGCGGCTTTTGCGTAGCAATGAAACAACTGAAGACAATACGCAGAGGTTAGCTAATCAAAGAACGGTCAGTGAACAACATCGTGCTAGGGAATCGAGCGTTGAACGCTCACAGAGGTTAGCCTTACAAAATTTCCGAACTTCGGTGAATCGACAACGGGAATCAAATCATCCTTATATTTTGCCAGCCATCTTACCCCTTATAGTTATGGAATAAATTTCGCAATGATTTATGTGAAGATATATTAAACAGAATGCGTAATGAAAATCAGGATATAACATTAACCTATACTGATAACGTATACAATGATAGACTTATCTTAATTGAAGATAAAATTCATGAAATTTCAGATAAATCATTGACTGATTTTGGGCTTCCTGCATCAAAAAGGAATAATTCACATAATAATTTAGATCCTTTAGAAGTAGCACTACGGAAGCCGTATGATGTAAATGAATTAAATGAGTATATTACTGAAAATGAACCAAAATTAGTTAATGACCAGGTGACGGCGTACAATCGTGTTATGTGCAGTATTCGTTTTAACGAAGGAAAAATATTTTTTTTGGATGCTCCAGGTGGAACTGGAAAGCCTTTTATTACTAATTTCATATTAGCAAAAGTAAGGTCTCAGGGAAAAATAGCCTTGGCAGTTGCGTCGTCAGGAATTGCGGCAACTTTATTAGCAGGTGGACGCACAGCTCATTCCACTTTTAAACTGCCTCTAACTGTTTCTTTACAAAAAGATAGCGTGTGCTCTATTCGCAAAAATGGCCCTCTGGGTAAAGTTTTACAAGACGTTTCTTTAATTATCTGGGACGAATGTACCATGATCCATAGAGCTCATGTAGAGGCTCTAGATAGAACTCTCAGAGATATTAGAAGTTGTGATAAAATTATGGGTGGGATTACCATTATGTTTTCTGGGGATTTTCGACAAACTTTACCGGTAATTTTAAGAGGAACTAGAGCAGACATTGTAAGGTCTTGCCTTAAAAGTTCACCGTTATGGAAATTTGTCCATACCTTAAAACTATCTACGAATATGAGAGCACATTTGGGGGGAGGAAGTACAAATTTTCCTTCAAAGTTACTTTTAATAGGAGATGGAAAAGTACCTCATTCTGAAAATAAAATTGAAATTGATCGCGATTTAGGAGAAAAAGTGACTAGCATAGAGGATTTAATATCAAAAGTTTACCCTAATATCGTCGAAATAGAAAATAAAGATTACCAATGGATGTGTCAAAGGGCAATATTGGCGGCGAGAAATAGTAGCGTTGACGAAATTAACGACCTAATTTTAACCAAACTTCCAGGCGATATAACTACCTACACATCTATTGATAATGTAATGGATCAAGAAGATGCAGCCATTACCCACAAGAGTTTCTCAATTCTTTAAACCCGAGCGGCCTTCCACCACATTCCCTGAAGTTAAAAATAGGTGCTGCGATAATTTTCCCGCCTTCAAGTAAAATTCCTTCGCAATAACGTGATCGTTGCAACAGTTTTGAATGGTCCGGCAGTTGGTCAAACAGTGCTTATACCTCGCATCCCAATGATTCCGAATGATTTACCTTTTAATTTTAAAAGAATTCAATTTCCCATTAAGTTATCTTTTGCCGTAACCATTAATAAATCACAGGGCCAAACATTTAAACACGTAGGAATCTATTTACGTCAAGACTGCTTTTCACACGGCCAACTATATGTCGCGTTGTCAAGATCGGGTTGCGGGCAAAATCAGTATGTTCTTCTACCACAAGAAAAAAAAACTAAAAATATAATCTACGCTGAAGTACTGTAAAACATATTATTAAATCTTATTGACGATTATAATAACAAAAACCAACGTGAGCAATCAAACGATAATCATGATAGTGTTTCCGACAACTACGCGAACGAAGTCGCGGGCACAGCTAGTTGTATATATTTGCATTGTCAATTAAACTAATGTATATTTCGATTTGCATACAATTCGACATGCATATATGTTTTTTTTTTTTGTTAAAACACGTATAAGCTGTATTTAAAGTGCCTACCGAGTATTCAATTCCATATTCAATTTGTCGAATCAATTTGTTGAAGTCGAAATTGACCGTTCTCTACTCGCCATAATGAAATGTCGATTTGTTCGACCATTCAAAGTTCAAATATGTATGTACAGATGGTTTTAACTATAATTACCTAATAGTACGTGACCTAAACATTAAAATATAAAGTTTGATTGTCTCGTTAGTTTAGCGACTAGATCATAAAACCGCTAATCCTGAGATCGTAAGTTCAAGCGCCGGATCGGGCTAATAAAAAGTTCGTTCGTTCTTTCCGGTCGTGTCGGATTTGCTATATCATCGGATTATGGGAGGGAAGGAATAGAGATTGGACATGTATTTGCGTACATAGTTGCGTCATATAATATGTCCTGTTCAGGATAGTCTCGCTTGAGAATGTCCGACTTTGCCAAAATCAGTCAGATCAGATTCTGGCACTAATTATCATCTAAAACGTCTGAGTTATTTCTTCAGATCCAATGGTAGAATTTAAGGATCAATAAGCGCGTTTGAAGGTTTTCACTTGAATACTTAACTTACTATAGTTTTTTTTGTAACTACCTAATACTTATTTTTCGATAAAAATAACAATTATTATATTTTATCCTATTTATAAACACTTTAAGTATCATCTAAATACAGAATAAATCGACTTTATTTGAGTTAAGAAAATCGATATAAGCAATCAAATTTTATTATAATAGTTATTATTTATGATTTTTTAGATTGATGTTTGTTTAATTTATACCATAATGGATGTTTTGTTCACTGTTTGCGCATTCATTATAATAATTTAACATAATTTCCGACCACGAGATATATTAAGCACTTCTTAAGCGATGTAATTAAGCGTTACTTAGCGGCGCTCGGCTGGATATCTCGTTCAAGTATTCGAACCTGAATGCAAGATCACGACCTCGCGCGCCCATCGCCGACATACCTGAAATCTTCCCAACAATATTCAGATTCGCAATTATGTAGAATCGCTACGCTATATGATGTTTTATAAATATTTGTAGCTTTTTATTTATCTTATATAATATTATAACAAACCCACACAGTAAATATATATTTACAAAAGGAGTACGTTTATTTTTGTAAAATGATAGCATATATCTGGTCATTATATTTTACCACTAATATTTATTTTAAAATTATTTCATTAAATAAATATAGAATAACATCAGTGAAACAATTTGTCAGAGCTTATTTTTCGAACGATATTACTTAATGTGATTTCGTATTTGAAGCCTTCGAACTTCTGACGATAGGGTTTAATTTTGTTTGATCGTATTGTTATGTATTCATAACATTGGGAGATTACGCATCATCATTACAATTCTTCCTGTTTAAATATGGAAATGTGTAGTATATTCCAATGGCTGGAGGAGATAAACATACCTTAGATTTACATATTCCATTGGAGGAATGAGCCACGATAATAGTTCTCATATTCAAAACGTCATAAAATTAAAATAGGTACAAGCATTTTTGAATCATCATTTTATAATAACAATTAAACTGCTTCTACCAAAATAATCAATATTATTTTGTTTTTTTTTTTATTAAATTATAAATTTAAAATGTCAATATTCTTTAAGTATGAAAATATTACAGATCGAAGAGGTAAAAAAATGTTGTGATCGGTGCACTGATGTAATCGTATTAATTTTTGAAACCAACTTATAATGAATGAAACAGCTGCTAAATAATTCCCTAACCGGAACCCGCATTTCGCACAATTACAAAGAACAAAATTAACATGACTACGAATGAATAAAGTTTCAACTTATGTAAAAGTAATAAGTTCGCGCTTTTAAGGTTTTGCGGTTTTGTAATCCTTGCGTATAACAAATGTATTGAGAAGATTTTCATCGGAGTTTCAAATTTCGTACTAGCAAGCAAATAATTGTATTTGAATAACTTGTTCTCTGGGTTCTTTAATCGTCTTGCTCCGTATAAAACAAAATACATTTCGTTCAAGTAATTTTCGTCAATTGCCTTCAGGTAGAGCGGTGCACGAAGATGTATAAGTGCCCCCTGATAGCGTCTCAGGGTAACGTGCTGACGATGTTAAGACTTATCACCGCCCTTAGCTACAGCCTGACCCGGCGGAGACTGGGCACGCATGATCGAGTTTATAGTCGAAAGGCTGCGGACCAGGTCGGCGCAGATACTTGAAGAGATGTGACTTTATGTCATATTCAAAGCGAATAAATGGTTCTCCTTCCATGGGAACGTGGTTGTACGGATACCACCAGTAGTCTCCACTTATTATTTAAAGCTGTCCTCTGGACCAACATAACAGACGGAACAAAATAAAGTATACAGTAATAAAGAGTTAGCGAGTTATTTTTTACAGTTAAAGTTGTTATGTGAGATAAAATGTATTTCTCAATTAACCAAGTTTATTCTTAGTAAATTTATTACTTTAGAAGAGGTGGCAGAGGAACAACACATTGCCTTTGTTCAGATAAAGTTTGTTTTATGGCTAAAGCGAGGAAATTAATATTCATTGCTGTATCAAAATAAACTGTATAAAATTACCCGAAAATCTCAAACTCGCGCTTTAGCTACCCATGTTAAAGTATTTTTAACTTGAAGTCTGTTCTACAAGAAATGGAATAAAAAGAATTGAATACACTCAACGTGAATATTAATCTTTTAATGGGTAAGTTTCCTATGGATGCAGTATTACCTAAAAATATGAAAATAATAAAATGCTCGTTGGGAAAGGTACCATCCAGTCATAAGTTTACCACTAAACAGCACTACCTGCATTGTTGAGTTCCGGTTTGATGGGTGATTGAGCCAGTGTACATGTGCGTGATATAATTTCCAAAGCTGGTGATGATGATGATGAGATGGATGGCGCATTGACGGTACAAGGATTGATTGATATTTATTACAGCTCAGCCATTTGCCATTCCTGCTTATAATAAAAATAGCCTCCAGATAGCCGGCTAATAATATTTCGCTAATAAAATCTGTTAACCGTAATTTTTGTGGGATAATGTATACGTTTACAAAATTATTTCAGAAAATGTTCAGAAGTGTTCAAGTGTCAAATTTTTGATAATCAACTTATATTTGATTTTTTTTTTTTAATGAAACAAATAAATTTATTATATATATATATATAATAAATATAATGATTAACATTTATTTGTTTCATTAAAAAAAAGGATACGACTTTTGTGTGGTAAGCGTTATTATAGGTAGTTAATAATTGCTGAAAATAAGTAATCCTAATGAGAGTTTTTCGCCAGTTCTTCTAAGATCGGTAAATTATTAATGTAGATGAGCAACATACTCTTGTGTATCTATATAGTTTCCGACATTATGATATTTATTAAATTAAATTGAACATTGTTAAGGCATATTATAACTTTTAGCATCTGCCCCAAATGTCAGCTCTTTTTTTACGATAGTTTATCCTGTTAAATCTAGTATCAGTCTCATTTATTGGCTTGTCTCATATATAAATGTATTTTCGAATATTATGCATCAATCATATGTTTATCCGATTATTAAATAAATACTATATTTACACTAAAATGTACATTTCTGTAACATATAAGTTGAAAGCTAAAATTTGCACAGCGCCATTTTAACGTTTTTTCATTATATCCATACTCATATGGTTTCAAATTAAAACTATTAATACAGTATTATATTATTCTGGCTTTAATAATAATTTTCGTGGCGGTATATCATACAAAATTGGAACACGATGACTTCTTTTTTCATATACTGATAAATTATTGCTCGTTCTGTGGCAGAAATGATTGGTAAGAAACAATATTAAAAAAATACAATGTGAAATAACATTTGAGCCGTGAACTTTCAATGATTGTATATGGCTGTTAGTTAAGGTAAAACGAATTAATACGCTCAATCACGTTGACGATAATCTGGTTAGGACAAAGAAAGAAGAATCAATAGACTTCCAGATTTCAGTACATTGATAAACAATGAATAAACCAAGACATTCAGTCCAAGGTAAGAAAGTTAATCGTGGATCTATGATCTACGTCTTTTTTTAAATATCTCAATTTGGTTAAGGGCAAGAAAAGCGAAATTGTTAGAAGACAAGGATACATATTATTTCAGAAGAGAAACTTATTAAAAAATTTAAAGCTCAATGACAAATAGGTATATTACTGGACCTAGTATTATTGACTTTTAGGCAATATATATAAAAAAAATTGTTGTCACTGATATACTCTGTCATTAAAATGGATAAGAGTAACTGCTGTGTTTCTTGCCTGTTCTTCTCGGGATAATCTACTTTCCGAACCGGCGGTAGCTTTAAATTTAATTCAAAAGAATATTTAGATTTTTTGATTTTAATACCCTTTTTATGCTTGGACATGGGGCAATGCGCTGCTACAATCGATTCTCGTTGCTAAAATTCAAAATCAGTAAGCATCTGTGGCGGTAACAGTACCACGATTGCATTTCAAGTCGAAATGATCTAAAATACTTGAAAGATTTTTTGTTTCATAAATGTATTAATTACTATTATAACATTTTCGCGTAAGTGTTCTCGTGTGTTAATGTATAAATCTCAATGTTATGTTTTCTAGATTGTTTTGAATTTAAAATTTAGTTTTAGTCCCACAAGAGGATCAAATGCAGCGGATGGAGTTGTCTCTGTTACACGGTGACATGACATGTGCTTTGAGAGCTAATTTTAAAATTATAATGTATTTCTATGCATTTATTTTAATAATTTGCTGGTAGATTTTGATTTCGTGATTCATGTTTACAGTGCCTTCAGGTTTTTTAAAATAATATACTCTTCCTCAAACTCAAACATAAAGTCATCACAGTTTGTTCTGTTGAATTAACATTAAGCTTTGATTTTAATATAGAGGTCATATAATTTGATATTATAGCCTTGGTTTGAAATATAGGAGGAATACGAAAAAAATCTGTTATCCAATTGTACAAGAGTTAATTAGATTAGGCTACCATAAGGTGAAGTCTGTGCAGTCTGATCACTAAACCATCGCAGTTCCATAGAATATATTTAATTTATTGCAAGATTATTAAGAAATAAAGACATTTATGCTTTATTTTTCTGTTCAGACAATAAAACAAAAGAGTAAAAAAATTAAAACTTCAGTAGTAGCATGAAGCGCGCTCTTTAAGGCGCATTAAGCAATTTTAATTGTCAGCATTCTATCTTTTGAATTCACGGAATTTTATAGACACAATTACGAATATAATATTCTTCTACTTGCAAATAGCCAAGAGATTTAAGGATGCGAGTGAGACTATGAACAGAACCTAATCTCATTGTGAGCTCCGTTAGGTTTTTCGAGCAAAGAACTTGAATATCTGTGGAGACAAAGTTAAGGCTAGTCACAATACATTATTAAAATCATTTCGAGTATCCTAACTCTTTTTGTGAATCTTTATTTTCTTATACTATTTTTATGATATCGATCTGTCAAACTTAAGCCATGGGAGCAATTGAAAGGAAAGACAAGCTACTAGCGCAGGAATCATTTTACTTGGTGTTAAGACTTTTGCAAGTCCATTTGACTATATACCACCCCTACATTTTCTACCGCGAAACAGCAATACTCAATATTGTTGTGTTGCGGTTTAAAGGTTGAGTAAGCCAGTGTATTTACAGACACAAGAGACATGACATCTTAGTTTCCTTTTAAATTATATACAATTATGTATATGGATATGTTCTCTAATATTACGCATATGATAAAACTCGGCGATTTATCGAGCCAGCAGACTCTTTAGCTTAATCGATATTCGACAGTGGAACTCTGAAGAAAATTAGCGTTCCTGTTCTACTATTAGGATTATTCGGTGTTGTACCTACAGGAGTTACATGACTTGATAATCTTTTATCATTAGCCTACTAAGAGCTGTGAGAATCTACAAACCTGCATCATCGCAAAAGTATTTTGGTTTTTACATGTACAATCAGTATATGATATTTCCGAATTCGACGTTTACTGAGAATTTCAGTCCAGTGTCTTCAAGATAATAGTGTGATGGATTAACTTTGCCGTTTCATAAATTCAAATAATTTGTTAAAAATACATTGGTAAAGAAGGCATATTATTCGACACAAGATTATATATATGACAAAAGGGTGTTAATAGGGGTTAATGCTTGTTGACTTCCAGGCAGGATATACATATATAATTGTATTTAACTAACATGACTGTATTTTTAGATGTTGAAAAAGAGTAACTACTGAGTTTCTTGCTGGTTCTTCTCGGTAGAATTTACATTCCGAACCGGTGGTAGCTTTACTTATAATAGTTTGTTAAATGACGATTCAAAAGTGCTTGTATAAAGTATATTTTTATTTTTATTATTATGATTTTAATGGCAATTGAATTATATTTGTGAAAAATATTTACTCCTATAAGTCCTATACTGTGCCAATCAAGATATATAAGAATTGTGATTGATCTTTGGGGGCAGTGTTGGTTTTGCCGCCGAAGTGACTAGTTCTAAGTTAAGTACTTCAATTATTATTTTATATAAGCTGTTCATAACATGGTTACATGACATTACAGTTCATGATTGTTGGTATTAGAGTATGTATATCTTGCTACTTAAAGGGTAGCTTGCTACTTATAGTTACAGGATAGTTAGCTATAAGTCTTTTCAGTATAAGGTTTGGTAAATAATATATATATATATATATATATATGGTGGAAGATAGATCATATAATTGTTGTATCTTTTTATTAAGTGAATGGGTCAATTTTAGGAAAAGGCGTTCGATCTTAGATGGCAACAGTTCTTGCTAAGTGTAATGGAGATAAAGTATAAAGAAATAACTTTAATATTTGCTTAATTAATAAATGTAATTAATACACCGTTAACAGTTAATATTTATGGGTCTTAATCTAGTCGCTTATTATAACGTACCAAGGGCTAAATGTTTTGTCTTCAAAATATTCTACTCTCATAAATAACGAATTACATGAGAAAGCTGCGCTGATAACAATACGTTTTCAAGAATAATTCATAGCCGTTGCATTCATATGAAAGAGGCACGTATTCTGTAAAATACCTCCGTACAATTTTGGCGCACAATTAACCTGCAGATGCAACAAACAAAGAGTTTATAATATGCGAGGAGGGCGCGGAGGCGTGGGCCCGTGTAGCACGTTGAGGGGACTGAGGAGGAGAGGCCGAGTGCGGACAGCGTGTGCCGGATCGGATTACAGCGCCGCTAGGAGGCCATCTGCCGCTTGACACAACAATCAACCTAACGAGTAGCACTCGCGACGGGATTAAAGGCTAATGCCACTGTGAACGATACCGTTTACGCCCTTTATCAGTTACATTTAGACGTTAACAAATCGCTTGCGTCGCGACAACAGCCTTTGTTTAGAGCTATGAGCTGAGTGAATTACATTTACACTGAGATCTGCTGCAGAGCACACGCTCGATGTTACGAATAATATTGAACTGTGTTAAATAATCGATGCAACATATATATTACGAAGTTTTTGTTTAAGTTTTGTAAAACTAGCGACATGTCACTGCTTCGCAGTGGTGCAGTTTATTAATAGAGAAAATGACAAAGAAATACAATACTGTAGAGCTTAGTTTCATTGCCCCCTACATACAAACAAACCTCTTTATAATATTAATATATATATATATTCACAAGCGGTTAAGAACGATTAGAGCTATGAGTGTATGGATTTTTAAAAGGAATTGAAAAAGTATAAAGTGCCGTAAAGCAAAGAAAAAATATTGTAAGCCGGAAACTTTTCCATTCTTCTTTATCTTAGTGCATCAAACGCAATACGGGGTGCATTAAAATATGTGCCAGCTAGACTCAGCGTGGGCTAATTTAATTTATGTAATAAGTAGGCGGACGGGAAGGTGGGCCACCTGATGATAAGTCGTCACCACCCATGGACATTGACGCTGTAAGAAATAGTACCATTCCTTACATCATGCGCCACCAACCTTGGGAGCTAAGATGTTATGTCCCACGAGCCTGTGGTTACACTGGCTCACTCACCCTTCAAACCGGAACTGAGCTGAACTGAAGATGGGCCATTAGATGTCGTTTGAAAAATCAATTATATTATTGTTATTATTTAAAATATGGTCATAAATTCTTACGCGCCATTGACACATACATAATATAATTAAACTATATTCGCCACACTGTTAAATTACATTTTTAAACAAAGTGCTCATTTCTGGATACAAGTTAAGTCGCTCGTCAACTAATAACGTAAAATATTTCTATGTAATTTAATTAGTTTCGCTTCATAAATATATAGATTTAAATTCTGATGATTAGACGAATTATTCGATAAATTCTTCGACACGATTGACTGTCTTATTTTGTCCAAAAAAGGAATGTAATGTTTTCAGGGTTCATATGGGTAGGTACATATGTATATAGGAATGTGAATTTTCTTTATTCCATCATAACTTTTAAAATCTCAACACTAAACTACTATTCGAAAATTATCGTCTATCGAAACAATTTAGAAAAATCGTTTCCTTAATTTAATTTTTTTTTTTTTGCTATCAGGCTAACGTCAGATAACGGTTTGTAAATACTATTTATAAATATTTTGGACAAAATGGCTGAACTAAAAAAATATTTTCCTACGCTTACATAGCAAACACTGGCTAAACCTTAGGAGATACATCAAAACAATGTACTAGAAAATCGTACGTCGGAAAAGCCCTTCAATAAAGATCGCGATAGCATTTACCTATCATATAAGGTACACTCATAATAAACACTTTTATGTATTATAAATAAGTAAAAATCCATAGGTACCTTGGCCATTCAACATAGGTAAAAATTGTTTTTTACACGATAACATTGTAATGAAAATATCAGAAGTAATCAAAATTTTCAAATTATGTGCAACGAAATAAATCAGTCGGAAATGGCTAAATATGTAAAAAAATGTTGACCGTGGCAGTTAAAACGATCCAAATTTAAATCTATAAGTCATTATATAAGCAAAAGCCATAAAATTATTGTTTAAAAATATTGCATTTGATGTGCACTTGTATTTAATGATTTATTTAAATCCTTCCTTCCTCTTATTTAAAAACAATGAAGTATGAAATAGAAATAGCTGGCATACAAATAAATGAATGTACTAATTTTCAAACTAAAGGTTTTATATACCTGAGAGCTCGTTGACGCTGGCCACACATCAAACACTATTGTTCATATAAACAATAACAGAGTGTAAATCTCCAAATTTCCAGTAATATGGTAGGAGGCCTTCCTTTTGAGGATATGGTTAAGGGCTTATTCCACCACACTGCTCCAAGGGTTGGTAGGTACAATTAAGGTAAATTTTGATTTAACACGTGTATGTTACTCGAAATGATTTCCTCCTAACAGGAAATAAATTCTAAATAAAAATTAAACACATTAAAATTCAGAGGCACTTATACAGCGGTGATACTTTTAACTATATGAAAAAATAGGTTCGGCGTATCTGGAAACTATAGCTGAAATTAATATACATTCAGCCAAGAAACTGCTTAACACTTTAAGATTTCGCTTAATACCGTGGAAATTATTTTGACTAAGGTTTCAGAAAAAATAGATATTAATTAGTAAGTAACACAAATGGGGGTAAAGATTTCTGCTATAAAGTTTTATAAATTTCGGACAGGTAAAGCCACGAGTTTGGATAGTGTTACTGTGTTGTTATTTAAATCATTAAAAAAAAAATAATTTTAAACTTTGATTATCTATTATTTATTATTTAATTATCTTATTAGATCTACTCCATGTTTTAATGTAACAGTGGAAATTTTGTTGACTTATGTAAAACTTATTTTCGTATCAAATGTTTGTGTATTTATACTATGCTGTATGTTTCAAAAAATTAAATTCAAATTAAAATAAAAAAATTAAATATATGAATACGAAATTAATATTCGGTAAATAAATAAACTTTATAGTAAACGTTTGGAAAATTTGCAAATATGATCTGCTAATTAAGCACCAAGACTAATATTATAACTAATATATTTAGTGAAACAACAGCTTTATCACTATGTAAGGGTATGTCCATTTCCCGGATACAATAAAGGTCACAAAACGTTTAAATATCCTCAAACTTACAACTATTGTTTGACGCGGCGCACGCGAGTATCAAATATTTAAGACAACCATAATCGTGTTTCAGTCAATTAAGACTGTAATGATAAGTATTAATACAGCTAAACCTTCCTTATGAATCACCCCGTCCCGTAAAAACTTAAGGTTAAAAAAAAGTATTTTTTTCAGACAGTCAGCCAGATGTGGGAAGACTTTATTTTATAATATGTAGTAATAGAAAATTCCGCTGACGCGTGTTCTTTTCTCAAAATCGATTAGAAATAAGTTCGACTAAAAATCCTTCATTAAATATATTTAGATTTTATTTTTTTTCGTTTTGTCGTTGACCTCAAAATATTTTCATTATATATGTACATTCACAACTAATCACAGTAAAGTTGTAGTTTCTGTTTTCAATTGAGAAAATTAATTGTAAAGATACAAACGATTTTTGAAATATCGCCAAGAATCTTTGCTTTTGGTGATCGTGTTCATATGAAAACGTATATAAATAAATTATGTTGTGGGTATTGATTGATTGAATATGGAATAAGAGACGTTCCACACATCACTGCACGGATTGAACAAAACAGACGTGGCATTCAACGTTTATATTTTGCTCTTTGTTTTTTATTCGCAAGTTTTATGGAGTAGTGCCAACGTTACACTGTACCGGCGACGACTGATTACGTTTGACAGAATAAAAATTGAACATTGCCATTTGATTTCTCTATCAACAACACTGAGCATTTTTCATTTGGACTAAATAAATTGTGTGCAGCATTGTTTTGTTTTTCCAAATAATTAGATTTATTTGACGTTCGTTTTTACTTTATTGACTTTTTGGAGGATTTTTTATTAAAAAGGTTTCAATGCTCCGCTGCATTCCTTTAGACGTTTTCCATCACCGAGCGCATTGGTATGGTACCCAGTAATCATATTCTACTACCAAACAGCATTACTTAGGATTGTTGTCTTCCAGTTTGAAGGGTGAGTGAGTATACTTGCAGGCACAAGGTTCATAACCATCCATATCAAGGTTGGTGGCGCATTGGTTTGAAAGATAAGATTAAAAAGCCGCTAATGTATTTATGGGCATGTATAAGTGAACACTTAGCAGCAGATGGTCCATTAGATCAACCGCCAATCTAATTTATTAAAAAAAATGTATTGTTCTTAGTAATACATTTTCATTAATCCAATACCACCTGGAAAGGATTAAGAAAATCTTTGTCAAGACGAGTTGTAATATCTACAGCCTTTGTTCTTGCCAGTTAAAGATATGAATACAAATTGATTCTATAAATTATTGTCATTCTAAGCGGATTGATTAATTGTTTAATACAACTAAAATGTTCACTGTTATTTAAAATTTCTCAAATATAATTAATTGTAATAAATTAATAATATATATTGTAGTAGACCGAAGTGTAAATAGAAATTATTCTGAGTGGTTGAAATGGCGACGCATAGTACTCGCGACTTCTGAATTCAGTTTAAACTACAGGGTACAATACAATTATAACACTGACATCAGACCTGTTCCAGTATATGGACTGGGGGACCAACTTGATAGATGAAAAATGAATTCATTGTGCCGAGACACTCTAAAAACTTAAGAAGGTAATTTGTTTAAAATAAACAACGCTAGAAAACATCTATATTAGTATAAATTCTAAAGTTACTGTGTTTGTTTATCTGTCTGCCTGTCTGTTACGCTTTCACGGCTAACCACTGAACCGAATTGAATGAAATTTGATATGAGGCAAGCTTGACCCCATCAAATAATGTGACCTGTTGTTAAGTATTATTTTTCATTTATAGTTCACCTCTGTTCATTAACAATGTATTAATCAATTCTTCATTAAAATACCTACTGTATAAAATAAATAGCAACCGTTTGAATGATGAAAATACTTTCATTGGCATTTTCTCATTGAATGGCTATTTAAATTCTCAGCGAAAAGTGCTTCAGCTGCAAACGACTGGTTGCGTTTCTTAGCATTCCTCATCTTTAACGCTTCCTAGGTCTGAAACGGAGAAGCGATTAAGGGTAGACTTTAATTCTCGACATTTTCGAAGTCCTGGGATACGAAACATCCTTGAGTCAAAATTCCAGTACTTCGAGATTAATATAAGTCTAAGTAAGTCGGACCTTTAATCCTCAAAATCCATCATTATTTTTTCTACTTACTAATTGAAAAAAAACATTGTCTGATTTGACAAGTGTTATTACGTAGTGTGACTCATTCATAGTAAAAACCTATAGTCTATATAATTTCACGCTGAATATTTTTCAAGATTATCTTTTTTTAATATTTTTTATAATTATAAAACATACTGTAACTGTTTTATCGTGAGGTGAGTGGAAATGAGATTTTAAGCTGAGTGACTGGAGTGTTGAAGTGAGGTAAGTAGAAGATGGAAGACGAGCGGGGTTTTGATGATTGATAAAATATATTGAATTGTGATCTTGTTGGCGAAGGTAACACTTGCTTGAGAACGAAATAGAGATAAATAAAATAATGAATACCCCAAGTTAAAGTGATTTTTTAATATTTTTCTTATGGATGCTCGATACAGGGTTTGATGTCTCGTATTTCCAAATCTGCCGCAGGAGTTTAACGAATATTTTCTAAAACAATGCTTGCAGTTTTATTTACACTCGGGAAAAAATATCCGTATTTTGATTTTTAAGTTTGACACGACGTTTGTTGTCAGCGCGGTATGAACGCCAACTGGTAATGTTTTTATTTCAT
This sequence comes from Vanessa tameamea, assembly GCF_037043105.1. NCBI lineage: Eukaryota > Metazoa > Arthropoda > Insecta > Lepidoptera > Nymphalidae > Vanessa > Vanessa tameamea. The sequence goes on along the minus strand of NC_087318.1, from coordinate 2,178,796 downwards.
TTTATATTAATGATATTTATGATATTATGTATTTGTACATTATGTTTTTTTTTTTTTTTTAATGTAATAGTAAAGTAAACAGTCAAATGGGTTACATGATGTTAAGTGGTCATCATAGACACCGTGGTCGAGTTGTGTGTACACCGGTTTTCATGGGTACGCCACACCGAGGTCCCGGCCGAGTCGATGTAGAAAAAGTTCATTAGTTTTCTATGTTGTCTTGGGTCTGGATGTATGTGGTACCGTGGTTACTTCTGATTTTCCATTACACAAGTGCTTTAGCTACTTACATTGGGATCAGAGTAATATATGTGATGTTGTGCAATATTTATTTATTATTTATTTATTTATACACATTGGCGAGGGGTACTTTTGTTAAGAGGTACAAAGTTTTCTATTCACATAATATTATTATTATAACGTCATTATTTTAAGACAAGCATGTCTCGAGTCTTGACCTGTAATTTTAATTAAAAATGTCATCATCGACTTTGCCTCTTGCAACTTTCGCAATTATTAGCCGTTATATCCTCTCTTCCTGACTTCGTCCAAATAGTAAGTATCCCGAGATATTTTTAACCAACTAATCTTCACTATTATTTTCTTTTATCGTTGTTATTGTATCTTCAAGAGCTGGCTGACAAGCGATTTCTTCATCAAAAAACACTCTTTGTTTTAATTTCTATAAACATTAAGATTTTTTTTATACATTCACCGCGTAGGCGTATGACTCCACACCGCCTGATGGAAAGTGATAGTGGAGTCCAAACGCGAAGACGGCCAGTACGGTCAGGTAGAATGAAATGCACTAGTCACGCCTCGTTTGAAGGAACCCAAGTTATAAGAAGAGGAGAACACGTGTCCTGGTAGAGAACTCCATTTTTTGGAAGTACGACATAGAAAAGAGTTTGCGAATATCTTCGTGCGTGCTGGAATTGATGTCTCAGTTAGACGGTACGTAAAGTCTTTGATTATTTAGATGCCTAGATAGAGTGACAACCGTTGGCCATAAATTACACGCACATTGGTAAAATAGAATGACGTTTAGCGAGTGTCGAGTGTAGCAGTCACGCACACTAAGACAGTAAGGTTAACTCATTTGTTTTAGTTCTATTTCTAATCTAAGGTTATCCTATAGTTTTACCCAGCCTGTGTATTTAACAAAGATAACGACTGAATATTGATGGCACTAAAGCAATTTATATTTTATGCATAAATAATGGAGACAATAAAGGGCCAGCTGTTCCTTAGATTACTTAGGATGTCGTATTAAGCTTATTCCTTATAGTTTTGTATTTTGTGATATAAACATAATGTCCAAGTTTCAAATGAGGTGTACAATATAAATGACACTACATTGAATATTACTTTTGATAAATTAAAAAGTTCTCAGTTGTATCAATCACTGACATAAGTATTTATGTTATATTTACCCCTATCATGAACGTGGGTTTTTTTTTTAGAAGTAAATAAAATTTTATATATAATTATCAGTACTTTAATAGATTTACCATCACTATAGCAGAAAATTGTAAATAGTGGCCTTTATAAAACTGATTATTAATTTGTTTAAAAATAAATATATAGATGTATAAAGCATAATAATGAACATTTTAAAACTGCGACATGTTCTATTTTAATCGGATCAGTATTTACAAGATGGAAAAGAATTATATAATTTAATATCTATATATACGAGGTAGGTTATAAATTGCTTGACATTTATCCCAATACAAAAATAGAATGTAAGAGAAAAGTCATAAAATGGCTTCTCACGTTTACATACGAGGGCACTGAAAAGTTAATAAATACACACAGACATATATAAAATACCTACAACGATACACAAACACATACATACATACACAGTCTCTCTTCTTATTCTATTTTATTTATTTTTTCATAATATTTGTAGGCGTACGGACAGGGAACCCCGACTGATGTTAAGTGGTCACCACCGCACATAAGCATTAACGCTGTAACAAATATTAATGATTCCTTATATCAACCATGCGCCAATAACCTTGAGAACTAAGATGTAATATCCTGTGTGCCTGTAGTAACTACAGACCAATTGTTACTGTTTACCGGCACAATATACAATGTATGGGTAGTACCTACCGAAACAGGCTCACACACACCAACCAAGCAAGTATAATGTAATACGTATATTTGAGAGATGAAACTAAAAATAAATAAATATATAATCCTGCTGTGTCTGTAGTTTTTCCAATCCCAAGATAAAATAAAGATGAATTAAAAACTTTGACATTGAATGAACATCTTTAGTTGAAATCTTAAGTAATATATGAGATTGTGAAAAAATGGCGTATTGTATGCCGGCAAATTTGTTATCGGAACTAACGTCAAAATTGATATTTATATATTTTTTTTATGATATTAGGACGGACGAACAAATGGGCCACCTGATGATGAGTGGCCACCACTGCCCATAGACAATGGCGCTGTAAGAAATATTAACCATTCCTTACATCACCAATGCGCCACTAACCTTGGGAACTAAGATGTTATGTCCTCGTGCCTTTAGTTACACTGGCTCACCCTTCAAGCCGGAACACAACAATACTGAGTACTGCTGCTTGGCGGTAGAATATTTGATGAGTGGGTGGTACCTACCCAGACGGGCTTGTACAAAGCCCTACCACCAAGTAAAATATTTAAATAAAATGTTGTTGTATTATAAATAAAGTCATATTATACTTGAATTGTATTATGCACTAGCATAAAATAACAAAGCTACTAACGCATCGCATGGAATTTGTAAATCTAGGGCTGTTTATAAATTTATACATAACTATACTAAATTTCAAATCCACTAGCGAAATGCCGGGCGTTTTTAACGCAAACGCCGATCAACGTGAACCGCACCTCGTAAACATAAAATAACATTCGTATCGGTATTTCAGCACTATGTTATGAATTTATTAATTCCGAATTCATGAAAATTCACAAGTAGAGCGCAAGTTAGAACGCCTTACTTGTATTGTTGTTTATAGTAGTGTAGTGTGTGGGTATTCCGTTTATAGTCGAACTCATTTTGACACGATTGGTTTTGTATCTTATGTAATGTCCATGTTATTGTTATAATTAAATAATTGGGAGCAAAATAATATATAAAGCTTTGAACATTTTAATTTAATTGGCGGAAAAGACTTGACGGAAAAATCAAAAATTCTCATAAACGCCGACTTGAATAAAGAATATTTTAATTTGGATGAAATATTTGAGTTTAAAGTTTTTTTCTTTAGGTCTAATTTCCCAAAAGTATCATTCTTGGGCTTTAACGTTTCTCCCTTCCCACTAACGATGTATTTTGCAATGATGTTAAACAAGCCATTCGTTATCTGTGGAGGTTAAATAAACAGTAAGTAATATTATTATTTTTTTCTAGGAAATAAATTAAGACTATAATTCGAATATAGGATATATTACACTAGAAAAATTAGTTACAGTTGTTACTGACTGATTATATTTTAATATTTAATTGATTAATATCTAATTTTGTGATTAAGTATAAAATTTAATACTGTAAATGAGATTACTTTTGTTTATTTGTGTAGGGATATCGATTGTCTATCTGAGCATCTTCATTTGTTTAATAGCCTAGCAGCCTATTAGCCAGGAGTATCCACGTAGCTTTAAATGTATAATGTTTTGTTCCGTCTAAGCCTATTCGGGGATTCTAAATCTGTGTAGACCGTAATGAACTTGGCTCGTCTGTCTCGTTGATCTAGCAACAGGCATATTCGGCCGCACACCATGAGGGTTCATATTCATGATCCAGTAAAAGTGATTTATAATGATGATGATGATTTTTTCTGTATTTTCTGTAACAATGTATAACATCCCGAAGTTGGACAAGATAGGAACGTCACCATACCGTTTTTTAGTAGACACATAAAATTGACCAATTGCACCTGAAGTCTCATCCGTCATGTAGGCTTTTTTGTTATGATATAGGGGGCAAACGAGCAGGAGGCTCACCTGATGGAAAGTGATTACCACCACCCATGGACATCTGCAACACCAGGGGGGCGGGCTGCAGGTGCGTTGCTGGCCTTTAAGGAATGAGTACGCTCTTTTCTTGAAGGTTCCCAAGTCGTATCGGTTCGGAAAAACCACCGGCGTACTACCAGGCTTGATATCTTATCGGAATATGCACTATAATGTCACTGCTTATAGAATAGATGACGCTGTGAAACTGGCCGTCGTCGAATAAAATTTTTAGAACATCATCAAAGAACTTGGCTGAATGATTTATTGATAAAGACCGACGGTAAACACCAAGAATGATTATCAGCAAAATATATTAAACTAGCAATCCAATCCCTGCTTCACGCAGGTACAATAATATATATACATCTTTTGTGTTGAAGAACAAACTTAAAAGGAAAAAAAACTTATTTTGTCTCTAGTATAATATGCATGTACTCTAAAGTGGCAAACAACTAGAAGGCTCATCTGATGGAAAGTGACTACCACTGCCCATGCATATCCGCAAAACTAGGGGGCTTGCAGGTGCGTTACGTCCTTTAAGCATATACCTTCCTGTTGAATCACTCTGTGTATTAATGAACATCTAATTTAAATCCGTTGCATAGTTTAAAAGATCTAAGGGTGAGTTCGGCGGGAAGCGACTTTATTTTATACTATTACTAAATTAAAATGTCAAGACCCGCATTTTTTTACCAGCTCTTCACGGGTAATAATAAAATCGAAAATTTTTCTTTCATCATAACTGACCTCGAGGAGTCAACGGATCTTAAGGATGACATTAATTATTTCCATTTTTTATTTTATTCCGGAAATTATTTTAATGATTTTTATGTAACTTCTTTCGACACGGCCAATGAAATATAGAAAAAAGTTACCATATTAAAAGTTAAAAAGTACTAAATTTTCTGAAGGTAAACTTCTATGTATGTGCCAAACATACAAAATTTATGTCCGAACGAGCTTACCCGACTCGATTTATTAGGAATAACTCAATTCGAGAGTCCTTTGTTTTGCACCTCATGACTTTATAGAATTAACGTAATGTTTCTTATAAGATGATAGAATATATGTATATACATATCCTTTCAACTTTCAATTTGCCAATTCATAAATTCAAATCGTTTAATTAAAAAAAACATATTACTTAATACAAGATTATATTAATGTTAAATAAGCGTAGGTAGGCTTTCAGATAGGATATATTATATAAATATATAATTTTATTTGATTAACATTCTGTAATTAAAATATTGAAAAAGACTAACTACTGAGTTAATTGCCGGTTCTTCAAGGTATAATCCACAGCCCGAACCGATGGTACATTTAATACGATTCTTTGAAAAAGCGATTGAAAAGTACCTGAATAAGATATTAACGATATTTTTGCCGGTTCTTCTCGGTATAATCTGTATTCCAATCCGATGGTAGCTTTACTTTTAATCTATGTATGTAATCTATAAAATGACGATTCAATAATTCCTGTAAAAGTCTACTTAAAAAAAGTATCTAATCAAATAGTAAATCAAATCAAAATATTATTTAATTTATCTTAATTTATAACTTTACATAGCTCGTGTTTTGTCTCACTTTTCTTTGTATTTTTATCACCCTTTATATTATATTCTAATGTACAGAACCAAACTTATGATTTATAAATTACATCACTACCTTATTTGTACACAAATTGGAGATTTACAGATTTTAAAAAAATATTTATTTCACGTTTTCGAAACTATAGTTTTGGCAGCGTCAGCACAAATATTTTTCTATTCGGTAACTAATATATAAAAAAAATATACAATACGTAAACATTGTTTAGAAAAAACTCGTAACTCACAGAACACGAACTTGAAATGTGAGAATGTAAAATGCGACATAGAATATAATAATTATAAAATTTATAGGATACACGTATCAAAATGGCGTATCACTCTACGTCGATGGTTAACATTTCACGAATGAGATACGAAGTGAATTCTTACAGAATCGCACTGCTGATTATAAAGAATCAACGACATTAGTACACCTTTTGTATGTTTTATGGATTATACAAAACAAATCTTATACGTAATCAATAAACAATTTACAGCCTATTACATAACAAATAAAGCCTACAGCATAATGAATTGTCGTAATTTATTTATGATATAAGTAAGCGTACTAGTAAATGGAATTTGCCGCCATAATAAACATTAACCATTATTTTTATGGTTGATGCTTCAACTAACTGTAGAACATACGATGAGAGATGTTACCAGACGATCTTGAATAAACACAAAATAAATCAAATATTATATTTTAGTACAAGAACATTATAATAAAATAATAAAGATCCATTGAGTATGAATTCAACGTTTCTATTACGCTTTCACGTCCGTGTATTATAAAGTCCAAAATACTTTAAAGTTTAATTAAAATTGTCCTAAAATAACACCGAGAGAAGGTTTCGTGTTTGCTTAGCCCTTGAAAAGGTCTTTTAAATAGAATGTTTTATTTCGTATAATCTCTAATTTTGAATGTACGAAAGCCCTCATAGTCTATTGAATTACGTACAATAGAAGAAACGTGATGTGAAAAGTTAATCTTTTTAATTTATGTATCGCGAAAATGCATACAAAAATATACTATTTGCGGATACTTATAAAGATATATTTATAATTAATCTCATGACGGTCATGGAAAACATCGTAAGAAAACCGGCATGAATCTAATTTCAATGAATTTCTTCCACGTATCTTCCGACAGGCATTGGAGCAACTTGGTAGAATAAGTTAGAATCTTTCTCCTTCAAAAGGAGTGGGGAGAATTTTAACGCTGATTATCATGAGATTCAGCTCGTTCAGCTCGGCTATGTTTCCCAGTTACTGTTTTTATGCAAAAAAATTAATTATATTTTTACTTCAATTTATTTGCTTCACGGTATTCGTTGGTCAAAATAATTGATATATTAATTTCCATAGCCGTACATAAATTTGAATGGAATTTGAACGGCAATTCGGGCCCGTAGTTGGAAAAATATTACAATTTGTTTGATAAACGTTTAAGAAATAAGAAGCGGTGAGATGTACTAACACAGCACGGGCGGAGATATCGCTTGGCTCGATACATATTGTAAAAGCAAACGTTAACTTCGCCCGTTCGACATTAGGACGCCTAGCTAGTCCTTTGTATTTCTTAGAGTGCCAATGTTTATGGACGAAGGTAATTACCATTATGCCATACCAGCCGTTTTACCTACCCGCTTTCATTATATATTTAAAAAAAATATATCTAAGAAGTGAATATCAAATTCTCCTACAATTATTATTAAAGAAAATTATAAGAAGTTGTCTTGACAAATAAACTCCACTCGATTTTGACACAATTCTAAGTAACAAGAAAGTGTTGTCAGAGATGAAAAAAAATTCGCCTGGCCATATGGTATCATTACGTACAGTATCTTTAATAATAGAAATTTGCATAAGCATCTTAAAATTTTATTCATAAGAAGAAAATTGTTTCCCCTACGCCGTACACTCGCGTTAAGGAATCGAATTATAATACAAAAATTGCCCTGTTTTTATTACCGTAATACGAAATAACCAATGACTAAGCTGATTTGAAAAGGGGCATAAAATGTTAATCTTTTATGGATAAAAAGGAAGACGAACAGATGAGCTATATGTTTATTTTTATTAATTGTCAAAGACAATAAGAAACACGAATTAATAATAAATAAATGGAAATTTTTTGATTGTTAATGGTCACACTAAGAATTTTTTATACCCTGTTCAAGTTAGCTTGATCTTTTTGACAGACGGGCTAGTGATGAGAAACAGAAAATATAACATATATAACAGTCGACGGTGTATAGTTGTTTATATCTGAGAAAGAGAGCCGCTCCGGCTTCGTTTTTGATCAATTTAAACGTTTAATGTCAAAAATGAAAATATACGCACGAAGTTACGCAACGAACGCATTTTTTTCGTTGCCCATAATTTGCAAATGATGCTATCATTGGTGTTAAATTAGTTTTAATCAACATTAAATGCTCAAATGCGTAATAAACATTTTATTTTAGATTAACCTCGCTTTGCTTTAAAATCGACTCGATTATCATATACTACTAGATTTACGTATGTATAATTGAATAATATTTTATCTGTATTGATATTATAATTTAATATATTTTCTTATTTATGATATATAGAAGAAAATATAGAACATTTATAAATAGTAAATACAGTATAAATAAAAATAACAAGTCCGAATAAGGTCGAACCAAAAAGGTTTTAAACTCACTATAATATGATACCAGAGGAAATGTTACCAATACTACAAGATTAAAACAAAAACGATTATAAGGCATCTGGAATAATTTCTGCAGCGATCGCAAACTCAAAGATCTAAACTTTAATACAGTCTCTATTTATGTCTCAGCTTAATATGGAATCTACGTATGGATTTTATATGTTTGATTACAAACAGAAATATACAAAGAGCCTGCAGAGAAATACTATAAGTGCACATTTAAGTTGCATATTTTAAAAAATGTTTTTAAAAGAACAACTTGTTCTGTCTTTTATATAATGCGATAAAATTCCTTGTGAGATTTATAATACTTATATTTTAAACACATTTGAACATCTGATGTCATAGGAAATAATAAAAGGGCCTAGACAAAGTCACGTAGCAATTTTCTATTTCGTTTATAGAAAGGTACAAGATTAGATAGTAGATATCATGTTAGCAATAATTGACGTATTGAATATTTTACGACGACAGCAAAGTTCGAAATCGCTAAAATAATTGTCAAATACCAAAATATTCTATATGAATCTAGATACCCCCAGTTGTTCTATCGTAAAACAGCAATACTTTGGTTATTTATACGACTATCAAAGCTGAGAATACGTCACAAAAATACAAGCCAATAGTTAGCCACTAAGTACACACACACTAGTAAAGTAGACGTTAGGCGATTGTCAAACGTAACTATCACGCACACCAAAATAATAAAGTTGGCTCATTTATTTGAAATACAATACATCGGAGAGTTATAGTTTAACTTAATTCTGCACATAAAAACACTTTCCGAACTGAAAACCACTACCGTCCTCGTTTAAGGAATTTAATGAACAACCCACATGGTATTAAAAAATGGTGCCAAAAAGTTCACAGTATAATATACGAGTGAGCATGTTAATGGCACTTTTGCAAAGTATCTTTAATCTCATGGTTGGCAGCGCATTGGTGTAAGTATTCAAATTTCTTACAGTGTCGACGTCTATGGGTACTGGCGACCATAAACAATGAGATGGCCCATTTTCGCTACAGACTTCTTATTCAAAATTTAAATTTCTACTGAATTTTTCAAATAATTTCTCACTAAATTTATGCAATAGAATCCAAACTAAGTGACGATAAATATTTCTTAACTAAATAACAGTACACTTGTATCGTTAGAGGTTAAAATCATCACAAATTGAAGACACCTAAAATCCCAAAAAAAAATACATTTTTTTAAAATAACATTAACATTTATATAATTGAGCACGACAGTAATGAGACATTACGTTCCATTAATAATAATGTAATCGGAATATAACGTTAGTTTTTTGAATAGTTTGTTTGCAGACAATCAGAATATATGCGGTTAAACTGGAATGTTGGCTTTGAATACCGATGACTGTGCAACTGCGGCACTCGTTTCAATCTCTACTCTATGCATAAGTAACGAGGAAAGTATGGAGACATGGCTCGTATGCAGAATACACTTACCTCTAAAATATTACTGTTTATATTTTAGTAACGACTTGAAATTTGCAAATAAATTTAAATTTCGAACAGACATTATTTTTATCATACACTTTTTATTATAATACAGTCGGACAGACTAGCTTTATAAGAGATATTAACTTGCATATATTATTACTTATGTAGCTATTGAGTCACTAACTTTGGGAGCTAAGATCACAACATTTCGTTTGCACCAAAACAGTACTTTGTGTTACTGTTTGGCGATAGAATATCTGATGAGTAGGTGATACCTAGAACAAAGCCCTACCACCAAGTTTGTAAGACCTGTTTGACATAATTTTAAATTTAATTTCAGCAATATCTGTAAGTTTGCATGTATTTTAACGGTATTGATTAGTATTTTAGCGTAAATCATCTATTGGTGGGCTCTGGGGGGTAAGACCAACTCGAACGCCTGTCTAGCGCCACTCACTATTCCCTTGTGGTGCGTAGCGGATACACTATACATATATGTACCTACTTTGTTGATATGTTGTAATAATAATAAGAAAAATATATTTTAGTTACGAATTTCTGTGATTTCATTTTTTTTTTTTCAATAATCATGAAATTTCCATGACTTCCATGCCTTCGTTACCGACACTACATTTGTTAAAATAATCGTTTTAATAAAATATTTATTTTTAATATCAAAATTAAATGTACCGATTGTGTTATTGCAATATATATTCATTTTATATGTATAATTTTAATTTCATAAAAACCATCACGTAATAACGTACTTTTCAGCATAGTCTATTTTTCAAACATGCAAACATATAAACTCTCCACTTTATAATATTAGTAAGATTAATTACTAAAATATTTTCGAAACAAATAAAGTGTGTAATTAACTTAATCGAAGCAGAAATGTGTGCAGTCTGGTTAACTTTTAAGTATTCATCAAACTAATGTACTACAGTACAATACATAAAACAAATGTCTAAAAAAAGTCCGCGACGGTATATGTTTATCTCATAGGGATAACACACGATAACCATTTTTACGAGAAATAATGGCTTATTTACGAAGCGATATTAAACAATACAGCATTAATCCTTATCCAATTAAGAACCTTAAATACATTGTGCTTTTAATATAGATATAGTCCTAAACTGACTGAAAAGGCTGTGAACGTTATATGTAAACACCTTTTGTAGTATATTTAGTATCAGCATTGCGCCCGTGCGAAGCCGGGCGGGTCGCTAGTTTTATATAAAATTAGTTTTGGGGATGATTTTCATATGGTATTATTAATGAGTATGTTTAAACGAGCGGTTAGCGTGGGTTGTGTCTATTCCAACAGAAGTTTGTAACTAGGCTATTACGCTGTTTTTTTACGGAAAAGGCGTGCCTTTCACGGGGTTTGTTATATAAGTTAAATAATAAATAGAACACATTATGAGAAAATATATAAAGCTTACTATTAAACTAACTATTACAATATATAAAAAAATATATGTATTCTAAGGTAGAGAGGAGTAATCTTTGCAAAGAGAAAAAGCATTCTGAGCAGTGTCACTTTCAAAAATCTTTGACTGCCTCATTAACTATAGTATATTATGTTCCTTCGTTGGCAATGTAACTAGCAGTTTCGCGCGTCTACACCTCCATTGGATCATAGCGTGGTATTAATCAAAAACCATCCTCAAGAAAATTAATTTCAATAAAAATGTTTTCTTAAATCGAACAAATAGATCTTTGGATTAGAGGATTTAAATAAACTCATAATATAATATGCTTTGGTAGGATTTACTACTAAATAAAATAAACAATAATATTATTATTATTAAACATTCTTGTTAAATTTGCGTTATATACCTTTGAATGTTTGACATGTTTCGCAAGACTACTGTAACTTTACTTTACTGGGCTTTTATTTTATTTATTTTCGCTTGTGAACGAAACATTCCACGTATGCCATCCACTAGGAAATCTCGGCTCCTTCCTAATTTCAGTTTTCAGTTAAACATACACGGCACAAGTGTGTGATTCTTTGTTCATGTGTGCGTCAATTTCGCTGATCAATGTTTAAACGTAAAAAGCTTCAATAGCACTATCGTAAGTGGCACGAATACAATTTCATATAGAATTCCAGAGACGTCAAGCTACTTGATATAGTTTGGGTGTTCATAATACTTCGCGTATAACACCACTGGGATTGCCCTTCAAACTCATGTTCAGTCACAAATTCACATTTGCCGTAGTACCCTCGGGTATACATGAGGTTTTCGAATCCCAGGTTCGAATATAACAAGAATGAATTGATACACCTAGATAAGTATTATGCAGGCATTATGAGATATATAAATGGGACAGAGAAATAATAAAAAAAAAAGAAAACTACCTACACAAACTAATTACTCCTGTTACTCAGCTGTATATTGTAACTATTTTGTGGAGAATGTATACCATTTTACAAGAGGATACCAGATGAAAATTGATTATAATGATAAATTTAAAATATATATAAAGAAACGATTTTGTGCTCCTGGATATGTACATAAATTCAGATGATAGCATAAGAGGGAATAAAATAATCGTCTTGTGAATTTTCACACAGAAATACTTCTGTATTACATTGAGAATATTTCAAATTCGACAAATAAAAAAAAACACTGATTTCTTTAGCACGTATTTCTCAAGTCATTCTTTTTTATAGATATTTTCTTTCAGTGTAATGTTTCTATATGGAATAAATAAATTTATATTTAAAATTTAACATTCATTGTCATTGTTTCGTTTTACAATATTTCGAATATACGAAGAGTAAGTGAGTTTAACGAAAGACTTTCGCTTATATTTCATGGCTTAAAGACTTTCGCAATTGCTGAAGTAATCACTTAATATTTAAGGTACAGTAATATTACAAAAATATATATCATCGACTTCTAAAATAACCAAAATTGTAATTATTAAAATACAAGTATGTGATATACTACAAAGCTGTTTGACAATGGCACAAATTGACAACGAATATAGGTTATAGTATTTCATTCCAGAGTTGTCAGTTTCACTTTCGGGCTAAAAATATTTCAAAATTTATTTTAATAGATTAAATCAAAAATGCAGACATAGACGTGTATTTAGTTTTATACATTTTAACCTATACTATTCACTGAACAAACTAGTAAATAAAAAATCTATATATATATAGAATCGTAGCGTGTTGTAAGTTTTTTGTTATTTTCATGCGGGATTAATAAATAAATAATAAATATTTATACTCAAACTACTGATTTTCATGGCGGTTCTTCTCTGTGAAATCTACATTCCTAACTGGTGGTAGTTTTTACTTGAATTAAATATTGTAACTCGTCGATTCAAAGGTAAAACATATACTTGTATTTGTTTAAATAAGTGTTTTAAAAAAAGTATATCCAAAAGACGAAATAGAACAAAGTGAATTTACTTAAAAATTCGCAAATAGCCTATAACTTTTTTTACATAATAATTATTTACATTGAAAAATTGAATACGAACATTCAAATCAAAACAAAAGATATACTAAAGGCAGAAATCATGACTGCGTTGAATAGTGACAAGAATGCCAGCGGCATTTCCCTTTTGACTCGCAATTCCGATTCTCTGAACGAAAAATAACCATCGGAGGTTATATGACAGTGTAATATCTGTTTTAGAATTGTTCTCACACTATATCTCACGGCACTTACTCCAAAACCCAAAGTGTTTCATCTGTTAGCGAAGTAAAGATATCATTTTTAATAAAGAGACTGATCTGATCTGCGCTGTTTAATCGCTTCAACATTTTTCACCATTACTCCGGTCTTCCGAAGACGGAACCAACAAGTTATTTGATTTATATAATAATATTATACTTTATTCATAATAGAGAGCTTGATGATGAGTGATTACATAAATATGTTTGTACAATTCAGTTCTAAGCTAGTTTATAAAGTGTTTTGTATTAAGGAGCAGCAGTCCCGTTCTCCTATTCGATTTTAATAAAAAAATATGTACTCAGTTTTTCACTGATTCTTAAGGTCGACAGGAAAAAAAACTGACTATGACGATGTAAAAAGTGCATTTTATCACGCACGATTGGTTCACAGTAAATAATTTAGTTTTGAATGTTCAAGAAATGAAATGTATTTACCATACCAAATGGTGGAAGGCAAAATTACAATATGTCATTAAACGGTGATTGTCTTGATGTATCCGATACTACGGTGTTTTGGGAATAGCATTAGATTCCAATCGCGTGCATCTTAACCGATGATTTCGGGTTCAAACTCAGGCAGGCACCGCTGAATTTTCATGTGCTTAATTTGAGCTTATAAATCATCTCGTGCTCGGCGGTGAAGGAAAACATCATGAGGAAAACAGTGTTGCATACCAATATATTTACAAAAATGTTATGTATCTTCACAGTAACATTGATCACTTTGATAGAATCAGTGATGACCATTGTATGTGCACGATACGGAAGGACAAGCTTATAACGCCAAGTTACAGTATTCATGCAGGTTCTTCAAGTTTATTTTCCTTAATCGAGTTTACGATTTGTGCGACGGCGTTCCTATTTGAAATATTTATATAAAAAAAAAAAACTTTTTAAGAAAATACACGTTTGAAACAAAGATATGCACTTTTACTTTACAAAACCTTATTATACAATTCAATACGTTCTCTGTTCGTTCTTTGATCAAATAAGATTAAGAAACAAAAATATTAGCTAGTATAATTCAGGAGTGATATTTAGGTCGAGTTCGAGGTAGTCGCGAATGAGATATAACCAAGTGGAACACGTACAGTTATGGATATTGGATTGAGATTGAAGATCGGGTCGTACAGTACACGTGCCAGACTAATAACGCTAATATTTTCTTCACTACGCTTATTATACAACGCGACGTTCGTCTGCATTACCGATATCATTGAGATCGAACGATCTGTTTTTTTTTGCGACTAATATATTACGTAACGCAATTATATAATAATCATTATGGTATAATAATAACGTAAAACTAAGTAAGTTACAAAATGTTTGCTGTTTTGTTTTTGGAAGGTTTTGAGGTTATTCCACTCTGGTCCAATGCAGTTTGGTATATGAACATGGGCATCAACTCATGTACACAGTTTGTTTGTAGTGTTATCTAAATCTAGGCTTTTACATTAGAAACACTGCTAGTGGACATCTGACCACGAAAACTAATATATAACAATTATAATAATATATTGAATACTTTATTGTACATAAAATAAATACAAAATAATGTTTAATGAGCATCAAGTATAAAGAGCATGCTTATTCCCTGAAAGAGATTTCTATCAGCACAAAAAAATCTTGGTAAGATAAATAAGATCGACATTTGAAATCATACAAATATTAATTTTCGTATACATGTATATTTTATATTATGACATTTGTAATTTGTTATACGGCTTCGTGCAATCCTTCGGCTGTCTGGGTAGGTAATCAGCAATATTTAGTACAGCTGTCACAAAGGTACATAGGACATAACATCTCAGTGCCTCAAATACCTTAGGTATAATATAGAATGGTTATTATTTCTCACTATGCCAATTTCTGTTGACAGTGGTAAACACTTACCATCAGGTAGTCCATTTGTCTGTCCGTCTAACTAATAATTAAATAATAATATTTTTAAAATGCAAACTGTATTATTGTGTGCTCTGTTAGTAATCTAAATAATTAATCAACAATACGTACCTTTGAAGAACAGCACCAGGATGAGCAGTACAACGCGCATGCTATAAACCGCCATGCTTCACAGCTTCCACAGTTCCAATCCTGGCCCCCTTCGAGACCACTTCATCTCACACGACTCTCTGTAATCAAAGATAAATTTTACTACTGTAGTATTAAATATTAAATCTAAATATACTTAATTCAATTCGACATTTACAAGCACTTTTGAATCGTCATTTTACAGAAAAAATAAAACTACCACTGGAATATAGATTCTTCTGATAAAAACCGACAAATAACTCTGAAGTTACATATACGATTTCATTATCCATTTGTTTGTTATATATATCCTTAGTTAAGCTATAACCGCAAATGTCACATTGGTGGGCAAATCCTACTCTCTAGTAGTGGATAAGGATTAGGAGCTTATTCTGTGAGCTGGAGCTCTGCGGTGCGGTTGATGGTGAAATTTCTTCCGTGACACGCGGGCTTCCTTTTGATATTTTCCTTTGCCGCTATCAAGGGACGTATAATTATAAACATTAATTAAACACATTATCATATCTGTCAACATATTGTCAGATATGATACATTTAACTCATAAGTTAAATATATCTTTAGTATAATTAAGTTACTAAGTAAATCCCATTTTTTTATTATTTTATTTTATTTTTTATTTTTTTATATTTTATTTATAATATATGTTGATCTTGTGTCCATTGTTGATAAATTCCTAGCTACCTGTCCCGGTTTCATTCGGGTACAATAAGGATATACACGAGTATGTATATATACGAATATACAAATTTTAGATTGAAGAAAAAACAAAAAAAAAAACGTTTCTTTTCGGCTACGAAATTTGAAATCACGGCTTTTCTCTACTATAATATCCATGTATTATACATACAAACCTGCCTCTTGAATAACTCTGTTTATTGATAAAAACCGCATTAAAATCAGTTGCGTAATTTTAAAGATCGAAGCACTTAGACGGCGGGAAAAGAAAAAAAAGACAGAAATAATTTTGCCTTTATTTGATATTTCAGACAACAAATTATTATTGTAACAAAAAATTACATGTTTTATGTAAGAGCCGATTACTAGAAATAATATAACAATTTTACAAGTAAAATAATATATAACCAAGTTAATACATATTTTTGTTTGCAATATTCCTTATAATTGATCAAAAACGACGGAGTTTATTGCCGTTTCTTCGCGGTAGAAAGGTTACGTTTAATTTAATCCTGTAAAATAACGATTCAAAAGTGCTCGCAAGAGCCTACAGTCTGGCATTTAATAGTTACCACATACATATCACACTCACATACAAAAATGGACCCTAATTTTAGTTCAGTCATGAAATAACTAAAAAAAAAGATTGAACAACAATGAATGAATATGAATGTACACTTATTGTGTCTATGACCGCGATATGTCTCATATAAGTTATACATATGTTGGGTCACACAACTCACGACACCACTGAATACACACCGATTATCTTCAGAGAATGAATGGATTACAACTGTACTTCAACTTGAACTATGAAATACAAATCATGAGTAGTTTAATTAAAAGTGGTGAATGGGTATTCGAATTAACTCTTCATTCGAATTTCAATTTAATAAATAATTTCTGATTGCAAGAATTTGTACTCTATTTGTATGTTGCTAATGATTAATTTATAATAGAATATTTTTTTCGCTTCAATCCAACGCTAAGCGTTGCTCTTAAATATTTATTTAAGCTTGCTTTAATTCTAATATAATTGTAGCAATTATATTAGAATTAAAACAAGCTTACAAAAAGTATGTTAATGGTTTTTTTACGTTTACAGATTAAATTGAACTCAGAAAAATACGATTTAAGAATATTTTTTTATCAGAAATGTATTTATTATATATGACGAAGTAGCTTGTCCCGGCTTGTTTTTAAAAAACATGAATTTCAGGGTTTGGATTTCTATCCATCCTCGGAGGTATGAAATTAAACTCAGGAAATATTCTTCTCTGACTTATTTCAAACTGAGGAGGTCCGATCGCTCCGACGGCTCGAACGAGCCTCCAAATACCGGCGAACGATCGGCCTTTTATAACAAAATTGGGTGGGGGAACTATTCACTCAATATAACACCTATTTATGGACGCAAAACTATTTCAGACTAATTTAACATCTCAAAATTCACTAAATATTATTAATTTAATAATGAAACGGTTTTCAACAATTAAAATGATTAAAACAATAATTTCCGGGCACGTGTTTTACTTAAATACGTGATTTTCCACCGACATATATGTAATTATTTGTCATCTAGTAAGTAATCAACTTATATCTTTCAATACGATACTTATATAGTATCGAAATTGATTATTATTTAAAGAAAGTAAAATAATTAAAAACATATAACTTCTCTAATAAAATAAATATATTGTTATAATATATAGCAACGAAATATTAGTATACGCGCAACGTACACACACGGAGTCCCTGCTCCGTGTATACGTAGCAGAGGCGTAGAGGAAGCGTGACGTCACAAGAGAGCCGTTTGTCGTTACGGCCTACGTCGAGTCGATGGATTACTTTCAAAAACATTACCTATAAAAATGAAAAGTGCGATTTTCCCGGAATGCAAATAGTGGATTTGTCAAAAACAATTACATTATACCCTGTTCGAGTTAGCTTGATCTTTTTGACAGACGGGCTAGTGATGAGAAACAGAAAATATAACATATATAACAGTCGATGGAACGATGGAATGCGTAATTCAAATTAGAATTCAATTTTTTTTTAACTTATTTTTCTAAAAAGAGTTATACCAGCTAAAGAGACCCCAACCATTAGCCAAAGGTAACGTTCGTAACAAAAACTTAACAATGATCTTTAATAAGGATTTTTGTAATCGATATTTGTAGCAGTTACTGCCTGTTATTTGCGTCTCTACCGACCGATGTAACATTGTACAAGCGTCTTTTATTTTCAATGTTTCTATTTAAATTTTACTTTGAAGCAATAATATATAATAGAAAAAGTCTTAAAATTTTCGGATAACGCTTGAATCCTTAGGAACTTTGGTATTATATGTATTTTTTAAAATATTTTTACAATTTTTAATATCATTAAATTAAGAAAATCATATGTTCGTCATTGCAAAGTTATGTCGATCAGAAAAAATTACATCTGTCAAAAAGATCAAGCTATCTTGTACAGGATATACAAGAACTTTTAAACGATAAATATTATATATTGGAATTGTTGGATAGTAATACCTAATTGAATGTTATTTTCAGGCGAGTCCTTATGCAACTACCACTATCACGGCCACTCAATATTGATCGTGAAACTATAATTAACACTAACATTATTATCTATCGCACATTGTTGAATACATATCAATATCATATTTGACGAAATTTATTAAAACTCTTGCCTTATTGGTATAGTAGCTTATAAAGTAATTACTATATATATATATTTATATGTATAGTATACTCAGATATTCTACCGCCAAATAACAGTACTCTGTATTGTTGTGTTCCGGTTAGAAGGGTGAGTGAGCCAGTGTAATCAGAGGCACAAGGGACATAACATCTTAGTTCCCAAGGTTGGTGGCGCATAGGTGATGTAAGGAATGGTTAATATTTCTTACAGCGCCTTTATCTATGGACCGTGGTGACCACTTACCACCAGGTGGCCCATATGCTCGTCTTTAAAAAAAAAAAAAAAGTTACAAAGCAGGAAGTCTTGGATTCAAACTCTGGGTTCAGGTCAGTGAAAAATATTATCATATTTTACTAGTAAACATATTTTTAGTAACAGCCCGAGGTTTTGAAGGTGGCCGTGCTTTTACTCTGTGTAATGTTTCAGAAAGCGCGTAAAGACAATGGTGCTGCGCCTGAACAGTTTTCGATCGTATCAGATTTTCTTTTTCATCTCAGAAAGTACGCACACATATATGCTCTATCTAGTGTTACCGACTTTAGATATTTCATTGTTAATAAATCACAAAACTATATTCAACAAATATTTTAGTGTCTCATTTGATTCTTTCCGTTTAGATTAAAATATTTATTTTGATTAACAATATCGTTTTTATTTTGATTCGAAATTGAACTTATAATAAAATTCGGAAAACCAGTCATTCGTTTGCTAGATACCGAGCAAGAAAGGTGTGCAGTCAAATAATTAATTATAATGTAAAATAATTAAATGTATTTTATTATAATTAAAAACTTGACGTCCTCAAAGTAAAGTGCAATAGTGAAAAATAAAGTTTTGTAAAATTTGTGTGACTAAAACGACAAGAGAAGGCCGTAACTAGTATCCTTAGCGGAAAACGTTTAGCTGATCGTCACTTTATAAACATTATTTATTTATTTTCGATACTTGTACATACTCGTATAAGTTTAAGGCACACTGAGTTATGTATATGGAAAATGTATGTTTAAATTTTATTTATATTCATGTTTTATTGTATTTTATTTGGTATTACACAATAATCAAATTAAAGTTTAATTGAGTTCAATTTTATAATCTCTTCCGTATCCTTTCACGAATAAACGCAAGCGTGAAATTACGTACTTCGTGTCTAGCAAGATGTTATACAAGTTATTAATAGGAATTAAGTGTCACCCAATTAATTGCATTATCAGACATGCAGACAGTAACCCCCCATTTCTGAAACACCGATCAATGTAAATTACCTAATTTTACATTTATCTTATTGGTCATTGACAGTCGATAATTTAATTTAATAGAGGATACTAATACCTAAAGATGAAAAGTGAGAGACAAATTACTAACTTGATAGTATAAATAATTCCTTCATCTGTTATCTAGGATAGGAATCTTGACACTTAAAATAATTTAATTTAAATAAAAGCTAGTAAAACTATTGACATAAAAAAAAAAATCAATTTAAACTAGATAAAAAGACAAAAGTTAGCCTTCTTAGTTAAGTATCATACACCAAATACAGGGCATAGGTGGCACATTACATGAAATATAATTATTGTCGGTGTATAAAATTGACATCGAATGAAAAGTTTTGACGTACTTAATAATCCAATCTTTACACCGTCAAGTGCGATCGTAAGAGTGAACGCTATTCGCGGAGGCTCATTGATATTAGTACCCTGTGTACAATTTCAGCGATACATGCCGTAACCCTCCTAGGATTTTAGTTTATTTGAGATAACTATGGAGACTGTTCTTAAAACTATTTGTATAATAAATTTGTGATTGTGTGTGTGATCAACGTTGATTTGTTAAAATACATGTTATTATTATATTACTGGTTACCTCGTTTAAATAATTTAATTGAACACATAAATATTTTACTTCTATGTGTATTGTAACCATGTAATTTGTCACAGTGAAATATATCATAATTGTAATTCAATGTTCGCTGAGGGCGGCGATTATAATCCAAAACACTGGATCTACTATCAATAGTTTATTTTTTTAAATTACAACATACAAAATCGTGAATGAATGATATGTAGTTTATAACATGGGCAGTGGAATCATGAGATTACCTTTGTTGAACATGTTAAGCACTATTCGAAAACTTTTAAATTAGTTTGTACTCATGCTAATCTATTTATATAAGAGATAAAATCCTAAATTGGTATGATAAAATCAAGGCTACTTGGAAATTAATTAACAGTGTTTGCTGTAAACCTAAAAGGAAATTTTATGGAATTAACCTTTGGAAATAGATATGTGCTTTTGGATTTGTAAGTGGGAAACGCTTCCCACTTAAAATCATCTACTTTAGAAGCCAATTAATACTAACAAACAATGTTCGCAAATTAAGCGTTGTAATTTCTTTAGAATAAATGATTGTATTAGATATTAAATAATAATAATAAATATTCGACAACATCACATACATTACTCTGATCCCAATGTAAGTAGCTAAAGCACTTGTGTTATGGAAAATCAGAAGTAACGACGGTACCACAAACACCCAGACCCAAGACAACATAGAAAACTAATGAATGTTTTCTATATCGACTCGGCCGGGAATCGAACCCGGGACCTCCGGAAAAACCGGTGTACACACTACTCGACCGACGGAGGTCGTCAATATTATCAAGATAATTAAAAAACTTTACGTTAGAACTATTGACGTATGAGGTATATCCGCGTACCAAATCAATAGTATCATCTGTCGCTCCGTATTTGGCCTTAATTTTTAACATATGATAAGAAACGAAGAATTGCCACACTTAAGTGGCAGTGGGCGGGGCACATTGCTCGAAGAACCGATGGCCGATGGGGCCGACGAGTTCTCGAGTGACGACCATTGACCGGAAGACGCAGCGTGGGTAGGCCTCCCACAAGGTGGTCCGACGACCTGGTGAAGGTCGCGGGAAGCCGCTGGTTGCGGGCTGCACAAGACTGGTAGTTGTGGCGATCTTTGGGGGAGGCCTATGTCCAGCAGTGGACGTCCTTCGGCTGACATGAATGATGGATGAATGAATGTTAGGAAACCGGTTTAATTACTGATTTATTAAAAAGAGGTAATGATTGATCTGTGGCCAATTATTGGCCTCTTTCTTTACTTCCGTCATTAAACAAATTACTTCCATCATTAAACAAAATATATTAAAAAAAGTCTCGTGAACAAGACATTCGTCGATAATGTCGAAATATCGAGCCCCACCAAATAAAAATAAAAAACATGGTAAATATCCCGTTTTAAATACTGTTAGTAATAAAAATAACCATGTTAATTTAAAATCTTTTATATTAAAAAAATATGTTAAATTATATATTCTGGTTCACTTTGGTTTGATTTGGTCGCTCAACAACGCTGGACAATGCTGGAATGGCAACACTTAGACATATACATGATGTAGGAAAATTATTTAGTTTCAAATGCCACAAAGACAAAATGCTCAATGTTTGCCTTACCTAATGTGGAAACGCAAAATTAAAAGCTAACTTTAAGCAATAGTGATCTAAATGTAACCGATACTACATAGGAATCACTAAAAACTTAAAACCTTAGTGGAATCCTTATTTATCGTTCTTGACAAGAAGACGTAGCTCTGCAGCATACGCGGTTAGAAAAGTAAGACAACTAACTGATGTTGATACTCTGCTCGAATGCTCGATTAGTATACATGGATATTGCAGAGCGTCCGGTGAGCAAGCGGTGGTTGCCACCAATACCATAAAAATAAAAATAACTTTTATAGTATTGTAACTTACCGCTGTAGCGTTACAAAGGAAAATACTTTGGGGTAACGCAACAGATATTGAAACTCATTCTCATTCATTTGAAAACGGTGGAAAAGAGTAACTACTGACATCTTGCCGGTTCTTCTCGGTCGAATCTACTTTCCGGACCGGTGGTAGCTTAACATTGAATTGTAACAAAATTGTGTTGTGATTCGAAATATTTTTAGGAGGCTACTTGAATAAAGAACATTTTGATATGAGTTTTATGAATCTGCTATAGACAAGCGTTTCAGAAACTGGAAATATTTACTTAGAAGGCTTTTTTTATATGATATTTGGCAAACGAGCAGGAGGCTCACCTGATGGAAAGTGACTACCACCGCCCTTGGACATCTGCAACACCGGGGAGCTTGGAGGTGCGCTTTATTTACTCAATTAATATTATCGATTATTTGGTTCCAAAGTTTTATATCCTATACACTTTAATTAGGATAAAAATGTTAAGGTAAAATTATAGTGTATTTAAATAACTCTCAAACGTGCTGTGAAATGTCAAGAGCGCATTATTCGTATTTTATATACTACATAAATATATATAAGATAAGCTTCATTACGAATCCGTCATCATTAAAACTATTAATTATTTTCAGATAATTATTATTAATGTATTTGTTTTATGGTCTGGAAAGTATGGATTCGTAGAATTTTGGTTTGGTGGAAAATTTAAATAGTAAAATAATACCGATTTTTTAAACGAATAAACATTTTCTACTTAGAACAACTTCGTTTATCTATAAGCGAATAAAATGTTAACGCTCTTAATATAGATTTTTTTTTTATGCATCACCAATGCGCCTCCAACCTTGGGAACCAAGATGTTACGTCCCTTGTGCCTGTAGTTACACTGGCCCACTCACCCTTCAAACCGGAACACAACAATACTGAGTACTGCTGTTTGGCGGTAGAATATCTGATAAATGGCTGGTACCTACCCAGGCGGGCTTACACAAAGCCCTACCACCAAGAAAATATATAAATGAATACTGCGATTTTATCATGAGTACTCCGAAATTATACGTCTGGTTGTTTTGAAATTTAAAAAGATTACTGCTTTTGCGACGTATACGCACACTAAGAATTTTTGAGCATTTTCTTATAGGGTTAGAAAATTCTTGTGGGAAGTCCGTCATTTTAAACTAGCATGAAAAGGGACTTTTTTATTTTTCTCTTTGTTAGATTTTTTTTTCAAATTTTACTTATTTAGATACAACCATCAACATCCTCTAGGGTGTTCCAATGTAAAGGAAATACGTATTCTGTTGAATTTTATATGAACGCATTTCTTTAGAGGGTTAACGAAGATACATCTTTACATGTATATCTTCTGTGCGTGTGTTTGTAACTGAACCTTAACGGTTAGACCGATTTTGATTTTTTTTTTTGTGTTTATATGAGTGGATCCCTGGATAGCTTAGAGGAAGGTAAATAAAATCCTTATTTCAATCAGACGAAGTCGGGGAGGGCAGCTAGTCTTCTATAAATTTATTACTATTTTGTACATAATAACAGAACTATGTTTTCGAAAATAGCTGGCTAAACCTTAGGAAACATATCAAAACAATATACTTGAAAATGTTAGTTCTTAAAAAGCCTACAAAACCTCTGTAATAGCATGTGTCTAACTCATAATATCTTTGAATAGCTATTATAGTTTAACAAAAAATTATAGGGTATTTGTGGATCGATTTTCTCCAATTAATTATTAATCCTTATTTAAATAGGGATTAAAATTATCTTTTACACTATATCATTCTAATAAATATTAATACCAAATTAAGCGTCGCTGCGAAACTGGATCGGGCGGTCGGAAACTGGATCTTACTCTAAAAGTTTTGACCATTATTGTTAAATTTGCTCATATTTTAATCAATTGAATCTTCTTATAAATTTATGTTTCACCGTTAAACTACGACTCAAAATCATTTTTTATAATATTTATATTCGTCGAGTTTCGTAGAGTTAGGGCTGGTATTATTCACACAATATATTTATAAATTATAGCCTAAGTGTTATTCTGATGTATAAGCAATATTACTGTACATTTCCATTAAAACCCAGTAGTAGTTTCTACGTGAGAGAGTAACAAAAATCCATACATAACAACGGAAATAAGGATTTTTGTCATACTTGCACGAATGATTATATAAATAAACGTTATAAAACAAATACACCTACTTAATGTTTTCTTGCCTGGCGCATTTTTCATTTTCTTTGTGTTTATTTAGCAGATCTTCCTTCATTCGTCCAATCTTCCTTCATTAAAGAAAAAAAATAATTATCATATTCGCTAATTAATTGTAGGAATTAAGTAATTAATTAGTCGATACATCTCTGAAATTTGAACGCACAAATCTTAACCGATTGTGTTCTGATCCTAATCCCTGCCTCGATTTGAACCCGCAGTTGTGTATTTTAGTGTTCTTAATTTGTGTTTATAATTTATGTCGTGCTTATTGGTGAAGAAAAACATCGTCAGGAAACAAATGTCGGATGAAAATCGTGTGTATCTATCAACTCGCATTTGAGCATCGTAGTGGAATAAGGTCGAAACATTGTTCTCAAAACTTTGCTTTTATATAATATTACTAAATAAATAATACTTCTGAATTAAAAATCCTCAATATTTGTTTTATTAATATACAAAAGATATATACAGATATATAAAGAGAAATAATTACCTCTTATTTTACATCATGTGAAAATATGTTATCGAACGTAGTATGAATTTATGTAGTTTAAAAAATATAAGACCTATTTTTATAATTACAAAACTTTGAAACCGTTATTCCGTAAACCTCATTTGAGTTTAACGTGATATAGCTTCGAAACGTTCATTACTTTCACAAACATCACATCCGTTACCATCATCTACATCTACTGACGTGAACCAGAAACTTGGCAGTTTCACTTACTCACTCATTCTTTTGCTTAGACATTCATTCGTTCATTTACAGAACCAATCGATGTGTGTGACACAGTTATATTTTATTGCATAATAATAGTTCTTCTCTATTTTGAATTTGGAATATAAGGATTTCGTCCATTAAGAATTAGTAGAACTGTCAGTATGAAGTATTGTTACTTGCTACGAAACTACGTTGCCGAGTTTTTAGATTTTTCTCTTGGATTCTATACGACTTTCAAAGAAGTCCAGATAATTTTAAAGTCGAAGCTAGCAAAATATATTAAGAGTTAAATTATAAGTTAAACATTTCTTTGGCATTTTGAATTTCAAACTTAAATTTTAGAAGTTTTGCTTAAAAATATATAAATGTTTTATATACTTAATACCGTCTTCCAAATATATTACTGGTATAGGATAACCCTTCTGGTACAGTCCTACCAGTACAGTACAGTCCTATCCAGTCTGGTATTTTGTGACTCATCGGCTAGTTTGCTCGTTTCTGCGACTGCGACTGGGACAATTTTCATATAATAAGTTTAATAAAAAATATGTATCACAATCGACTGCAGCACGGCAAAGTTTGAATCCCTCTAGGTAAAGATTTATATTCTATTCCAAATATAAGAGGACAAAAGTCAAATAAACATGTGACATTGATTTTAAGCTATATCAATGGTTAAAGCTTAAATAATATATTCAATATGGATTTTCGAATAAATGGCGTTTTGAAAGTCGAAGAAGTTGTTATCGGAATTTTTGAAGTAAATTTGAAGTTGATATAAATCGTTAAATAGAATCGTGTTGTATTATTAATAATGACATATTAATCAAAAACTGTTAGTAGTGCACAATATAGCCGAGTTATTCGAGTTAAGCAAATCGCATGATATACGTAAATCTAAGGTTTGTTTATCATTATTCCTTCTTTAATTAGAATTACAAAACCTGTAATAACTGTCGTATAAATTTTTTTTTTATATAGTCAATTTGGAGCCGAAATGGGCCCAGTGGTTAGAACGCGTGCATCTTAACCGATGATTTCGGGTTCAAACCCAGGCAGGCACCACTGAATTTTTATGTGCTTAATTTGTGTTTATAATTCATCTCGTGCTCGGCGGTGAAGGAAAACATCGTGAGGAAACCTGCATGTATCTAATTTCAACGAAATTCTGCCACATGTGTATTCCGCCAACCCGCATTGGAGCAGCGTGGTGGAATATGCTCCAAACCTTCTCCTCAAAGGGAGAGGAGGCCTTTAGCCCAGCAGTGGGAAATTTACAGGCTGCTAATGCTAATATGCTAATAGTCAATTTTGCTGAATACTCTGTCAATAAATAACCTAGCTAATGTAGAAATAGTTCGAATTTATTCTATTTACTTGAAAAGTGTAATGTGTACTCATAGCTCAGGGGAATGCACCCACTTTAGGAATAAACATAACCTTCGCCATTTTTCATCTAAATGAGCGAATCATTACACGAACGATTAGCGGTTTAAATGTTAATGGTCGTTATATTTAATGAAGGTTTTTTTTTTGGAAACACGAAGTATGTTATGTAATATATTTAAAACAGATGTTTCATGTCAATTTTGCTTTTAAAAATAAAACCATTATCAATCAACAGCTGAAGCAGGGCCGTATAATTTAAAAAAAAAATGACGAAATCGTTACCCTACGTGATAGATTTTTTTTCGTTAGGTTCAAATGAGACTTGCGTAAGTCAAACTAAGATAGTAGTTAGAACACGTGAATATTAAGTGGGCATTACGGGTTCAAACCCAGACAGGCACCACTGACTTCCCTGATGCTTGGCTTGTGTTTATAATTTATCTCGAGCTCGGCGGCGATGGAAAAAATCGGGAGAACGTGACGGATGAAATCGTACCACATATGTATCTAGTAAGCGAAATTGTACCTGCGTTGTGGAATAAGCTACAAATCTTCTTCCCGATAATAAATAGGATATTTAATCACCTATAGGACATTACAATTTATTTATTACGTTCGATTCCGCAGCCTCTCCGATGTCCGTTCTTTGTCGAAGTCATCGCAGGGAATAAGAATCTTACTACCATTAAATACCTACCTATACCAATCTCCTTCCATTCACTTACCTGAAAGTTACATTAAAAAAAAACTCTTAGGGTATGCTGACGTCATATAATAAAACTCTGATCTGAACTTTCTACCTTCTAGTCTTGACTTTTTTTTTTTATAAATTTGAATTTGGTCAAACGATTTCATAACTATAGATACGATGATTTAAAAACGTTACATAATAAATTATTCATAACTAAAACTACTAATAGAATATACTTCCATATAAATGTTAATTCAAATTTAGTATAGAACGTGGGAGTATCTGTCAAAGTAATTATTTATTATGAGGGTGCCTATAATAGGGCATGACATGTGGCCACAGCTGTTAGAATAAACAGATATAACAAAATCGGTCAATTTTGTATTCCTTAACATTATGTAACTTACTATAAAGACAATGCTGCATTCTTGCCACCATTCCACGCGGTCAAGATTTATACAGTAACTATTTTTAATACATATTTGTATATATATTTAAGCACTTAATGTTATCAATACTTATGTTAATAAATATATGATTAATTTAAAGATAACCAAGAATTCATTATTTAAAATTTGTCATTTTCAAACTACAAAATGTTTTTTTTTTTTTTTCAAAATAAATCATAGATGATGTTCATATGATTTAAAAATAAGGACATTTTTATGTTTTTTTCCATGACATATTATCTTAATAATCACTAATTAGTAAACATCTTAAACTAAGAAACCTTGGTAACCACATTAGTATTGTCAATATAAGATTAACATTTAATTCCAAAAAGTCTGCCGGATCTAATAAGTTATTTTGTCTTTTTTCAGTCTTAAGATAAGTTGTTATAATATAAGAACGTTATTGTAAATCATAAAAATAAATAAATATACTATAATTATGTAAGTGGATGTTTTGATGCCCTAAAGAAACTCTTCTCCACCATTTTAACTACAGAGTATGTCAGTACAGAACAATTATTTTTTATAATACTTGCCTAGAAATCAATAAATACTGAGTCCACGCTTTTTTATCTCTAATATAATCTTGTATTTAGTAATACTCTATATTTATGAATATTTTTATGACATCTTTAAATTTTTGAATGAGCCAAATTAAAAATGACTGTGGAAAAGAATACCGTGCCCCAGGAAGGATGTTATTAGATGGATACTAATCCATAATACCTTGCTCCTCGTGTTTTTACAATGATTGTCGCCGTTTCTTTCGAAAAGATCTATATTATTATGAATATACATAATATTATTGTAAACATATTGTTAAACAACTGTAAGTATACTATATTAAAAAAAAAACTGTAAGACATTATACTATGAAAGTAACCAAAATCAAAATATACTTTATTCAAGTAGGCTTTTACAAGCACTTTTGAATCGTCATTTAACAAACTATTTAAAGTAAAGCTACCACCGGTTCAGAATGTAGATTCTACCGAGAAGAACCGGCAAGAAACTCAGTAGTTACTCTTTTTCAACATCTAAAAATACAGTCATGTTAGTTAAATACAATTATATATGTATGTTATGTCTCCTGCCTAGAAGTCAACGAGCATTAACTCCACGCTTTTTTATCATCAATATAATCTTGTATCGAATAATATGCCTTCTTTACCAATGTATTTTTTACAATTGACTTGAATCTATGAAACGGCAAAGTTAAAAATGTCTGCAGAATTTTATTATAGAAGCGGATACCTTGCTCCAAGAATGATTTATTGACTTTGCGAAGTCGGAAACTTGGCGTTCTAAGCTTATCCTTACTTGTCTTATGCACATACAATGATTATCACTGATTTTATCAAAGTGTTCAATGCTACTGTGAATATACATAATATTGTTGTAAATATATTGTGACGCAACAGTGAGTATTCCTACTTTGTTAAAAACATCCCGAAGAGAGTCCCTAGCTCCAAGATTATAAATAGACCGGATTGCTCTCTTTTGTAAAATAAAAACACATTAAATATCTGCAGCATTACCCCAAAGTAATATGCCATATGACATAATACTGTGAAAATAACCAAAATATACTAGACGAGCGGTATCAATATCAGTTAGTTGTCTAACTTTTCTAGCCGCGTATGCTGCAGAGCTGAGTCTTCCTGTCAGGGATGATAAATGAGGACTCCACTGAAGTTTGGAATCCAATGCTATTCCCAAAAAAACCGTAGTATCGGCTACATCAAGACGGACACCATTTAAAGTTATATTATAATTTTGCTTTCTAACATTGGGTAGGCTAAAAACGACACATTTTGTTTTTTGAGTATTCAAAACTAAATTATTTACTGTAAACCAATCGTGTATCTGTGATAATGCACCGTTCACATCGTCATAGTCAGTTTTTTTCCTGTCTACCTTAAAAATCAGTGAAATATCGTCACCAAACAACACTATATCACAAATACCTTTAACATAAAAAGGAAGATCATTTAAAATTTATTTAATTGAAATGAAAGGGACCCCAAATTAATCCTTGTGGAACACCCATTTTTAACGTAGCTCCAGAAGACTTTATGCCATTAATGAAAACTTGCTGGACTCTTTGACTTAAATATGAAGCAGTGAGATCAAGAGCTTTACCTTTAATACCGTAGTATTTGAGCTACAGAAGCGTCTCGTGTTCTACACAATCAAATGCTTTAGACAAATCACAGAATACTCCAATAGCATTCTGTGATTTTTCCCAAGCATCGTAAATATGTTTAAGAAGTGCTATTCCCACATCAGTTGTCGAGCGACCTCTTGTAAAACCGAATTGCTGACTATGAAAAATAGTATTTGTACCGAAATGGACGAGAAGTTGATTTAAAAAAAAATTTCGAATATTTTACTTAAAGAAAAGAGTATTGAAATAGGCCTTTCATTACTGGGATCGCTTCTGTTTCCAGTCTTAAAAAGTGGTAAACCTTTACTACATTTTAACAAGTTAGGAAATTAACCCGTGTCTAAACTCTTGTTAAAAATTACAGCTATATAAGGAGCAATATCGTATATGATGTTATTAATAAACTTTACCGAGATGCCCCATATGGTAATATTTAGTAGAGCATATGACCAGTTGACTATGAATCTCTTCTATGAATTAACCGAATTCTCGTTATTTTATCACTTAAGTTTGGGAAAAGGAGTGGGGCGCGTCTTCGTATATTGAACTGACTATAATTTTACATAACCAATATTAATTTAAATTTTCTAAGTATTTGGTCCATCATAAATATCCATGTCATGATAAATGAACGACAACACGACGCTGTGCTCAAACTTTGTGACGAAATTAATGGCTATCATCAAAATAAATGCAATTTTTAATCACATGAATATATAAAATTTGTATTCAATTTATATTTTACGAGCTATTTAAGCGATTGAAAAGCAGAGCGACTAATGTTTTTTGTACAAAATTGTATAATCTTTAATAACAAATTGTGCCATGAGGTTCAATCGATCAAAAATACGAGGACTCTATTTTAACTCATGGGTATTGTGAATATCGAATGTTTTAAAACAGGCAAGCAGACGGGGCAAATGCGTCACCTCGTGGGAAGTGGTCACCGCATCACGGACATTGACACTGTAAAAAATATTAACCATCCCTAACACTCAACAACGGGCACTAAGATACTATATCCCTTGTACCCGTAGTTTCACTTGCGCAAACACCCTTCAAATTGGAACACACACTTATCAGCTCATTACCTTGTGAGCGAGTTTTTACAAATAAGTATTATATTATTTCAATTAAATGTAACATAAAATTGTTTATAATTAAATAATTTAATGACTTATTTACAAAATCAAAGTAGTCGCTGTAAATTGAAATGTTGGATCATTAATTAAAAACAACAACGGATATGATTTTATTGCTAATGAAGTTGATTCATAACATGAATTAAATTTAAAAGACAATGAATTGGTCAATTAAAATAATAAATATTTTGTTAAGTTCATATTGTGTTTGATTATATACAACCGTACCTAATATACTTATTTATTTAACACCGAAGCATGAGGTACACAATCTTATTATGTCTTATGGTGAAACGATTAGTATTATATAATAATAATTCTACCGCACTGGAAAACCATGAGTATGAAACATTTGCACACCAGCTAAAAGATTCAGAAACTATAATAATAACGCCATTTTCAAAGAATAAACCACCAAGATGTATATAAGTCATGTTTGAATTATGCTTAGTAATTAAACCATAATATGCACAATGTGTGATGTCATCACAAATTTTCATTGATATTTAATCAAGGATCCAGTTCCCTTCAAATCCTGTCATCGATCAGACAAATCGACACGCGTATCGATCTTTACTAACAATGGTCATATAGAGAATAGTTATGTTATCATATCGTTAAACATATATCATATTATATGAAAGGGAATATGTGATATTCAACAATAGCGAATGAAAGTCAGCGTGAATTTACATTTTTACATTACATTAGCAGCCTTTAAATTTCCCACTGCTGGGCTAAGGCCTCCTCTCCCTTTGAGGAGAAGGTTTGGAATATATTCCACCACGCTGCTCCAATGCGGGTTGGTGGAATACACATGTGGCAGAATTTCGTTGAACTTAGACAGATACAGATTTCCTCGCGATGTTTTCCTTCACCGCTGAGCACGAGATGAATTATAAACACAAATTAAGCACATGAAAATTCAGTGGTGCTTGCCTGGGTTTGAACACGAAATCATCGTTTAACATGCACGCGTTCTAACCACTGGGCCATCTCGGCTCAACGTGAATATATAACAAACTACAAGTGATCTCAACGACAAAATATGGATTCTTTAGTTAATTAAGGAAAGATTTAGCTGTAAATATTAGTAAAAAATATATAATTAATGAAGAAATATATAATTCCCAACAGATATATAAAAGTGAGTTAGTTTTTGAGAAGATTCTGTATTTTAGCCTACAACAATTTTTCCCGCGTCTGAAGTTCTTATTAATCTGTACAACAAATGCACGATCCGCGAAAGAGTAGGGTATTGTCCCAACCGAATGTCTGTTATTTCTTTACACTTTGACCATCCTAAAGTTGAGAATAAATAGTAGACAAAAAATATGGTGCCTTTTTATTTTTCATTCAATTTGACATGCAATTGAGCTACTTTCGTCTATAGATCGCACATCTAAAGCTGTTTATACAAGGCGCCGCAAAACGGCGACAACGGCGGCCGACTCGCGTGGATAAAATAATAGACTAACTCAGACATTTGGAAAAATTATAGCACAAACCGCCGCTGACGCCGCGATGTCACGAATCATCGCGAGTATTTAAGCGCGTACAAATATAAAAACCATTACGAAATCGGCGGTGCCACTTTTTTACGGCACCGTGTGTAATCTTCAGTTTCAATACGATAGTTTTTACCTGACTTATCATGTGATACTAAATGCTTTCGTTCTTGACTTTTACTTCACTGATAGCGTTGTAATGTCAACACTACTATTACTTTTTGTATCTGGAGAACAAACAAGAGAAGTGTTGTGAATTAATGAATATATATTGGACTTGATCGCATTTGCAAAATTATCGGTGTGTTCCTGCTCCTATTAGTGAAACGTCGCATCAACTAGTTTTTCTTTCAATCCTATGTAGCCTACATAGGATAACAATTGTCGCAGCAATGCTGCTAAATGGAGGTTTTTACTATGGCATGGAAGGCAGATGGGTAAATGGGCCACCTGATGGTAATAATAGTTGGTTTCTACCCAAACGGGCTTGCATAAAACCCTACCACTGAATAAAGAGAATGTATTATGCATAATTTATGACACAGTTCGAATACCTACTATAATATATTTGCTGATAATTGTTTAAATTGTAACACGAAATTCCTTTTTACAGTAATTGATGAAAACGTTTAATCGTTTGATAGAATCGCTACAAAATCGCAAACTTAACAGAATTTCTGACAGTTTATATTTGGATGGATCTGTATACAATTTACAAAATCTAGGTCTATTTAAAAACTTTTCGGAAGTTTACACACTGACTGTTTCTAAAGCATTCGATAAAATTTATTACATTAGCCCTGTCACAAAGTTAAAAGTGATCGGCATATACGATGGCCACTTGCTATAATTAACGTTTTATTTTAACGGGCATATTAACATGCACATTCTAAGAAATATATTTTATATGCGTTATTATTTCTCCGCAGACGTGCTGGCCGTACCGTTGTTGTATCATATTATTTACAATTGTTATTTTTTTTTAGTATACTTTCATTTTACAGTCAGTACCACGATCTGATTGCAATGATTTTTGGATTGCAAATTAATGACGAAAAGTTTGCATTGAATTTAAAGATGACGATAATTGACCTCTGTCAGCTAGATGTTAAGCTGGGTTTCAAGGTTTGTGAGGCTTAATCTTTTCTGATATCAATAACATCCACTTCCGGATTATAGCGAAATTTAAACGAAAACTAGATATCATTTAACACATATTTTAATTCATTGTTTTACAAAATTACGCATAAAAAATATTTCTTAAGTATAATTTCTCTTCATACTTAAAAATCTTGTTTCATTTATATCGTCCTATTTTGCTACTCAAATTTTTCCTCACTCAAATTATCCCAAATCATCCTATACTTAGTTTCCCGATTTTCACTCGAGAAATAAAAAAAACGGACATACCACACTCACTTAGCTAGTGAGTGTGGTATGTATAGACTCGAGTGACTTTAAACAACAATCTCAACAATTATTTCCACCTTCATCAGCTTAAAATCACTAACTAGCTTCTTTTCGTTCCTCCGTATTATTTGTCATTTGGTTATTTTCCAAACGCCTAAGACCGATCTAAAAATCAACCATTAACTCAAGTCTACCACCCTAACGGTCGCCAAAATGTTAAACAACTTCAAGGGCGTCTAGGTTAAAACGCCTTAAAGAGGAAGCTGCTGCCTTACAGGCCATAGTGGAGGTTCTTTCTTCCCATTCCGAGTCGAAAGAGACCTAGCGTCTCCAGGCCAATAAAAGGCGCCTCCGTGGGGTGGTAGGGAACGTGAGGTTTTTCCGTCTAAAAGTTAGGCATTTGTCACTGTTGCAGTCTCGTTAGTCCTAAGTAATGACGTGGGTCCTGCGCCTGACCTCTCTCAGATCATGTGGGATTGCAGTCCTACCATATTATGAGATTGGTGAAATGAAAAGTGCACTTGTATTTGCACTCGCCTTGTGCAACGTAATAAATCTTGTGTCGAAGAAAAAACATCTATTCGAGTAGGTTAGTTTTAGTATACTAGTCCTACTCGAATACTATAGAATGCATAAACAATTTCAAATAGTCATGTTATAAAATTAAATTCGATGTAAAACTAGTACCGATTTATAATGTAGACTGATTTAATATTAAATTAAGGAATACGAACTCTTCGCTTTTTATCAATCTTAAATTCTATAATGTGTATTAAGATTTATCCTTTAATATATTCTTTAAAATAATTTAATTTATTAATTAGCTGTGGAATATACTTATAAAAATGCCCTTGCATTTGCCCCAGAAAAGATATATGGATTTTGTGGGATCAGAGTTATTTTATTGGATAATCTCCGATGTACCCGAAACATGGTCGAAGATTTGCAATAGTATATTTTTTTCATAATCTAATCTTTTTTCAGTCTACTATAAAATGTAGATAATTGGAATATTTTTGATTATTAAGCTACCCTGGGCAACGGGGCCGGCTTGCTTGCTCGTCGGCTACGGCTAAGACTGACGCGGCGGGATGCCAGGGGTCGCTCCTGGTAGGTCTCCGGTTGAGCAGAGTGCACCGTGTGAGTGGCCTCGTTGGCTAGAAGAGGAGAGGGCTCATTACTCGAGCCTTCGAGGTGTTTTACACCAGTGGTCAGCGGCGGAGCCTACTATCTTATCCACCGCAGGGTGTCAGCTTTTGACACCCGACCTTCAATGGCGGACTCGGGGGAGTTTGTCGCATTTCGACACGGAGGCAGAGGAGGAAGGCGCCTCCATATAGTCAGTCGCCTTACGGCGGCTGCCGCTGGTGTGGCCGCGGTTGTAAGCCACGAGCGCTACCGTAGCCTCACCACTCGGCGGCATGGTGGAAACTGGAGGAGGTTATAGTGGGTAGGAAAGGGCATTAGGCCCTGGCACGGGTGCACGAAGTTGCGGGCACAGCTAGTTTATATATAAGATGGTTTTCTATATATATAAATCACAGTGAAATGGAGTTTGTTTGTAGGTACATAAAGTGGCGCGATTGTCATTTTGGATGTGTTCTGTAAACTGAGCGACCAAATATATTTGTTGTAAATATTGTCTTGAAGATTTGGGTTCGAAACGTCTGGTTCGTTTTCCAGTTACCTATTATATTTCTCTTTGTGTTTCTTCCCCTTAAAAGAAGGGATTTGAGGAACTGCATAAACGCGTAAATATTCAAATAGCCCTTGAACATGTTGTCAGCGTTGCGTTTTGGAAGCCAACTTAGAAAATGAACGGTACACATGTTTAGGACACCATTGCTGTCATTGCTCTCAAATTTATTTATTGCTGTTTTTTTTTATTTAGTATTGTGTACTTTGTCTAATTTTTTTGACAGTTTTGTTTATACTGTTTTCCAATTGTGCCGTGACCTAAATAAACTTTTCCCTCTTTCTTTGCTTCTGTTAAATATTCTCAATTTTGATGTTATACATTATCGTTCAATTGATAAATTAGCATCTTCTTGGTGGCTTTGTGCAAGCCCGTCTGGGTAGGTACCACCCACTTATCAGATATTCTACCGCAGGCGTTTTTACTATATACTATTAAATTTGTAATAAATAACATTAGAACGCTGTATCTCAAGAAATAAAAAAATAAAATACATAATATCAAATTCTGTTTAAGCAAAGTTCTATAGATTTCGTTACAATATATTGAATAAGTAAATATAAAATTAAAGATTACATCGAGTCGACCAGAAAAGCGATATATGTATAATGTTGTTATATCCGCGTAAAGTAAAGTAACAGCCTGTAAATGTCCCACTGCTTAGGCCTCCTATCCCTTTTGAGGAGGTTTGGAGCTCGTTCCACCACGCTGCTATAATGTGGGTTGGTGAATACAATTGTAGCAGAATTTCATTGAATCCAGACTCATACACGTTTCCTGATGATGTCTTCCTTCACCACCGAGCATGAAATTAATTTTAAGCTTAAATTTAAGCTTAATTTTAATTGTAAAATTTAGTGGTGCTTCTCTTTGAAACTGCAATCATTGGTTAGGATCAATGACCCAGATAAGCTCATTTTCAAATTTATAGGACGTGATAGGGTAGTAGGAGTATATTGCACAAAGTCATCTTTAAAATTTATCTTAAAACTAAGATATAATATAACGAAGGCGTGAACGCGCTGTTATTACTTCTAGACATCTCTTTCAAACAACCTTTGATAAGATTCTACGCACAGATGAAAATGTCAATAGGCCTATTTAAATAGACAAACATTATTCAGTTATAATTAATAATATATTTATTATATACATATCGACAATATATGGCAAAATAGTGTTTCCTTTGTGATATATTCTGAAACTTACAGTTTACCGTTTTTAAAAAATAATAAAAAGTCCTTAGATTTATAAGGCAGTTGCTACACCACGCAACATATACAAAGTTATATATAATGCGTTTTACTATTTATAATTTATATATACTTACTCCTACCATATAAAAAATATATAATTGACAAAAAAGGGTTAAATTTATTTCTTCTCGATTGGCTGATTAATATATATTTATAATTAAATCTTTATTATGAACGAAACTCATTATGACATTAGTTTATTAATACTTTTCTTTATTAATTATTAAAAATATTTATTTAATTATTAATTATAATTACCCAGGCCAACAGTGATTTTATTTTAAATGAAATTTCGTTTATTCATCCCGTGCATAGCCATCGCGAAGAAACCTGCACATGTCGTATAAAAATCTTGTGTATCCACAAAACCTTATTTTGATAAGAATCAACGTATTTTATTCGAAATTATTTATGAAAACAACACATTTATTTAAAGTATTATTGATACAGTTTGGAAGATGGAACAATTACAAAGAGCTATGTACTTTAAAAGTAAAACAAGTGATTGTTAAGCGAAAAATAACAAATTGAGTATTTATTTCTTTTCAATTATTCAGCTACATAGTTTTCATTTACATTGCGAGGCAATTTATTATCATTAGGCTTAATTTATTTAAACACACCTTACTTGTTATATCATGTAGGTAGGACGACTGGCAAATAGGCCACCTGTCATGGTGTCGTTAGTGGTCACCACTGCACATTGACATTGGCACTAAGAAATATTAATCATTCGCCATAAAATCGATGTCACCAGCCTTGGTTTAAGATGTGTGTAGTTACACTGACTGACTTAACCTTCAAATCGGGACACACTGATACTTATTATTGATGTATTACCGTAGAATATATGATGACTGACTGGTATGATGACTGACAAAGCCCTACCACCAAGTCGTTAAATTTTAACTTCTAAATAAAATAATATACATATGTATAGATGATATACATAGACGATAAAAATAGTGGAGTTAATATGCTTGTTGACTTCCAGGCAGGAGACATAACATACATAATATAATTGTATTTAACTAACGTGACTGTATTTTTAGATGTTGAAAAAGAGTAACTACTGAGTTTCTTACCGGTTGATCTCGGTTGAATCTACATTCCGAACCGTTGGTACCTTTACTTGATAGTTTGTTAAATGACGATTCAAAAGTGCTTTTAGAAGTCTACTTGAATAGAGTATATTTTGATTTTGATTTTATAAATAAACATTTAATGTATTATTTATAAATAACATTAATATGTAATGAGTACTAATAATTGCTAAGTATTATAATCATGTAATATGACTTACGCAATTCGCCCTAGCCGGAACAATCCATACAAGTCCAATTAATCACCAGTTTATACTGAATATTAAGTGATTAACACGTATTCATTCACAAAACACGTTATAAACGATAAAATTGGCATCCAATATGACATCGTTAACGCGCGAAACTTTTCTGAAAACTTTATCGGAGCGTTAGTCGCGGCAGCGGCACCACGCGTGCTCAAAACCCGGCGACCGACGCGAGAATGAGCATTCGCCATTCAAGCGCCAAGTGCTTTTGACTTTTGACTTTTGACAAGTGACCGACGCTATAACCAAACTAACGTCAATATTTTTATATTTTCTTTACGTTTATAATTAACGAATTTTAATGAAATGTGATTGTAATAATCATATTTACTGTGACGCAGTAATATTAAATCTGAATAAAAGCATATCTCTTTTTATGACGATATTGGTAGATGGAGGGGCAAATGGGTCACCTGGTGAAAATTGGTCTGTAAAAAATATTAATAATCCCTTACATCACCAATGTACCACGAAACTTGGGCCTGTTGTTACACTGACTCACTCACCTTTCAAACTGAAAACCAACAATACTGAGTACTGCGATAGTTTTGGCGGTAAAATATCTCATGAGTGGGACCTACCCAGACTGACTACAAACATGCCAAAGAGATAAATATACACATATTTGGTTGAAAAACTACCTTCATCAGAGATAAAAGATTATTATACGTACATTTATTATTAAGGCGGTTAACTCTTATTTTAATAAAATGCAACCTTAATATAACGTACCTCAATATAACGAATTCCTCGATTTAATAAATTCTTCGTAATCCCCTTGAATCGTCCATAAGAGTCAATGTAAAATATCCCTTTATATTACGAACATTTTTTGCGAACAACCTCTTTATGACAAATTTTCAACAATTAATAATAGGTATAAATACCTCAAATTAACGAATTTGTCAACCCAAAACCATTATATAAAGTCAACACCAAGAATTTTTGTTACCTACCTAATTGTTTTCAAATAGAAAATACACACATTTGACAAAAACGTGTTATCCTTTATTAGTAGAAGTTGTTCGCTGTAACAAGATAGGTACGTAATATTGAATGAAACTGGTTTTTTACCTCTTTATAACGAACTTTAGATTAACCTAACCTCAACATAACAAACTTCAGTTTAACGAATTACTTGATATAACGAATACTTAGTCGATCCCTTCCGATTTGTTATATCGAGGTTGCACTGTAGTTAAATACTAGATAGTAGAGTTAAGCTGAAGCGTTTTGACAAGAATATATACATTTTCCTGGACCTTCTTTATATGTACCTATGTATATTGTACAATTTTATTACATTAGTGAACAAAAAAGAGTATATTGAATTGTTGGACTACAAGTTAACATCGCTTATAGAAGAGATTTTTTTAATGAAATTACAAAATAAGAAGTATTTTACTTGTACCCACAATATTTCGTTCATTGACCCTGCGCTCGGTTGAGAAGCTTTTTTTACAGTATTTTCTCGATACTCGAATTTTTTGGGAGGCTGATATTTATATCTTCGAATGGAACAATAATGATCGAATTATATTGGAAAAGTTCCTTTGATCGTATAGTGTTTGTGTTGTATTGGAATATAACATGAAAATAACATATTAATTAGATTAAAATTTTTGTCTGAATCTCGTCAAAATAAAGAAACAAACTAGAATCTTGCCTCTTTTTAATATTACTATGACTATTTAACGTGGGTGAGATCCGAGAAAGACCCTAATTCTACTAAAACAATGTCACTTTTACGCAATCGTATCAAAAGTAGATCGTTGCCGTTCAGCCGTTTTCGTATTCTACTAACACAACAATCCGGTTACAGTTCGTTCGAAGTTGGTTGGGGTTATAATCGGGATCGCATCGTGACCCACAGTTTACGAATTACCGATTTCGGTAACTCTAGATTTTAAATGGATTATTGTACAATATCATTTAATATTTAGATTAGTAGACGTATACTATCGTACAGTACAGTATCGTACAGTTATGGTTCGTTCGATGTTATTAATCCTTATGAATAACAAAAAGTTCTCACTAATTTAAATTAATGATTCTGAAACAATTCTTAATATTGTATTTCATTAAAACGACCTTCGTGGTCGAGTAGTGTGTACACCGGTTTACATGGGTACACTACTCTGAGGTCCCGGGTTCGGCCGGGTTTACCCGGCCGAGTCGATGTAGAAAAAGTTCATTAATTTTCTATGTTGCCTTGGGTCTGGGTGTTTGTAGCGCCGTCGTTACTTCTGATTTTCCATAACACAAGTGCTTTAGCTACTTACATTGGGATCAGAGTAATGTATGTGATGTTGTCCAATATTTATTATTTATTTATAAAACACACATTAAGTACCAGCAGAGCCTGACGGTTCCAAATACATATGAAGGACCTAAAACTGTTCCATTTGCGTAATCCCTGAAATGTATCTATTTTTATTTTCAGAATGATGACTAACAGCTGTAGGTTCTTGGTAAAACTATAGAATCACCTATACACAAAAAAACATTTTCAATAAAATTTGTTCGATTGATTATTTAAGTTTCCATTATAAAAAAGTAATTTGCTGATTTGCCTTTTCAAATGATTATTAATAATTAATTTATCACAGATAAATTAACCTCCTTTTTATTTTTAAAGAGTTTGAATACAATTATATTAATTAATTGATTGAAATTATAGAAATACTGATGAATATTGAATTAATACATTTTACCTGGGTTTGTTTATTAAATCCTGTCAGGGTTTAGTGGAAGTCCGTCTGGATGGGTACCAACCATTCACCACATATACTACGTAAATATAATACTTAGTATTATTAATATGTGTTCCTCTGTGAGGGATGAGTACTAGTGTAAATGTATAATAATATATGTATCTTATAATGATAAGAAATAGTAATTATTCCATATATTCCCAATGTGCCAACCGTCTTAGGAACTAAGATATTATGTCCTTTATACATTTATACATTTAATTGGCTATGGCCGCAGGTGAACACGTACCATCACATGATGATGATGACCCATTTGCCAGAATTCAATATTCTAACAAGCACGTTCGTTTTTTTTTTTAATTTAAATTTACAACATCCATGGACTCACAGTTGCCTGTGCCTTTTTTTACATTTTAAAATATAAAAAATACATTTTGGCATTTTAGTTGCAGTAGTTTAATTCATTTATTTTATTACTGAACATCAGCAGATCTTCGCTAGGCGTTCGAATTGTCATGATATAAACTAAATAAAATTTAAAATTACCACCGGAAAGTAGATTTAACCTGACGATACCCGGTACGTACCGCAGTTATATTTTTTTCTGACATACAATGTTACCTTCCATACAAAATGTTGAATATTCCAAAAATCCATTCTTAGCCAATGCTTACGTCATAATTTATGCCTTTTCTCTTTTTTTTTTCTCGCTGGAAAAACGCGTTACTCGACTCCCCCACTGATGTAGGACTAACCGATGCTCAGGACGCCTAGTGCGCCCTAGTACACCGGAATACCCACTAAAAAAACCAGCGATACCCTATCCGTCTCTTCGGCGGGCGTCACAGTACCGCTTTCGCGTGCTACCGTGACGTTATAAAATTCGCTAGCCTAACCTGTTACAAATTTCACCGTCCCATTTTTTTTGGACAGATTTTGGCGTCGAGTCAGGACAAACATTTTTTTAACTATAGATTTTCAATCGATTATTGTACAATGCAATTTGATATTTATATTAGCAGACGTATACTATCTAATTTTAGCTGAACCACCTATGTATCAAATTATAACCATATATTGATTGAGGCACCGTTTCCTCAACTCAATTATTGTTCATGGTTAATTCTATCTAGATATGGTATTATTACTCTCACAATACGGAATGCGGCCACTTTTATCGCTTCTTGATACAATGAACCTATTGTTGCTCTACTTGTGACTTATAAGACACGTATAGATATTGATATTGTATTTAACACATAGCTTTACAATATTAACCTCTTTCTGGCAATAGACAATGCATGTATGCAACCAAAAACAGTACTTCTCCTATAGGTCTGTAAGGCCAAAGTCGAATAAAACTACTGGGGATAATTCTACTATATTTTTACATCGGTAACGATACGTTCCTGATTCAATTGCGATCAAAATTCCTCACAATAATAAACCTCAGCTGAATCGTAATTGATAGACAATTCTACTTATTTGTAACGATTACGATACGTATCCGATTCTATTCGTTGTTGTGTAATCAGAATAAGAAAATGACCAGACTGCAACGAGTACCTTTCGATTCGATTTCGATAAAGTAACATATAGTTCGTAGATTTTTTTTCAACACTTTTCCATTTGAATTAACTTTACAACCGCCTCGGTCATTTGAATGGCACGATTCTGATGTAAATGTTTCCACTTCTGTAACAACACTAATTCCGTTTACTTGATTTATGGTACAATATTTTTTAAACATCACAATTATTGCAGTAATATCGATGTTATTTTAGTTTCTGTCACTATATTGTGGAACTAACCTGAATTTAAAACTAATTTTCTAAAACCTAGCAGTCTCGTGGTTAACCAAATAATTTATCGTACTGAATATAATACTGCACGTATTTTATAATTACTGGTGATATAGTTCATACTTTTCAATATGCATTCAGAAATTATTAAAAAGTTGCAAATATTGTATAAAGACGCTAATTGCTTACATTTCTTAAGTATATAATTTAGGTCATTGTAAAGTTTCGAAATGGAGATATTAAGGACTATAATTTTTTTGCTGAAAGACGCATCTACGCGATTTTCCCACATAAAGCGGAGTAAACATGGCGCCGGAATACCCACTATAAACCAACGGTACGATCGTTTTAGGGGTCGTCAAGGGATCGTTCACGCGTATCCCTTTG
Source organism: Vanessa tameamea (assembly GCF_037043105.1). Classification (NCBI taxonomy): domain Eukaryota; kingdom Metazoa; phylum Arthropoda; class Insecta; order Lepidoptera; family Nymphalidae; genus Vanessa; species Vanessa tameamea. The sequence goes on along the minus strand of NC_087318.1, from coordinate 2,135,205 downwards.
CCTTGCGTTTGCCTCCATCCCAGAGGAGTTCCAGGGAACACAAAAAAAACCATCGTAGTTCTGGCGGCGCTTGCGGTGGGGGGAGAAAGTGTGCATAAAGCCGATGCCTGGTGATCCTAGGACGAATCCTCGTTATAAGCGTCACAACCGTCCACAAAACCATACGTGAAAAAATTTGAATAATTGCAAATATTGCAAATTATAAACGCAAAAAACAAAACTATACAACAACCATCCCATTGCTAAAAATAAAAAAATAGTTTTATGACTTTGTAAGCGCTTGAGGTATCTAGAAGGAAAATTATGAATGACTCTCTTGTTGTAATAAGCTTTTTTATTATTGTATAAAGTAGGCATGCCACCTTATAGGTGGTCACCGACGCTCATAAATTTTAGAATTGCAAGAATTATTAACTATCCACTACATTGCCAATGCGCCAAGATGCCAATCGCCAACTAAGACGTTATGTCCTTTGTTTCTATAGTTACACTGAGTCCATCAAACTGTTATGAACAATATTAATTAGCACTATATATACATATATATCTATATATATATATATATATATATATATATATATATATATATATATATATATATATATGTTGAGTGGGCGGTATCTACTCAGACGGGCTGTCGCAAAGCCACCAAGTGAACAATACCTCAAAAACTATCCAATACGTAAACATATAATATCCTATGACTATTTTGAAACTGTATCCTAAAATAATATGAAAGTTTCGGCTTACTTGTAAACATAGTAACTCACTATAACAATAATATTGTGGTTTACAAAATAACCGTAGATATTTGTTATCATTTTCTCCATTTTTTTTAAAGTCTTGGTAAATGCTTTTGTTGCTCCCCCACCGTCTATACTACTACGTAGATTTTCTGATCCACTAAAAAGCTTGCCATATCAGTGACTAGTTTGCCTTTGCTTGCATTACCTCGAGGATAATGAAAGTGCAATCCTGGCATCTGTACTAGCAAAAGGAAGTGCGCATGACGCACTAAAATTGAATCCAAGATTTTTTGAGATATTATGTAACGTAAGTGGCATTTACTAAGTTAGAGGGCTAACTCGCTGTTACCATGTGAATGCAAAATATTCACATGCGATGCTACAGATGCAAGGTACACTTAAAACAATTATGAAATCTGACTGCCCTATTTTAGAACTTTCGTTAAAATAATCTTGGTTAGAACACGACGTTTGTGCCAAAAAGTCAACACCTTTTTTTGGTCACTGTTTAAACTGTCTTGGTATGTTAATTTAATAATAAATGTCGGAGGAACAGGATGCCGATCAGTTGGGTTCGGGGATTGGTCCGACATTTGGAAGACTGTGGTCGTGAAATATTCACAAAATAAAACGTATTTAATATTGTCTAATCGCTGTATTGATTCAATAATCGCACAACACAAGAATATCAAAGGATTACAATAATTAATCTCGATTAAGAGCAAATGGGTTTGCAAGCAACCATGGAATTCGAGTCGCATGTCAAAACATAGCGACTCGCGTTGCCATGACACTTACAACTCAATCCGCTCTTAAAAGTAAATCAGCCATCAAACATTATTGCCAACAACTCGATTCATTAATTATCCAAATCAACATCCAAAGTAACCACGCCCCTTTATATACAATTTATGAAATTAAAGAAATATAGAAATCATACGACTGCAAACGGCGAATATTAAACATACATACGATTATAAGTACTGTTAACTTTTTCCCCTTTATATATAAATAAACTATATATTTTATTAGTAATAATACCTATATATACTATCTTTTTACTTTCCTTGATTTTTTAAGAAATTGACACATTTAAAATGTCTTCCTAGTAGATATTATTAAAATAGTTGGCTTTACTGTTATTCCTTTAAGCTTGCTTACTTTTATGTTTTAACAAGTTTTATTAGACATTTAAAATAGCTTAGCTAGGAAACGCTAATACGATAAAATAAAAATTATCGTACCTTTCATCGTGAGTAAATTTAATGAGACTATATCGCTCTGAGCTCTGCGGGAGGATACAGGCATATAACATTAAATCAAAATAAAATCCAGTGGGGAACAAAATGCATAAAGTCATATCAGTACGTCCCCTCATTACTTTCATAGCTTTATCGCCGTAAAAGGCAATTTCCATCAAAATACACGAGTTTTGGGCATAATCTATAAATAAACTCAGATTTGTATTACTTTAATCATATAAAATTAACAACAACATTATAACATTATTTTAAGTAGCAACCAGTCGCGGCGAACGGATACTATAATGGTTTCGTTCCGAAAAACTTCCGTTTTAAACATTGTGATTTTATATAATGAACTCATACGACCGATTACGGCCACGGTGACCTGCACTCAAGAAAAAGTACAAGCTTATGCGCTAACACAATCTTTATTTCATAATTTTATTAATTCTAAAGAGACAAATTCGACATGGCCAGAGATAATTCAGACGTAGGACCTACGGCTACGAAGGCACAGCAATATACACACTACAGACTTACTGACTCCGGACGACTGTCGAGAATTTCTGCAACTTTATTAGATGTCACTATCATAAAAAAAAAAAAAAATAATAATATATATATATATATCCCGCTGAGTTTCTTTCGCCGGTTCTTCTCAGGTCCGAGGTGCTAAATTCCGAACCGGTGGTAGATTTTTGACAATCAATAAGCAAGTGTAAACACTTGTATATTGAATAAAGATTTTTGACTTTGACATATCAACATTGTATAATTGTAAAAAGCGAGTAAACTTGGACGGTTTCATGTACGTCTTCTATTCAAATATGAACACGGTATAGGTATTCACTTTTTTTTTTTTTTCTGTGATCAAGATAGCAAAACAGGGTTGTGCTAACACAATCTCGACAGGAATCGGTAACGTGATACATTTTTCTGCTGTCCATCTGATCTGAATTGTCCAGAAAAAGTTACATTTATATTGATTTAAGGTTACAGTGGTAATAAAACGATACATTTTAAGAAAAAAACACATCGTGTCTTTAAAATAAAAAAAAAAAATACATAACTTTTGTGATAAAGACAAAAACTGATAAAGAAATATTATTATAACACAACAAAAACAAATATGCTTGAAAATATTTTCTTCTGGTACTTAATTGAGACTTTGACTGAAACCAATATAAAACTCATTTAAGATTTTACGCAAACGAGACAGGTGAATTAGTTAGTTAAACCAAAACCAATTTTACGAAAAGGTCTTACTATTGGAGTTATTGGTTTAAACGAACTCAAGCGAGAACATTTCGTTTTTTGATATAAAAACTAATATTAGATATATATATTTTTAGGGGCTTAAATATCTTAAAAAAATTACTACTTTAAAGCCTATCTAAGCTGAATTTATGAATATATTAATTTATAATGGACCCAAGTGTAACCGCTGTGGGACTTCATGTTTTACATTACATTTAATAAATCATCAATTAGATATTGCCATTAAGGCACCTTAAAATGGGCCCTATTACAGTAAGGCAGATTCTGGGGTGTGAAGTCGGACGAGATCTCTTCCTGCACGTGTCAGACTAAATAAGAAATAAATAAATAATTCGACAATTACAAACAAGGCTTACACTATGTACTGTATGTTTTAATCAATTCTGTAATAACAATAATTTAATTTAAGTTATTTTTGAATTGTGTCGATAACATTGATATTAAATAAGAGGGTACTGTGACTTTCCTGTTCATTATTGTGAGTCACGTGATTTGTAGTGAGGTTTATATAAGTGATGGAAGCTCGGTACAGAACACTTTTTATTTTTACTTTTCACTTTGATCCTGGACCAGCAAGTTGCTGTTATCATTTAAGGTACGATATAATTTTGTGATATAGTATAATATAATTGTTATTGCTTGTTAAATTATTGATGAATATATGAATTGTGTTTTTGCAATTATCAATATACCAAGTTACTATTATATATACAAAGAAATAGAAATTATTCTTAAAATATAACATAATGTATTAAGTCTCTATAAAAAATCTAACACACGCAATTCCGTGCTGAGTTTCCGGGCTGAGTTAACGGACGCGTTAAATCAACACGATTCCGCAGCTTCTCCAAGCCATGCCGAAGGTATACACATAAATCGGGTAAATGAAACTGAGAGAACTAAACCAACTGGAACCGGGGACCTCTCTAAAGGATTCCAAATCGTGAATAAAAAGAGATTCCTGTGACAACTTGTACAGATAAAGTCAAAATGAATATTCAAAACGATACTAAAGCAAATGCCTTACGTAAATCTGCGTAAATGTTTAGTAAAGCGGATCTCTTTAAATAATAGGATTAATATTTTAATTTTTTTTTTTTTGTCATTGGTGGCAAACGAGCAGGAGGCATACCTGATGGAAAGTGACTTCCACCGCCCATGGACATCTGCAACACCGGGGGGCTTGCAGGTGCGTTGCCAACCTTTCAGGAAAGAGTACGCTCTTTTCTTGAAGGTTCCCAAGTCGTATCGGTTCGAAAAAACCGTCGGCGAAAGCTGGTTCCACAGAGTGGTTGTGCGAGGCAGAAAATAATAATAAATAATATGCAAACCGTATCGAGTGAGATTGAATCGACAGTGATTTATTTACGTCAATTTGGTAAAAATAAAACAAGTTCCGAAAATGAATATCGAGTTTCGTACGAAATTATTTATAAACAAAGAAAACTCGCGTCGAAGCTTGTAATATATGTTTTTTTTAATTGGCACATAAACGAAGGAACTATTTGCCAATTACTTCTGCGTTGAATTGTCCATTTATCAGATTATTCTTATAAAAATTGGATGATTTCTGGAAATCGAAAACGTACTTCGCACGGATTAGACTTAGACGTACGACATCTTAACCGATGATTTCGGGTTCAAACCCAGGCAAGCACCACTGAATTTTCATGTGCTTATTTGTGTTTATAATTCATCTCGTGCTCGGCGGTGAAGGAAAGCATCGTGAGGAAACCTGCATGTGTCTAAGTTCAACGAAATTCTGCCACATATGTATTCCACCTACCCGCATTGGAGCAGCGTGGTGGAATATGCTCCAAACCTTCTCCTCAAAGGAAGAGGAGGCCTTAGCCCAGCAGTGGGAAATTTACAGGCTGTTACTATAAAATATAAAACAATGTATATCATAGCTAAAGTTCTAATTTTACACTCTATATATGTACTTATATAACGAGATTATTATTACATAACTTAACTATTCAGTATGTCTCTCATGAAATGTGGAGCTTCTTTAGGATACTTACTTTAATTACACTTAAAGTACACCAGTAGAAAATTATAAAATAGTTAATGAGTAGGCGGCTTAACAACCATGACACTACTTGTTGAGAATTACAATAACCCGCCCGCGCGCCAACCCATCGCGCCGCGCATCGCTATCCGCCACGCGTGGACTTAACGTGTCTAATTTGAAAAGTCAGACCGCGTCTTGGTTTTAATGAGTTTTCGTGTAATGCTTTCCTTAGCGAGCAAATTTATGTCATGAATAATAATAGATGCCAGACGAGGCGCGTTTAAATCCTGAATAGACACGTCCGCGGATAATCCGCGAAGAAAACATCTTAATAAACACTGTTTTAATGAGTTGCTGCTATGGCATAAGGATTTCTGAAGCAGAATGAATTAATTAAAAAGTCTGGGTTTCAGCTAAAAAAAATTCAAGTCACTTGTGTCAAAACATGTTGTTGTGTTTTGATTATTAAACATACGTTTCACGTGAAGTATATCATTAGATACGTGTTACCCTCGCGTCAAAGACATACATGATAACTAACATCTTGATAAGGTCTATTTAATATGATAATTGCCGTAATTTATTGTAAATAGTATCGTGAAATTCCATGAGCGCATTACATTTACAAAATAATTATTCACAATGACGACTTGACTAATTATGTCGCCTTGAACGATGACAAGAATGCTAACAGCATTTCGACGTTGAGTCGCAATTCCTGTGGTCGAAAAATGAACCCTCTATCTGTCACTAGAGGAAATAGAGGTCGTTGTATCTTTTGAAATTTGTTTTGTATTTTGATCCAAAATTCAAGTGTTTCAAGCGGCCAGATATAGAATATAATTTGTGGTGTAATTATTTAAATTAATTAAAATATAATTTAAGATTGTGATTTATTAAAAAAAACATCAGTTAAGGCGCTACGGAGCGACGTAGTGAGTAAGTCTTTCTCATTCCAATACACTTCTGTAATCTTATTTAAAATCTTACTTATGCATTTTGTTTAAATCATATGGTAAATTGGATTTGTTGAAAATACTCGGAATCACATACTTTTAAGTGTCACCTTCAGACTAGGAGCCTGCTTACACTCGTATATAATATATATTTATAAACTAAAATAACGATTAAAAAATTAATTAATGAAAATATAATCAGTAAAATATTTTATTATACACAATTAATAATAATAACAATTAATAAAATACATATTTTTTATTCACATACAATATATAAGGGAAATTATAACAACTACAACCAAATCAAAACTTAAGACACACATATCTCTGTGGGAAGACTCACAAACACATGTTTTGTAGAAAATTACACCTCGTCTGGTAATTCTGATAAAACTGGATTCACTTCAATGTTTATTAACGTTGACGACGGTTTCTATTTCCAGAAAACGACTGTTAGTCATTTGAGTTGCACACATATAAATTTGCTTTTATAGAGCAATAACTAGTACAATTGCATTACGTTCAGAACAAAAATAGTTACACAATTACTCGGTTCATTAATATTTGCATAATATCTTAGGAAATCAACTATCGCCTCCTGACTATTTTCTTATTAGTTTTATTGAAAACTGTAAACAATTAAAAAATTTAACAAAAAACACCCTGAATTTCTTTCGTCGGTTCTTCTTAGACCAGAGTATTTTATTTTGCGAAACGTTTTAGTTTCACTTTGACTATCAATAAGCTAGTGTAAATGTCACTACGTTGAATAAATAATAAACAATAACGTCCAATTTAATCGGATTAAGAGTTCGCAAATTATCGGTTCATTAATAAGAGATTACCACGTTATGGTTGGTTAATTGAAATGCTTATTTCAAATAGACAGCCGGCAGTTTTTTATTGGTCCACTCTCTATTTAAAAGTTCAAGCACAAAATATACACAACGTAGGGAAATGGTCGATATGGCCCAAGTGGTTAGAACGCGTGCATCTTAACCGATGATTTCGGGTTCAAACTCAGCCAGGCACCACTGAATTTTCTTGTGCTTAGTTTGTGTTTATAATTCATCTCGTACTCGGCAGTGAAGGAAAACATCCTGAGGAAACCTGCATGTGTCATTTCAACGAAATTCTACCACATGTGTATTCCACCAACCCGCATTGGAGCAGTGTGGTGGAATAAGCTCCAAACCTTCTCCTCAAAGGGAGAGGAAGCCTTAGCCCAGTAGTGGCAAATTTACAGGGTGCTAATGTAATAGGGAAATGAAAAATGCTCCGACAACCGCTTTTAAAAGTTTCGAGTCCGTCAGTTAAGTCAGCGATATCGACCGGAGCGTACGTGTATTTTAAAAGATACGTCAGTTATAGTTCGTAATGTTATTTTATAAGAAACCAATGGCTAACAAATAATTAGTCTAAGTTTTTCAGTCATCCTTAAAGTAGGTAAACGTATTTTGGTCTTAAATTTTTTATAAAGAACTACTAATGGATATATAAAATAGTTTAGATTTTTTGAGATATTGATATTATTAACAACAACTTTCTGCACAATTAGTAAAATTCATAGAAATTGGAAAAGCGTGGAAGTAAAACTGTCAAAATAACTCTGAGCGCTTTTAACGCAACCTTCACTAAATCCCATGCGATCGATGCCTTTACCTGAAACAGTAGTAGAGGAAGCTCCTCCACAGTCGAAACGTTGACAGATAAAATAAAATGGCATAATAACGATTAAACCAAAATGTTGTAAATACACATTTATATTTGAATACAAATATAAGTATTGTGTCTATAATATTGGTTGAAGATTGAATGTTAAATTATAAAATTCCAAGGACTTATAAGTTCATGTTTTCTTAGGACAAAGCGTTAAATTGAATTTAAATATAAAAGTCCAGTTAAAACTACTGCAACCGCGACAGCTTAGTGGACTGCATTTTTAGAAAGGGCCTTACGCATGAAGGTACTTTTATTTTTGGTTCCTACATTTCTTAAAAATACATGGACACACGTTTAATATTGTAAAAATTGATCCAAAACTGTTATCCTACATACTTACAAATAATATTTTTTTTATTTAATAATATATTTGTGAATTAAAATATCTAAAGAACGTTAAAAAAATCGAGTAAAATGATTCAGCTTTTATACTTGAAGCCTTTTGCTGTAATTGTGAAAAATAGAGAAAACTCTGCCAGCTTTAATTAGCTTTCAGATTTCGCGGAGATCTACTATTCTTGAGCGACTAGAGTTTTTCTCATAAATAATATAAAGCATAGTTAAGTCCTGTAATTTTTTTAATAGTTAAAGGTATAATAGTCATGATAAAATATAAAACTTGATTATATGTCTTATGAAATAATACAGAGGATTATTTTGTGTATTGCGAAAAGCAATTTATTAGAACAAATAATTATTTACTATATGTTTACAGCATGTGCTATGAAACCGGTCTCACCATCACTGATACTTCTGAAACAATAGGTTCAGCAGTTTTGCTTACGATAAAAATTCGATGGACGAATAAACAAAAAACAAATAGGTTAAAATTGCTGGGAGAACAAATTTCACCAAATCACAAATATACATATATATTTCTAAAAACAAGCACGTTAAAGTCAGTACACATGACAGAAATGAAATTTTCGCCAGAAACTATCACAGGCAAAGTTTCTATTCAGAGCCATATAATTAAAACCCAGTGACCTTCACACGACGAGATTTATAAAACTTTGAGTTTTCAAAAATCTACCGATTACAATGCTTCCATATGGGTTTCAAATTCATTTTTAATTAGCTTATTTACTATTTGACGTAAAGACGGATCAATAAAAATGGGTACCTCAAAACTTTAAAAAATGTGCTACAACTCTAATAACTATTTTAGTTTTTATCAAGAGGTCAACTTCACCCATAAACACCGACCTTCTTACGCTATGTGTGCACCGCGACCCTCACGGTATCCAAGATGTTACATATCCTTGTGCCTGTGAGGGCACTGACTCAAAAATCCTGTAAACCTCAACAGAGAAAAAAGTGCAGTTGTTAGGCCTACCTACCAAGTGTACTCTACTACGAGTACAATATTGTAAATGGACACCATGATTTAATCATCATTATCTTAACCTTTTCACAATTCAGTTGGGGTTATTTAGTGAAACTGATTTAAAGATTGGGCAATATTCCACAAATGGCCTTGATCCTGATGTCAATCCTCTTTGGATATGTATTGTTGTAACCACAAGCTGCATCTCTCTCAAGCTGGATGAACTGCTCCAATTTTGGAGTGGTTTTCTCAGATTTACTGTTCAGTCGCCTTCTATGACACCCTAGAAAGTATTCGAGTAAGTAAATAGTAAGAAGTTCACTTTATTCTAACACCAGGACCAGACTTTTAATCAACTGCTTACAATATTCAAAACATTTTAAATTACCACGTGGCAAATAAGTTATTACCTTTTGGATGTCAGCAAAAACGGTATTCAACCGTCCGTAGCTCGTATAATTCTCATTCATCACTAATTTACTCATTTAACGAATTGAATAGTCTTTAAACTTTTATTTGGACTGCATAGATCCCTATTTTATTTTGATAAGTTAGTTTATTTTGTGTCCTGGACTTATTATTCAGCTTTTAACCAAATTCTAATGAGAGTGACTTCATGGTAGGATTTTGTATTAACCGATCTGTGTAGGTACCATCCATTCATCAAACATTTTACAGACAAACAAATAACTAATATTACTGTGTTCTGATTTAAAGGCTGAGTGAGCCAGTGTAACTACAGTCTCAAGCGACATATCAGCTTAGTACCCGAGATTAATAGGCATGGCTAATACTTCTTAGAGTTCTAACATCAATGGCGAGAAGACCACTTACACTACCAGTAGTCCATTTTCCAGTCTGTCTACCTATTTTAAATAACAAAATAACGAAAGAGAACCAGAAAAATATATATGTCATGAATAATTAATCAAGTAAAAACATTTTGAAAACGTCATATTTCCAAATTACTATGTAGGATGTACAACAAGTCAATCAACCAAATTTTACTATTGTATTGAATACAACTTTTTGTATTGACCGAGTGAAACACAATTTAACTAGAATTGCTCATTATTGGAAATAGTTAGTAATCCCCAAAATATTTGACGTGGTTGATATGGTTAATAATTAGTATATGTTATATTGGAAAGATTAATTAAAAAAAATCTTTAAAAATATTTTAATCTCCTAATTATCAAATTTTCAGAGTAATAATTCTGTTTACATATAGTTGATTAAAAATCTTATATTTCGTTGTGAAATGATGTGATTATTTTTTATAAACAACATTGCGTCATTTCTACTTGAGCTAGAATTACTAAGAAACAATAAGAAACGACGCGAAAAAGTCAAACAAATAAGTCACCGTAACCATGGCTGGTAACTCATAATATCTTCCAACAGGGTCTTAGATTGACTCGTAAGATAGGCCTTTGTCTGAAAATATACTGCTCCCTTGCCCTTGAAACTAAAAATATTTAAAGATACAAAAGATTCATGTCTGGTAATGGGTAGGTAGAATCTAGATAATTATTATTATACTTGTGCTAATGAAAACATTTAGATGAGAACAAAACGATATGCATGGAATTTATAACAAGTCTTCGGTGTCAGCAATCACTAATAACAGCAGTTTCTATGAGATTAAATAAGTCAGGGTAGTTTAAAAATGTACAACTTTTCGTACAGCTATTTACACACTTTGGGGGTAAGAATGACTTGTATATCATGAAGGCAAACAGCTCACCGCATCGCTCTGTTTTTACTTGTGTGGGTGTAAAGTGCGTATACTACTTAGTTACTCCGTTACAACTTCGTTTAAGTGTGTGTATTGCACACGTAGTAACACGAGTATTTATTTATCCCATTTACTTTAGAAAATAATGATAAAATTAACGGCCATCCGCTTACCTGATACCAGAGTTAGTGTGTTAATACGAATTGTTAAGTCGCTACGCGCTAATTGTTGGGTTAGTACAAAATTATTAAAAAAAAAAAACAAATTAAATATAACCAGAAAATAAATATGATGTAAAATAAATAAAAACATAACGTAACATTCATATTGTAAATATATTTTTGCTGCGTGACCAGTTCACTCACCCTCAAAAAGAATATTATAGTATATGCACCACGCACATAGGGAGTAGAAAACGGTGACGTCATGACGTTTGGCATCACCACATACGAATCGATCTAACCTCCAAGGCAGGCCAATAGATATTTCACACCAAAATTTAGCTCTTAAGATATCTCCAGGGGTAGGTGGCTCTAGTCTACCGGAAACCACATGACTAGAAACACCTCTGTAACGGTGGACGTAGAGGCTACTTTTCATAAATCAATTAATTAAGTTTGCACCTACACAAATAGAATTACTTGTTCACGCTACGAGGAAACTTATTATTAAAACGTGCCTTTTTCCATTTCATTAAGGTAATATTTATTCAGTATCCTTTCTTTAAGCCTCGCACTCAGGTGCGTGGTGTTTCAACTCAAATAGAAGCGACGAAATTGAATAAGGTATTATAACTGCTTTTGTATAATTTCAAAACGGAAACCCGATGTTTGAATACAAACACGAGTAGGTATTGTGTTCGAATCTGTTTAAGTTAAAGATCTAACCGGAATACGGTAAAGTAATACCAATATTATATTATCAAAATATATATATTATTGGTATTTTATTATACTAGCGACTCGCCCTGGCTTCGCACGGATGCAATGCTGGTACTAAATATACTAGAGAATGTCTTACAATGTTCACAGCTTTTTTGCCATTAGACAATACAAATGTGCCTGCCTTTTAAATCTGTAATATCTTCGAAAATATTCATTTAAATTATATGATGTAATTAGGGCCATATTGATCTATATTAAATGGATAATGTATTTAAGGGAATTAATTGGATAAGAATTAATGTTGTATTGCTTAAAATCGCTTCGAAAATAAGCTATTATTTCTCGTAAAAAGTAAAGGATAAAAAATTGTTATTGTGGATTATCGCTAAGAGATAGACATATAAAATCGCGGACTTTTTTGAAGACTTTTTTGAGGTGTACTATACTGTAGTACATTATTTGGATCTATTTCATAGGGTTCAACCAGCGTTTGCAATGTAAGCGCAAAAATGTGTTTATTTACGACATCACTTTATAAACCTCTAAAATTATCAGTATTTATCTTATATATTGTGCATATATTATACATATAAACCTTCCTCTTGAATCAATCTATCTATTGAAAAAACCGCATCGAAATCCATTAGGTAATTTTAAAGATCTAGGCATACACAGGGACGGACAGCGGTGAGCGACATTGTTTTATCGCTACGTATGAAGTGACGTCTGTATTTATAGGACTTTGATGTCTTGACAAATTTTAATTTTAAAATATTAATATTATTTTGAAGTCATCATTATTATGTTATGATATCGGACATCTGAAAATATTATATTAATATTTAAGAGATATGTACAAACTTTACTTTTCAAAATAATTATGAATCCACAGTAAAAATGTCCATGATTTCCGTAAGCATTTTGGTATAAGATACAGTAATTATTTTTAAATTCAGCTATTATTCTCAATTACGATTTAGTTTTATTTTTATCATTTATAAAACATTTTTTTAAGTAATTTAAATGAGAAGGCAAAATAAAAATAAAAAGTGGGACAAATCAGTTTTTCATATATGAAAAAAATGTCGACCAAGCAGATTGCAATTGAAATTTAGTAAACCATGGCAGAGAGGCAAAACATCAACCAAATTTGAAGACCATTACGAGTAGTACGGCAGTTGATTATAAGGGTATGCGAACCACCGGAAGTGACAGAAAGATAAAAAACCAAAAAGTCAAGCAAAAGCAAGGCGTTTTTTACTCGACGGCTCCACATATGACTCTTAATATAATTATATATTATATTAATAAGTATGAGTAGGGTTATAAGACATGTAGGAATAGACATTAGCGCCAAAAGAAATATGAATAATTCCTTACAAGACTAATGCACCAGCAACCTTGGCCACTCCAATTATATATCCTTTGTGCCTTTAATTACACTGGCGCACTAATCCATCAAGCCGGAATACTACGATACTGAGTAATGCTGTTTGGCGGTAGATTATGCGATGATCGGGTGATATCTACCCAAACGGGCGTGCACAGAGCCCTATCGTCATGTATGGAACAGACAAGGATGATACTGTTCGGATTTTATAAACGTGTAAGGGCATATATCGTGGATAGTAGAGGCGCACCTGGACGAAACGCGTTTCAAGAGAACAGTTGATTCTCATAAATTTATCAAGAAATTCCTTATCAGAAAATATATGATAAAAATTTAAATGTTTACACGTGTTGTTGAAAGTAATACGCATTTTTGATTTATCGGTGAATAAAATAAACATATTTTTCTTATTATTATTATTATAACAGCAATGATGATAACATAAAGTATACGCGACACTCGCACACAAGGGAATAGAAGAGAAGAGGCGGCGTCGAAGAGGCGGCATTAAAGATCTTCATGCCATATGCCGTCACGGCATATGAATCGGCCTTACTCCCATAACGCGCCGATAGGTATTCCACAGATAAACATAAAGGACATATGTTTTAAATGAGATATGTTATGATACCTTTTTCCGTGGATGTACGAATACTTCAAATGTGTGTATTCGGTTTACAAGGAACTTTTGTTGTTTTTTTAATATTTCCTCGCCTCAGTACACTCAATTACATTATAACCAATGAAACAAATAAATAAAATGTTATAAAAACATAAAATTGAAAACTTTGCGGGAAGATTATCAAAATAAAACCGCAAGTTATTGCAAACTTCACAGAATAACCACGCATTTATTATTTAAAAGAAAGTTCAGAATACTTATTGTGAGATTTAAGATAATACTAATTATGAATATGAATTACTTATTTCAACAATATTAAAAAATGAGTTTGTTATTTATCTAATGTTGGCAATTTCTTTTTACTTGGTGGTAGGGCTTTGTGCAAATCCAACTGCGTAGGTACCACCCACTCATTACGTAATGCTTAGTATTTTTGTGTTCTAGTTTGAACGCTGGATGTGCCAGTGTAACTACAGGCACGGGACATAACATCTCAGTTTCCAAGGTTGATATTTCTTAGAGCACCGATTCAAGGGCGATGGCGACCACTTAATATAAGGTGGAGCATTGGCTTGTCCGTCTACCTATTACATAAAAAAATATCATTAATTTAATTCAATGACAACAGAGTCGGAGTGTGTGACAAGTTAAAAAATTATCGATAGAAGTGTCCCTTTGTAGTCAACCTCGAGGACAAACCTAAGAAATTTTTGTTCGCACTAATTAAGTCACGATCGTCATTGCGTTTCTTCGCTCGTTTCGCACACAGGTAATCACGATTGGACGACATTAATTCAAAACTCGTGCCTCTTGAAGGATTGCTGACGACCTCACTTGAGCACGTTGGAGTAAAGAGGCGTCTTGTAATATCTAAAATGAGCCATTAAAATAAAAGAGAAAAAAATTTGTAAAAATATCTGTGGTTCTTATCGCGATCGAGGTTTACTTCATAAAACAAATTTAGAATAAATATATTTTCGACATTATTAATGATTATTACATTTTCTAAAATATTAAATACAAGCAGAAAGAAACATTGTATGTTATTAACATAACAAGTTATTAGTTAAGCTTATTAATTACGTTGTAAATGAAAAACAGAGATTTCGCAAAACTATGTTATTACAATATTTTTGTTGCGAAGCCAATATCCACGACAATATTTTATTATACATACATATATTATTAACATAAATTTGAAATTTAATCGTCAGAGAAAGCAGTTGAGTTTCTTACCGTTCTCCCAATTTCAATTTAGAATTCCGAACCAATGGTAACTTTTCATTTAATTGAATCTTTTAAAATCAGCAACGCCTATTTGTATAAAGGTTATTTTGATTTTGATTTTTTATATAACTAGGTTATGTATATATCAAAGCTCAGCGCTATTCTCGAATATACACTGTATATTTTACATATCAGGGTTATATTGCAAACAAACAATTTTGATACTATGCTGATGAAAGTCCGTAAAGGCGATGTTTTTCGATGCCACGCTCGGAAAGGGAGGATTCTAGAATAAAACTTAGGTCCGAAATCAAGACTTCCCTGGAGTATGTATTCAATTTTACTAGAGTTATCTGATCAAATATAACCTCTCTAAGTATATGCGTTTACCTCTTTAGGCACGGAAATTTAATATCAATATGTTTGATTTGAAGATAGATGCCGGTGTAATTAAATGCCCTAGACATAACATTCTGTATTACGTCGTTACCGACGCACTGTGGATGTAAAAAGGGGTTTATACTTCTAAAATTGGTTAATTTGCTTTCGCTATAAGTATTAAATAACAATTACAATAAAAAAATTAAAACATTTGAGATAAAACGACAATTATTGAAAAATTGTTATTAATAATCTGAATAGTTTGAATTAAAATAATAACAAAAAAATAAGGTAAACGATATTATATAAAACTGTATACAATATAAAGAGAAAGAGAGGGGGAGATCACATGGAGCCTAACGCTTATTCCTCATGTGACGATTTCTGCCAGTTCACTCTACTGTAAGCCGCGTAAAAGAACTTCATTCCAAAAACATTTATAATTCCCGAACTCATCGGAGGCTAGATGTATCGTACTTCTTATTATTTAAATCATTTTTGATATGTAATACGAAAGCAGTCTGCTATGATTTAATATTATTACAAAAGACTTTAAAACATGCTGTCAGGGGTGAAAAATAATCTCTGTAAAATTATTGCCTACAAGATGAGCGAGAAAAGATAAGCCGGCGGCGGAGAGAATTTATTAATTTTGTATTCTACTTCATTCAGTTCAAGTCTACGGCTGTGGTCTTATACGGGCATTGGGCTTGCACAGAGTATTCTATTCTTCTGTTATGAAAACAATATGCGGTATATTGATTTTAGACAAAAATATACCACAAACATTTTTGGTATTCTTGGGAGTAAATCCCTAATAACAAATACTATCTCACTTGGACCTTGGAGTAAGAGTGCAATATTTTTTTTATAAAACCTATAACATCACTCATCTCATTCGTGCTCAGCTCATCATTTTTATATGACTATTGGTGACAGAAATTTCGATTCGTCGGGAAAATTCCGCTAGCATTCTTATCACCATTCCACGCGGCCGCTTACGGTACAGTTGCTATTTTCATGTACTATAATGGAAATAATTAATGTGTAAATAAAGTATTTTTTTAAAGATATAAAATGTTATAAAATCAAATAATATATATAATGTTATCTATAAAAATAGATAGATAGTCATTTGTAATTGAATTATATTTTCATGCAATGGTTTTCGGTTTTTAGATCAAAATCCCACAGCACTTTACTCATTTTGCGGTTTAATAACTCTATAATTAGTATATACATAAAATGTTTACATTATTTATATTGGTTTTTGTTCAATAATCCATTTTAAAATTTAACTAATAACGGCTCAGTTTAGCTTAAAGTAACAGATCTTTATATAAGGTTTAGACGAAGACTTAGTCGAAGGACTTACAATTTAAAAAAAAAAGTAATACCTATCTTGATTCCTTTTTTTATAAAATAAATAGGCGGACGGGTAAATGGTCCTGAGGTTTAGTGGTCGCCACCGCCCATAGATATTGGCGCTGTCAGAAATATTAACCACTCTCACATACATCGCCAATGCGCCACCATGGGAACTGAGATTTTATATCCCTTATTCCTGTAGTTAAACTGGCTCATTCACACTTCCGGATCACAACAATACTAAGTATTATAAGGCGGCAGAATACCTGAGTGGGTGGTACCTACCCAGGTCCAAATATATCGTATTAATTATCACCTATGTGTATCCACCAATCCGCATTGGAGATGACCGGGGAAGAAGCTTTAAAATTATCAAAATAAGATGAAGCCCGAGTCCAACATTGAGTATAGGCTATTAGTTTATTTTACTGTTTTTTTTTTTTCATTTATATGGTTCAATTTATTCGTACAAAATTAAAATCGTCGAATTCGAAGAATTCAAGCAGCAAAACTATCGAATTGAATCGTCCACTTTGAAAAAATATTTTACGTTTGTGGTATTTGATGCGAACTCGTTGACTCGAATAAGTGGAAGTGCATTGCAGCCTTGAAATCGGTAAATGGATATTATCCGTGAATAACGCCTAGTGTTGCTGCGTTTCCACAAAAGGATAATTGAGAACTTTTGTGTTGTCAACATATTTTAACGAGAACATTTTCAGTTACGAATGCAGGAAATTAAATTAAATTTAGAACGAAACTTTGTAATCTAGTGTAATTTGTGACTTCCAGGAGAATAGCAAACAGATACAAACCCAGAAATTGTGAACTATTTCAGTGAAAAATTATACTTATTAGACTGACGTCAGTCAGCAAACGTGTTTGGTCATAAATATCGATCTTTAAAAACAATTTTAATTGTTAGCATTTATAATATCGAGTTTTATTCGAAAAAAAATAATTAAATTAAAGTTTAGATTTTTGGCTTACCTGCTGATGTCAAGAACTTAATATATTTGACTCCCACTATCAAACATATCCGGTATTCGAATACTATAGATAAGAGTACAAACGCGGTATTTTAACGCTTTCCTTTAACTATTACTTGCTTTTATTAAATTTATTATAGGTTTCGTGTAGTATTGTATGTAAAATAGCCTATGTCCTTCATGTGATTCAAGCTTGTTTCATAGTAAATTTCACGTGATAGCGTGACAGACAGAGTTAATTTCTATTTATAATAAATGTATATAGATTTACATGTGCACAAAAAATTAATATTATTTATTAAATAAAAACAAAAAATATATAAAACAAAAAAAGGGGATTATAAAATGATTACATTAAAATATTTAAATTTCTTTAACGTAACAAACTAAAATATTAGCCGCGTTTATTCGCGTTGATTAACCAATTTATATTCTAAAAATAACTTTATACAATAATTTCTAAGGGAGATAAGACAATACCGACGGCGCTAGAGGCTACGTCGGGCTCGTGTCAAGCCATGGTAAAATGGCATGTAGCCATTTGGTTTAAGGTGCAACGGGTTTTGACATTGACATAGTAGACTGATATCTATGAATACCGGTCTAGTGTGTTACAAGAACCCTCAGGTGATCAAAGCCCCACCCTTGAATCACCCAATTCATTTCAGACTTCGATCGTAGGTGATATCGTGTCAGAGCGTGTGTACTACATTTTTATGCTTCTGACAAACACATTATTATAAAATAAACGAAAAACGATAACAGAGATTGGTTAGATACTTGCTTTATTGAATCAATTATTAAAACAACACTATTTTGCTAGTTTTAAATTTTAAATGATGTATCTAAATTGAAATTATTGTTACATTGTAAGTTAACGTCTTCAAAATAAATAATAATGTCATAACTTGCTAAGTCTGAAATAAAGGCTCTTATTGTAGGCTACACCACCCTACTCAGATTATGTATTTAACTCTCTCTCAGATTGAATTGCCTGCAAGAGATGTCTAATTAACCATAAGACCTTGTACAGTGCATCTATTCATAAGGCGCAATTGATTTTCTCTATTGCAATTTTATGACGTAAATGACTTATTATATTTTGTCAAATGTTTTAGGAAGGCTGCTAGTTAGTAGTTTGAAATGAATATCCTTGCATGATCGTACTCAATTCGTCTTTGTTTGCGAAGTTTCAAAAACGGAAGCGATTAAACCAAAAACGCGCAGTGCGTACTTTGCGGTACTTGATCCATATAGCATCTGTGCAAAATTCTATTAATCTTTATAAATAAGAATCATATTTTTTTCCACTTTAGAAATCATTTTTTTTTTAATTTTAATTTTACTATGTATATTACTTACTAAATCATTTTTATGCTTTTATCATTTTAGTAACAAAGCATAAAGTATCTGCAGTTTATAAAAACGTTTCGATTATTATTTGAACACAAAGATGCAATTGGTTTATATTACGGAGTCATTAGCTTAACATTGTATCACCTAAAGTCATCTTCCAAGGGGTGAAAACGGGCTTCCCTATTCGCGCAATCATAAAACCCTAAGTAATTTAGCTAATCGATAAACGAACTTAAATTTGTACTGTATTCTTATAAAATATTTTCTTACGCATGTTTTTAAGAACAATCAAATATACTAATAGGTCTTGACAAATACGAAAATCTCGTGTCTAATTATAAGACCTCGTTACATAAAAAGCAGAATTTTAGAAGCTAAGAAAAATTTTCGTGATAATCGATAATCCTGACGGAGATTGAGAGGGCATTATTGACGAAAAACTATAATTTCTAGAAATTTATAAACAAACAACCGCTAATAATTGTTCATTATAATATTAAAAACTATTAGAAAGTAACGTAACTCCGTATCAAAGTCTTACCCATAGTGCTTTCGAATAATAAATCGAGAATCGTTATCAAAAAATGGTGAATTTCGACCTCAGGCGAATTATCCTGTGAGGTTGTATAAAAATAAACAAGAAGGACTGAATAGAATCATCAATAAAAATACAATAAAATATGATAAATAAATTAATTATGCATATCACTATTATATTCTCATAACTGTGTAACTAACATCCCAAGCGGACTTTTTAAAATGTCCCCAATGTCGCAATAGAAGACTCTCTAAAAGCCGAAAAGGCTTAAAATTTACACTTCCCTTCGTCAAAGCCTATCGTTGGGACACCCAACCGGTATTATTTCCCATATAAAGTAAACTTTGATTTAAATACTATTCAATTTAATAAAATATTGGAAAAATATAAACAAAGCATTCGACTTGTAAAATAAATCTCTAGGGGAGCGAGGACATATCTAATTAGATCTCTATCCAATCTAATGCAGAATGTCTTTCCAAAAGTAATTCGCCTTGGCAAGTTCTATTTACTTTTTTTATGTACATTTTCATACATTGATGAAAAATGACACCATATCGACCAAAATAAAACTAAAAATCCTATGACATGAAATATATCCGTCTAATTAAAAATAGTCCGACCAATTTTCACTGCCAATAATTTTGCAATAATTCCTCAACCGAAGACGGTTTTAAAAGTAAATGATAAGATTGACAGTTTTTTTCTCGTTTGTTACTTACTGACAATAACATAGAGCCAGTTCAAAGTAATAAAATTAACACACAGCTTATGTATCTATCTATCGAATCTCTTCTATATTCATCAATTTATAATATTAATTTAGCTAAATCGATCTTAAAACACTGTCTATTTGACCCAAAATGATATAAATTATTCGTGTTAGTCTAGCCTTACCAGTAAAATCGATTGATGATCTCTGCATCAAAACTAATCTTACCAATCAACCAAGTTTGAAGAAAAGATCTCTGCTCTTATTGAGCTCTCTAGAACTAATCGTGACGATACTGAAGTACCCGATGACTTGATATGTATCACCTCAGAAAAACTCTGAAGTGAGTTTACTTATGTACACAAAATGATTAATGTGAATAAACATTAATACTTGCATTTGTTAAGTAAATAATAATTAATAAGGCCCTCGAGTACACAGTGCTATATTTTATATAATTAATTATTTAATTAATTTAAAGAAACAAATATTATAAAAACCAAATCAAATCAAAATCCTTTAATCAATATATGTAGACACTTACGTAACGATTATAAAAAAAATTTATATCGATGGCATTTTGGCACGAACTATACTTAGTTTGATTTCAATATCTCTTAATAAACCGAAATTCATTTATTTTAACATAATCAAAATATAGCATTAAGAAACAAATAAACACCAAAATATACAAAAATTTTGTAAAACAAAAATAATCAGCCAAGGGATAATAAAATATTAAAGTCCAATCCCACGAACTAAATTAAATTAAAAATAATTGGATAGTTTAAATCTTTTCTATTCGAATTTAACTAAAAACGTTATACGGGACAGAGGTTTTATTTTTTCTAAATTGAATAGGTAGTATTGAAAAGTTGCAATAATGTTAACGAACTAGTTGAATTGTATTTTTATTTTATTTGAATTAAAAATTGTTTATATTATAAAATAAATTTTGTATTACATAATGTTTTTGCTTTGCAACTTGCTTTGAAACTTCTAAAACAGATACTCGATATAAGAAATTTCTAGCTCTCTTGTATATGAAAATAAATACTATTATCTGTGGCGCTTACAAAATATTTTACTTTTAATTTCATTTAACATAGAGGGTACTAATTGAGATCGCGGCTTTGCCCACGTAGAATTCAATGTGAGGATACTTCAAGAACTTGTATACAATCCCTTAACCCCAAAATTACCTTAGCCCATGCGTCCTTCGTGTTCAAGCTTGCTTCGTACCAAATGTCAACACAATCAATTCAATGGTTAAACCATGAAAGCGTTACATACAGAGATACCTACTTTCGCATTTATAATATTAGTACAGATAAAAGACAAGAAACAAACAGCTGCGCATAAAACAGATCCACTCAAACGTATCAACGAAACGAGGAAGGATGATTTGTTTTTGCGAATCATTCGTGTAATAAATATTCATATACAATGATTGTCCAGCATTTAAGTCTAACGTTTCAAAATTTGACAAATCATTTCTGTCGCAAAAAACTTAGTTTAATATTTTAATACTTCTCATACGTTTATTTGTATACAACTACTATCATACAGATTACACTTTAAATGTTTCCTGAATAAGAAACCACTTCTGACAGGATTAAGCTTAATTTAAGTCTAGTTTAGCGGAGTCTGTCACAGCAGAATCGCTACTAATAACAATCTCTCCTTGATCCGATCCCCGGAGTTCCAACAAGCGATCCCCCAAATTTTATTGATTAAGCTAATTTATATAGCATGATAAAATCACAGAAAATGCGAAAAATGCCCTCTATTAATCATTATTGATATTCTAATTTAACTAAGTTTAATAATATAAGTTTTGCAAGCCCAAAATAACAACAAAAAAAGTCAAGTTTATTTTATTGAAAAACCATGGTTCTATAATAACACAAACTATTGTGCCATAAATATTGTATTATCAATTTAGTTGTTGGTGAGTTCCTCAACGCAAATAGTGAAATAAAAAAAATATATGTTATATATTTTCTCCACTCACCTAATGGTGTCCTCCGGACCGATTTCGCAGTAGCCATTCTCAAGGGATACTGCCTACGCCATACTACAATGCTCAAGTGTGTGCGCCCAACACAAGTGCACCCTCTATTTTCTCACTCGCAACTTCCAGAATACTGGTTACTATTGATTTTTTTTCAGCCAACAGATAACCCAGCAACTTTTACTGGTCAAGGTTTGAGCCCAAGAGCTAGGCAATCAGCTCAACCAACATTGCACTAATTGAAGATTTTGTTACGCTGACATTTTTCCATCGTATATATGTGTTAGAGCTCCTTAAATTGTAAACAAACCTCTCTTCAATGTTTATGGAATACTTTGGTGAAATTCACAAATATATGCCGGTTATCGTCTCGGGAGTACCCAAGGATACGTTAGTTTTCGACCGATGTAAATAAGCCCGATAATTTATGTCGCTAAAACACTCTCCGGGATTCGTGGTTACATTCCGAAAATCTTCCAAATAAAGCTTACGTATACAATATCCTAAATTTGAGAACAGGCGGTGTTTCTCATTTGTACACACAGCTCTATTTTTTTTAAAGACATCAATATCAATGTTGATCAAATCAAATGTTATACAAATATTGGTTTTTAAAGTATGGTATTAATATGCAGTATAATGTATAGTCTACATTAGAAGTCGTAGATTATATTCAAACATCTTCATTAACTTAAAATGTGTCCTTGAATTAATTCTAAATTCCTTATCCGGTCTGTACTTACTTGAGTATTTTTTTTTTATAAAATAGTTAGATGGACCGGCAACGTAGCCAATTTTGAGAACTAAGATATTTTATCCGATAAACTTGTAATTATGTTGGCTGAGTAAGCCAGTACTTCAAACCGGAACCCAACAATACTAAAATATTGTTTGGCGGTAGGCCATGTGATGAAGGGGTATTACTTACCTAGACGGGATTAAACACAGCTCTATCGTCAACTATTATGAAATAAACGTATTTATTGATTAAAGTGAAACGAAAATAAAAGAAATCAACCATGATTATTTCAGCACTGAGCGTAAATAAACATTTACGAAGTGTCCAGTAGAATGTGGACCGTTAAATCTTGTATTTGATGAGCTTAAGAGCAATTTGGTAAGACTGTTTGTATCTGAGATTAGATGCTTACCCTCGAGCTGCGATGTACCTTGTGATAAGGCGGATTTGAAACGTGCCACACGGACTCGACTGATATGGAAATGGTACATTACTACAAACGCATTACATATCGAATAAATAAAAATATTTACATTACATTTAACTTACGTACCTTGCAAACAATTTACGAAACTAATAATATTTTCTTATACATACATAGATTGTAATTTTAATGTCAATATTTTTATATAAAGTAAATAAAAATTTATATAAAATATTGCTCATTTCTGACGGGAACAAAGCTCACGCAAGATCCACAACGGACAATATTTTTCGCAAAACAATAAAAAAGTATTTAAGCAAATGATTATGATATTATGTGTGGTGTAAATATATACAAGATGGCATGTAATGAAACACATTTCGCGCTAGTTTTAGAAATATTCAAAATTTAAGTATTTTTATTAAAAGTCTAGTTGGCAAGTCGAAAAATATTCTTGTTTTAATTATTTCTGATCATCAAACCACCAGAGAAACGTCCAAAATTAAAATTAACTTGACAACACCCCTATTTCTGGTAAGTTATTTTACGAAAGTTGACGTTTTGGGGAAAAAAGCAATTATTCGAATTAAATATATGTATGGAATGTTGCCTATAATTACTATATTCATTTCTTTATTTCATAACCAACTGTACACAATGTGATAGAAATCAAATTCGTAATATACAAAACGAAAAAAAAAACAGGAAAAAATCTCGAAAAATGTCACGGACTGAATATTGTGGAGATACAATTAATAATAATATATTCCTCATTAAAACGGAGGCACATCTCTCAACCTCAGATTCACCCGTCCCTTTTATAGTGCCATTTGGCCTTACTTGATATGGTTATTTACGTTTTTGCGATGAGATTACCTTTTGACGATAAAAAAAATATTCCAATTGGCTCTGGCATTTAATATTTGAGAGTTATCTTTTATCTTTGACAAATAAGTTTAATTTAAACATTTAAAAGGAAAAATATATAATAAGATTTTAAAATAATAAGACGTACGTCATCGCCTCGATTTAATAACGTTATATTTTATTTCAATTATAAACAACACTTGCAAACTTTGCTTATATATAATTTTTGATGTTTTGGCAAAACGTTAATATTTTACCATATTGACAATACCAAGATAAAAAAAAAGTCCCGGCCATGAACTCGGTAAAAGGTCGCGCAAATTCGAAAGAATGAATTGTTTTAGAACAACATAATTATATTTCCAATGGTTAAAAGAAATACATCAGCATTCACTCGAAAAACGGGAAATGAAATATTAAATATCAATATTATATATTTTTCAGTAACTCTTTTTGCGAGGCCTTCAGAAATTAACTATTTATTATTATGGTTCTTATTTGAATTTCTATTTTTTTCTTTGTTAAAATATCTCTGTTGTACTCTCATGAAAGCGGGCTTCAAAATCGGGCATTGTGATCTTTTAATTTATGTCTAAATGTTTTAAACCTTCATTTTTAAATATTACATTTTAAATGGATTTTAAAATGATATAATTGCTTCAATAATCTCATAACTGACTGACGTAAATAAAGTTTTATTAATGGCATAAGTTATGACATTAATAATAGTTTTATTTATGTCAATTGTAACTAATGTTCGAACCCATCTGCTGCAGGTCCTACTTTACGAATGAAAGCTATTCTGAGATGCTCATCGTCACAACGATCACTTAACTTTAATGTTCCCAGGACAAGGTTTATCAAGTCTTGATTGTGGATAAATAAGAGAAGGTATGAATTAAAAAATAATAAAATATTTTAATTGTAAAATGAACAAACATTTAAAATTTCATAGATAAGTATTTTCACTACATAGACATCGGAAATGGACGGGTATTACAAAATTCAACATACAACAAACTACTACAACCTCTCTTGGGAGTTGCGGGGGATTCAAAGACAAAAAATATACTTCCTAACAATAAATCTTTAGACTCAAAACTAAGCGAGTTCCTTATAACAGTGACATCAACTAAAAACAGAATCTCTGATAATAAAAGTTTGCTTTAAAATGACTGGCTACATATTACACTGCCTAAACTGGTTAATCTAACAATTCGGTCAAAGTTATGAAATAAAATGAAATGCTATAGAATGTCTTAAAAATAATATTATTTACAATATAGTTAAATATGTGGTTAAACAGGGTTGCTGTAACTAAAAAAATAAATCTTATATCTAAATAAATATTATATCATAAATCGGTATATTTCAGCACGTAAAATAAGTTCTTAAGTGTGAAATCAAACCCGAACAGAACAAACACAACTTGATTTGTTTTTAAAAAAAATCATCTCATGTTTTACTCTCAGTAAAACACGCAAATTATGTGTCAGGTGAAATTTTGCCAAATGTTGTGGAATGAACTCAAACATTGAGATTAGGATAAATCTTTGCTGCTGTGGCGAATATCAAAAAAACATTAAATATTACGAAAACTAAAGGGTTTCATAAAGTGACAACAAAAATATTAAAATACGGTTATTTAATGTGATATATTAATCATTCTGACAAATCTCTACAACATACATTTGATTCCTTTTTAATTAAAAAAAAAAATCTAAACAACTTTAAAAAAAAATATTGTTAACAAGAAAGAAAAAAATCTTTCTTAATTTGATTGATTAGTCTGAAATACTTATGGCACACTACGTATGATTCAAAATTGAAACAGCTTATTATATTTTTTTAACACAGTAGAACAATTCTTCGCCCCAGGGAGTGAACCAGATTATGACGGCAAAGACAAAATAATCTCTTCCTCAGTACTACCCGTTTTAAACTCTATGAATGTTTTCCTTAAACAACAAAATGCCACAATGGGATATTTGAACCTAATTTGTATGCTATTTTATATACTTTATGACGTTATTAATTTCAGAATATTTTATTTGAACAATGAATTATGTTGCAATTTTTGCATTTAATATTGTGTGTCAAAAATGACTGAATATGTATTGTATACTGATTGTATAATACATATTATAAGGAACGCAATAAATCAATGTAAAATGTAAATGTCTTTACTAACCTTTACTGATATGTTTTTCAAAATAATATGTTAATAAAAATGTAAAGCGTACGGACAAACGAGCCTCCTGATGGTAAGTGGTCATCTTCATCCTTAGATACTGGTTTTTTTTTATGTTAGAGGTGGCAAACGAGCAAGAGGCTCACCTGATGGAAAGTGACTACCACCGCCCATGGACATCTGCAACACCGGGGGGCTTGCAGGTGCGTTGCCGGCCTTTCAGGAAGGAGTACGCTCTTTTCTTGAAGGTTCCCAAGTCGCATCGTTGCTTAGCGGTAGAATATATGATGAGTGGGTGGTCTCAGATAGGCTGGCAAATAATCCTACCAACAATAGAAAGCGCTTTTGGGATTCATAAAAGCGTCCTCTTCTTTTGAGAAAGTCTAGAGTAGTCCAATGAGGATCAGTGCTCGAATTTGAATCGACACGTGACAGTTATTCTCACGATATTTTTGTTTACCGCTGATCATGACGAGAAATTGAAAATTAAGCACATGAACTTAGTGATGCTCCGTCCTTAGTAGTCGAACCCGCAATCTTCGGTCAAGATTCACACGTTCTGGTCAGTGCGTCATTTTGCCCGACTATCTCTAATATATTTGAATAAAAATATTCATTTCATATTCTTGAACATAAACATGCGAATTTTCGTGTATATTGTTTTAGACAAAAAAAAACATTGTAAAAACCAGGTGGGTGTGAAATAGAATTGATACGATGCATATGTCCAATAGCCATACGGCGCGTTCGATCAGCCTGTGTGGTGTTCCTTAACATCGGGGGTTCCGCCGTCCGGCAGATGTTTTCGCTCTCACCTGGCGCGTGCTGACCGGAGTGCACGCACGCCCGCGTCGAATGGTTTACCGTTCTTATCAAATATATTTAATTATTATTAAAATCGTTTCACGTGTGATAAGATTCAGGTATAGGTACTTATATTCAGTTTGAAATTTTCCCAGAAATTAAAATAAAAACCTAATATAAAAATTATTTAAATCGGCATGGAGGACATTATCATATATAAATCAATAATTTAATTGTAGAATTTTAAACGAAACACGAATCATATTCCTTATCATTACTTGAAGTCAACGCAGTGTGTTTTTTCTCTTTCATTCGTCTTATTTCTATCTCTCTTTCTATTGTCCTATTGTCATACTCCAATGCATTTACAGGATTTGTTATCCCTTACACAGTCAAAGAACATTGACACATTACACTCTGCACATTGTATGACATTCATCTACATATTCAAGAGAAAGTCGAAATACACCAGTTAATAATAAAATAGTTGTAGTCATGTTTTAGTTGAAATCAAATAACTTATCCCCCAACGTAAAATATTGTACATTTTATACAGAGCCGAGATGGCCCAGTGGTTAGAACGCGTGCATCTTAACCGATGATTTCGGGTTCAAACCCAGGCAAGCACCACTGAATTTCTTGTGCTTAATTTGTGTTTATAATTCATCTCGTGCTCGGCGGTGAAGGAAAACATCGTGAGGAAACCTGCACGTGTCTAATTTCAACGAAATTCTGCCACATGTGTATTCCACCAACCCGCATTGGAGCAGCGTGGCGGAATATGCTCCAAACCTTCTCCTCAAAGTGAGAGGAGGCCTTAGCCCAGCAGTGGGATATTTACAGGCTGCTAATGTAAATGTAATGTAAATGTAAAAATACACAGACGATAAACTGCGTATTCACTAGCCTCTAGAAATCCTTTCATCTCTTTGTAACGTTTAATCTTATTAAAATACAAAAGCCCGTATCAGGCAGATTAATGATGTATTACTATGTAAATATTCAATAAAAATGCATTAAGTGCATTCATTGTTCTGGTTTTAAATAGCTTAATATCGATTTGCCGCTTGAGGGACTTTGCATAATGTCAACGGATGCAAAACGGTACGCGATGGAGACGGGGACGTGCGGTATATACTTTAGTGTAAAAAAATTATGTTTTTTTTTGTATAAACAATTTTAAAATGTTCTGTGTATTAGGTTAACCTCGACATCCCAAATGATAATTGTTTATAATATAGAAATCACATAAAAAAATACTTTTTCAAATTGTTCTCATGTGTCTACAGTAAGTGATCTTGAATGCCATCGATGTCCTCCCCGGATCCTTTTACATCTGTAACAAATTCAATAAATATAAACAAGATTAAGAGTATTAATTTATTTACATAAGAATATTATTAACGTTTAGTCTTGAAATATATACAAATATGAATTAAACATAGTTACTGTATATAAATCTTGACCACGTGGTAGCTAGAATGCTAGCAGCATTTCCCCTATGAATCTCAATTCCGATCCTCTGGGCAAAAAACGAACCAGCCCTCCTGTCACCAGTGGAGGCAATAAGGCGAGGTGTTATACTTTTAGTGAAGCTTTTTGCACCACCACTCCAAGGGCCAAGTATTTCGACAGCAAGTGATATAAAAAGCAATTTGACAAAAAAAATGTAAACATACTTAATAACGATACATGTTCGAGTGTGTATCATAATTATTGCTCAGAAATTTTGCTAAATTCCAATAAAAAGTAATGTACACGGATCACGCATTCTATTAAAAGTCAATGAAAAAATATTATTGTCTATTCAATTTGGCAGCTTTTTGTTGTTATCATTATATTATTACTTATCCAATTAGTGTAATTTGATTCCCTCGGGATGTTTTCTTACGCAGCCTGGTACGAGATGAATTGTAAACAAAAATTTTGCACTTGAACAACTTAATGGTGCTTGGTTTGATCACATTTAGTAACATCCAAACGTACAATATTCACCCTAAAACTCATACAGTGATTTAAAAATATATGACAACATACTTTTTACTAATAAAACAATCGCCTCCGGGCTATTTCTAAGAATAAAACATAAAATGTTGATAAAAATATCATATTAGAGTTTCTTTCGCTGGTTCTTTTCAGCGGTGCTATTACGGTTATAGCATAGTAACTGTTGCTATCAAATATGTGTTGCGGATTGATGTCAAATCAAATAAACAAAATATTAATCAGTATTATGGACCTATGCAGTAGCATAATGCTCCATAATACTGATTTATCGACTGCAACATTTATGAATCCGTAACAAATATATGATTAGACGAGCAACAGTTTCTATGCTGTAACCGTAATAGCACAGGCCTGCTGGTCACTGGTCTGCCAGCCTGTCTGCCTCGTTGGTCTAGTGGCTAATGAGGCTACAACGAGCGAAGTCCTCGGCTCAAATCCCAGTTCAGGCTGATAAACCATTATTGATATTTTCCGTCGAATAATGCCGTTGGTCCTGCCACTGAATCCGTTCCGATCGTATCCAATTTGACATCTCATTGGATTATAAGAGTGAGGGAATAGAGTTCACCTGTGTTCGCCATAATATATCCTGCGCAGCCGGTCTTTGTTGAGAATAGATCGCTGAAATCGGCCAGGAGGTCACCATTTTCGAACGAATGGTACTTTTTTTTGAGAAACATCAAGAATAAAAGTTCTTAATTTAAAATTTTAAAAAATGATTTCATTTAAAAATAATTAGTGCAATTAATAATATTTAAAAATGGAATGCACTAGTTTCCGCGCACGGAGTAACCCACAAGATTATAGATACTATTTTACACAACTCAACATATCCAAAATATAGTAATTAATACGTGAATCAAATAAACAAACTCAATTTTGCTTTTTTAATAATGGTTAATATTTGGAAATCGCTCGTTTAAAAATTTGTATAAACAGACATATGCTGTTTAACATACATTTAAACTTTAATAATGCTCTGTCCCTTGAAAGCAAACTGTCAACCGACCTAAATAACCCGAAGCTTTGGAAACAATGTGATTGCACGTAATGGTAACAGAATATTTTAATTCAGTATTTGAACAGAGCTACCCTTTAGCACAAATTAGACTAAGACTTTGAATTTAATTACATCATTAAAAAATGGCTCATTTTTTTTTATTTACTTATTTATCGTACCGAAAATAACACATTTTTGTTCTATTTAAAAACACAGCAACAAAAAAACTTAGTACATTTAATAAGAATCAATTAAGCTTTGGGTATAATTTTTTTGTTATTTGTTAACTTTCTGTTCGAAGAAAAACCCACACCATCGCGTCTAAGGCTCACGATCACTTGAATAATTCAGACGCTTAAGAGCAACTGAGATGATTTTATGACATTTCTATCCGAAATGATAGACCCGCTCGTCGAGTATAAATTTTAAAGATATTACAAGTTGTTCGAAAACAGCCTGTAAATGACCTACCGCTGAGCAAAGCCCCTCTCCTCTTTCGATAAAGGTTGGAGCGTATCAAACCACGCTGCTCCGATAGGGTTTGGTGGATACACGTGGAAGATTTTGATCCAACACGTGCAAGATTCCTGACGATGTCTTTACTGCCAATCACGAGATGACACACACAAATTAAGCACATGAACATTCGCTGCTGCTTTTAGTAATATATTACATAATACATACATACATATTAATAACAATGTTTTACATACTTATTTACTAGAAACAAAGTTACATCAGCGGTTTATCTACAGTTGTTTATAATAAATGGTAGGCAAAAAATACGAACGATGTTTCGAGACTTGTTTAAGCTTATTCTCGACGAACACAAGCAACGTTGCAATCTAAAATGCCAAATTAGACTTCATTGTTGCTCTGCATTAGGTATTCATGAGGCATAACTTGCTATTACATTTTGTAGAGGTACCGCTGATTAAGTTTTGATCGCTATATTAATGGTTTTATCATAAATGAAGAACTCGGTTTTGACATAATGCTTTTTGTGAAAATAATTTTATGTTTTTATAAAGATAGATATATCGTTTGATTTGTAGAACATGTAGAAAATCTCTAAATTTTTCATCTCGTTGTCTGCGATGAAGAGAAAGAAACGTAAAGAACACGTCTCGAAAGACATTTTAATATTTTCTTTCTAAGAAAAGTATATCCCTTGTGTTGCTACTACATGGAGAAAAACTATAAATTTATTTTACAAAATAAAAATATTTATTAAAATAACGTTATTTTATAGACATTATTTTTTATAATTTGAACAAACCTTTGAAATATTGACATATTACGTTTTAATAATTATATACAGTATATTTTGTTTTATTCGATACATAGAGACAAGCGCTCCTTCTGAAAAATACGATATATGTTTTGTCAAAACGACGCTTTGTAGCTCTACTCTTAGAGGTACTATAGTCGAACTAATTTATCTAATTTAATTGAACAACCAACACCAACAGAATTACTTATATTGCAATGCAAGAGATATTAAACACTCCGTAAACGCGCCGTCAACAAAGGGATCTAAGATATTATGTACAAACCTCGTGTAATTACACTAGCTCACTCACTCTTCAAACAGATGCAATGCAAATTTAAACGATAGAATATATAATAATCACTGTCTCGATTTACTATTCTATTTAATAGATATCTAATAACAAAAAACTAGAATTATTTATACTAACAATAGCGTAACTTCATAGGAACTAAACTATCAAAAATATCTTATTGATAACATTACATTATGGAGATTGCTGTAGTTGCATCTGTTCTGATAAGACTAACACATGCCGGTAACAAAAAAGCACATCACTCAGGAGCAGTTTGTGGCGATAAATTGGTAATGACGTAGTTGCTTGCTCGAATTCGATGTTTAATTTCATTCTCGCGTCGGACGCCAAGTAGTACGCGCGCGTATCGTGTTGCGTGCTACGTTATACGCGAGCACGTTAGCATACCGTCGAAGTTTTCAGAAAGTTTCGTGCGCTTGAATATTGGATGCAATTTGTGCTATTAATGTTGTGCTTTGTGAATATATACGTGCCATTTACGTAGATTTGTAACAGTTCTACAATAGGACATTTTGATTGGAGTATTACGATTATTGCGATATGAGTAAGTTTATTTCGTATTATTATTTTAATTATACCACAAGAATAATATATTTAGGAATTATATTCTCTCTACATATTTATTAATTTGATTCAGTTATTAAACATATTTAGTTTAAGTATATAATGTTAATTATTAACTAATAACTGAAATATTATATGATAATATTTTGTTTGGTAAAAAAACCCTCAGAACTTAAGAGAACATTATTAATATAAATAATTACTGGTTTAAATGATTTACGTGGAAACAATAAGCGTTGTGTAGCAATATATTAGTAGATGATGTTATAAAGGCGAAAGTGAGTTTATTTATTACGTTTTATGTCATAACTACTCATCATCATATAAATTTTACAAAAATCATAGAGTACCTACGTCACCCGCTACTTGGGGGTAGGGCTTTATGCAAGCCCTACTTAGTAGGTAGCACCCACTCATTACATGTTATACCAACTAGCAGCAATACTTATTATTATTGTTTTCCAGTTTGAAGGGTGAGTGAGTCAATGTAGCCACACAAGCACAAGGGACATAACATCTTAGTTCCTATGATTGGTGGCGCTTTGTAAGAAGTGATTAATATTTCTTACTGTCTATGGGATGTGGTGACCACTTCAACAAAAATACATGAGTAAAGCCGTGGCCGAATCATAGAATATTTAATATAAGAGTATTAGAAATTAATGTATGTAGCGTTATTTATACGAAAGTGTATGTACTGAATTTCTTGCTGATTCTTCTCAGTTTTTCCTACAATTCAAAACTGCTCATATTAGCCTATTTAAATTTATAACTTACAAATTTTAATTGAAAAACCAATGAAACATATATTTTTAAATTATTTTATTCATTATTTAATAAAAAAAACGCATAGGGGAATAATGAACGCGACACACAATAAATTACAATTTTAAATTTGGCTTGTAATTGTAATGACGACGTCGCAGTTGATCAGACAAATTTACAATACATAAAAATAAGTTGGTAGTTAATTTAATTGATATTAATCTTAATTTAACTCTTTGTTAAATTAAGCTCTGGAACAGTGGAGAGATGTGGTAACTACGTAAATGTCTACCTGGGCAGGTACCATCCTCTCACTATATATTCAAATAAATACCAATAATTACTATTGTTGTGTTCCATTTAGAAGTGAGCCAGTTTAATTGCAGGCATAAGGGACATACCATCTTATTTCCAAGGCATTGGCGATATAAGGAATAGTGAATATTACCTGTGGCGCCAATCAGATGGCCTATAAACCCAGCCAATGAATATTATAAAACGAATTAAAAAAATAGGCAATAATCGTAGATCGCAAGTTCAATTCCGGGCACCAACTTGTGTTCACGTGCTTATTAAGGTTTAAAATAATTCATGCGTAAACTACCTACATGTCCACTACCCCGAAGTAGAGCAGCCTGGCATTAACTCCAAAAATTGCCAAGCCCTGGCACATTTACAAGCTGTCACTATTTTCCTAGGAACATTAAATTTGCTTAGTCGTCATTGCTATTGTCCGCGTGCACGACTGTCACGGCTTCGATCTCTACCTATCACAAATATTTAAACAGGCCACACGTGTTTACCGCTGTGGTCTGAGCTTTAGCGTTTGTTTTGTAATTCCAGGCCTCGGACACTAGATACCCTACTAGGCAAAATCACTGGCAGGCTGAATCACGCTTGCAATGTATACTGAATATACAAGTACGACAATATTGACATCTCATTGACATTAATCAAGATGTCCGGATCGAAACTAAAATTTACATGACTTTCAAAAATTATTCATAACCAATGATATTTTGAATGTTTCCTGAATCTTTTAAATAGCTGCAGCTGCTTATATAAGAATTTATTTTCAAAATCCTACTATTGATTAATTGGAGTAAATATGGAACGTTTATTTAGAATATTCACATAAGTGCATCGGTCGGAACTATATGATGTTCATTATAATATAATGAAGCTAGAGTTGATTTATCAATCTCTGGGACTACTGAATTCGGATTTCAAAAAATATTTTTGCAATTGATAGCCCAATTCTCGAATAAGATTGCCTATTTATCATTGCGTTATGATCCACGGAGACGGAGTATGACGGGTGAGACCGCGCGGTGCAGATTTAATTTTGATACAGCTTGACTGTCTCGTTGGTCTAATGGCTTGAGATAAAGCCTCAAGACCCAGGTCGAGCCGATAAAAAGTTATTAAGTTTTTGTATCGAACAAATTCAGTAGCAGCCCACTGAATGTCTGAATTTGTGTACTCTCCCGTGCCTCGAAAAGTACGTAAAGCCGTTAGTCCTGCGCCTCAATCCTTTCCGATCGCGTCCATTTGCCTTCCTATTAAAAAAAAAAAAGCAAAATATTATTTATTCAAGTATACTCATAAAAGCATCTTTAAATCTTCATGTAACCGTATTGAATTCATGTATAGCTACCACCAGTTCAGAAAGTTTATTCCACCGAGAAGAACCGGCGAGCAACTCAGTAGTTACTGTTTTCTACCATTTCAATTACAGACTATGTCAATAAAGTACAATTAAATTTTAATAAAGTACAATTAAATTTTAATAAAGTACAATTAAATTTTAAATTTTATATATTCTGCCTAGAAATCAACAAATACTTAATATACGCTTTTTTATCTTTAATATAATCTTGTATTGTGTAATATTCCTTATTTATCAATGAATGAGTTTTAAATTTTTTAATAAGCCGAGTTGAAACAAACTGTGACATATTATTATAGAAACGAATACTGTGCATCGGATTATGAGAGTTAGGGAGTAGAGAACGCACCTGTGTTTGCGTAGGTACACTTTTGTGCACTATCACATGTCCTGCGTGGTTCGGTCAGTATGACACCAACATCATACATACCGACCGGTCATAAGAAAAATACGTATAAGTTTCACAACGTGATTATAATTATTGTCAAAATATGTTATGCAGAGTAAATAAAGTGAATCATTCTAGTGTTTAATGTAAACCATTTAACACTGACATGATTCACGAGCCCGTCCCTCCGTAAATAGAACCTCTGTGCACAGACAATAGAAGGGCAGGCGAGAGAAACGGAAAAATTAGATTTAAGTAATTGATAGCCACGTTTCTACCTCACTTGCTTTACTTTAATATATGTTATATTTGTTGAAAATATGTACATACATATTTATTTTCAAACACCGACACAAATAAAACACACACAAATAAAAACTTATAATAATCAAACTTATGTTTATAAATTGAATTTTTTTTCATATAACCCGAAAGTGTTCTGGCTTATCGACGTACTGGTAATATAGTGAGCCCAAATTAACTCTTAAGGAAATATGTATGTATATCGCTGTTGTACGGTGCGCTCTCATTGGTTTAGATCGTGTGACGTAACATGGACAACTCTCAGTAGCATTGATGGAAGTATTGTAGATGTATGCTAGCCGTAGGTCCTCCACCCGATCTCTCTTCTGTGGCTCCAGATTGTCATTAGGTCGAGAATGAATATGAGGAAATGTAGAGTACACTGGTTTTTGCGCTCACGATTGTGTGCTTTAATATCTTCTACGAACTTTGCTAGTACCCGTTGAGATTGGCTGCCGTGAGAGGAAGTCTACAAAAGAAAATCGGCAACTTAAGCACGCCTTGGCCACAAAAGTTACTGTAATTATTTAAAGTTGGTAACAAAAGTGGTTGTCTTTATTTTTGGGTGGATGAAATAATTTATGCTTTTAAAGATGATAAAATATTCTGCACATCATAAATTGTAACGGGTAGCCTACAGTTGACAATAGCCTTTAAATAGGAAATTTAGAATTGTTATTACGTGAATTTACTTCACTAAAGACGATTCTAAATGTATTTACATCTTCAAGTTAATAAACACTTAAAACAATATATGTACTTGTAAAATAAAAATTGTAAGAAATTGAATTTGCAGCAGCTTCAGACCCAGTCTTCAATTTATTTAATATAAATGTAATAAGGCTATTTACATAAAATAATTTCATATAAATAAGGTACTCTTTTTCTATCAAAATAAAATATAAGATATTTAATGTTAAATGAACTCGTATATATCACAAATAATTGTTTAAAATATTCGTTTATAGTTAGTAATTTACAGCATTCGAAATAACGATACAGAAATATATTGTTTCAAAAATGAAATATATCAAAGAAAAAATCTTTATTAGAGCGGATATTTCATAAGCTCCTTTGAACAATAAAATACCAATTACGCTAACGAAAACAAAATGTCTTATTCAGAGATTATTTTAAATATACAAATAAATTAATTCACAGAATATATTAAACTCTCGTAAGCAACATTCAAATATTCTGAAATTCGCGTTTCTGGTATTATCCTCGCCTTCGATACGATATCATATATAAAAAAAAAAACATTTTATAACAATTTATAAAATGTTTTTTATTGTTATTTTTATTATTGTGGGAAATGACAATTCATTTCCTACAGTAAATACGTATCTGTAATTTTTCTTAGTTTAAGTAGGATATACTATGATTATTTTTATTTGTTACGACTCTTTATTTTTTTATAATTGTGCCGTGTCCTAAATTAACTTTTCTTTTTAGACGATAAAAAAATAAGTAAATACAGAACAATAATTATATCACAGTAATAAAATGAACTAATCAAGCGGTAATATTAAATATACAGTCTTTATAAAAAGTATATCCGGACTAAGTCTGTAAAACCTTAATAAAAAAATAGCTTTAACACAACTAAATAAACAATCACATCTGGCAAAGATTGCAATGTTTGTACGTTGGCCGTAGGCTCTTTGTCCGCAATGAATTTATGACCAATGCACCATATTGAAGTAAACAATGGTTACTGAAATTTTATGCAAGACATAATACCTATTCCATTCGTTGATTAATCATTAAAATATGCCGCACTTTAACAAATATAGCCATAACTTTTCAAGTGTTCTGTAGAGCTATTCTGTAACAAGAATCTCGAATCTCACCGCAGAACACGAGCGTGAAATGTCAGAAATTGTTATTATAAAATATATAAGTATGTTAAATAATTTTGAAATGTATAGGATCCACTTATCAAATGGCGTCTTACATTAAGTCGGTTTTCAACATTTCACGAGTTAGATGTGAAGTCAACTTATACAGAATCGAACTTATGTTTAGAACGCATTTTTTTAAATTTTTTATTACGCGTCTTCCCTCAGAATTAAACATTTTTTTTTATGTCATAGGTTGGCGGACGAGCATACGGGCCACCTGATGGTAAGTGGTCACCACCGCCCATAGACATTGCGCTGTAAGAAGTAGTAACCATTAATTACATCGGCAATGCGCCACCAGCTTTGGGAACTAAGATGTTATGTCCCTTGTACCTGTAGTTACACTGGCTCACTCACTCACTTCACTCAAACCGGAACACAACAATACTGAGTACTGTTGTTTAGCGGTAGAATATCTGAGGAGTGTGTGATACCTACCCAGTCGCTCTTGCACAAAGCCCGACTACCAAGTAAACATTAAAATATAATTAAAGTTATAGTTATAATATTTATTATTAAAGCTGTTTCACAGCAATATCCGTTCACAGTACATTACCGAATACCCGTGCTTTGTTATCGCTGACATTAATTATAACGAACTTCACGTCACATAAGTGCTGCCATCTATCAAATCGGGCGACTCATTTTAATAGTACAAATACATATCTCTATATAACACCGTATCTTGTTGCCTCTGCTGTTGATAGAAGAGATGGTTCATTTTTCATTAAATATAAATTGCAATTAAATGGGAAATGCTGCTATGACTATGATTTGCTTCTATTCAAATCGAACTAACAACGATGATTGACCAGTAGGTTTTTTCAAATCGATTAATATTTGTTTATTTATATCCTAGTTAAAATTAGTTCCTATGTAAATTTATGTATTACTAGCTGTGCCCGCGACTTCGTGCGCGTTTGAATTTAATAAAAAAGCGTGACTTTATTATTATTTTACATATATGTAATTCTAAAATAAAAGCCTAAGTTACTCCTTATTACATCAGCTATCTGCCAATGAAAGTCTCGTCAAAATCGGTCCAGCCGTTCCAGAGATTAGCCGGAACAAACAGACAGACAGATAGACAAAAATTGTAAAAAAATGTTATTTAGGTATATGTACCGTGTATACATACATATGCATTTAGTAAAACGCGGTTATTTTAATATTACAAACAGACACTCCAATTTTATTATATGTATAGATAACGATGTAAATTTGACTAATT
Organism: Vanessa tameamea; assembly: GCF_037043105.1. Taxonomy (NCBI): domain Eukaryota; kingdom Metazoa; phylum Arthropoda; class Insecta; order Lepidoptera; family Nymphalidae; genus Vanessa; species Vanessa tameamea. Next base: position 2,096,254 of record NC_087318.1, on the reverse strand, counting down.
TCCACATAATTTCGAAGACCAATTTGATCATAGATTTTATTAAGGTCCAAATATAATTATCCCATGCGTGAAGTGTATACGTAGAGTCTGTGTTTAAACTGAACATTAAAGTGAGTCTCGTAATAAAATCGTCCTCTATAAAGCTTTAAACACGACCCACGAAAGTTTATCGATAACTCGGTTGCGTTTGAACACAGCTTGCGTGCGTTTCTTAAGTGGTATTTGATTAAACGGAGCAATTAAGCAATCAGTCGTCAATGGCTGCGGATTGTCGCAAACGAGCGTCTGCGCACATAAGCTCGTTAGTCAGTATGTTACTTGTGACCGCCCCGACTTTGTACGACTAAAAACGACATTCTAACAAGGAAATCGTTTTTATATATCATATTAATGTATTTTATAGGATATGTGTATGTAATATCAATTATTTATATACTAGTTTCCGTTCGCGGTTTCTCCTGCCTTACCGATATTTTTCTTTCCTTTGTCTTATGGTTCTCTATATATCTTATAGTATCTTACTAGACTATATTATAATCTATATAGTGTCATTAAATTATAAAAAGTAACATGTACCAACATTTAACATAGTACTTGTGACTTTCTTAACAGAAGAAGCGCTATCGTTATTTATTTGATGCATTAGTGCATTTCGCAAATTTGTAGGTCTTCCATGTAAAATATCCAATAGTTTTGTCAGTTCTCATTATTTTAGTAATTCATATTTCATAAAATGTATTCAACTCAATAAACATACCATGCGGTTAACTACCATATCGTAACTGTATGCTAACATGCCATAAAAAATAAATGACGAGAAATTTGAATAGATTGTTGTAAACGAACATACGTCTAATAACTTTCATCTTTAAAATGTCATTATACTTGGAGCAATAAGATGTACTCAGACTTTCGAACGCAAGCGAAATGTTTATCTTATGACAACATCCTTCTGAGCGCTGCGTGACATAAAAACCATCGATACTATTACATATATGTACTATATTCATAATTTCGTGCAAGTCTACGATAGACCCGATCGAAAGTTATCCACAATTATAGATCTTTAAAAAATAATAAATCAATAAAATTCAACGACATGACAGTTCAACGGGCGGCCATGTTTAAGTTTACGGATGCGTTCAGAAAGTATGTCCATATAATTACGTGACAGGTTATCGTAAAATCGATGGAAACTTATCCACAGTAAATTGTAGATCAACGTTTATGAAAAATTTATATCTTATATGAAAAATTAAGAATAAACCGTATTTGTTTAGTTCTATTTATTTTATCCGAGTGAAGCTGGTTTTTCGTCTAGTAGAGATATATTTTGGAACGAAGTTCTTCTACGCGGCTTGCGGTAGAGTAAGTTGGCAGAAATCATCACGTAACGAAAAGGCATCATGCTCTCTCTTTCTCCCCATTTCTATCTTTTATATAATTTTTTTTTTTTTTATTGTTTAAATTAAACTTAAACTTTGTTAGTTTATTCAATTTTGTCAGTTATTTAATACATATTATACAGCGAGAGCAACTTCGTTCCAACCAGGTGCCTCACGACTCCTCACTCCTCTCGTAATTTTTTTTTATTTGTTTATTTAGTTGATAGTTTTATTTTATTCCCGCAAATACCAATAATCTGGTTGATACGGACTTTAATATTTTGTAGTTTCAGGAATGGTTCGCGAAATAGTCTTTTTTGAGGAATATATATTTAAAAAATAAATTTCTTGATCCGAAAGCCTTCCAAGCGGTCGCTACCAAAATTATAACAGATATTTACGAAAATTTTATATCTTTGTAAAATTTGTATATCTTTAAAATACCAGTAGCTACATCCGTAACATAATATATCTAACTTCGATAAGTCAGTTCTCAGAACATAGGGATTCGACCCTTGTTTCATTCATGTGACTATTAAAATAATATTTAACATAATTATTCATAGAACCGAACTCGAACGTCAGTATTCTACATGATCTATGTCTCACGACATTGTTTTTTGAACAAACATATCATACAAATATGATCAAATTATATATCATTATTATATTAATTCAAAATATTTCAAATGATTACAAGAATCATGAAAAAAAATTTCCTTCATTTAAAAAAAATGAATCAATTTTCATGTATTATTCAATTACTGTGCTACAGATACACAGAAAAAATAAATAACCGAATTTTATGCGAAAACTATTAATACAATTAAATTATTAATACTATGTAAACATTGAAAATTGTCAGTCGAATATTAAATATTCATAAAAGGACGGAAACGTAACCTTTATCTATCGAATGGTATACCATAAACATGTAAAAAACAAATAAGCGAATTTCGACGAGGCGCGATCGGTATTTTAAATTCTCATACTGCAATAAACGGCTGCGTTCATTTTAAATACTCTCAATTGCTTTCTAGGAAGTCTAGTAAAGATAAATGCTAAATGCCTGTAGCGAAACAACTTCCATAATCTAGAGCTGATTCATAATTTAACTGTTGAATATTTTTGGAATGGCTCCTAATCATTTCATTGTCCAATCCAATAAGACAATTATGATTTATAAGTTATGTATAAAGTCAACATCTTAGTGGTTGAACTGTGCCAAAGCCTTTCTAAGCTTAATAGTTAATGTTAATAATAGTAAGTGCGGCTTATGCGTCATGATAAGTGACCAATTGGGACCTATTCTTCTGTCAAACGACAGTGTACGTCTTTGCTCTGATATGGTACTGCAGGCGGTTGAGGTGGACGGCTGCTGGCATAGCCGCGTGCTGACGTACTGTTACAGCCGACGATAATATGATCATATTCTTTAGTCAGCAATTACAATTTTACTGGAATATTCCATTGTTTTCAAAATCCTTAGATCATCATATTTGTATTTCTTTATTTTATCCAAAAAATTAAAAAGCAGTTCGATCTTGCCTGCCGCGTTGAGCGCTTGTACGCTACCGGGATATCAGAAGTCGGTTACAGAATAATAAATTGTACAAATAACATGTTTTGTAGAATAAACGGTTGTGCATATAACAACGTATTTTTTTTTTTAAAAGACAATTCGGGTCGGCCTCCTAACAGTACGCACTAGCGAGGAGTACAAGAAACATCTGATTCTCTCTTCGCGCACTAATCAAGGATGGTTATCGCATGGATTTTAATAAGAATCTTTCGATGATATCCTGTGCACGAAAAAGAAAACAGACAATGCTATTCAAATTAACAACTTATTTTTTTATGAATCATTAATTATGATTTTTTTATAAATAATTTATCATTCATTACCTAAGAATTAAAAAAAAAATCAAAAAGTCATGATCCGAAACTCTCACTGCTGTGGTCGAGTTATTATATTGGACTATATAAATATATGCCATTGAAAATCAGTGCTCGGCTTTCAAATATAACTGAAATGCTGAATGGTATACCTAATTGGGACAGATCACGATAGCATTCAAATATATTTTATTATTTTGTTTGTATAATTCAGTTTTTTATGAAAACATTTTTTAAAGTAAACTAAAGACAGAAAATTTGTGAATATAATGTAGGATAAAGCTGTTTCCCCTTTTAAAGATAATATTTGGAACGTATTCCACCACGCCGCTCCAAAGCCAGTTGGAAGACACACATATTATTTAATTTCATGAGACACATGAAAAAAATCTTTCTTACTAATCATAAGATGAATTATAAACACAAATTAAACACATATATAAGTTCACACACATAAGTTCAGTGATGTTTTCTTTTTACTATTAAACTCCCTAGACGAGCTGTCCATGCTGTTATTTTGACCGTGTTTATATATTTTATAAATTGATATTATTCTTAAGTGCTTGCATGTCTTGTATTGCCAGGAACACAATCTATATTTTGGGATTGCAAATTTTTAGATTGCTCGATCGGGTTTTAACACGTAATCTTCAGTTAATTTTCCCTTGTTCATCTGACGTTTTTTTTATTATTATTTATGAACACTAATTTTTTTTGTCCTACATAAACTATTTCTCATTCTTAGACTATACTTATATCGAGTATCGATACTTGTAATATATTTCGGTAATAAGAGTAAAACTGGTATAAACAGTATCTTAAAAGGTTAGTTTACATTAACTTAAATAGATAGGATTTCGACGTAATATATTTTTGAAAATAAAGTTTAAATAACAAAAAAATCAAACACGTGCTATGTCTAGCCGATCTAGTGAATTCGTCATTATATGCATTTAATATTTCTTAGAGCGTGAAATAATTAAAAAAGTCAATCAAATTAAACTAAAACTGTATTTTAATAATTATTCGTACTTTTTAAACACTGCTTAAGATTGAGAATAAATATAAAAATCCGCTTCAAATCTGAGGCTATAAAATAACAAGTTAGAGTTACATAAAGTTTATCACACAAATCGATTTAAAAATAATTGTAACTTTGAGAGCTATAGTGTACTATGTTAACGCCCTTATTAATATGCAGAACACATGATTAACTGAACAATAACTTTGTTTCGTTTAATTTGCATAAGTACGAAACCCTACTGAGGAATGTTGGCAGGAGTCCTAGCATATTCCCGCTATATAGCAATCTGAAATTTTAAAACGACTAACTTGCAACACGTTCTTAAAATAACTCCTTTTTTGTTAAAGAATATTAATAAATTCAAGGAATTTCTAACATTTTTTATTCAATTTAACGTAAATCTTGCATGTAATTGTCGAAGAAGTCAAGTAAGATCATCGAACCAGCGAATATAATGAATACATCGCTAGATTACCGATTAACCGTTGGCTCTATTAAAGCTTAAAATATTGAGGGAAAAACAATATTTAGTATTTCTAAGGTCCATATACCCAATATCTGGCAAAATCCTAATCAAAATTTGATAGTGCCATGCCAAACTTCACATCTGATAATTTACGACAAACATCGTCCTAGAAATTTGGTTTGAAGCTTAAAGTAGGATCCTTTATAAAGGCTATAACTCCAGTGGCCATTTAATTAATTCAGCTGCTGGGTAGATTCAACACAAGTTAGACAAACTCTCTTTATGGAACAAAGAAAACGATATGTTATCGTTTGACGGCTTCGGTACAAAAACTACTATAATATACTAACTATATTTATCTCTTGTACGTTTTGTTTTAATAGGAAATGTTAAAAAACCTAATCATAAGCAAAATAAACTTTATTTAAGGCACAAGCACTAACAAACACTTTTGAATCAATTTACGAGATTTAATGTTAAGCTAACATTGATTCAAAATGTAAATGCAGAACCTACAAGAATCTCATTTGTGACCACAAGAGGACAAAAGCCAAATAAACAATATTTGACATCGAATTGAGGCGATGTCATTGGTCAACAGCTTCAATAATCTATGATATTCAGAATGGATTTGCGAAAAAATTGCGTATTGACGTAAACGAAACTATTTTCCGAACTTTGGAAGTAAAATTGGATATAAGTAGTTAAGTGAAATAGTGTTGTATTATAAATAAAGACATCTCAATCAAAAACTCTAAGTAATACACAATATATATGCATTTATATGCCATTAGCAAATCGCATGAAATACGTAAATCTAAGGTTTGTTAAGCAATTTCTGACTGACTTATTTATTCCAACTTCGATTGAAATAGGCCATATAAATATATAATAAACACAATTAAATTTATTTATAATGCAAAAAAAACATTTTACATTCACATACATTAACAGCCTGTAAATTTCCCACTACTGGGCTATGGCCTCATCTCCCTTTGAGGAGAAATTTTGGAGCATATTTCACCACGCTGCTCCAGTGCGGGTTGGTGGAATACACATGTGGCAGAATTTCGTTGAAATTAGACACATGCAGGTTTCCTCACGATGTTTTCCTTCACCGCCGAGCACGAGATGAATTATAAACACAAATTAATACTAATTTGTAATTGTTCTTAGTAATTGTACGATGTTTGTATAGAAGTAAGTGTCATAGATTAAAACATTCAATTGTTTTTTTATTTGACATGCTGTGTGACCTGTATATAAGACAATTGTTAGAATTGAACCACATTTCAAAATATTATATTTCGTTGTACTTACCGTGTCGAAAATCCTAAAATACATAAAAATCAACGAATACTAAATCCAAGCGCTTATAATTTATAATACAATCTTGTACAAAATAAAATAAACTACGAAATTTTAGTATTGTTTCGAATTACACGGACATTGCAAAGTCGTAAATAAACATTACATAATACACGCGATCTCTTTCTTAAGAATATGATCAATGAAAGCCGGAACACTAAATTTAAATTGTACGTTCAATTCAATTGCTTACTTAATGGCATTAAATTGTATATATGGGCTCAACTGTCCGGCAAACTGTTTTAACTACAATGACAACCGGACGATCAAAGCGATCGGAAACAAGCGCTGACAGCGCTTTATTGCTTGGTGTTTAAACGTTTGGCGCGCAATCCTCTGCTATATTGTACAAATGTATCTACAGTACGTTGCGTGAAAACTATCGAAAGCTGTCATTATATGAACCTTACTCACTAGTGTGTTTTTAAATCATGTCGATATTATAACATTTTTTTTTTAATTACTGTCACAGTATTTACGAAGATACAAGTTAACCACACTATAAAATGCAACGATAAAGCTTTTTACACGTAATTTAGATGTAAAAATCGATATTGGTATATCTATTTATATGTTTGAGATTAATAGATTTCGACTCAATCCGATTAGCAAGTTTATCCACGTTGCAACTCGTCGCTAAATTGCGCTCTAGAATACCAACCTTAAAAATGTATACTATTTGTTTTTTTTTTATGGTGGTCAATGGCTGCCACCACCCATAGATTATGGCACTGTAAGATATATTAATTATACCTTACATTGCCAATGCACCATCAACGTTGGGAGCTAAAAATAAATGTCCCTAGTGCCTGTAGTTACACTGGCTATCTTACCATTCAAACAACAATACCGAGTATTGCTGTTTGACGGTAGAATATCTAATGAGTAGGTGGTACCTACCCAGACGGGCTCCCACAAAGACCTACCACCAATTAACGGTTCAACCAGTCGTCATGATAGTTGAATAAATGTTTACAATCGAATTAAAATAGACAACGCATGCCGAGTCTAGCTAGTATTAAATATAAATATATTTTTCAAGAAGACTGCATATCCATTGCAAATTTAAGAATCGGAGGGATTGTCGTAAACTTAAGTCGTGAATAACAATCCGCAAGTAACCCACAGCTGGGCAAAGACATCCTCTCCACGGGCCATCTAAAAAAACTTAACTTAATCTACTTTACCGCAGAGCACGAGTTGAAGATATGAGTCGAGATGGTGAAGGAATCATCAACATCGTCATAATTTCAATGAATTTCTTCCACTAACCTGCATTGGACCAGCGTGGAGAGATAATCTCCAAGCACCGACCCTTTTACTCAAAGGTAGAAGAGATCTCAGCCCAATAGCCAATATTTAGAGTTACTTTACTTTCTTTACCAGTGAAATAAGCACCGAAAACCTCAGCGATAATTTCCCGGGCTAGATGTCACCATCTTGGCGCTATAAGCCTTTGTAATAAATAATATACTATTAAATAACTTTATTATTTAATATAAACACAACGCCTGTCTATCTGTTCCTATAACTTAAGCTCTGGTCGGATATGAATGAGGTTAATTATTCCGACGCGTGTTCGTGTCCGAAGCATTTCATATCAAACATACCGTATTGAATTGGTAACAGTACGTATCTACATAATTAAAGGATAGAGGAGAATAGTATGAGATAATGTGTATTTACGTTTGAATAAAGTTAATTTTTAATAAAAAATACTAAAATCATAAATAAATATAATACGTATTTATTGTACATGAATAATAAGTGTACAGAACAGTAACTCAGGATCATGTAAATTAACTACACATATGTTTATATTAAGGGTTGATAAGTAAATTATTTAGAACTACAATATGAACACATTCAAGGCAGCTTAAAGTTAATTTAACAATATTTTTTTTTCATTTTATTTCAATATATATGTATGTGATATATTAATGAATTTGTTTTATTTTTACATTCCGTGCACCGGTTTTTCATTTTATTTATTTTTAAACTTATTTCAATATTTTCACCCTATAGTGTGATATTTTACAAATAAATTGTATTTCGTTTCATTTTTGAGATGAATTCACCGATGAGTAATCAATCATAATATTTCGATGTCTGGTTTCGTTTTACACCATTTCATTATGTTTTTTTATATTTAGTTTTCGCGAAAGGTTTGTGATTTCGAAATGAAACAATTGGTATATCAACGGAACTGATAACAATAATGCATTGAAGGGGTCATTGCACTTTTGCTATTATTATTTACAATTCACACATAAACACATACACACACGCATCAATTAATGCAAGTCTACATTGAATGGATTAAACTCAGCCAGTCGTTTATTATAAGGCTGCCCAGTGAGATACCACTAGCATGAAAGGCAAGATGTCGAGTGATGGTACACTGAACACTTTCAACGTACTATAACTAGAGTACTAAGGTGGCTTCTTATGAACGTATTATATAAAATATTTTTTCCTTAGAAAAAACCTCGTATTCCGGTTAATAAATTTTAAGAACGAGAACTTTGTTAACAATATTTTGATATAAGATTTCTTTTACTTGAAACGAATATTAAAATATTTTACATAAAACCGATTGAAATTTTTACTTTTGTGATTTGGACATGCGTAAAGAATTTTAACATGCTTAGTAGCATCAACATAGGTACAACAACCGTTGACAAATAAATTGAAAAATTATATAGCATACCGACATTAAATTTTCAATATTTTAAATAATTATAACTTAGCGAAATAATCTGTGCGTTTTTGGCACAAATAAAAGGCAAAAAAAAGTCACAAAAAGAACTTACAAGCGGCCTTGAAAACAAAAATAAGCCCAAACTATAAAACTATATAAAAATGTCAATGTGACAAGTTGGATAGAGATTTTAAAATCTTCTACGAAAGCTTGAACAGACTAAGACCGTTTAAAATACTTCGAATTTTAATGGAAATTTTCAAACAGCATAAATTGATTTTAGCATTAATTGGACCCATGCGTAGTCGCCCCGTGAGTATATACATAATGAATCAATAATGAATCAATAATTAATCAATAATGAATCAATAATTTACTTAGAATGTATTAGTTAATATTAGCAACATACTTCTTAAGCTTCAGCTTTTTTATTATTCAAATATGAAGCCATCGGATATATAAAATGTTCAACTTTGTACTAATACTTACTACGCTTAATGGCTAACTCAGCAAGCGTACAAATAAATATAAAAGACCATTCATACTCGCTAATCAAAAAAAAAAAAAATTGTAAAACGAAGGAGCCTTCGGCCTATTTTTGCAGATTTTACATTTTACATTAACAGCCTGTAAATTTCCCACTGCTGGGCTAAGGCCTCCTCTCCCTTTGAGGAGGTTTGGAGCATATTCCACCACTCTGCTCGGGTTGGTGGAATACACATATGGCAGAATTTCATTGAAATTAGATGCATGCAGGTTTCCTCACGATGTTTTCCTTCACCGCCGAGCACGAGATGAATTATAAACACGAATTAAGCACATGAAAATTCAGTGGTTAAGATGCACGCGTTGTAACCACTGGGCCACCTCGGCTCTTTTTGCAGAAAATCTTTTAAATATTTTTTAACGATTTTTTTAATAAGTCGACACGCGCAAATCCCGGTGCAACCTTCTGTCGCTTAATCTATCAGTGCGAGACGAGAGGTTGAGCTGCACGGACCCGTGACATATTTCTACGTTTACAGAGCAGATTGTGAGGTTTCCGCGACGCAAATTGTCAGTAGCGTGCAATCGAGCAAAGACAACGCCGTATGTCTCGATCTTAATAAATAAAAATGTTTATATGTGCTCTTTGCTTGCATAATCTATTTATCCGATTGTGATGAAACTTTGGTAGGCCAACTCAGAGCCTAGCCAAAAAAATCATAGTCTTTTTTTTAATAATAACTCTGTCCTTCGATATAATATTTTTATTATATTTGGAAAACAAACAGTATTTATAACATGTTGTATTTAGTATACAAGAGATTATTCACTGAAACATAATATTTTCGCATAAAGAACCTGCACACACGGCAGAGCACGTACATACAATTTAAATAAAAATATATCATAATATTATAACATAAATTAATAATATGATTAATGACCAGTGAACAATGAAACTGTTAATAATTATTACGTATAAATTATATTTAACATTAAAAATAATTACATTGGAATTGTTCAATTAAATGCATTGGAATACATGCTATTCCAACATGTATACAATATAAACATATACAATAAAACATCTGCAACCAAATATAAATAATAGATTTGGAATAATAAAAATGATACTTATTTAATAGTATCATGGTAAGTACAAAACTCACAACAAGCTTACAAATTATAAAATACAATTTACAAATAATTCAAAACCAAAAACATAATAATAATAGAATACGTATTTTTCAAAAACGATTAAAGGGTGGGAAAGTATCCGAGATGGCTCAGTGGTTACGCGTGAACTGATGATTACGGGTTCAAACCCAGGCAAGCTATTGAATTTTCATGAGCTTAATTTGTGTTTATAATTTTGTATTGGTGAAGAAAAACATCGTGAGGATACCTGCATGTGTCTAATTTCAACGAAATTCTGCCACATGTGTATCCAACCCGCATTGGAGCAGCGTGGTGGAATAAGTTCCGAATTTCTCCTCAATGGGAGAGGAGGGCTTAGTGCAGCAATGGGAAATTAACAGGCTGCTACTGTGATTAAAAGGTACTATAATTTGTTCTTTTCTTGTTATCTATAAAATGTATAAAATATAAGTCACATGATTGATGTATAAAATTGTTTTCGGCGTATTTTGATCTCGTAAGGGGCACATGACAGCGCGACGAACGACTGGTACATCTAAAGTTCAAGCAATTCAAAAGAAATGGTGAATCGATCATATGATTAAATAATTTATACGAGAATTTGGTCTCTCTCCATGCGACGTTGTTCGATGGAAATAAGATTTACGTTATAGTATTTACATCTTGCGAATAGAAACTTGAAAATTTCGGTTGGAACTTTTCAATTTCATTGACGTAAAGTATTGTATTGTGGGTTCCTATCATATTCCAAAGTATGACGTGCTAATGACTTTTATAAGACAATATGGGTAATGATATTTTTAAAATATACCAACCCTCAGATCGGAGCCAAGAGTGCGAAAAGCCCTTGAAGTCTGCATGTGGTTTAAACGTTCGAGCAATCAAAATAACACGTTCTTTCGGAGACGCGACTTAATAAATTTCCACTTAAGTTATAATAAAACAGATTTATTTCAAGTTTTATACAAATTCCACCAGTACGAAGTCGGACGGATAGCTAGTTTTTCATCATTCTGGTTACAGTTGACGACAGTCCTGAATTGGTTCTCGACTTTTAAGTGTCGGCTTATTTAGTAATCGAATTCCTGCTCTTTGAACCTTAACACTTAGTTTGTTTAGTAATTAGGATAATATATATAGAAGAAGATAATTTCAGTATTAAAAATAGAAGAGTTACGTTATAGTCAAATCTTTCATTTTTTAAATTATCATCTAAAAGCGGATATAAGGATTAAATGTATAGTAGAATCTTTCTATCCTGTCATTATAAGTATTATAAAAATGATTCCAGACAACAGCTCATCTAAGCAGCTTTTGGTAAACAGTGAAATAAACCAAATTTTATTGAAGAACATTTAAACTGTTTTGTATTTCGAATGATAAATAAAAAATAAAATATACTTTATTCACGTAGGTTTTTACAAGCAGTTTTAAATTTTTATTTTACATAAATGTATTAAAAGTAAAATGGAATGTAGATTCTACCGAGAAGAACGGCAAGAAACTTAGTAGTAACTCTTTTCCAAAAAATTTTGTGATTATTAATACATATTGGATAGCCTGTCTATTGGATAGCCTGTCAAGGCATAGAATGGGTCGAAAAAAATAGCGGACAACCGTTGGTCACTAAGTCCGCGCACACTTGTAAAGTAGTATGACGTTTGGCGCGTGTCAAGCTTAGCTGTCACGCAACAAGGCAGTAAAGTTGGTTCGTTTTGTTTTAGTTCTTCTGTAATGCGACACACTATTTAGATCTATTAATAATTAATCTAAGGACACATCTTTTTATTTTCAATGATTTTTCACATCCAAAATTTGTTGTACTTGCGTTTAGATTTAACCAAGAAAAAATTCTTAGGCAATATATTTAATTTTACCTTAAAACGTTATTTCATCATATTTTTTAGTATTCAAATTCATGCATCAATTTTTCGTTTAGCCCAATTATGGGTATAAATAAAAGAACAAGGCATTACGCATGGTGGTCCTTGCAGCTAATTTAAAAGTAGTTTGTATCGTGTGACAGTGCCATATTGACCGAACGTACCATAGCTGTTAATTCTAGCAGCCGCGGCCATATGTTACGCCACATTATACGCGCACCCTTATGGCAAATAATTACTTCGCCAGACATTTTTACACTCCCATGCGCTTCATTTAAGCTGCCGCGATGACTCAGTGGCTAGAACACGTCTTAAACGAAGAGCGCTACTGAGTTTTCGTATACTTAATTTGTGTTTATAACACAAGTAGCATGCTCGAATAATCTCCCGACGAGAAGAGCAGAGAAATAGTTTGATAGGCCATCAATGGGTAAAAAAATATGTATTATTCTGTATTGATAAAATTACAAAAGTTTATTAAAGAAGTATGGAAAATAAAAAAAATATCTGTGATACGGTCCACTAGCGATAAAAAGAAATTTATATATTTATTGTAAACATCACCGACGAAGTAAAGCTTACAATATGAACGATCACTAGCTCATTACGTAATGGTTCGTTCGCTAAAATCACTTTTATTAAAAAAAATAAATAAAATGTGTATTATTTTCGACCTCTCTCTGGTTATATCATTACAATGAAATTTGACCCTTAATTAATACGTCTGTAATAGAGGGCGACTATGTTGCCGTTTTGTGTTTCGGAGCACGGTCTAAAAATAACATTACTTGCCATAACATTTGTCTTAATATATTAGTATTGTGACAGCCGACAGCACGATGGATTTATGTACCACCCTGTGAGTCGACTTATTATTTATTAATATAAATGTTCCTGTCTGCACATTGTTTATTTAACATTTTTCAATATGACGACGCACCGTACTGCGTTTACTGATTTTTTACGTATTGTTTTATCCTATCTCGTCCTTAAGAGAAAGTAGTTTAATTTCTAATGTATGACATACATTCCTATCATATGTAGCTTGAGGATATATTCCCGTTTAATTAAATCAATTTGATCAATTTAAGTAAACTAGCGGTAGCGGTCAATGACCCGTACCTATATAGATTAGATTTTGACATTTGAGTTTTTTTTTTACCACTTATTGCCATTGTATTTGTGATATTATTTCGGTCAAAAGCGAAATTTTAATGATGATAGTGTCGTCGTAAACCGACACACGGATGCAATGTTTAGAGAAGAAACCGCAAGGCGTTACCGGTCACTGGTGTAGTAAAATATAATTTATTTTTATACGCATTCATCACGCATCAGCGCACTTTTGTGATAGACCACCCGAACGAAACCAAGTATTCAATTATGATTATATGTAAATTGTAAACAGATAATTGTTCAATTTGGTTTCGAATTTCATACAAATCGATATTCTTCTAAAAGTTACATCGGAAGTAATATCGATCTTCTATCGATAAATCGATCCACAATTTTCAGACTCCGGACTATTACTAAGAATTTATCGGCAGAAAAACCCTATAACTTTTTATCAGACCAATATGGTTCGAACCCAGAACTTCGGAATCTATGACCTTATATAATGCCACTAGGCGCATATACACGTCTTTAACAAAACTTGGTTACTGTGACTTTTAAAAATTATTTGTTATTTCAAATTAATTCATACACAGTTTCCTAAGGAATATGAACTAAAGATATTTTTTTCTCAGTCTATGCGGACATATATGCGGACATATATGTGTCATATATGTGACATATATGTCCGCATATGAAAGTTATATTTTATACCATGTTCAAGTTGCTTGATCTTTTTGACAGACGGGCTAGTGATGAGAAACAGAAAATATAACATATATAACAGTCGATCAATATTTGTAGCAGTTACTGCCTGTTATTCGCGTCCCTACCGTCCGACCGATGTAACATTGTACAAGCGTCTATTTTTTCAGTGTTTCTATTTAAATTTTACTTTGAAGCAATAATATATAATAGAAAAAGTCTTAAAATTTTCGGATAAAGATTGAATTATTAGGAACTTTTGTATTATATGTATTTTTTTTTAAATATTTTTACAATTTTTAAAATCATTAAATTAAGAAATTAACATGTGCGTCATTGCAAAGTTATGTCGATCAGAAAAATTTACATCTGTCAAAAATATCAAGCTATTTTGTACAGGGTATTATTAGTAGTTTTGCGTAAATACGACTTGACCTAAGAAATATAATGCCCTTGGCATTATTAAATTGGCATTAATTAAAGCGGAGTTATTCTTAGAGAACTCACTAATACATGTCAATATATCACTCGTGAAATGTCGAAAGGTGATTTACGGTTATTGCGATATTTTAATGCATGTATTCATAAAATGTAAATTATTATTATTAAAGTAACATATCACATTCTGACATTTAATCGTGTTCTATGTTAAGTTTCAAATTAGTTCATGTATAATAGCTTAACTGTAGGGCTATTCTGTAACAAGAAACTCGAATCTCACCGCAGAAAACGAGCGTGAAATGTCAGAATGTAACATTGACTATAATAAAATTAAAAAATATAAGTTATGCGTATCATAATGGCGTACGCCAAAGTCGATTGTCAACATTTCACGAGTAAGATACGAAATAAATCTTTACAGATTCGCACTGTTGGTCTCAACAATAATAAGCATTTAAGCAATAATAAGAAAGAGATAGAAATATATTTTCAAATGTTTTATCTCTTTTAGAATTAATAAAATCAAACTCAAATAAGATTTTCGGTGTTAGTCGATTATAAGATAATTTTAAAAATGGCTACACATAAACGCTATACATATTTTTAATACTTATTTACTTACTAATATTAGTTTTGAATATAAGCTTAATGTTATTATATTAAACGAATCATAAACTCTTTTACTAGCTATGCTTCGTATAACTTAAACTCCGCTGTTGAATTATACGAATATACACATGTCTGATTCATACACTTTGCTATTTCACGTTTATGGTTACTGCTCTACGCCTTAGAAATTTACCGTAAAGGTAAATATTATTTGCCTCCCCATAAAGGGACTATATAATAAAAAAATATTAAAACATATATCAAATCGAATTATTTTCTTGTCTTAAAACTCATTTAAAATATATTATTCCTGGTTTTTTTTTTTAATAACGGTTAAAAATAAAAAAAAATTCTATACTTATATTATAAATGCAAAAGAAATCTCTCTGTCTGTCTGTATTTATATCTGTCTGTCTGACTATCTGTTCCGCTTTCACGGCCAAACCCCTAAACCGAATTTGAACCCCAAGGAAGGACATAGGTTACATTTTTATCCCTAACCTCTCGAAGACACGAATCCTTACTATGTGGCAAATCAGTAAAAGTGATTTAAAATATTCTGTATTTATATAGAATATAACAAAGATTTACGCATGTTTTTGCAATGCACTGAACTTCACTTGCAATGTAGTGAAATATAAAGAAAAAGTTATAACTATTAATTATAGCAGCATTTCTAGCCACCATTCCACGCGGTCAAGATTTATTTTTTTAATTCATATTTGTATATACATTTATGCACTTATCACTAATGTTATCAATTCTTATGTTAATTAATTATATGTTGAATTTGTATGTCGACTGATATCCTATTATGTACATAAAAGTAATTAAAACTTACAGCTATTAATCTTTCTAAAAGTACTTCATGATCATACTTTATAGAAAACTTAGGATGTTAATATAAACTTAACAAATATAACACGTTTAATTTAAGCATTACTTGCTTCGTAAAACACTTAACTGGCTGATCACATAACTGTAAGAGAACAACGGTTGGATTCGGTGACTCCAGCAGCATTAATTTTGAACAGCAAATGAGGACTAAGAAATTATATACCACTGGGAGGTCTAATAGATTTCTCATAATAATTAAAGGTCTTCATTAGTTTAAATTGGAGTCAATACTTGTTTCAAATAAAAGTCAGATGTAATAGTGTTTTGGAATTTTTTACCCAAACGGTGTAAGAACTGATTTTTTTGTTAGGGTACTTTCGTAATTTTTTTGGACTTCGGACATTCCATGAAAAAACGAAAACTTTATAAGATCTCCCTCGTGTATCTGTGCATTTGTCAAACTTAATTTTCTCTTACTCTATTGCATGTAAACAGATGAATTCTGGTACGTATAGCTAAGTGACTCGATCACGGATAAAAAAACTCTTTTAAGTTTTGGCGGCAGATTTCATATTACGGTAGTGTAGTTGATAAATACTCAAAAGCATATTGAAACAGTACACACGTTTATTGTATTAATATCATCATTTCATATTATTTAAATTAAATCAAATTGACAACAATTGGGCATATCCTTATCTCTAAAACTACACAGACTCTCAGAAACTTCGAAAAAAAGCTGAGCTACCTTGTTATTTTATTACAAGCTTGCGACTTCACTCGAAGTTTAGAGGCAAACCTAAACGAAAAACTTAAGTCTTTAAGTTCAACGGGAAACAAAGAAAATATTCACAAAATGAAAATGCGTACAGAACACAGTACTAAATTTCAGCGAGAAACAACAATACCAATTTGTCGAGTGGATTACTGCAGTCGCCCACTTACACGGCGAGATAGTGTTCATACCCTGTGTTACACGTATTTTTTAATATTACAGACATTGTCATGAAACTTTTACGATTAAATCCTGAACAAAATATTTTTGCTATTTCTCGATGGTTTTGGCAAACTTAGAATCGAAATTCCCCTGTTGTGCATGAATGCGCGGATCTTGACCGATTATTGCGGGTTCAAACTCAGGCAAGCAGTAATTTTCATATGCTTAATAATTAATAATTGAACACAAGTTCGTGCTCGGCGTTAAAGGAAACATCGTGAGGAAACCTACAAGTCTCTAATTTTAATGATATTCTGACTGTCAGTTCCACAAACCCGCATTGGAGCAGCGTGATGGAATAAGCTCCAAACCTTCTCCTCAAAAAGAAGATGAGGCCTTAGCCCAGCATTCGGACATTTACAGGCTATAATTTTTTTTTCAAACTTACATAACCTTCTAACACTAAGTGAATTGAAATGTGGAGTCACTCTTTTTTATTATGTACATACATATATTATGTATACAGTGTAAACTCTATATAACGACACTCAAGGGAATGTATGTATTTGTACGTTAAAGAAAGTTGTCGTTAAATGGAGAGAAGAAAAATCTGTATTAGAAAAAGAAAAAGTTTATTTCAGACTAGTGTTAGTAACAATTCTTATTTGAACGCAATTGCGTATAGGCTGTTGTTTTTGTCTGACGTCTTTTGCTGCACCAGTAATTATGTTGTATTTTTTTTACTTATACATAACGGTGCGATATTGAGGCATCTTGGTGCTAAAAAAGTACTTTTTCAATAATTTTACTGCTTCCAGAGCTACTTTACGCGTGCAAGCAGTCACAATTTGTAAACTAAAGCGACAAAAGAACGTACACATCTGCACAGTTTTTACTGATTTTGGCAACTAAATAAGGACCTTTTTATTATTTTATATGTCGTTACTGAGGGTGGGTGTAACGCTCTGTAAAGTGTATCATTGTATGGAACACAAACGAAACCCATCTGTGTGTATCTACGAATAATATACTATATTAATTAAATTAGGATTATTTATACTATAATCAGCGGTATATACTTAATTTAATTAATTATTTAATATCAGCGACCCGCCCTGGCTTCGCACGGGCGCTATATAAAAAATATTAATATATATTTTTTTTATATTATGTTTCAGTAATAATACAGTTTTCTACCAGTAAAAAGTTTTTTAGATTTTGATCGTTAGTGTGTAGGGGAACACGACATACGAAAAACGAAATATTACCTCTTTAAAATATTATATTAGTTAAATAATATAATCTTATTCCATTTTCAGGGGTCGTCAGATGAACTGTATTGCGGAGGATCGGCGCTACGTCGGTGGCGAGAGCATTAAGGCATGGCGTCGGGACACGTGCGAGCTTTCATCTCCATCGTCATGCTGCTCTGCAAAGGTAAAATATTAATTTATTCGTATTACGATCTCCAGCAAACAATACACACTTATAATGTACAGTAAAATTTTAAATTAACATGGTTATTTTTATTACTGCAAGTATTTAAAACGGGATATTCACCATGTTTTTTATTTAGTTTCTCGTGAACAAGACATTCGTAGATAATGTCGAAATATCGAGCTCCACCAAATAAAAATAAAAAATATGTTACATATCCCGTTTTAAATACTTGTAGTAATGTATAGTAAAATTTGCACGTAATTGAATAACGTATAATGCAATTACCTGGTGCAGGTAGGGCTTTGTGCAAGTCCGTCCTGGTAGGTACCCGCCATCTCTCATTACATATTCGACCGTCAAACGGCAATACTTGACATTATTGTATTACGGTTTGAAGGGTGAGTGCGCCAGTGTCAGTACACGCACAAGAGACATAGTTTCCAAGATCGTTGGCGGTTTGGCAATATAAGGAATGGTTCATAATTTTACAGCGCCAGTGGCAATTGTGATGACCACTTACCGTCCGGTAGCCCAACAGACCGTCTACCAACCTGTATAATAAAAAAAAATCTTTCAATTACCAGTGAATTACAACTTGTATTTTAAAGCTAAACATAGCAAAATATAATTTTAATGCTATTATATTATATCACCAATTTAAAAATACAAGAACATGATATTCAGTCTTCATTTAAAGCGAGTAAAAAAGCTACTTTTTTATTAATTTATATTAAAGAACTAAGAAGCCTATTTTGGTCCCTAAAAATAAAAACGACTTAACATACATACATAAAATACCAGAAAAAAAGTGCGCTCCGAAAAAGGTATAATGTATACATGGTAGACAAACCCTGTCCAAAACGCGCTGCAGTTTCCGAAAAGAGTTTTATATATATTAGCTTAGTAGTTTTTCAGTTATGCAATACAAAAAAGGCGTGTACTAATATAGTCATAAATTACGATGCATATCAAGATTGCAGATGAGATAATTCATTTGTATACATTCAATATGACTTGCTCTAAAATATTTCCCATGCTCAAATGTATACTAACTGACTGTAGAGAAATTGTTGTGTTGTCTATCGAGTTGCAGTAAAGTGGATAGCGAACCATCATCGTGAAAAAATACACAAATGAACAAACTTCGTTCCATTCGGACAAACTATTTCGAATTATATTAAAGTCAAACAAACATAAAACCATATATATGTTGACTGCGGATTACTTCACGCATTCTTAATTAAAATTACTTCGTAAAAGTCGAATTGAACTGAAATAGCTTTAATAGTTCTGCGTAATATCCGGTTACATAAAATAAACTATTTAAATCATTTCTAGGTATGACTCGATGTACGCAATTTTACTTCGATACATTTGCTTAATTAGTGTCAGTACACCGTAACGTAATAATGGAAACATATTTAAATTAAAGTCCTTCCGTGTTGACTCTTGATCGTATCCTAGGTATTTACCGTTAAGACGTATATAAGGGCATATACGCGATTTTGCACTAAAGTAACCATTGCAGTCACTCGAGTGGACCTCGATGAGTGCAATGGTTACATAAAACAGTATATTTTCAGAACATTTTAGGACCGATGTAACATATGGATCATATTAACACAGCACTCCGATATCCATTCATATTTTATATTGACGCCGCATTCCAGATTGCTTAATGTTTCCAACATAAAGTGATCTCTCTTTGTTTAAGTACTCTAACAGATAATTATTTATTTTAGAGGTAGTTTTAAGCTACATTCCAAAAGCAAATGGGCCAATATCCGGAATAAATTGATATCGTTGTCCGACTTTTGTGTCTTAGGTCTGGAAACCTTAATTTAGTATATTTTTCCACTTTAATATTAATACTATAACTTTAAATGTTGTTTAGGTAGTGATTAGTTAAATGACAGTATGTCTTCCTCTCTCGAATGTCAAATCAAGCATGTCAGAAAGAGATAAATATATGTTTGACTAAACTCCCGTTTACGTTAAGTAAATACGTTTCTAATTAAAATCGCTGCTTGATCAGATAATTTGAAAATAATGAATGAATCTCTATTTTGTAATTGGTAAAGAAATTTTATTTTAACGTGTTTTCCAAAATCAAATAAATTTAACTAAGTTTAGACAATGTGGTCTTCTTAATCAAGCATATTTGAAATCATGGAAATAGTTTTAAATTATTAAGTTTTAATGTCAATGTTGGTTGTGGCTACAATACATGTAGCTTTATGTTGATCTACTTGACAAATCAGGGTAGTGATTGTATATAAAATCACCGAAATAATTATATTGTGCATGGTTTATTCCAAGCTAAGTAGGTATCCTATGTTTATGATTTGATCTTATAATTGTGAAACCTATAAAAAACAAAAAAAATAGGATATATGTATTTGTTTACAGAATTACAAACAAAATTTCACAACTAAAAAAAAACTCGTCATAATCATAAAATAATAATTTATCAGTTATTATTTTTGATATTGGTTCTAGTAGAATATCATAATTCACCGCTTTTGGGCGTAAACAAACCCATTTCCTCTATATTAAATATCACCAACCCCGGAACGGGCATAATTGAAACATTTTTCAATTAAAGTTACAAATATTCAGTATCATTCATTGCTCAATTGAACGACATAATCGACTACCGTATCCACATAACTTATACACCTCTCCGCAAAGCTACCCTCACTCATGTTGTTCACACTATGTTTCTCGGAAATAAATAGGCGACGTTTAATTAATTTTATTAAAAAAAAAAACGATAAAATTACATGTTTTTTAAAAATATTTGCTATTTAATTAATTTAAAGCCCACGAAAATATCACTTATAGTGAAGGTATATTATTGGTGCCATAATGTAGCAAGTCGGACGGCATCGGAGGCTTCTGTTTAATGCGTCTTTATTTTAGCCATTCTTTCCCAAATTTCCGATTGTGATGACAAAATGGTTCCCGTTAACGAATTAGGAATGATCAAAATTAAATTATTTTTAAACAAACGAAAATGAAAGCAAACCAAAGAAAACATTATGCAATTTATTTTGTTCTCTTGCAAAACTATCTCTACTCAAGAAACGTCTCATTGCATACTTTGCTGTTATCGCATTTTTTCTTTTATATTTTTATCGCCATAGACATATTAATTATAACGGTCTTATTCTTACTTCTAATTTCAAATTATTTCATTGTCTATATACAAATAGCGGTGTAGAAATAACATCGTTAGCATTTCAGGCGCGCCCCGATCGGGCTCCAGTCACTTCCTATAACATGCATCACAACGCCATACGTTTTCAGTTTAAACTGGGTGTGCGCTCGAACTCCTGCAAAATGTTAGTTTTTGAAAGCTTACCTAGAGTCTAAATTAACTAAATTCCTGATCATATATTTTTAATTCAATTGCACGTGTATAGGAGACTTCTGTAGCTTTATAAGTGACACGATAATGTTGAATAATATTATTATTATTCAGCACGCATACGACATCAGACGATCTTCAATCTCAGTCCAATACTCAATAATAGTACGTGTTTCAGTAGCTTTTAGCACACCTGAATTATTGCGTAGCATTGAAAATATTTGAATGTCTAAAAATATTTTGACGTGTAGTATAAAATATTATCAAAATCATAATAGTATTATTATTAATCATAATAATCAATTTATTTATTCTCTCCCACAGACATTAATTGCGTCTTAAAAATACATCCAATTTTGTGTGGGAGACAGGAGCCCAAACATATTCCTCTAGGATAGGACCTATTTATTGAATTTTACAGTAAATAGTAGACCAAACATAAGAAATACATTACTAGTTATGAAATACCAAAAAAAAAAAAAAACATTTTCATTATAATTAGGCATAAGTTTCAAGATTTAGATCGTAAATCAAATCAAATTATTCTATTTAAATACCTTGTGTATTTTAATTGTCATTCAAGGTAACTTCAATAATAAATATTTTTCGATCATTAAACAATTGAAAATACTTTTATCGAACGGCTATGAAGCGTCGCAATACAAATAAAATAAAACATCCGTCGCTTTGTTTAGAAACTACGGTGCCAAAAACAGACACATAGCTTTAAACTTATAAGACGCTCCGTTTTGCGAGGTGGATTAATTAACAGTAAAAGGTTTCAATTTACCAATTTAGATATCTACTTTCAGACATATTTAAATAGAATATGAACAGAATAGGAAAGGCGAAAGCTTGTTTTTATAAAATCACACATAATGTTCACGCGCCTGTTGATGCAATTGCTTTAATTTTCTTGTTATATCAAATATAATGTATCGTATATTATTTAGTCATGATAAAAAATCTCAACAACTATGTAACGATATGTCCGAATATAAAGGAGCCGAGATAGTCCAATGTTAGAAGCCAACCCACAATCATTGAGATAAATGATGATTGTAGGTTAAAAACCAGGCAAGCACCATTGAATTTTCATTTGCTTAATTTGTATTTTTAATTATGTCGTGCTCAGCAGTTAGAGAAAATATCGTGATGAAATCTGCATTGATCTAAATTCTATTGGCCTTAGTGCAGCAGAGGAATATTAACAAGTATTATATATATATATATATGTGTGTATTGTAATGTTCGCCAACTTTTGGTACAGATACATTCTAACAAGTCAATTCGAAGCGTTTCATCAAAACATCATATATAACTTCAGTTCATTTAGTGGTTACATTTTAATTGTCTAAGCTTCGAAACCGGCGAAACCATTTATTATAGTACTGAATAAACATTTCAACGTCATCGTTATTTTCTAGCGTCTATATGTTAAAACTTACAAACAATATTACCATACTAATGACATTTTGCTTGCAACTTAATACTTTATTTAGTCAATAAGATGTTAACTATATATACGCATTGTATACAACTTATTGGTTCAAAATGATTCTAGTTAAAAAAAAAACATTTCTTTCTTAATACCCTTTTGACCAATTCGCAGAACCGAGAGCGAGACTTCACCAAATTTAAGCTAAATATACAGCAATTCATAAATTAAAAATAGAAATCCGAAATTTTAATGAACATCGCTTCTCGCTTATATTCCCGTGTATTTGAAACACAGTGTAAACAAATTCAGCTTGATAGTTCTTCAATTTTTATTTGGATTAAATATAAGTTGTCTTTTTATTTATATTATTAAAATTACCCTCTTCGTCGCGAGAAGAAAGAATTAAAATCGCATTAGGAAATCCCGTTTCCTCCTAACTTTTCCAGTCTGTGCGCAGCGTCTCGGTGTATCGGAATAAATGGCCCCAACTTACTTTATTTATATAGTCCTGTTGAATATTTATGCTTTTTCCTAATTGAGGATTCAGCCTTTTTAAATTCGAATTCGAAATTCGAAAGTTTTTAAAATGCGCCACGAATGTCATCAGTGCGAAAACAATAATTAATAAAAACGTTAGATCTGCATATTTTTTTAACTTAACTTGTTTTTTTTTTATATAATAAGATGTTTAGAATTGTCTAGCTCAGTGAAAACGACATGGGAATCTTAACTGAATATTGCTGTTTCAAATCTGAGCTAGCATTTCACTTTTGTATAAACAAAAGTTATTATTCAATTCAATTCTTAGTTTAATGGCTTTTAATTGTACCAACAGATTATTTCACCAATGTAACGTAGGTTGGAGAAGACACGAAGGAGATTGATCGGTGTTTACAATAATAATCTCTTGTTAAAAAATCTGACATTAACATTTGACATTGACAGCACGAGCAACAACCGATAAACAAATAAAACAGAACAACAAACCATTTATTAAAATACGTAATATATATATATATATATATATAAGTTATATTTATAAACTTATTTTTGCTTAGCGTATTCTTCTTAAAATTAGCCTTAACGAAAATAAAGCAGGCGCGCCTGTTTGTCTCGAAACTAAAATAATCGCCTAGTTACTGCCGATGTCGGAATAGACAGTATCCACGCTAACCGCTCGTTTATTGACATCCTTGCTCATAATAACACATGAATATTTCTTTTACCGACTTTTTTTCTTATTATTTAAGTTCTTAAATAGAGCGCCATATTAAAGCTGTACTAAATTCTAGTTTACCTATTGTTAAGAGAATTTTTCAAAGTAGTTTCTAAGGTCCCACATCAAAACATACAAACTTTACCTCTGTATAAAATCAAAGAAAATTGAATTTGTAGCTTCACCCGGATAGAATTCGGTTTGCGTAACAAATTCCATTGCCATTGTACTTTTTTAACGTTTATCTTAATTTATAATAATGTATACTTAAATAATAAATATAAATTGATAAGAAGTAGCGAGAGTCCAGTTTGGAGACTGTTGGAGTGCAATGCAAAAAATCCCAAATGATCTCACGGTACACACTTCCGAGTTTCCGAAGACGTCTTTAACCAGTATCATGGACTATGGCCGTTAAGATTCCCGTCCATAATTGCTGATATATAAAATTATTCAAATTTCTTTCTTTTCAAATAAAGGTAACCTCATACTGACATCCACCCATATATAAATCATTTTACGGATGACAGTTAAAGTTGACAAAAATGTTAAAATTACGTTATGTTTAAATGCTTAGAAACATTACATAAATAAGTTTACATAATAATATTAAGATTACTTAATTTATTGAGATCCATTCTGTACTGATAAAAAGGGAGTCAATTTTTTTTTAAAGAGTTTTAGTAATGCCCCAGTTTAATAAAGGAATTACTATAATATTCCTATTTACCCCCGACCTGCCTTCCTATATGGCCCGTAAACCATTGCGCTATTGACGCTTTATATTTATTATAAATATGTTTCTATCTTAACAAAGCATGTCAACACCATATAGAGTCCTACTATACACACCTATATACTATATACTATACACCTTATGACTACCCCTTTTAACTTTTTCCATAATCATACCCAGTAGTACACTTTTTACCTCCCAAAGAAAAGTGAATTAAAAACAAAGTACCTTATGTCTATCCTTATTTTTTGGGTTCAAATCAAAATCGGTTCAACGGTGTAGCCAAAAAATCGTAACAGATATACAGACAGACAGAGTTACTTTCACACTTATAATATTAGTATAGATAACGTTACTACTAACAAATTTACGCAAAATTATATTAGCACGAGATGTGGAAACCTATCTTTAGTAGTTAATTTCAGAAATCTTACAATATCATTGAGTAATACCTGACGACCTGAGTAATAATGACGACCTCCGTGGCCGAGTCGATGTGGAAAAGGTTCATTAGTTTTCTATGTTTTCTTGGGTCTGGGTGTATGTGGTACCGTGGTTACTTCTAATTTTCCATAACACAAGTGCTTTAGCTACTTACATTGGGATCAGATTAATGTATGTAATGTCCAATAATTGTAAAAAAAAAAATAGCGCTGTACAAGTTTAAAGAATAATGTTTTTTTATTTATTTATTAAGGACACCAACAGCTTAGAATCATAAATCTTAGATATATCATAACTCTATTAATATTACTGACAACCTCCTAAAAATAAACTAACTATAATATAAAAAAAACCGAGATGGCCGAGTGTTTACAGCATTACGTACTCAATGAAGCACGAGAGTATAAAAAAACCATTTTTTTTGTTCGGTTTGCAACTGACAACTTCAACAAAGTTTTAACTAACTAAACGACAAATACTTGTTGCCTGTATTAAGCTCGGGTAAAAAAAATCAAATTTATCGCGAGTGAAACCGTTGAGTACGGCTAGTGTTACTATACAATCTCACGGAGCGATCTCAGCCCGTATCTAACCAGCTTATCCAATGCAAATACATTTTGTCGAACATCTTTCGAATTATTTATGCATTCATCGAAATATACTTTTTTAATATATTTAAATCTACAGAACCAAATTAAAATGTTAAAAAGGACTTTATGTTTACGATGACCAATTTAAAATATTATTATTATTTGTTTTGACTGGAAATAATACTTTTAACCTTATTTCTCTTCAATCCTCAATCACACAGCTACTCCATCGGAAGGTATATACAACTTATGTGCAATACAAACTCTGTTATATATGATATAGAAGAGGTATGCCGACTGGCAAATGGACCACCTGATGGTAAGTGGTCTCCGCCGCAACAAATTGTAACCATTCCTTAAATCGCTTATGCGCCACCAACCTTAGAAACTAAGATGTTATGTCCCTTGTGCTTGTAGCTACGAACTTATACAAGTCTTACATAGATATTGATTATTCAATAAATGTTACGGTAAAAGTTTGACTCGTCACGTGTTCTAGACACATACATAACGTTTAGATATTCGACACTAAGCGAAGTGCCCATGGACGTCTAGGCCATTTCGGCATATTTGGCTATCTCGGAATTTGTTTTGTTTAAAGACCCCTGTTTCCTAATGAGCCCTTCAGGGTAAAGTATTTATTATTGTTACTGGGGACTTAATTTGGAAAAAGAATTGTTGAGTCCGACTTTATTTATTTATATAAATCACCAACAAAATAAATACTAATGTATGTAATAGGTCATATAAATATTGGTAAAATAAAACAAAACGACATCTAAATACAATTCAAGAGACAACAACTCAATCAATAACACATCAAAAAAACTATGAAACTGTATAAGACTTGAATTCGAAACCTAGCTAAGTATATATGTATAAAACTACTAATATAATATGAACGAATTAAATATTACAATAGTGAAAAAAATTGTTTGGATCTAAACAATTGTAAATTTAACAAAATAACAAGCAAAGGAAAAAAGTAATAATAATAATAATGCCAAAACAAAAACAAAAATAAAAAAAAGCTCCGTCCAGAGTTAAAGGTTCTTAAATTTTACAAGAATGTTCCCAAATATATTTGTTTTACAATTAACCAAACAACCAAGTTATAACCGATCATAATTAAATTTTTATATCTCAAATTCGGACCAATAAAGTCGCAAGTAGGTGCAGCACCCATATTCAGTTTTACTATAAATAGTTTTATTACGTCCAATATTCCTATTAGGGAACAAATAGCAAGTCGTTACCATAAATATACACAATAATATTGTAGAGTGTATTCCGCATACGAGCCATGTCTCCATACTTTTCACATTACTTATGCATAGAGTAGAGATTGAAACGAGTGGGGTAGTTGCGCCGTCATCGGTATTCAAAGCCGACTCCACCCAGTTTAACCGCAACCTGCCTTCAGCCCTGATTGTACACAAACAATGTATAACAAAAATGAATGTCATTTTCTGAATTAAATTTGTTTTGGACCGATTCCACGAAATATTACCTGTTCAATTCTATTCATTACACGAACGCTGCGCTTTCGTCGCTGTTTTACTATCTAGTATTTTGAAATTTGTTTTGTAAACGTTTATTGGATAATAATTTAAAATAAGGTAAATAAATATACATTTTTGTAACGATTAAATAAATTATAACACACATCAATTATATTGTCAGACGAGTATTTCTGAAAAAGCTTTAAATTCAAAATATTTACATACCTATTAATTATTTTTAATTGTATATATAACAAATCCAAACTAAGTTTTTTAAATATATTTTTTTTATTTATAAAGTTATTTGTAATACGTTTTACAATAACATTTTGTATTCACAAATATTCAACAATAAATAAGCTCGGTGACATGAGCTGCGGACTCTATTAGAGTTTAGATTTGTGACTCAGCATTTGCTGCAGTTAATATCCCAGATGTTTGTTGTTTGAGTTTTTATCTCTTAATACATTCTCTTTTGACGCATTATTATCTCCGGCATAAGAGTAGTTTCGCTTAAACTTTAATGTACGTATATAACGTACGTACGTATTTGAATCCTATGTAACAACAAACTATATAATTAATACTGGTTATATAATTCTTTATAATAAAATAGTTTTTAGTGCATACTATTTTTTAGATTGTTATATAAACAAAATATCACATTTTGGGTACAAGTCTTAATTTTAGGGCTATGTGACCAAGTGACAAAAAGGGAATCCTTCCATCTGACAATATGTCACAACTATAATAAATAAAATTTAATTTATTCTGGTAGGGCAAGTCTGTTTGGATAGGTTCCACCCACTGATCACATATTATCGCCAAACAATAATACTTAAACGTACTTAAGTGAGAAGGAAAGGTGGATTTATATAAAGGAAATATCACTCACACCCTCATCACCATTACTCCGGATCAATCAAATCTATAAACTTTAGTATTCCAAGTATCCACTTAGAATTTCAAGAAAATCACTGACAAGAGGGTGAAGTACGCATTAAGAAGTTGAGTGGGTCCAAGTCCCCATAGATCTATAAGTAATAATATTTAAAAACGACTGCCTCGTTGGTCTGTTGAGCAGATAAGACCGAAGATTTCGGACCTCTGAGGTCCGAGGCTCAAACCCCCAAGTCGGACCGATGAAATATTTTTGGGTTTTTCAGTCGAAAAAATCTCATCAAAGTCTGTATGTTGGAAGTGTATTCTATCCCTTTCTGATCCTGCAAAGATCCTGCTCTGATCCTGACTTTTTTTATATCAAAAAAGCTACTCCTATATTATATAATAGAGATAGTTATATAAGGAGATAATTTAATTCAGTTTTTAATAACATAAAAGTAAATTTTGTTTTAAAAATGAAAATATTGCCATTTTGGTGAAACCGTGTGAATGATAGTTACCGTTTCAACTTTGCAATTTAGACTAGTATTTTCGGAGCAAGTAGGTATAAGATGTTTGAAAGAGCTAATGAGAACAAAGACATGAGGCGTGAAGCAGTTTGTATTACAGTCCGGGGTCCGTGAATCAGCCACCAGCCAAAGTAAAGATGGGCGTGGGTGTGAAAAGCTAAGAAATTGGTACAAATTAAGTAATAATACAATAGCTCAAGCTATTATCAAAGATATTATTAAATAATAAATTAAGGGGGCTGCCTGCATAAACGTAAAATAAAATATCGTACACCAGATGAAAACTTTACAATATTATTGTCTGCATCATTTTTATATCATATCAGGTACATATATCGAATAAGATCACTAATTCAAATCCAACGCCACCTCCTGGACTATATCATTAAGTACAGCTATGATTACTATCATACTTCTTTAACTATAAAACTAGTTGTAACTCGCTTTCGCTAAACATAAATTAAAATAAAGTTACATCTTTATGACTATAATAATATTAAAATAAATAATATTCTAAGTTCAATTCTTGTACCTGATGGTACGTAAAAAGAGTATATGTTTTCATTATACTTTTTTATAATATGCTCGATGTTATTGATAAAACCGAGCCCAGTAAGTAGAGGAATTAATAGTTGCAACGCGTGAAGCTTAACCAAATACAAGTTACAAGTTCAAACAATCTCTGAATTTTTATATTCCTAATGTTAACATCATCTCGTGTTTGGTTGTGAGCTAAAGTATACGCATTGTTCTCATCCCCAAAACTGTTACACACAAAAAATCTACTCTTTTTTATATTTTATGACTTTTTATCTGAATAGTAAATATTCGTAATTAAATCATAATTCTTTATGTCTCATAACACATGAAACAACAAAATTCTTTAGTATTACTAATATCATAAATTTGTTAATAAAACAAATTAGAATATAATATAGTAAAACAAAAACTAAAAGTATTTTTAATACATACGTTAAATAATACACAAAAACACTCCGTATTTATGTTGTGTTGTACTTTTCATTCAATATAAACACCTTTACCCGACACACGACACACAACAAAGCTTGTGATTGAAAGGTGGCCGCTCGGCGCCACATAAAACTCTTATTTAAATGTCAAAACAATTAGGAAACAATGGCTTTAATGACTTGGTGACTCTTTCATGGTTTCTCTTTAGCTAGAGATTGACACCGACTCATAATAAGGCATAATTAAGGCATACGAACACTGTTTATGTATTTCTGACAATTAACTTACTAAATAGTTATGAAATAAGCAAGAATCAAAACCTATACTAGTTGTACTGTGATCTTCGAATGCCAATTAAAAGAAAATTACAGTTTGGAATACAAGTAATAGTAATTTTCCATGTTCACACTTCTAATTTCTGAAAGACTTGTCAATGTTAAATTAACTTATTTTACTATAATCCGGATCGTCATTGGTCGTTACCAGTCGATGACGTAATAGGCAACCAATTAGCGTTTTAAGACAAATTAATAAAATGTTATAACAAAACATAAGGAAATATGTAATTTGTATCTATACTCTTTTGTAAAGTTCATATTATGTTTCATACGACCCTTCACAATAAGAGATAACAATTCAATAATTATGATATAAGTTTTAGATACAAAATGAAAACATTGATAAACGTCCACGTATTGAAAGAGAAATCAAATTGAAGTGTTCAATTTTTATTCTGTCAAACGTAATCGGCCGTCGTTGGGACAGTGTAACGTTGGCATCGGTCCATATAACTTGTAAAAAAAAGGCAAACAAATAAATGTCCACGGTCTGTTTTGTCAAATCTGTGCAGTACGTGCGAGTGGGGCACGGACCGAGCTGATTTTATAGCGCCATAAAATATCTTGAAACGCGCCCTTAAATCACAGCAGTACGTCGTATTTCATCGTTTTGGCTGTCAATATTTATTTTATATCATATTTTTGAGATCCTTCCGTATAAATCAGGTTCCGATTGATATACATTACAGTCACGTTCTCCTGGCAGCATGCTTACTTGTTTCACCCCGTCCTTCGCTGTCTCGACGATGAGGAAAGTTACGAAACTTTTCAAACTTCGTAAACTTTACAATTGAAAACTTAGTAAATTTTACCATTGATTTGTTTTATAAAACTTTATTGAATATAATTAGAATATTATATTCAATTTACTCAGGTAATTATTAAAGTGATTGGCGTAAAACGAATCTTGATTTTGATGTTATTCTAAATAAATAGTAATGTTTTTTAAATAAAAGTATATACTATCAAGCCATAATTAAAATTGGTCAGATCAAAAAATGAGCAAATAATCCTGTTCTTAGAATTTTTTCTTAAAATTAGAACTCTTAGAAATAAAGGGACAATATATTTCTGTAATATTTTAATGGCGGGCAGTGATTTGTTTCTGAAAATTAATCACATTAGCCAATCAGTAATTGTGATAAGAAAGAAATATGGGTACTACCGTAATATAATAAAGTAAGTATTGCAAATAAGACATTGTACCACACGATTATGACAGTATGTTGTTTAAGTCATGTACATAATCTGCTTATCTAGAACTTTCTTGAAAACCCTCTTAATATTAAGGAGTTGCATAGTTATACTAAACGACGAACATAAATTCTTTAATTTTTTATGCTATCGTTTGAGACGGCGCCAAAATCGGTTAGGACTGAATCGACAAGCATTGTATCGAGATTCAAGATTTTCGCTGCAGCAGGCACTTGGGCACAAAGCCTAATTGTAGAGAAATCCGGATGAATACAAAACGAGTAATTCTTTGTTTTAAATTAATTTTACAAAAAAAAACATGTGAATTGATACTCAGAGCAGCAACAGGTTGCCTACATGTTGCTTCTCCGTTTTATGAAAATTAAACGGAGATTTCGATTAGTATTTATCGCTTCATCGGCTTGTGGACAAATGATTGGAGCGAAAGTATTCCACTTCAGATTGGTCATAAACAAAAAAGGGCATTGTCGCGACACGAGCTATTTGTTAGAGTAAGTGATAAAGGGCATGATCGCTATTGTTCACAGTGGTATTAGGCTTTAATCCTGTCGCGAGTCGTTAGGTTGATTGTCGTGTCGCGCAGCAGATGGCCGCCCGGCGCTGTAATCCGACCCGGCACACGCTGTCCGCACTCGCCCTCTCCTCCTCAATCCCCTCGTCGCTCTACACAGACCCGCACGCCTCCGCGCCCTCCTCGAATATAACCTTTGTGTTTGTTGCATCTGCAGGTAAATTGTGCGCCAAAATTGGGCCGTACGTTACCGAATACGTGCCTCTTTCATATGAATGCAACGGCTATGAATTATTCTTGAAAACGTATTGTTATCAGCGGAGCTTTCTCATGTAATTCGTTATTTATGAGAGTGAAGTAACCATTTGTATTATTTTTATGATTTGTCATGACATAAAGGTAAACGAGGTTGCACATTAATTTCAGATTAATGTTAGATGCTCTCTAAAATGCGAAAATAACTCTGTCTGTCTGTTGCTCTTTCAAGGCTAAACCTCTGAACCAAATTTTATGAAATTTGTTATGAAGCCAGGTTTAACTCCAAGGATGCATCCCGTAAAATAGAATAAAAACTTTTTATATATACCGCTAAAAATTAAATCAGTATGAAGTCAAAATAATCTACTACTGTAGCTTAAATATAAACAACTTATTGTCAGCGAGCGAAAGACAAAAAACAAAAGAGGTAATGGACATGGACTGGACGTTTAAAATTGTTAATTTAATTCGAGGAAATTCCTTCAAACGTTGTCTTTTCCAATTGCAGCTGGATGAAAACCAACCTGAATTATTACTTCGTACCATTGTAAGACAGTAAAGCGGAAGTAAATTTCTGAAACGATTTCATGATTTATTGCCCGAAATAATATATTTAATTTGCGAACGAAATTTGACAATTTAAATGATGAAACTTGAGATATTCGACCGCTTTTCCTTTTATTTAAAATCATTTAAATTTACCGAGTGAAAATAAAACTGTAATTGATATTTTCAGGTAATTATAAAACGAAATTCGTGTTGCTAATAGACGATTTAAAACAGAATAATTATCCAAATTATTTTGGTTTAACGGCAGAAAAGATACAAAATTATTCTTTTGTGATATTTAAATAATTTTTTTTTTTATTTATTGCATTATCTGGCTTTTTACTACATAACATTTTGCGCTACATAACTCACACACATCACACACAACACACATCGGATATTATACCGCCACTCAGAAGTACTTTGTATTATATGCTATTCCAGTTTGAAGGGTGAGTAAGCCAGGATAAGTACAAGATCAAGGTACATAACATTTTAGCTCGCAGGGTTAGTGGCACATTGGCGATGTAAGGAATGATTAATATTTCTTACAGCGTGAATATCAATGGTGATGATAACCGCTTACCATCTGGTGACTCTTGATCCCGTACCAACATATATTATATAATTCAAAAGTATCCATTGTACCTACTGGTTGTAATATGATAGAATCAGGTCATATTCAAAATAATTAGGGTCGCAGAGACTACTATACTGTACTATACATGTATACATATATACTATACTATAGAACAATACGATTACCAATTTATAGAAGTAATATAAAAATAGTATCGGTAAGCGATCTGGGACATTGTCGCTGTTACCGTCTTGTATGGATTAATAGTAAAAACCTTTTTAAAAACTATGGCCACCTCACGTCCCCATCATGAGACCATCATCCTTCCATATTAATGCATTTTGTTTCTTATTGAATACTTTTTAGGTAAATTAATAAGAGATATTAGTTAGCTTTTCATTCCTTAAAGGCCGGTAACGCATCTACAATCCATTCGGTGTTGCCGATGTTTATTACGACATATTTGCTTGTACTTTTGCACATAAGCAGAAAAAAATAGCTAGTTTGCTCAATTATGATTCCGAACAGCTGATAATTAATTCGTCAACAATCCGCATTTATCTAACTTTTATCGAACACAAAAAAGATTGCTTTTTGAAGGGAATGGTATTGTTACGATCAAGTATTCAATACCAAATGCAACAGTTTTGTCTGATTCATTACTCAGGACAAACATAGTCTGTTCTTTTTTATAGCTTATTACGTCAACGTAGTCGAATAGCAAATTGTCGGTCCGGGCCAAGTCCGGGCGCTTTGCAAAGTTTTGGCGCGAATGCTGCCCAAACTATAACAGATACAAGAAAACTTTAAACAAAGAGGTCACAGTAGCAATTGTATTATTTTTATGTTTTTTCTATTTATATTGATTAGACCTTACCTTAAATTTCTGTTGTTAAGTTTTTAATTATTTGTAAATTAGTGTTAATTAGTTTTAAAGTATAGAAGAAACAAACTTGTTTTTCTAATCTCGTAAGTGTTGTCTATTGCGAGCAATAGGTACGTTACAGAGCGAGGCGATGTCTGAAATCTATCAAGTTAAAGGGGAGTTAAGTCCTCCACAGGGCTTAAGTGGGGGTTCATACATACGTAATGTAATAGTTAGACGGACGTGCAAATGGGCAATCTTTTTTTATATAGGCAAACGAAAAATTTTGCCACCTAATGGTAAGTAATCACCACCGCCAATATATAATGGTACTGTAAGAAATATTAACCATTCCTTACTTCGAACACAGTAATGAAAAGTATTGCTGTTTGACGGCATAATATCTACTGACTTTGCCAATTATACGAATACATAAATATGAGTTACTGTTAAAAAAATATATACACATAAAATCTCAGTAGTACTATGAATCCGCATTCCTCAAACAAAATATCGATACGTTAAATTCACTGCCTCAAAATCCCTCAACAGTTAATATGTTTTTTACAATCATGCAATTTAAAGTTTTTGTGCAAAACAATCATTTAATTTAACTAATACGATTATCGCTGAACTCAAAGTAACTGTACGTACTATTTGCGATTGGGCTTGTTCCAAATGAATGGAACTAAAGCCCATCGTTGTTTGTACATTAAATCACAGCAATGTTTATTCAGAAAGATTTGTAAATACTACTGGAGTACACTGTTTAAGTGCAGTCCGATGACCGATCGGTCATGAAAACGGAGGCGGATGATCTCGTTACGAAGCTCGGAACCTCGTGCCTTCATTAACATATAATTAACATACTCAAACACTAGTAACAACATAGGAACGGCTTAACGGGACTCTATGCAAACACTGCCAACAAGCCGCGGCTGGGGCACTTCACGCGCAATTATTGTACTTAGCTATTGTCTACACAAACATTCGGGCTGTTTACTCGACAAATGTAACGGAGCGCGCAACGAGATTAGGTTTTGTTTATTGTCTTCCTTACATCCTCCTTGAATCTCTTGGCTTTTTGCAAGAAGATTATTTTATCTGTGAAAGAGATATGCACTATTAAAAAAATAAAACTGTTATAAGTTTTGTTAAAAATAACGAATAATTTAATATAATATAATTTGTCATTTGGATTTAATTACGAATAACCAACTAAAAGTATATAGTATCGAAAGTTACATAACCATAAAAATAGCAATTAAATAATAAAAATAAATCTCTTCCGAGTTTTATTCTTAATGTTACGGGAAAATTGTTGATTATTATTCATATCCTCTAATGTATATAACTTTTTATCCCTAATTATAATTAAAGATTTAGTTTTGTAAAGTTACATTTAGGTATTATTTAACGTTAGGCTAGCTTATTCTTTTTAGATTTATTACTTTAGAAGAGGTAGCACAGGAACAACACATTGCCTTTGTTCAGATAAAGTTTATTTTATGGTTAAAGCGAGAACATTAGTATTCATTGTAGTGTCAAAATGAAGTAAGTTTATTGTATTATAGAGACTAAAGGAGATCATTTAGCTATATTAAATATTTATTATTTATAATGGCGTTGTGTTATTGTGCAAAATTTGAGTTGTATTTATTTCAATGTAATTCTTAGCCTATTCCTAATCCGACATAAACAATGGAGACAGCTTTGTATAACCATTTACTGAAATTAACTTTATGACCCTGGGTATAGCTTTTCTTCTAGTTGAAAATAGTAATAGTTGAGACAATGTATCCGTATTTACAACAGGATATCAGAAACGATAACACATTGTAAAAAAAAAATATGTCAGCCATGGGTTACTCGACAATAGAAATATAGAAATTAATGATTGATAAATAAAACATATAATAATATATACGACAAAATAAAGAAAAATTGTTTTTATTGCCGCAGACACGGAACTAAACAAATAAATAAATTTCATGTATAATTTTTTATGTAAAATGATGCAAATGCTCTTCATATTTTCATTTGCTACCTTTTTCGAGCAAGCTCAAGATACTCGTTGCTTCCCAGGTCACAGTGGATACAATCTCGTCTTCTCTTTTTCTCTAAGCAGACGTTAGATGAACTGCTATCGATGCAATATTGTTTGTAAGACATACTATGTATTATTTTTATAATAGAATACGTTCTCAATAATAAAATCTTCTGTCGAGCTATATGAGCCGAGATGGCCCAGTGGTTAGAACGCGTGCATCTTAACCGATAATTTCGGGTTCAAACCCAGGCAGGCACCACTGAGTTTTCATGTGCTTAATTTGTGTTTATAATTCATCTCGTGCTCGGCGGTGAAGGAAAACATCGTGAGGAAACCTGCATGTGTCTAATTTCAACAAAATTCTGCCACATGTGTATTCCACCAACCCGCATTGGAGCAGCGTGGTGGAATACGCTCCATACTTTCTCCTCGACGGGAGAGGAGGCCTTAGCCCAGCAGTGGGAAATTTACAGGCTGATTATGTTATGTTATGTTATGTCGAGCTCTTTCAGCATTTAAAACTATTCCAATTCGTCAGATGTCTTGTAAACTTGCAGTAATAGGTCTTGTATTAGAGCTAGAGATAGACTCTTCTTCTTCGATTCCATCGAAGCTCTCTTATGTCTAAATACATTTTTAGTGTGGCACAATGCAGTATTATACTTCATTTTTGGAGAGACCAGAACATGTTAATTAGTTTTATGCGCTGCAACACCGAACACAATTTAAAGACATCAAATTTTAAGACAATGAATCCCACACAGTAAACTGTATTTGTCTTAATATGTCACGCTAACCACCAGCTCGCAAGGACTTGCGTGATGGAATAAACTTGTGTGCAAAATCAAAAATTCTTCTGCATGAACATGAAAGCAGTCCGTATTACAATGAGAAATGTTCGAGATCAGAGAACGTGACATGACAAATTATGTCATTCAGGTGTACAGGATCATATGATTCAAGGTTCTGGTTCTTCTAGATCTACAATTCCTCATGTTCCATATCTAAACGAGCATCTTAACGACACGCAGTAATCTCACATTGTTATTACTACAAGCGAAATTTAACCTTATCTGCCCGCAATAAATCCGTTTTCACTAAAATACGAGAATAAGGTACAAAGTAAGTAATAAACTATATGAATAACAATCCCTTTAAATGCTTTTCCTGGTTCATACAAGCGATTCTGTATTCAATTTAAAGAAAACTAAAAATAATAGTGTAGTTAAATATTCCATATTAACAGTTAATATCAACATAGAATCCCATTATTCTTTCTATTAATTTTATTTTATACGTAGTTATTTTAATGCAAGTTGGTGATTTAATTTTAATGAAGAATGAAAGCAAATCAGTAAACAGACTATGAATATGTCCCTCTAGTTCGAATCGCGAAAATTTGAAATTATAATTGGTGACAAACTCTTCCCATTGTACAGTTAAATTAAATGTGCTGTAAACATTTCATGTGTACTACGTCATGCTTATTGCATCATTAGTCGGCTACCTCATATGGCTGATCACAAAGGATTCGGGATCGATACCAGTTTTGCAATTAAAAGTATTTAGGTTTTCTGGCATGAAATTCTCTAACGTTTACCTGGTGGTAGGGCTTTCTGCTAGCCCATCTGGATAGGTACCACCCACTCATCAGATATTCTACCGCTAAACAGAAGTACCTAGTATTGTTGTATTCCAGTTTGAATGATGAGTATGCCATTGCAACTACATGCACAAAGGAGATAACTTCTTAGTGAGGAATGTAACTACAGGCACAAGGGACATAACATCTTAGTGAGGAATGATATTCTTTTAGCGCCATTTTCTATGGGCGGTGGTGACCACTTGACATCAGGTGGCCTATTTGCTCGTCCGTCTAGCTATATTATAAAAAAGTCTTAGTTAGGTAAGTTGACAGTGTAGAATACTTTTTCCTCGACGAGCATCGACCCAGCACCTGTCTTTGTGCGATCGTTTCAAATTTTTCTCAGATCAAACTATGACAGAACTCTCTCAGTTCATTGAGAACAGGGAAGTGTTTTGCAAAAACACACTAATGATGTAATAGATCCTCCATAGTTGACTCCCTGATAAAAATAGTTGCTGTGGCCAAAATTTCATGAGTACTGTGTGTATTAACATAATATGTAACTAGCTGTACTAATGTACTAAAGTCCTGGACGTTGGGCACGATGTCTGATGTCTTTTGTCTCAATAAGTTTTAATCGAGCGTCCCATACGAATTAGTTGCCTCATAACTCAACCGTCGCGTGGTCTACATAATTACAGCGTAGTATTTTCATATGCGGTTGTCGGATTTGCGAGAACTGGACTCGCAGCGTCGTGATCTTGCATTTATTTGAAAATAATTGAGTGACACGCCAGATGAACACTCTGAGTCACATTTATCTGAACCATTTCTGATGTAATAAATTTATATTTTTAACATTAATCTTTACTATAAATTGCAATTTCTTTTATTTAGCTTATAAATTGTAGTATTTAATAATGTTTTATGCAATTTATTCGACTTTAGGACTTTGCAAGCCCTTAGTCGGGAGTTCTATATTCTACCGCAAAACAGCAATACTTAGTGCGTTCCAATTTGAAGGGTGACTTAGCTAATGTAACTATAGACGAAAGAGACATAACATCTTATTTCCCACAGTCAGTGGCGCTTTGACGATGTAAGGAGATACCTACTTAGTATTGTAGTACTCCAGTTTGAACGGTAACTGAGTATTACACCGGCAACGGCGAGTCCCACATAACGCCTCCCTTCATATGGGAGAAAAGCGTAACGCGTTTTTCTAGCGAGAAAGAAAGCCCCTAATTGAACAATAATGGTGAATCATGTGAACATTTTAAAACTGGTTATTTGAAAATAGCAACAATGCTAGTTTCTTGCCGTTTTTTCTCGCCAGAGGCTGCTTTCCAAAACGGCGGTAGAGGTGGAATAATGACGATTCAAAAATGCTGTATTGTAAAGTTTACTTGAATCAAATACATTTGATTTGATTTAGTATTACATTAATTTAAATTCGTTACTTCAAGAATTTAGGCGGACGATGGCTATCATTTTACTTCCGTAGATATATTACTGGATGGGGTACTAATTATGTGATAATATTTATTTCTGTACGTATCAATATCAAAATAACTTTTGTTTATTCAGGCTAATAAAAGCCCTTTTGAATCTACATGGGACAGTATTGTATTAATGTATAGCTCCTACTGGTAAGAACCGCTAAGAAACTCAATATTTACTAATTTTCACCGATTTACACTGTTTTTTTAATTAAATAGCAAATCAAATCAAAATATACTTTATTCAAGTAGGCTTTTGAATCGTCATTTAACAAACTATTTAAAGTAAAGCTACCACCGGTTCAGAATGCATATTCTACCGAGAAGAACCGGCAAGAAACTCAGTAGTTACTCTTTTTCAACGTCTAAAAATACAGTCATGTTAGTTAAATACAATTATATATGTAGGTTATGTCTCCTGCCT
The DNA here is from genome assembly GCF_037043105.1 of Vanessa tameamea. Lineage (NCBI taxonomy): Eukaryota > Metazoa > Arthropoda > Insecta > Lepidoptera > Nymphalidae > Vanessa > Vanessa tameamea. Next base: position 2,056,245 of record NC_087318.1, on the reverse strand, counting down.
GGAAGTCAACAAGCATTAACTCCGCGCTTTTAGCATTAATGTATTATTTATCCTGAATCGACGAATACTAACTTTACGGTTTTTTATCATTGATATGGTCTTTTATCGAATAGTGTGCCTTGTTTATCAATATTTTTATTTTATGTTTTTAATTTATTAATAGACTAATTTAAATATATCTGAAGAATATTATTATGGAAACAAATATCATGCCTTTATTGGGTATTTAATGGCTATGGCTTGAGATGTAGCCATAAAAATACCCGTGTGGTCGTGATTCTAGGTCGATTGATATTATTTAAGTCACACATTCCAAGGACTTTTTTTTTAAAATATTAGTATAGAGGTCTGTTGTAAAAACAAAGATTATGTTATAATATGAATCATGTTAGAATAAAACCTCGTAAAACTGAAGCCTCCTTTGTGTATAATCTGTTTTCACATATAATTTAGTATGTCGTAATAAAATTTTCAACCTAATTATGTTAAATATAATTCTAATAGTCGTTTATTTGTTAGAATGTTTAAGTAAGAGGTAACTATAACTTTTAACTAAGTGAATGGTGTTCAAATATATAAAACACTAACTGTTTGCCCTAACTTCGTACGGGTGAAATAGTAATACATTTTTAAGTCAATCATCAAGTTTACCGGGTTCGATTACAATCATTCACCCATTCCAACACAGAAAGAAGTAGATAGAATAAGTAATTACTAACGACTAATCGTAAAACTTACATTACATTAACAGCCTGTAAATTTCCCACTGCTGGGCTAAGGCTACTTTCCGTTTGAGGAGAAGGTTTGGAGCATTTTCCACCACGCTGCTAAAATGCGTATTGGTGGATACACGTGTGGCAGAATTTCGTAGAAATTAGACACATACAGGTTTCATCACGATGTTTTCCTTCACCGCCGAGCACGAGATTAATTATAAACACAAATTAAGCACATGAAAATTCAGTGGTGCTTGCCTGGGTTTGAAACCGCAGTCATCGGTTAAGATGCACGCGTTCTAACCACTTGGCTATCTCGGCTCGGCCGTAAAACTTAATGACACTTAATATATTAATTCATAAAATGCATAATTAAATTAAAATTAAAAATAGAATTCGTTCCTTTTTATACAATCATATAAATAATACGATATCATTGTAAAAGAGTAATATAATCATAAAATGTTATACGTATTTTAGAATACGAGCGTTATTGGAGACCGACAAGAACTTATGACTTATATAACAACGACTTATATCATACGTGAAAACAAAGCGAAAGATTACGCGTCGGATATTACCCTTATTCAACATAAGTAATATTATTTGGGTTTCTCCCCCACGCTGATAAATGAAGATACTCGATTTTCATTGCGTTCGTTCATGCTGCGCCTTTTGCGTTTTGGCGTAAAACATGGCCGCATTTTTCATGAAAATTTACCTTACCGTACAACTATTACTTGGAATAAGAATTTTTCTGCAAATTAAACATAGAAACATTCAGTTCACTTCTCTTCAATGATTTAAAAAGTGTTATGTGAAAGAACCTTGATAATATTTTGGAGGATATTGTGCATGCAAATAAAAAATTAATATCTAAAAATATAAGATTTTTGTTATTTACTTATAATTTTGCCTAAGAAAAGCAAACTAACGAACTTTTCTCTTTGTTTATCTTATCTTAACTCCAGTTAAAAGCTGATTATTCTAAGATTACTTTAATTTGAATTTTTATTGGTCGACGGCTGTCGATGACGCAATAGACGGCCAATGAACATTAAGTATTTAGCCGAGTTAGTAAATCTAACTTTGATCAGCGTTTCAGAAACTGAAGTCATATCTCCAAACATGTGCAGTATATGAACATGCTTATGCTATATGTAAAGAATTATAAAAATACATTATTAAATATAGTTTTCGATAAAAGAAATTGTCCTGAATAAATTATGAAAGTGACTCTTTCAGAATTAAAAATAATTAAACTAATAATTTAATTCAATAGATAAAAACTTAATTCGGTTTTATTATCTACTGAATTTCATTTGGCATTATGTTTTTTCCTTTGCATAATTAAAGTGAAAATAAATAAAAATAAATACTCGACAACCATTGTCATTACTTATCGTCTCAAGGACGTCAAACAGGAAGTTAACAGATATAATTAATATTTAAATATCCATTCCAAACATAGACATTTTAAAATATGAGTTAGCCTGTTTCCGTAAATTTATTCACCGCCTTATTGTGTCGGCTGTCTATCTGCAGTTTATTTTTAATTACACATAAAATGTGTGTCTACAGACCATGCCAGTTTACAGCCGAGGCACTTATCGACTAATGATCGACTGCTTTATTGACATAGCTACTTAATGCCCGTGTAAAAATAAATAAATTTAAGTATTTATTACGAATTAATAGGTAAACTTATGTTTAATTTTATTAATATTTATCAAAGCTGGTTTTTAAATATATTTTTTTGACGAAAAACATTATTAAAATTATAAGTTAAAAATATTATGACGAACAATTATAATAATACATAATTATCTCAAATAATATACATAAAATATGTCTAATGTCCTTCCGGAAAATTATTTATTATTAACAATTTCAATACAATGAACGCTTCGTTAATACATATTTTCGATTCATGAACAAAGAGTTATACGATAGATATACATATAACACGAACACGTTAAGAAGGTAGATAAACACAGGTGAATTGAAAACGTTATTGTTTTAAATCAGTTTAATATAAACTAAAGAAAAGTAGTAAACATAGTATATACATACATATATACGTATCCGCGGACGAATAGAAAAACTTATTTTTTTAAATCATTTACATATAGACGAAAGAAAAACGAAAACGTTATAATTTTACAAGTGGCCATAAAATAAGTTTTTACTATTTACGTACTGACTGCGAGCGAAATTTAACATAAAGTTTTTTAACTATCCACTTATTTAAGTAAAGTGTGTAACGTTACATTTCCCGGTACAATAAGTCCCCTAATTATGTTGACACGGGTGTGTGCTTCATGCACGTTTCGTATGACAATATTTTCTGTACATATTGACAATGGTATTATATTATAATGCCTCTTCGATGGTATAACAAATCTTTCAGTAGAATTGGAATATTCATAATAGTCACCTATATAATATATTACTGAAAACCAACAATCATACACACGAGCACAATTTGCATGTGTTACTGTATAAATTATGATCGCGAATGGTGGCAAGAATGCTAGCAGAATTTCCTCGTTGGATCGCAATCGTCTAGGCAAAAAATGAACTAGCCCACCTGTCACCAGTGGAGGCAAAAAGGCGAGGTATTATACTTTTAATGATGCGTTTTACACTACTAACCCAAGGTCTAAGTGTTTCAACAGCAAATGGGATAAAAACATAATTTGAAATAATTATTCGTATTTTTTTTTTACAAATGTTTTTTATCAACTAACAACTAATGATGCAAGGCATTAGAGGTTTTTACGATAAAAAAAAATTCACCTTATATCTGCTTCTATTTTTATTATAAAAAATATAAATACTCTTGCTAGTTAACGGAATGATTAGAACAAGATATTTGTATACCGATGTAAAGATAATTTAATTGTGATAAATTCTGTAGTCTTGGTGGTAGGGCTTTGTGTTAGCCCGTCTGGGTAGGTACCACCCACTCATCAGATATTCTACCGCCAAACAGCAGTACCCATTATTGTTGTGTTCCGGTTTGAAGGGTGAGTGAGCCAGTGTAACTACAGGCACAGGGGACATAACACCCCAAGGTTGGTGGCACATTGGCGAATCCTGTCTATCAATGTGTGAAACATGAAAATTGTAACTTGCGATAAAGAACATCAGGTGAGTCAACTTATTTATATATAAATATATAACTTTAAGATTTGGCACAAAACCAAGCAAAAACCAATTCTGATAAACAATGATTTTTTTTTCGATTCTAGGAGAGTTATGTGTAATGCATTTTCAAGTTTTTTTTTCTTCATATGTGAATCTGTTTTGAGTTTTGTTATTTTATACTTATTCCGTGTGCTGAGGACTTATATACCTATAATAGAATAGAACTAACTTCGAACATACGCTTGACTGTTTATCACTTTCTGGGACAGTGAACGCCTTTACTTAATAACAGTTACTTATCTATTGTCTATTATTCTGTCCCGAAACGTATTAAATTTATATTGATATATTATTAGTATCTATCGACTATCGCAGACAAAGGAAATTAAATGTTTTGCTTTTCAAATACAGAATGACAACAAATTGATTATTTTAATTATTTTAATTGACACTAATAGCGCTTCCAATTACATCATAATTATTATCATTCCCTTCCCTTATTCCCTTGCGCTATGGTCAAGTTATTAATAAATTCCATAATTATAGAATTAATTAAGGAATACTTTATTATATCCTTTTATTTAAATGGGCACTCAGTTGTTATTGCATAACATAACGCAACACAGTTTAAATGCGAAATATTTGAAGGTTAACAGACATACAAACATACATTATTACGTACAAGAATACGTATTTAAAGTAATAAGAACAATTAATATTAAATATAAAGTAAAAAGAATAAACATTAAAACACATCATCTAAAATTAATTACTGAATCTAAATCATAATATACTTGAATTAGTAAGCTCTAACAAAATGCCCGTCAGAAATACATACTTAGTGACCAAGGTACCACCATACAATCTACCAAAAAACAGTTCTTAGTACTACTAATACTTACATAGTTGTGCTTCGGTTTGAAGGGTAAGTGAGCTAGTGTACAGGCATAAGGGACAGCTCTTAGTTCGAAAGGCAGCGCATTGGCGGTATAAGGGGTGGTTAATATTTCATACAGAGCCAATGTGGTGGTAGTGACCACATACCATCAGGGGGACTATTGAACAGTCCACATTTATAATATAAAAATGAGTTCTATAAAATAAACGAAAAGAAACTCACTACATAGTATTTTCTACCAATTAAATAAAATAGATACGTTAAAATAAAATGCAAATAAATTTATACATCCTCTCCGAAAATTAACAAGTATTAACTTGTATTAATATATATAATATACCTTATTTAATAATGTTTCATAATTTATATTAAATATAATTTGTTTACATAATATTTGAATATATGAATGGGCAGAGTAAAATTAATATAGCAATAATAGAACAATATGTATTAAAACAAAGTACAATATTAAAGAGAGCATATTATAACTGAAGAAATTACCTTAAGATTAAAATTTAACTTCATGTTATGTTTCAAGTGCAAATCTTTCAATGCCTATTTACCATTGCGACTAACACGAGGACTTTTTAAAATAACTAGGGATCTGAAGTGACTGCCTAGTTGTATAGAAGCGTAGCCTTTGCGTACCCAGCTCGAGCACTCTTGTCCCGGAGCTTTTCAATATTTCCGTGACTGGTACTTAAGTGGTTTAATTAAAATTTTAAGCGTTTATAAACATTTAATGTTTAAAAGCCTCATTATAATAATATTAAATTACGAAAAAAAGACAAAAAGGCTCCGTTTTACTGCTTAAAAATGAATGACATACTTAGAACTTTCTTAAGGGCCTAATGTCTTGATTATATGTTAATTTTTATTTTCTGACATACCCTAACCTTCAATGATTGACTGCTTCGTTGGTCTAGTGATGATGAAGCTGCAAATACTGGATTAGGCAGATCGAACGTCCATTTTATTTCTATGTCAAGGAATTATTTTAATAGCCCCGAAGGTAACAAGTCGGCTACCGTCCTGAGCTTAATTTCTCAGCAGTATTCTCAGATAGTCATTTTTTCGCATCAGAGTTAATAAGAATAGGAATGCACCTATAATCTATTCCAACCATAAGAGGACAAAAGCCAAACAGCCAACATTTGACATCGGATTAATGCGATATCATTGGTCGAGAGTTTGAATCATCTATGATATTCATTGTGGATTTGCGTAAAAATGGCGTTTTAAACGTCGACGAATGTTATATTAGTCAAGAACCGTTAGCAGTGCACAATATAGCTGAACTTTTATCAAATCGCATAGCATACGTAAATCTATGGTTTGTTTACCTTTATTCTTTCTTCAATTGGAATTTATTCCACTACAGTCTACTGTAGATATGTTTGCGCACAGAGTGGTGCACTATAGCATTTCTTGTGCACTTGGCTAATGCTTCATATTAACCGTCGTGACGTGAACGTCATGACATTAGTATTTATTTAAATATATTATGCACAGTTGAATTCTCTCGCGGACCGCTAACTGTATGACAGAAATTTAATATTACACGTTAGGAGAGTTAGGTTCAATTAAATTTACGTATTAAATGAATAAGCATTATTATACTTTTTTGTTTAATTTATAAATATAATACTTACAAGATATGATAATTACTTTTAAATTAAAATAATAAGTTTTTGGTTACTTGTGTAGATAAAACATTACCCAGACACATAAACGTATCGGACAACCATCTCCTAAATAGGGATTACCCACTAAAAGGCATCCATTGCGAATCAATTACTTTTTATTAGAAGCTAAGCCCATCTGATCCGTGTGTAAAGTGACGGGTTCTTTATCGTGTTGTGAACATTAAACAGATGCCATGTAACAATATCACATTTCATTTATTTTCGATGTGTACGATCTGCAAGAAATATATTACGGTCCCACTTATAAAGGTTGTTTGATTAAACACTGATTTCTCTCTTTCTGTGAACATCGTGGATCATCGGAACAGCGAGCTGGAATAAGCTAAGACCCTTTCGTCTCCTCGAGACGAGGTCTTAGTCTAACATTGTGACATTTACAGGCAATTACTTCCCCGACCACACAACCCCATACAACCTGTACGTCTACATACCTGTCCATGTAATGTATAGATTAAATCTTGCAATTGAAATTCGAAACATTTCAATCGATTGTGGTGAAATTTTGCAAACACTTTTGGTACTGTTGACAATAAAATTTAGCGTGACTTAGAATAGAGTCAGAATTTTGAAGATGCAATCGTTATTTTTTTTAAGCTTATTTTGGGAATTAACGTCAAACGTGACGCTGCATATTTTTTAATTTATAGTGGTATTGTGGCACTGTTATTTTTTATCACCTTATTTAGTCGTAATTGAAGATTGCAATAAATTCTTCCCTTTTTTTAACGCAGTGCGAAACCTTTTGGAGCGATTCCGACTCTCATTTGACTGGTTTTTAAAAGAAAATGAAAAAATATCTTAAATCGTATTCACAAATTAGGACCTTACCCTTATATGTCTTTTATTACATTTCGTAATTCAATCATGTACTCTACTTTACCGTATTATGTTCTATACGCATTAGACATATAGTTGAAGATTATTTTCCATTTTCCATCGTAATTTAAGGACTTAAGAATTTATTTTAGTTTCTCCTTTTAAACTTTGTGTGAAGCCTTAAAATCTATTCCATCATTTAACATAAATTGTAGCTAAAGCAGTTTTATAATTAAAAAGCCGCGATCGATTTTTCTATATTCTCTTTAAATATCCGTATACTGCGCTCACTGAAATAACCTCTAAAATCAATATTCGATCATTTATTATATGTCCGTGAATTGGTTACCGATAAACATCCAATATGTTATCTTGTAATACTTACTTGTATTCTAATTACTTGTCATCCAATATGTTACTAGTGAGATGACGTCCGACAGAGAAGTATGGAAGAAGAAGACATGCTGCGCCGACCCCAAGTAAAATTGGGATAAGGGCAGGAGGATGATGATGTTATCTTGAAATAATATCATTGAAATCACAAGATTCAATCAAAAAACATTTTATTGTATAACTTTAAAGCAACCCCTGACATACTTTGTAAACGAACAGCTTAGATACGTAAGTTTAATATTATTAAATTAATTAGTGATTATTATTATAAAACAGACTTTATTTTAACCTTCGTAAAAGATTATAGTTACTTAGCAACGTGAATAAACTACTAGGCAAGAGCGGAGCTGACGGGACGCGTAGGAAGCAAAGAAGGAATGAATATTAGTGTTATTTTACGCTTGAGTTTCAACAGGTTATTAGCAATAATTATTATAAAAATACATACAAAATGTAAAATTAATTATGAACTTTATTTTTATCATGATTATTTATCTGATTTTTATTTATTTTTTATTCATTTATTATTTGCGTTTTATTTAAACATTTTTGTGAAGTCTTGATTTCTTGGTGATTTTATTTTAATTGATATCTTAATTGTGTGTGTTTATAACACACAATTACTTTAATAATAAATAAATAAATATTATACAAGAACAACATAATTGCGAAGCGCAACTGCTTAAATTATAATTTATTTATTAATAATATTATTATTTTTATTTTTATAGAATAATACCAATGACCTAAATTAATTAAAGAATTACTAATATTCCTAATTACCCCTCCTCTTAAGCTTATCACTTGTAGAAGACTATTTAGGCCCAGGGCCCCTGGATTCAAGGGGGCCCCTGGATTCAAGGGGGCCCCTGGATTCAATGGGGCCCCAGATAAATCAAGTCAAAATCAAAAATAGACGATAATGCGAAATAATCCATAACTTTATTGAATTAAACAGTGTGTATGGTTTGCAGCCCTGCGAGCCCTGCAATTAATTTAATTAAAGCCTACGTTCAGATATATCTTAGGTGGGCCCTTAAGTAGTATTAGCCCAGGGCCCCCTAAACTTACGGTCCGGCCCTGAGTGGGGACAACAATAGCCCAAGGGGTCAGGATTGATCCTGCGACTTTTTACTTCACTAGGTGGCCCGTAAACCATTGCGTTATTGAAGCTTAATATATTATATTACATATATTATAATGACATTAATAATTAATTAAACAATTATTAATAAAGAAAATGAGAATTGCGCTTATCAAGAAAATGTTGAACGGAAAGCGACTTTGTTTAATATTATATATTAAACATTTCTTCGAAAAGCGCTGTATTTTCTGGTATAAATATTAGGTATTTCAGTTTAATAGATTTTCAGTTAGGCATTATAAACAAACTCGTACTTTTATTTTTACACAGTAGCTGGACGTATAACCTATTGGTCGACTTGATGTAAATATTCTTTGCACACCAATGCGCCGCCAAACTTGACGACTAAGACGTTATGTCCCTTGTGCCTATAGTTCTGGTTCACTCACCCTTCAAACCGAAACAGAACAATACTAATATAAAGTTTTGTTGTTTGGTGGTAGAATATGTGTTAAGTAACCTGACAGACGGACTTGCACAAAGGCCTACCACCAAGTTACTATAAATACTATCTATAAAACAATATATACTATGAATGTATAGATAATGAGACAAGTTATTATCGAATATGTATATACATTAAACAATTCTGAATTCTAAGACTCGTAACAACGAGTCCTCTAATAGTAATTAATATTATAAAAACTTCCACGTAAATATTTTTTTCTTGGAATAATGAACGCTGTAAAGTGAGCGAATGTCGAATATGATTATTTTTAAAAGTGTAGTTCAAGACCTATTCACTCACGAAGGCGCGCCCGTCCTGATTATATTACTATCGGCATTAGAATGAGTGAGTGAGTGTAAAGTACATATATATGAGTATTAGTGTGAGTATGTGTGTGCAATATGTAAGATTAGTGTGCGCGAGACTACTATACAGTAAAAAAAAGTAGTTGTAAAGCGACAGCAAAAAAATACAAATTAGATATTTGTTTAGTTTATTTTATTATTATTTTTCTAAATATCTGTGCCAAACACGCGCCTTCGTGAATGAAGAGATTTATTATTATTATTTATTATAAATAGAGTAAAAAAAACTCATATTTTGCCTAGCAACAATTTATTTGTCTTTAAGTTTCGCGAACTTCAACCACAAACGATTACGGCAAAAGATACCTTTTATGTCTTCTTTAAACGCTACAATTCTAAGGAATGCTTAAAAAAGCTACCTTGAAGCTAAAGCTTATAACATGGTTCAATCCTGCATGATTACACTGTATGTTACATTGAAATCGAAGGATTTTCACGTCTGGCTTCCATATAACTGAATGAATTTGCTATGATAATACAATATAAAATAAAGCCTTCCTAGTGGCAGTGCCGATTATATTATACTATAAATAATAATATCTAACGTTTAGTAGACTACAATTTTGGATAAAATAATATCGGAAAGACATAATAAAAAATATTTAATATGTATAAATCAAAGAAATAAACAAATATTTTAATGAAAAAAAAAATATTCTAGCGTTTTTGCGTTACAACGTTGCGTCATATAAAACCTATGTAAGCCCAATGCGCTCAGATTTCGAGCGAAACGTGACAAATTTGCGTCCCGAGCTGACGGTCACGAGAAATAAATAAAACATACAGAGTTGTGACAATATTTTCTGAGAAATAATACTAACCCTACATTATTATAATTCAAATCCAACCGGAAAGCACATAATACTCAAATTTAAATTTATTGGAAGCACAGGCTTGGCTCGTACAATCAATCAATTATAATTTAAGAAACTATATTACTTTGAAGACTTCATTACAAATCGGTGGTACCACATACCACCGTATAATTTATTCCAACAAGAGGACAAAATACAGAGTAAACAATATTTGACTCGAAATCGTCTATAATATTCATTATGGATTGCGTTTTGAACGTCTACGAAACTCTTATCGGAACTTTGGAAGTATATTTAAATTCGATTTAAGTGGAAAAGTCTTGTATTATAAATAAAGATATATTAATCCAGAATTGTTAGTAGTAAATAAAATACATTATATTTTACAAACCATCTCCACGATTTTTTAATCATCTGTTTAAAACTCGTGAATAATATGCATTATATATTTTTTTGGAAAACATATTTATTATGTTTTAAAGTTACTGCCAAATTTTTAAATCTCTACGGAATTTTATAGATAAGATTATTGTAGAAAACAATACTGAAAAGTCTGAAACTTGGTGTTATAAGTTTAGTTTCGTTTCTTTGGTTCCCATTCTCCTTTTTTTAATAATATATATATATATATATTTTAAATAATATTAAGAAAATTAAATTAATTAAAATAGAAAACTATTTTGTATTGTCACCAAAAGTGCTTACAATAGCTCAGCTCATATGGCGTGGTGAAACTTAAAACTTAGTTACAAGAATTCACACCTACTCATATTAACTTGTAGTGACTTAAGTTGAAGTTAAATAAGAGCTCGTAGAAAAGTTAAGTACATGACGACTGCTGATCACATACATGCATACAAACTGTTAAGTTTTCACCTTTGTCGCGACACATCGACAGTACGACACATAGCATTATCTGATTTTAATTCATTATTTTTGTAATATCTAGGCAAATGGGACACCTGATGTGAAGTGGCCACCACAACATAGTCCTTGGCACTTTAAGAAATATTAATCATTTCTTATATCAACAATACGTTACCATGGAAACTGAGATGTAATATCCCGTGTGATAATAATTACACTGGTTGGTTGGTAAATTTTCAACCGGAATCACAACAATACTAAGTACTACTTCTTTGGTAGGACATGTGATTTGAGGATGGTACCCACCCAGACGGGCTTGAACGAATGCCTACCATCAAGTTGTTTTAGCTTTAGCTAAATTCAAATATCTCTAAAGAAGTAATATTCCCCCTATTTAATATGATATAGGAATAAATCAAATGAACAATATTAATGTTTTAAATAGAAAGATTAAACAATTTTTTTTTAGCCGATCACAAATTTATGACTTTAATATACCTGATATGAAATTGTTTGTGTAATTCGCCCGCAAGTGTCTTTATTCGCCAATTTACTTACATTTGCGCTCCGCCCGCGTGTCGTAAAGTAATATTATCCACTGCTGGGCGAGGGCAATAGTGCCTCTTTTACGGGCCGCGAGCGAACGTCACATGGGAAATTATTTGACGTGGCGTTTAATGGATTTTTGCCTTCATAACATGCTACCTCCCGCCAAATAAAAACACGAGTATACAAAATACTTAAATAGCTGCAAGCGTGTTTGCATACAGATAACATTTTTGTATAAGAATTTCAATTATGACAGATATTTTATATTAATTTTATTAATATATTTTTTAATTTCAAGTAACTAGGTAGGCCAATCGGGCCACTTGATGCTAAGCGGTTACAGACATTGCCTCATTGATATTAATCGTCCTTTACCTCGTCAATGCACCAACAAACTAAGATATTATACTACGCATTGCTGTTTGGTGGTAGAATATGTGATGAATGGATGGTACCTATCTATAAGACATACCAATAGTAAAATATATATGTATTGTTTCAGAGTATACCGTAACAAGCTTGGAACTCTTGGAGCTCCGGGTGCCGACACACGTGCCTCTGGGCACGAGACCGTCGCTGTCATGTCGCTGGCGACTGAGTCCCACCGATATTTTGTACTCCGTCAAATGGTACAAAGATGGAAAAGAATTCTTTAGACACGTTCCGCGCGATGTTGAACCTAGGAGAAAATTTTTGCTGCCTGGAGTTGACGTAGAGGTAATGCAGATCTTATAAATTATAAAAAGTAGAAATATATGTTACGATTTTGTGCTGATGTGATATCAAATATATATATATATATATATATATATATATCATATTCTTATATAATTGGAAACCTATCCATACTTATAGATCGTTAAAAAATAATTATTTTTGTTTCGTTCACGTATTTATATCTGCAAAATTCGTATATTCGATATATTTCAATATTAAATCGAAGCAATTCAATGGTATGACAGTTCAACGGCGGCCATGTTTAACGTTTATGGGCGCATTCAGAAAGCGTATTCTAAATAATATTTTCATGCAGGGGTACGGTAGTTAGTATATTTAATTATTTATATATGTAAAGTTTTATTTATTTTACTCAAGCGAAGCTATGTTTTCATCTAGTAAGTCAAAAAATTAAAACTTATGGCTAATTCGCACTACTTTATAACGTCAGTCGAGTAACACTTCAAATATAATCGTAACCATTGTCATTGCAGTGCGAACAAGGCCTTAGTTTATGACACTCTTAAATTACGTAATGTTTTTTTTTATTCAATAAAAGCATTAACTTTAATGTTAATGTTTTGCTTAAAGGATTATAAAACGTCATTAAAATATACATTTAGATACATAAGTACATTACAATCAATATACAACTTCATTATAACATTAATAACCATTATATTAAACTTAAGATCTATTTTTTATTTTATAAATGATTAGTAAATAAACAGCGGGTATATAAATATTATTAATAGTAAATCAACAGCGGGTATTTTAAATAGCATCTTAAACATCTTTTAATATTTCTTACACAATAAACAATACAGTTTCGGATAAAAATAGTGACTGTAATTGCAAAAGGTCATATGTATATATAGAAAACAACGCCATGAGGATTGGATATTTCCTTATGTTTTATTTTTGTAGTCTTCACATTTTTGGTTCTGCCATTTTTATGGGAGCCAACGAATAACATTCAAATAAACGAAATATATGAATACATTCATCAATAAACAAAAATCGGGCAAGTGCAAGAAAACCTTTGAAGAGGGTTCCGTACGATGAACACGATATCTACTAGCCTAATTACTTAAAACAAACTTAACTTTGTAGACATGTTCCATACATTCCAAACTATTTATTTTAAAATTATTAAAAATATATTAAAACACTTACACACTTTAAACGGTACAGTTTGCTAAACTTTTTTTTTTAATTGTCACCCAAAAGTGTCCCATATTTAAAAATCAATTACGTAACACATCTAATTTTGGGTCACATAAATTCTTATGTGTAGCAAATTTAAACTTAATCGGTCCAGTAGATATGAAAGCAAATTGATTATAACCCACTGACACGAGCGAGATTTCCGTTTTTCATTCGGACGCATGGAAAGCATAAAACTGAAGTTACGTACGTTTTGCAGTGTTCAATTGGATATACGACCTTTTTTACTTTAATGAAACACATTCACAAGCTGAATATGCAATTATTTAGGTCACATAATTATGATCAGACCAGTAATTAGGCATCATGGTTCGTTCTTGGTACGTTGCATTAAGACCATTCCAACTTATTAGGGTTTCTCAACCAAAAAAGAACTTAAGTATAGCTGAAATAAAAACAAGCTGAATTCTATTCTAAAGTACCTAAGGTCTATATTAGAGCCGTGATGATCCTGTGAACGACGATCGCGGTTTTAAATCTAAACGCACTAAATTTCATATGGTGAAATTGTGTTTATAATTCAGCTGATGCCCGACAGTAAAGAAAAACATCACGAGGAAACCTGTATCGGATGAAATTCTGCCTCAACTATCAGGAACACGATGAACAAAGCGCAAATATAATGATAAATATAGTTGGATTTTCTAAATTAATTTTACTTGATGGCAGTGCTTTGTGCGGGCCCGTCTGGTTTGGTAGGTACTCATCAAATGTTCTACCGCCAAAGAGGATTACTTAGTATTGTTGTGTTCCGCTCTGAAGGCGATGGTGACTTACCATCCGCCTACCTACACCAGAAAGAGAAAAAACTAAGAAGTTTGTTTTTTCTTGATATTTGAGCTTTCTGCAAGCCGTCTGGGAGCCCACTCATATATACCATCACACATCATTGTGCTATAATAAATGCCATTATTTATTTAAAAAGACAATGATGATATCATGAAACATTAATTTATTTAGTATATTACCAGGAATTGAAATACGGACAAAATTATAAAATATATATATACATACATACATATTATTGTTACTATGGATATACCTTGAATTGTGAATTTTCCCCAATATTCCTAGAACACTATTATAATGTATTTACTTTGATAATATTAACTAGCCGAACTTAGATTTTCCCGATATTTGTAAAACTTTACCTATAGCACTCAAGCCAATTCACAGAATAAAATGGGCATGATCCCCATTTTATCCTGTGAATTAAAAAAAATATCCTATATAATTCCCCGGGACTCAAAGATCTCCTCACTAAATTTCATCTAAATCATTTATAATATAAGTTCTCTCGTCTCCTTCTTTCGAATGTCAAATTAATAATGAAAGAAAGAGAGAACTCAGTGTTTAACTAAAAACCATTATATATTTATCGCTTTATACGAATAATTAGCAGGATTAAGTAACTGAAACTAACTAATATAAATTACTGATTATGAATTACAATATACCGGTAACAGTTTAAACTGTCGGTATTACCACGATTTCACAAATACTTATCCTAAATAAACAATGTATTAACATTCATTTTTAATGCTGATTATATAAAATAATATACTGAATGTGGTTTGAAATAATTCATCTAAAACTTTGTCCAATAATTGATGGTTTAATTGTTTTTAGTACATACTGTCAAGCCTACGACTGACAATCTATTTATCAAGTCAATAGATTCTATTATCCTGAAGCCTCGTGACTTCAACGAATTTTCAAAAATAGTGTTTTCATGAAAGTCCTTTCAACTAGAGTTGCAACGAACAGTATGTTCGGCCTGTGACTGAAACCGAGTATTCGGTCGTCGCGTGGCTAAATGATTAATATTTAACACACGTTCGAAAATTACCTCGCAAACCGCAATAATTCGAAAAAGTCATTATTGTGCACTTCCGATTCATTAACATTTGTTATTATAAATCATAAAACAAATATATTAATTCAGTGTCCATAATTTGCTATTATTTAATCATAACTAAACTACATAATAAGCACTTAGTAGTTTAATTTTTTTTAGATTTGGTCACAGAAAAAATAATTTCAAAGTATGTAACATTCCATTGATACTTTCAAATATAAAGAAAAGAGAAAATACCCTATCTAGAACTAGCAATGTATGTTCAACATTAATAATGGTGATACAAACCCGTTTTGTTTGTATGATGTTGGTAGGCGGACGAGCAAATGGACCACCTGATGGTAAGTGGTCACCACTGCCCATAGACAATGGCTCTGTAAGAAATATTAACCATTCCTTACATCACCAATGCGCCACCAACCTCAGGAACTCAGATGTTATGTCCCTTGTGCCTGTAGTTACACTGGCTCACTTACCCTTCAAACCGAAACACAATAATAATAAGTATTGCTGTTTGGCGGTGGAATATCTTATGATTGCGTGGTACCTACCCAGACGGGCTTGCACAAAGCCCTGCCACCATGTACCTAAACAAGTAATATGTTACACATATGATACATAACCATAACTTAATGACTTATTAAATTAATTATATCGAACACGATATATCCTATTATAAATCTGAAGACTTTGAACGCGCTGTTATCAAGAACTTTATTGAGTAACCCAACCCGTTCAGATTGCCCGTACCCGAGTATGACAGCCTGTTTATTGTAAGTAAGTGAAGGTGGGTGAAAGATCAGACTAATTTAGATAAAAGAAACACACATATATATTTAACCCAAAAATCCTTGAAACACAGTCAAAATACTGAAACGAATTTAATGTTTTAGTAAATACGAATCGCCAAGTGATCGAAATTCGACCTTGATTCACTGCTTAAAAAATAACTTGAAAATTTATAGAAGATTTGCGTATATAACTTTTTATGTTATGCATTAATTTTTAAGTTATTAATATATAAACGATCCATTGCGTTATCGGATTTCAAGTTTGATCACAGAATTTAATGTTTGAATGTAATGTATAATTTATGACACACATTATATACAAAAAGGGGTCAAATTTTCCTTCGTGTACATTTAAAATACACAATTGATTGCGTTACACAAATATTTATAAATTAAATAATTTTACACAACACAATTATAAAACCCAGTTAAATCGAATGTGTAGCTACTTCAGTTGAGTTGTAAGATTATGTTATCCTTTCACAAATTGGCGGTGCATTCTAGATTGAATAGAAACAATAAAGAGCCTTTAGAGGTCACATTATTAATTAATACAATTGAGAGTTCATCCGTTTACTTAGATCTCGGCAGCACTTTTCGCACAACTAGCGGATATTACAGAGTGAAGAGGCAGACGCGTAAACATACTTGTATAAAAACCTATTCCGACTTTCCTCCAATTAGTTGCAACGTTTAACCCTTACCGACTTAAATACACACAAACATTACTCTACGAGTCTATCTGACTACGCTATTTACCGTGAGAAGTTGAAATATAATTTTGTTTATGTTAATAAATCATTCTAAAATTAGTTATAAAGCTCTAATAAACTGTTACATATATACGAATTACCACAATTTTAAACTGAATACGAATACTATTAATACATGGAATTTAGAAAATTAATTTTATAAATATCTTTTAGTCATACTTTAGCAGTTTTTAGAATGAATCGTAACATCGATACGTCGTTGTGGACTTTTTTCTATGTAGTTAAATTCTAGTTATTGCAGCTTTCATAGAAAACGAATTCGCAAGAAATTTTTTTCCAATGTTCCAAAAAATCTTTGAAAAGTTCCTCTTATTTTGTAACCTATGTTCATCCAGAATTCAAACGTTCATTCAAACTTACAAACTTTACCTTTCTATAAAAGAGAAGATGACATATGTATTTTATAAGATTCTCACTGGCGACTTCACCCGCTATATGCTACTATACCAATAAAACCACATATATACATATATATATATACCAAAAAATTGTTGAAGTTCATGTTGAAAATATATATATTTGTAAGTTAGTGACTTATGAGAGTTCTCTGCCAATTGAATTAAAGTTGACAAAACAAATGACAAATATAGGTTTCATCGCGACTGAACAACCCATTAGTTACAAACACAAACTAGGTTCATGAAAAATTAGTGAAGTTTGACCATATCTAATATGTAAAATTCATACACTCCAACTGTAGAGTCGAAATTTCCAAAAATCGTTTGTTATTGATAGTCTCCGTCGCGAAAGGAGTAAATAACTATAATACATTTCAATTAATTTAGACTCATAGTTTCGCAGATCTCACATAATGTGAATTATCAGATAAGAAATTACACAAACAATATTTTCAATTATGACCATATATTACATACAAATTTTATAATTATTTTTAAATAGCTTTTAGGTTTATCAAAACAATTTATGTTTGTATATGTTTGATTTACTATACATTTTAGATTTTCTTTCGAATTTAAATTATTCTCCGTGTCGTCCAAACAAAGCAGGACTATTTAATGAAATATACTTATTAAATATTGTAGTTGTTAAACTCCTGCTTTGCTCTAGTAAGGCCACATAATGAGGCAAATCTCGGGATCTCGGTTTCGAATTCCAGGTCAAACCAATAAAAAGTTACACCGTTTCTGTTAAGGTATTCTCACTAGCGGCTCGAAGTCAGTTAAGTTTTTTTTATGTCGGTAGGTGGGCTGGCAAATGGGCCAAATGATGGTAAATAGTCACGCCGGCCCATAGACCTTGGTACTTTAAGAAATAAAAATCATTCCTCACATCACCAATGCGTCTCGGTGATACATATATTATACCAATATACCAACCTTGGGAACTAACTTACTACCTAATGCTTTATCCGTTGTACCTGTAGTTATACTGGCTTACTCATTCGTCAAATCTTCTATTTTTGGCAGTATAGTATGTGATGAGTGGATGATGACAAAGCCCTACCACATAACAAAAGGTGGCAACTTGGTTACCACATAAAATCGTTGTTACTCTTCAGTCTTATCAGATACACACACACAACATATGTCTGTGCACTTGTGCACAGTGATATCTCCGGAGAAGATAGTATTGAGATTTAGAAAAAAAGGAATTGTGTTATAACTTCAAATTCAGTAGTCACCCCGATAAACTAAATTGCACAGCACATGTCTTGTGCTTAAATGCACGGTAAAATGCTCAAGATCTGTGTACTAGACGGACTATTTTTTCCTAAGCGTATTTACAAATACCTTTTAATATCTCGAACCTGCTAATCTAAATTACAAAAAGATCAAAAAA
This sequence comes from Vanessa tameamea, assembly GCF_037043105.1. Taxonomy (NCBI): domain Eukaryota; kingdom Metazoa; phylum Arthropoda; class Insecta; order Lepidoptera; family Nymphalidae; genus Vanessa; species Vanessa tameamea. Next base: position 2,037,212 of record NC_087318.1, on the reverse strand, counting down.
AACTTTACTTATATTGGTGATGAATTTTCTGCAAAACTTTTAAACATCTACAAATTTTCCCTATAAACGATACGATTCAGAAGCGACGTAAAGCGCGGGTGACGTGGTCCACCGTCCACAGCTTCACATATAAAGCTAAAGGTACCTCGCGCTTTCAAAGTTATGAGTAAAACTACCTGCATCGGATATGTAAACCTTAGTTTTGGACTGTTGAATTGTAAAAAAATATCCTGTAAAATACGAAAAGAATATCAAAGTTTATTTCGTATTTGAAATGAAATTGTAAATAAACATTCAACATTAATGTCAAAGGAAACAAAACTGAAAAGTGATTATTAGTTTACTTATATTTAAATAAACAAATGAATGTGCGTTTATTACCTTTCTATTGACTTCTTTCCTAAAATTTTAATTAAATTTCCCATATCAAAAAAGACAACATTAATAATGTGCCGGCCTGTCATATATACTAACTAATAATAATACTTTAATATTTACAACAACTAAATCAGTTGACTATGGAATCGGTGTTTAAATCTACACATATGCCTTGCCACGATTTGACTTAATATAGACAATAAAATACATCCGTACAATACATGCAATGCATTCATAGTTACTATATTTCAGTAGTTATACAATATTTTTCTTTCCAAGCTCCTCGAATCTGTCAATAATAGAAACCTCCTGACCGAAGGTCGGCTACGAGTATGTACATACACAAGTGTTCCCTCAATCTCATAGGCCGATAGGATGGTAATCCGATACGATATCGGCAAACCTTACACTCATTGATAGTCAAAGTAAACACTAGCATCGGTCGCGAGAGAAAACACCAAAAGCTGAGAACTAGCAAAGAAACTTAACAAGTATACCTTAATAAAGTTTTATGACCGTATACAATTTTTTATTAGTAAAATAGTTGAAAAATCTAAAAGTGTTTTTAAATTCTTCACATGTTTTTAAATTTAGCAACCGAGGCAGTACGGGCGTTTTCTGGGATTCTTTTGTGTAACCGTATGCATTGTCCAACAAAAGATTTACTGACTTCGCAGTTGAGTATTCAGGCGTAATAAGATTATTCCTCGTATTAATGTATGTGCATTAAAGTTTCTGATAAAATCGTTACTATTTTTCTAAATTGTATTATACTGTATGTATATGTCGTCTTAACTGGTTTCGGCAACGGTGGCCGATGTCACGAGGGACTAACCGACAACGCAAGACATAGAGACCAAGTGCGTGCGCCCACAAACACTCACTATCTCCTGTGATATCTCATGATTATAAGATGCGTTTGGACTGTAAGTCCGACACCACCGGAAGTAATAATCATTAATTATAATCCAATTATTTAGGATTCGCCCAGACCTTGCACTGGAAAAGATCTGACCGACTTTAATAGTCGACCGACTTTAATAATTAGTAGACTTTAATATTGCTGCCGCAAAAACCGCCTGCCAAATAATATTACCAAAAAAATAATTTCTTTATCAGCTCATACGACATCCACGCTCTGAGATAGATGGTCTCTATTCTACTCTCTTGGAAATCACACAGCTAATATATAGTATGATGAATTTTAGCAATCAACTCCCAACGCATCTAACGTGACGCTTTACCCAGCGGTGCTCGAGACAGGGGGACGCTACCGTTGCGAGGTGTCTGGCGAAAGACCTCTCTTCCCGACCGTCTCTGATCATGCTGATATGATCGTAGTAGGTATGAACACTTATTATTTACATCTTCATAATAAACCAATAGAATAAGATAAATTAAAAACAAATGATATTAGGAGTAATTTTTACATGCAAAAGATATACAATCAATCAACTTGACAGAGCTGTGAATCCTTTTTCTCGACTTATTTTAATTCAATTTTTCAGCTCTGCCCTCTACAGGACCAGTTATAACCGGTTCTCGACTGCGATATCAGATTGGGGATCGAGTTCAAGTAAACTGTACGTCTGGACGGTCGCGCCCCGCTACGAGGCTCTCGTGGTATATCAACGGTGAACCAGCTCCTCTTTCCAGTGTTCTTGAACCTGAGCTTTACAAACACGAAGATGGCTTAGAAACTACGAGTCTTGTCCTCGACTTTAAAGCTAAGCCGAAGCACTTTCGGAAAGGAGACTTAAAGCTGAAGGTAGGTTAAATTTCGAGAATTCGCGTCTTTCCCTGTTATGTAATCCAATAAAGTAATTATACGATTATGATATTTTAGACTAAGGAAATAAATAAGATTATACAGTAATGAAATCAGAAATTAAAAATTGTTATTGTCAAGTGTGCAAGAATGCTAGCAGCATTTCTCCGTTTAATAACAGTTCCGATCTTCTGTTATATGTTTCATAAAGGTTTATCAACAATACATTTAAAAACTTTTAAGGACGGATGCAATTGATACATTAGAACTAAGACAAATTAAATTATTCTATCTGTAAAGTTTTTTATGTTTTATGATATATATAAATAATATCCGCAAGATTTTAGGATTAATATAGGTACTAATGTATATAAGGGAAATATTTTAGGTTATTGTTAGTAGAAAGCAGACAGAAATCTTATAATATGTTATATATGTATGTTAAACAGTTTAAGTTGCTTAGCGCCTTCTAATTATATATTTTTTAGATTTATTCGTGAATATACGCCTATGTTTATTAAATAAAATAGTTTTATAAAATATGTACACACATATTAAATGGTAAATTCATAAATTATTTATATTTGCAAATATTATTATCGAAATAACGAAATATATAACAACGTTACATTGTTTTTTCTCAAAAAAAAAGTTGCCGTTTCATAAACGGATAACATAAATGCTCATTATCAATAAAAATACAATGAAATTGTACAACCTAACAAAAATAAAACAATATCAGAAGTTATTACTTGTTTTTGTTCCGTAATAAAATACTAATAATTAGATATTTATTTTTATCCTGTAGTGCCTCGCGACCATCGCTACAGTGTACTGGCGTAGCAACGAAGAAAGCGTGCAAGGCGAGCGGTCGAAGGGGTATTCCCGCTCCAAGGAGTCCCTCGAGGGCGCCTCGCGCGCCGACCGCGTGCAAGCCGCGAGCAAGTCCGGCTATCGCGGCCACAACATGCCCCCTTTACCGGTGATACTCCTATTAGCTCTCGTTCTCCATTTTCCAACGAGATTTTACAAAATGTAAGGAAACATTTTGCATTCCATTAATATTCGACACGTTTGAAGAAACTTAAACTCTCAAGAGCGTAATGGAAAAAGAAGAATAAAAGAAAAGAAAAAATTCCAGATTTTACTGACTGAAAGTTGTGACAGACACTAATTTAGACAGTAGATAACTAAATAAATTACAACAATAGTATTAAACATATATACACATAACTTCAGGTAAGAGTAACGTGAGAAATATTATGTCGCTTTAATTGTAAATACGACATTAAACATTATAAAAACTATATAAACGTGTATTTATTATAAAATAATAGTAAAGTTTAAACATGTATGTATTCCAATTAAAATTAATATTGTCGGCTTAATTTATTCATAATCATCTACTTAATAATGCTCCAAAGAGATAAATATTACCAAAGTATATAATATCCTGTTTGAATATATATATATCAAAGATATAATATTTAAAATTGTAAAGGCGACTATAACCATAAATCATACTGTTAATTTTTTTTTTCTTCAAAGTAAGTACAACGTTTTTGTCAAGAAAATTAAATTTGCTTTAGATATATACACATATAGCCATAAAAAACTTACCAAGATATATCTAATAAGTCTGTTTTCTACATTAAAAATGCAAATAACTGCATATTTATCACAAAGATAAGTTATGAGCATTTTTTGTCATGTTACTCAAAATATTTTTCATGACGAAGAATAATAACGAACAATCCAAATAATATAATAAATTATCATGACAAAGTTATTTTTATTATCTGTGGATATCATATTAATTAAATAGATAATATTTTGTTTCTAATTTACAAAATATGAAGGCCACCATTATGTAGCGGGTTGCGATATAAAATTTAAATTAAGAAGACAATGCTAATTTTAGTAAATTTAATCCAATCAGAGAACTGTACAGGAATGACTTGTATAGGAGATATTTTTATTTAAAAAAGGAACTTGTTCTGTAGTTAAAATATTAAATCGTAACTATTTATCGTATAGTGTATAGACACGCAGTCAATTTGCGGTATAACCGTTATAATGATAGGATAAAACAGTTATGTATTAAATTAAACTTTAAATTAGGAAATATAAAAAGTTACTTTATTTAATAACTATTATAAATGTTTTAAAAAATATATTACATAAAATTGGTACGTTCTGGCTTCAACGCGAATATTTCGCGTAATTTCCACATAATTAATTGATATTATTTTTTATTAATATAATTATGAAATTATTTTAAATTGTATATATGTGCACTTTCTATGCATTCTAAGAAAATAAAGTCATTAATATTTACAATTTTATAAGCGTTAAGTCAATAAGACTTTTCTATTTTATTTAACAAATAACTAACTTTTAAACATGCGGTAAAAATTATATACGACGACAATTAAACAGCCAAAAACATTTCAATTATTATATCTATACATACACAGAATGTATATTAAACGTTGTATAGCAGATTAAATGAATTGAATGAACAAAATTGAATGAATTGATGAATGAAAACATTTACATGATTTAACCATACAAGTACAATTGTAAAAGTAGAAAAGGGTTTAATATTTTCACAGTACCTGATATTATATCTTGTGAAACCTGTATTACAATAATTATAATTAGTTCTTTATGTATTCATTATTGATTTTAAAAATGCTTTTAAAATTAATTATTCATTTATATAATTATTTACATATCATATATGATTATTTAACTGAAATATACTTCAATTACTAAATTTGTTTATTAAATGTTTTTAATTAAAACTCGTATATATGAAAATGGTAAATGAATGAATATTGTTGCTTATTGTTATAAGAATATAATTATATAGTATGTAATATGTGTACATAATGAGTATAAACGCTCAAGGTAATAAATATAAGAAAAATAAGGTTGTTTTTTTTTTTGTATCAACAACCTGATTGTTTCAGCTTTATAGTGGCAAATAAATTATCATTGGTGATTAATTATTTCTTAACATAAACTATTTTATATTACAAAGCTAAATTTTAATGAGCTTATCCATATTATCGAATTTATAGTTATTAGATGTTTATTGAGAAAATTTATAAGCTCTATAACTTCATGCTATGACCTCAGATTATAAAACAAATGCAGATGGAGCGCGCGGAACATCAGTGTTGCAAAACCGTCAATATATTGCCTATCGATAGTTGACCTCGATAATTATTCAGGATATCTATAGTACTATCGATAGTATCATCTTGTTATCATATCGTCTTGTATTTCTCGTGGGGAGCTAGTATACGCTATTTAACGACACTATAAATACTATTGCTTACATCTTAACAATCGATAGATAATCGATCGTCTCTCGATAGTAGACTATCGACATACAACACTACGGAACATTATAGTGTAATGTAAATAAATTATGTTTCATTTCAAAGGAACGTATACAATTAACCTAAACAAAACCACGAACAGACCTAACTTGGGGAGTTAGATTTAAGGTAAAGTAAATTAATATTTGTCATTTGCCATTTATCAAACATTATTCTACTACCAGAAAGGAATATTGTGCTGTTTTTTCAGTTTGAATGGTGAGCAGGCCAGCATAATTGCACAAGGGACATAACATCATTGTTCCCATGGTGGGCGGCCACTTATCGGTGAGAGAATAATTAATTATACTCACTCGTATATCACTACACAACCCCAAGAGCCTCCTTATATTAAATAAAAATAGTAGCCGAATAGAACTATAAAACTTATTTTAAAGTATCATGCAAACTGGACTTAAATAGAGTATGTAATTAAAGGTAACAAATTTCTAGTTATTCTGTTATATATATTATTTGTTTCGAGAGTCTTTTCGCTACAAAGCTTAGATATTCTACAAGCTCCGCTGTGGTTGTTACTAAAGGCAGTCGCTGCATCGCGTCGCAGAATTCGTATTCCTAATCATATATTTTATAGTGGCTTAGCAACCCTAATGTCAATATGCTGTAGATATTACTCTAAAATACGTCGTAGAGTATTTTACATGGTGTAGTTTTAACTTTTAAAGCATATTCATGAGTGAATACTGGTCGTAAGGAATGAATTTGGAATAGGTATGTATATAACTATTTATAAAAAGATAATTTTCTAAGCCCTTGAATATTAAAAAACTGCTTAAACTATCCAGTTTAGTAACACAGATTTAATCAGTTTAGAGACGATAGCAAAGAATTCCCGAAGTTTAAATATTAGTGGTGGGCAGCACTTTTTTAGTAACTAACCAACCAACCTTACATTTTAGGTAAGTACAACATGTTACGGGAAATTGCACACACATTTACAGGGTTATTGGTAATTTGACGTATTCCCATTAGGAGGTGATAGGGGTGACTATTTGCGGTAAGTTTAACCCCCATACGCATGATGCAAAAGGGAACCATTTTTGTTACGGTTTTTTCAAAATAAGTCAAAAATGCAACGTCAAAAATTTATTTTAAACAAGTGTTAAGTTAAATCTCATTTTTCTTCTGATGTATAAAAACGATCAAACACTGGTTATTTATCAATATCAAAACAATTATAATCTATAAAATTTAAAAATGCGAGACCGAAACCGATATTATTTCAATATTGTTCTGAATTTCTTCCCATAAAACTGCCTTAAAAACAAAAAAAAAACGTTATAAAACTTTTCTTGCAGATTATTTTAAAAACATAACCATTTTCTTAGCTATCCATAAATGTATAACTAGGAACTTATTTCAAAGCAACTGAAAAAAAAATGACCACAAAGGACCCTGGTTAAAATTGTTTTTTTTTTATTCAAGTCATTTTAATTGAGTGTATAGGCGAATCCGGGGGACTGCCAGCGCTCAGAGGCGACAAATGAATATCAGAAGAATCCCAGACCATATTGTTAGTTACTAAGAGGATAAGAATTTATCGATTACTTGTTTTCGATATGTATATTTCCATTTATTATTACAACTACATTAGCATGAACTATCCAATAAGTAAAATTGTAAACAGAACCTAAAGCGCATTTAATAGCCACACAAATGTTACCTGCATTAATTCAACTGTTTGAGTTCAAGATATGAGGCAAGAATATATTGGTATTTATGTGAGATGCTGCAGGCAACTTATGAATGCCGTCTTCTCTTGAAGTACTACTTCAACATATAATACAGGAACATGTAGGGTCTGGAATGAATTACCATTGAATAGGTTTACGTGTTTAATTCTAACTCAGAAAGTATAAATAAGGTTATAAACTTATATAATTTTTTTTTTGTAATCGGTTATTAATCTTCCAATCACGATGAATGGTGATAAAATTCAAACTCAAACTCAAAATTCCTTTATTCAATATAGAAGCATTACACTTATTTATTGATGGTCAAAGTAAACACTACCACCGGTTCGGAAAAAGGAACACCTGAGAAGAACCGGCGAAAGAAACTCAGCGGGTCTTTTTTTTTTGTCAAATTAAGTAGATACATAATTTTATATGAATAGAACCAGCCAGGAGGCGATCGTTTCATTCCCAAGGTGTGCTATCAAACATAAACTCACTAATTGTTTACCTTTTGCACACAAGCGTTCCTTAACATTTTTTTTTTATTTGGCAACAGAAGCATTGTAGAAGCGTTGCCCCACAAAAGAGTTACAGACTCTATGCAGTCGAGTAACAGGAGTAACAAGATTGTGTTTGTTCCTTGTACCAATGTTATGAGAATCACATTTTCTCATAAAAACATTAATATTTTTCCGTACATACAAAACATTACAGAATATATATTGAGTAGCAACAGTTAATATCTTAATTTCTTTAAATTTATGCCTTAACTTGGCTCCTAGGTTATAGATTGCGCGAATAGCCCTCTTCTGCAGCACAAATATAGTATGGATAGCGGCTGCATTACCCCAAAGCATAATACCGTAGGACATTATACTGTGAAAGTAACTAAAATAAACTAGGCGAGCCGTATCAACATCGGCAAATAATCTAATTTTTTTGACAGCAAATGCCGCAGAACTCAATCTGGCGGGTGCCAATCCGTTTATATAGGGGAGCCACTGTAACTTGGCATCAAGAATAAGGCCAAGAAATTCAGTTGTTTCAACTGGATCCATCGATTCCCCATTGATAAGTACATCAGGTTTTACATTTCCCACGTGTGTTTTTCACAATTTTAGTTTTTTTATTATTCAGCCTAAGATTATTTACGCTAAACCAGTGTACTATATCAGACATAGCATTGTTTACTTCGTTATTTACTGTACCTGTTTCCTATTAATTTTAAAAACCAAAGAGGTATCATCAGCAAACAATACTATATCATGTTTGTGCACAACAAGAAAGGGCAAGTCATTTATGTATATATGATCCTTGTGGGACCCCCATACCAACTGAGACCCCAGGAGACCTTGTCCCTTTAACGTCAACCCTCTGAATTCAATTGTTAAGATAAGAAGTCAGAAGGTCGAGTGCACATTCTCTAATTCCATAGTGATATAGTTTCCTGACCAGTTTCATGTTTAACACAATTAAAGGCTTTGGATAAGTCGCAGAAAATCCCTAAGGCATCCTGCAACTTCTCCCAGGCTTCATAGATATTTCTTATAAGTTCGATACCTGCGTCGGTAGTCGAGCGACCCATCGTAAATCCAAATTGTTTTCTATGAAGCAGATTGAGGGTTGGTAGTATTGAGATTGGCCTATAGTTGTTAGGATCTGAAGAGCTACCAGATTTAAATATTGGAATGACTTTATTATGTTTCATCAGGTCAGGAAATACACCACGTTGAACACAATTATTGAATATTATTGCAAGATAAGGTGCAATCACATCAATAATTGAATTAATCACCTTTACAGAAATACCCCATAGATCAACAGTTTTCTTAATGTCTAATGACTTAAATGTACAAATTATGTCATTGGTGTTTACAGGGGTAAAATTAAATTTTATATAAAAAATGAAACTAAAATTACCGTTTATTTTCCCATTCCATTTTATAGCGTTATATATTTTAAGGGAAACTATTCCTAACATATTTATTAACCTTTGCCTGTTAAAACCAACTCAAAGTAATCCTGCAGTAAATAAAGAAAAATAAACGTAACAACAGAACGTCACTGCGCGAATTCCTACGAAGCGATTTAATAAATCTCTATTTGCGCGCCGAGCAGAAAGGCTTAAGCCGAGATATTTTTCTTCATTCTTGACGGGTGTGTGCTAACAAACCCAAAACACGAGCTTTTCGCCTCTCAATCTTACGAAATTCACAATATAGTATTATTACATCCCTCAGCTGCTATTTTTAAAATTAATGATATTAGTATTAATAGACTCCAATGTACATTACTCATATAACTCAGAAAATTGTTTAGAAGTATAGATAAAAAGGATTTTTAAATTTTAAAAATTGAAAATGTCCTCACAGAATGAATATGGCTAGTTAGCCTATCCCTTTCATCCCACATCCAAATCGTAGTTATTATCTATAACAGTCTTGACACGTAATTAAAAATTATATAAACCGTTGTGAATTTAGTCTCTTATGAGTCTCATACTATTACTTCTTTCGCTGACGCAGAGACAGAGCAACCCCTGGGGATGCGACATGAGAAGATAGCTCTACTAGTTTGGCACGATTTCTAACCAGACGATAGACTCCCAAAAAGTGATGTTCTAATTATTTTCTACTTTTTTGGTACATCTGACGGGATAAAATAAAAACGTTTAAGTTTCATAAAAAAAATACCTATTTTAACGTTACTATTATAAGAAAGTACGCCATTATTCACTCCAATCAAATATTATAAAAAAAATATTTGGCTACAACGATTTAGCTTGCAATAAATTTTAAAATCTTTTTTCGCAATTTTCCCCCTAGGCAGTTGCCTACACTGCCTAATGGATAATCCGGCCCTGACGTCCGTGGACACGACGCTTCAAGCCCTGTGATTGAGACCTCTTCGTCATACGTCAGCATTATCCTGTTACGACTCACCATGACCGGCACTGAAGGTGTTTAGTGTGCAGTCTGGTACTTGGCCAGGAGTGACGTACTCTGAATACAAATGCTTTTTATAATGTATGTATATGTATGGTGTAGGTAATTAAAAACAAATTAATAGCGTAAATATAATAAACAGAAATGTATTTAATAATATATTAGGACTAATATTTTTCTATTATATTTGTACTAAACTTGTAATTTAAAAACATTGCACAGTTTGTCCAAATCCTACCTGAAACCTATCCTCTTAGGGCTACGAGCATGAAATTGTTCTTTTATAATATCCGCTGTATGACGATTTAACACGAATTGTGTTGCACATTTTTGAGCTTAAGATTTACTTTCAAATAGAATTAAATTATTTTGTTATTTGAAGCGAAGTTTTTAATTTTTTTTTCAAGCAAATATAAAAAAATATCACGTAATTATAAAGATATTTTAATATCATAAATATTTGTGATAAATTTTGATTGTAATTAAATTTTTTTAATTGTTATTTAAAGAAAATCGAATTGTCTGTGTACTTACATTTTTAATTACGTTGAAGATATTATTTTTATTTGACTGATTTCACATTTTCAACATCGACTAACTATAGGCTGACTAACATATAGGGTGTGAAATGTTTCAACACTTTTAATAACTAATGATTGAATATAATATACCTATGTATATAGGCATTTCTAAATGCGCTGTTCAAATGAGGCAGTATGTATATTTTATACAATAAGTGGCGACGTACAAAAACTACTGACGAATCTTTGCTTTTCCTTCATTATTTCAGCCTTAGGGGAGGATTTTTTAAATTTAAACGGGAAAGCCCTTAAGCTTCCCTCAACTCACAATTGGCAAAATACTTAGGAAAAGAAAAAAGATCCAAATTGATAATCTCCTCCTCTCTAAAGTCGGATAAAAAGTAGTAATTTATCCAAAATATTCAATTCTACTTTGTATTTATGTTAGAGGATAAAATCCGATGGATATATACTTTATTATTATTTTTTTAAGATATAAGTGACAATCAATCAAAAGGCTCGTCTCATGGAAAGTGACTACGCTACCCATAGCCATCTGCAGTACCTGGGGGCTTGCAGGTGCGTTGCCGGCCTTTAAGAAAAGTGTAGTCTCTTTTCTTGAAGATTCCTAAGTGGTATCGGTTCAAAAAACCTCCGGTGAAAACTAGTTCCACAGAGTGGTTGTGCGAGGCAGAAAATTCAAGATATCTAGGTGGTTATTCAAGTAGGCTTTTATGTAGGCACATTGACTTGTATTAAATAAAAAGCGGAAATCAGGTAGGAATGAAGATTCTACTAAGTACTGTCAAGAAACTAAGTAATTCCTCTTTCTTATCGAGTTATATCAATCAAATACAATTAAATTAATATATTATGTCTATCGTGCCTGAAAGTCAACAAGCACTAACTCTTTTTAAGATTTTCTAACATCAAAGTATATAAACTTATGTTGAGTAGTTTACCTTATTTATAAATGATGTTTAACAAAGGCTTTAAATTTAAAAATTCACAAAATTAGGTGATCAGATTACTCCACTCAGCGTTAAGCTTTTTTAATTTTTGCAACATTTGCAGGTTTGTCCAAAAGTCACGGGAAGACCAAATATGGTAATTTTTCAGATATCATCTAATATTATCCAGATTTGGTAGGGATTTTCCAACAGTATTTATATTATTATATACTACTTATCAAAACAAATACGTTTTAATACGTGGTTTAGAAATGTAAATACTCGGCTTTAAACAATTATCGTTTTAATACGTGGTTTAAAAATGTAAATACTCGGCTTTAAACAATTATCGTTTTTCAACTATAAAAAATAAACGTAACAGATTTTTTTTAAAATTAAGATTAAAAATTGTATTATCCAAAGCTGATTAATAAAGCAGACTCGAAATTCAACGGCTGTTGCAGGATTTATATAAACATAAATACTTATGTACAAACTATAAATCCTATAAACAAAGATATAAATCATAGCAGTCTAAAAAAAACATCTCATAATCTATCAAGAGTAACAGTGCAGAAATAGCCCTTGAATCTTTCATTTTCTAATCAAATCCTTGCTCTCCATTAAGAACGGGTTATTCCGATGCAGATTACGTAACACAATATCTCATCATCGTTAATTTAATCAATCTTTAAATAGCTTTTGTCAAACTCAGAGACAAGAAGTAACTCGCGGCCCATTTTTTTCGACACGCATATTTCCTCACATTTTTCTTTACCACTGAACACTAGATAAAAAATTAACATTTAACTGAGTATGGGTTGCTAAAACCTTAGAATATTATCGATATCGATAAAATCTCCCCAAAATTGTAAATAGAATAGGAATGGGTAAATAAAACAGTCCGTTATGTTCGTTGTTTTAATGAATGCTAACAGATCTAATTATCGATTACATCACACGTACCAACGGATCACACAATATTACTGTTATTGATCATCACAATCTGATTGTCTTACAAAAATTCACAAAAAAAAGCGGTAATATTTTTAATACAAAATGTTAAAATATATTAAATATATCGTGTTATAAAAAATGTAACAACTACTAAAATATATATATAACATCTAAAAGATCTTCTTAAAACGATATGTGTTGTGTATTGTTATGTAATATATAAATTAGAAATAAACCAGTTAAATGTTAAAGTATTAATTGTTACATTAACTAGAAGTAATTAGGAATGGGTACTTTTAATTTGTACAAGGTTAAACTGTAAACTAAGATATCACAGCGCGATTCTCTCCGTGACGAGGATAGCAAAATATAAAAATTGACTTTTTTTAGGTTTTTTTTATCTTCAGTACTCAGGACAAACTACAGCCACATGTACAATATTAACCAGTCTGGTTTGTCCCGGGTTATTTCAGAAATACTATGATGATTAAATAAATACGCATATATTAATCTCTTAATCCAAAAAATTTTTGTTCAATTTGCAGTTAAACACTTGGACTTTGGAGTAATATTACAAAAACATTTATTAAAGTATAACAATTCGTCTTATTGCCTCCACTGGTGTTAAGGCTAGTTCATTTTTCGCTCAGAGGATCGAAGTTTCAATTCAACGGGGAACAGCTGTTAACATTAACATTCTTGCCACTATTCCATACGGTCATCATTTCTAAAGTTGCTTTTTTTATTTGTAAATTATTATTAATGTAAATAAATTAATAAATAATAATAATAAGTTAATAATAATAAGTGTTCAAGCTGCTAACACATGTATTCCGGGCTACTCCGAATAATTGTTTGACGGAAAAAGCAATTTATTTTTTATTAGCCCGACCCTGACAACAATCTTACATTACAACAGTGAGGGAATTAAAATTATATATTAGATTTGACTCGAAAGGATTCATAAAAATATCCTAAATCCAATTAAAACCTATATAAATACTGTTATGACATGTTGTTAACATATTCATTAAGTTGTACACAGATAAAAAAACAAATCATAGACAAAGCTGTCAGCGATTTTAAAAATCTATAAGACTATCGAAACGCCGCGCCGTGATTTCTTAGCTATTGATACCTCACGATTAAAAAAAATGTACGAATAGCTTTTACAATTCAAAACAAAAAGATTTTGTTGTTACAAATATTTCAATACACGTATTATTCGAATATTTTAGATAAATCTGGTAAGATAAAACTGTGTTCGTTTATTAAGATTACGACCGTTTAACTGATTGGGAGCACAAAAAAGAAAATGAATCTTTAAATATTATCTGTAAAATGTTTTAGAAACCTATATTTAATCGGCAATCTTTTAATCGGATGTCATAATATAAATCATCATTTTTAATCTATATTATAAAACATTTTTTTAATTAATATTAAAACCATACTATTCATATTAACACGCTTACATTCGCTTTGCCCGCAACATTAAAAATCCAATGTTTTGTTGTTTTTTTTTTAGCATCAATTTGAAACTCATGCAACTCTTGCAATACAATAATATGGTACCATCGACGTATGGCGTGATGTTGGCGGTAACAGCCAACGGGAGACCATCTAATTTGTGCTCGTTAATCGTGTCAATGAGTATTTTGGTAATATTGTGATTATAAAGATCTGCTGCTGGACGAGACAGTACTTATTTATTACTAAACAACAGTTAATCACTCCCATTATATACCCAGAATCAAATAATAAGTTAAAAATTAATTAATACTTATTTCGTATATCTGTAAAGGTCAAAAGAAAACCGAACGATTGGAGATAATAAAATATTGCCCTTTACTCATACACGTCCTTTTTCTTTGAACTCGTAACTATAGTACAGAATAAACATAAAACTATTAATGTGCTCATAAAAGCGTGATTTAACTCCTGGTTCTGAAACGCTAATCAAAGTCAGATTAGTTAATCTCAAACGCTTATTAATAAAAAAGAAAAAATAAGCCGACTTTGATCAAAGATTCAGTAATGAGATTCATTTTATTGGCTTTTGAGTTATCGGCCGACATCGACCAATGATCATACACAGGTTGAAGCCAAACAAATTAATTTGACTTAAATCACCGTTTCAGTAACGAGAGATTAAAATTATTTTTTTTAATTATAATTTATTGACGTGTTTAAAAATAGAACAAGGCACGATAAAGATGTTAATTGCGATACTTAACATGTGCATTGCGTATTAAGCGTAACTGTAAATTAATTACTAATTCTATTTAAAAATTAAACTCTCATTGATCTTAAAAATAAATGTTGAATTATACAAAATTATATCAGCCTTTAACCCATAGAGTACAGAGTATTAATACGTCAGATATTTATAATTATATTGGTAACAAGGGAACAGGCGAGGTTTTATCCACAGACTAGCAAAGGATGCTATTATTATACACTAGTATCAAGAACGAGGTACTTATTATAGTTAACCCTTTTCAATTATTTCCGTCTTAATAAAATCGATATTCGAATTATTTTTACTTAAAATGTATCTGTGCTTGGTTTAGTTAAATAGGGAAAGATTATGTGCCATTGGTAGTGCGTGTACCAGAGATCTACAGTGGAAATAGGTACACCCGAGGTAATAAAACGACACCATAAACTTATTATTTTTTAAAAAAAAAAGAGTTATATGGTTATAAAAATTGAACGATAATGTCGCCTTAGCTTAGTTATAGCTTGCTCCGTCAACCTGTCCTCTGTACACTATCAATTCCAAAGTGACGTTTGCTATACAAATCGGTGTGTTTTATTACGCTTGGGGTTGTCTTGACATAACTAGATCGTCCGGGACAATTTGACGGATGTCTGTAATAATTCCGGACCAACACAGAGCTTAATGCTTGATGAACATTTGACACAAATATTCCGATTGGAGAGTTTTCGCTTGGATCATATTAAATAATATATTTTTACGTGAAAAATCTTTTTTTTTATTACTGTACTACACATCTTTAAGCCAATCACATCCAAATCATTGGGCAGACATTTGGCGCAATGTTTTGGTGCTGGTAACAATAAATTCCAGTAGAATTTATTTCATTTAAATATATTGTAGATTTAATACAATGAATTATAAACATCAACAGTCAGAAAGATTATCACACCAATACAAGTTATTTGTCTCAAATCTCTTGTCCCGGACGATCTCAATACTTATCAAGGGGGAATGATATAATAATACTTACAAATAGTACAAAATTAGTCATGATCGAATAGTATACCGAGAAATATCAATTGTATCATAGAAATGCTAAGAGATTACAAGTTTACTGACTTACATCATACAATAGTTTTGTCTAATTGATATGGCAACATGTTTCATTACACAACTTATTATTAATATGATGATTACAATCTATGCGTTTAAGCGTTTTAATTTTTGTATATGGTAACTAATCGGGTCACTCGATGATCACTCGATTCAGTGAGAATTAGATTGCTCACGTGTGTTCATATTGTTAATGTCGATCTAAGCACTAAGTTAAGTTGTAAATAAATATTCGACAAAAAAAAAACGGATGTAAAATTAAAAAATACAATAGACAATATTTACTGATCAGTCAATCTATCAAGTGTTGAACCATTGAATAATTTATACACAACGAGAAGAGTTAATTTCGAATTTTCAATACACTTATTAATTTTATTTATATTTAAAGCATAAAACGTTTTAATATAATAAAACCAACTACTTTCAACGCAAGCCACGTATTATATACTATATGCATTTACGCGCAAACATACAAACGTAGGCCAAGAGACTCAAAAGGCTAGAGTGCAATCAATGACATAGTATTGCCAATAATAAAATATACAACCAGCCATTTCGTCCAATACAAGTCATACCTTTGACATAAACGAAAACACACATTATAAAAAAAGTCCTTTTACCTTTTTAATCAATTTTTTTAAAAAGGTGTAGTAATATTCATTAATTATGCTAAACCGTATATTATTTTATATTCCTCATTATGTCATAGTGTTTGAGTGTTATTAGTTTTATTAATAATACACTCATTATTACTTTTACACTCATCAGATCAGAACCAAATATTAGTTTACTAGACTTTTAATAAATTATTGCACGTATTGTCGATTACGAAAACTTCAATCGAGATAATAATAAAACAAGTGAGTAACTCAATGGCGGAGTATTCGAGAACAAACATTATCTAATCTTATTAAATAAAGTTAACCTATTCTACACTCGGGAACGTACGAATTATAAAACACTACAGCTATTTATATACAACAAATAAATTATAAAAAATATATTATAATCGATAACATATCATACAAATCCTTACTGTATTAATATTAAATAAAATTACAGAGATTCGTTCTTTGGAAGAGCGCAGGATACAACGTTTTAAATAATAAACAGAGACTAAGTAAATAAACCACAGCTTTGGAATGTATCGGACAAATATTCGTGCGATGACTTACAATATATCGCCAATAGTCAATTATTCTCACAGAACTCTAGAGAAACCGGCAACACTTCTGTAGAAAACAAAACTCCGACTCGACGTCGTAACTAAGTCATAACAGCATCGTATCGCAACGCCGGGACATACGAACAGAAAGTAATCTTCGAACCGTCGTAGGAGACGCGCAGCCGGTCAGTGAGCGGCCACGGCACTGCTAGGGCGCGGCTGGGGCGTAGCTAGGGCACGGCTCTGGCGCGGCTAGGGCGCGGCTAGGGCGCGGCTAGGGCGCGGCTAGGGCGCTGCTGGGGCGCGGCTAGAGCGCGTCGGCCGGCAGCGCGTGCACTCGCGCGCACAGCAGGTTGTGTAAGATGAACACCGCCGGCTTGGGGCTGCCCTCCATGTCCAGCTCCTGCGAGCGCAAGTGACGTACGTGACACAACATTGTACACACAGATACATCAGCAGGCATTCTCATTCCTCTGAGTAAGAATACGAGATACACTTTCCTCGATTTTTTGATACGACGACTACGACGCAAGTTTAGTGAACTCACTACGCTCTAAAGCAGTTCCTCGAGTTGGGATAATTTATTGTTAATGTTATTTTTGTTGGAAAAAAAAATGTCGGAGTTGATTAATTAACAAATAGCAGTAATAAAATATATCAAATAGCAGTCAAGCTGCTATTTGATATATTTTTTAGAGTTCATTATATTTTTGATTGTAATACTTATATGGATTTGATTCCAAATTTTCCCGACCATTACATTTATGAGACAAAAGAGTAACCTCTATTGAGTACGAACACATCCAAATTAATATATTTGCCATAATTATGATAGTTTCGTAAACTTAACTGCTCTCTTTCAAAAATGTCCTGCTGTTGAACCTGTTGTTGAGGAACCAAGATTCCGATTGCAAAAAAATATCATTTCATACACTCTTAATGTAATTTTAACTTTTTTTTACTGCAGTTGAAGCAATACGCAGAACACGACTCATCGAAAAAATCTGATTCGATTCATAAAAACGTCGTACGATCAAGCTAGGCACTCGCAAAGGCACTCACGAGCGTGTCGTCGTCGGCGAAGTGCAGCCACAGCGCGGCGCGGTCGTCGTCGGCCGAGGCGCGCAGCGCGTGCAGCGGGCGGCGGTACAGCGCGCGCGCGCCGCCGCGGCCCAGCGAGCCCGCCGCCTCCCACACGCACACGCCGCCCGCGCCCAGCGACAGCCGCGCGCACGCGCCGCGGTAGCGGCAGCGGAACGTGAACTCGGGCTGCGCGCGCACCGCGGCGTGCGCGCCGTCCACCAGCGCGCCCGCCGCCGCCGCCAGGTCGTGCGGCGCGTCGGCCCGCAGCGCGCGCACGCACAGCCCGCCCGGCGTGCCGGCGCGCACGCCCAGCGCCGCCGCGCCCGAGCCGCGCCGCCACCACGCCAGCCGCGTGGCCGCCAGCCCGAAGCTCTCGGCCGGCGCGCACCACGCCTCGCCCGACCACGGCGCCGCCTCGTACAGGCGCAGCTCCCGGTCCGTGATGGCGACGAACGTCGGCTGCCAGCCCTCCGTCTCGTCCGAGTCGTCGGACCCGCCGGACGCGCCCATCTGATTTTCGTAATAAAATTATTATGCAAGACTGTACTCGTGCAACATTAACATCATGCAACCTCACACCCCATAAGCTATAATAAAGAGACTCACGTGATCCTGCGGCGGACGCCTGGCGAGCCAGCCGGCGTAGCGCACGTCCCCTATGAGCGAGCGCAGGCGGGGCCGCGCGCGCGCCAGCGCCGCCCGCGCCGCTCGGCGGGCCGCCGCGTGCAGCGCGCGGTGCCAGCCCGCCGCCGACGAGCTGCAGGGCGCGCGCAGGGCCAGCGCGTGCACGCCGTCGGGTGAGTAGATTTCTATCGTGCGCTCCTCTGTGGAAATGGACTTTGGTGCTTGTACACGACACACACTTCGCCAAACTTACAACTTTCTAAATGTTAGTACATTATATCTTTGAATATGTTTCTTTTGAATCTCTTACGTAACTAAATAGTGTACAAAATAACTAAAAATGATTTGACAGCTGCCCAACAAGCTGGTGATGATTTTCCAGTCACTATTGAAAAGTTAGCCTTTATTTTTCATTGAAATGGATTCTTGCTGTACTTATATCTTTCCTATTTATAATGACAATGATGAGTTTGTATCCTTACATGAATATCACATGCTAAGTCACAAACGAATCGACATGACATTTAATATCTAACAGTAATCCTTGATGTGGTTTATAGATCTTAAATTTAAAATACCTGGATCATGGTGTCGAAGATTCTTTGCAACACAGGCCATGAGGAGTGGTACATATCTCGTATCAGCACGTCGACGTCTAGGTGATGGTGGTGATGGTGGAGTTTCTACCATATAGCCACGTTGAAGTTCCCATCCCACTTCACTAATAATTGAAGCTTTACGAAAATATGGAGTAACCTCACGGAGATACTTAACTGTAACATAAAAAAGAAAATCTAAGATTTTGTACTAAAATAAAATTTTTGAAAAAGTTGAAATAAGTATTTTTTTACAATGAAACAATTATTAGTAAAACTTTATTAGTCGTAATTAGGCTTATATAATCATCAATATAACTTATTATATTAAGCACCATAATATGGTAAAATTCCTTGATTCAACATTTTGTAATTATTATACTAAGCTGTGTGTCTTGTAAGAAACATTAGCAACTTTCATATAGTCAAAATGCATGTCGATAAAAGATTCAGTAATTACCTTGAGTTAATGAAAAAAATTTAGAAAATATTTAAAAACGATTCTTCATTAGTTGACATTAGCAAAAATTGCCAAGCATTACAGACCGCCATTATAATTACATCAGCAAAGATTGAGTCATGTAATTTATTTTGACGAAGGTTAATTATTAGGTTAATTCAATTACTGTATGTTAACAGTATTAGATACATACTTATAACCAAAAAAACAAATGGTAAATTAATTCACAAGATAGTTATAAATATTTATTTTACTAGATAAGTTATTTAATTATAAAAAGAGACATTTCAATTGAGATGAGGTAATTATTAATAGGCCATATTTGAAATAGAAATGCAGAACTTACCTTCTAGTTGAACCATTTTACCAGCTCTTTTAAGGGCTTTAACGGCTTCCTCGTGAGTGGCATCTTTCAAATCTTCTCCATTAACTGAAAGTATAGCATCACCAACATACAGTTGTTCTGTAAGGTCCGCTGCCATACCCTTAAATATCTTTGATATAAGTATAGGCATGTTATTTTCTATTCCTCCTTTAATTGATATCCCCAAGCCATTATTATCAGATTTAACAACTTGTACCATTCGTTTCTGATTAGCGATAGCTTCAGGTACTTCAGTGAAATCACTGTTCGGTGTCTCGACATTGTTATTGTTTAAGGTACCATTTAGAGTCGTGGTAGCATCGTAGCCATCGTCTAAGCATACACTAAGATAATCATCCTCCAAGGAACAATGCACCCGATACCAAACTCCACGGACTAATGTTTCTAGTAGACCGGATCTTCCAGTGGTTGCATTCGGACTTTCGCTACCGCCACTAGATGCACCGTTCTCCACCATAATTTCCACTAAAATAGTATGATAACTTGATGTTTCAACGCACTAATATGTAAATATGTAGCCTTAAATTATTGAAAAAATGTGAAACCAGATGTTAAAAGTAATGTTCAATGCAAAATTGTTCTCATTACATTTTAGTATTATTTAATTATACTTTCATTTAATGTGAAGTATCTAAGTATTAACCATTGACACGAGATAATCGAATGAATACAACTGATATTTTACAATCAATAATACTATCAAATTAAAATTACTATAGAAAACACAGATGAAATATCATCAAATTTCAAACTACAGATTATAAAATTCATTGGAATGGCGTAACTACTTCTATTTGCATTTTCGGCTATGTACACACAATATAGAACGCACAATGATGTTTTTTTTATTAAAATATTTTATCTTATATTTCATCATTACCAGTAATTCACCGAATTAAACAACATTTTTTTATGAAATAAGTAGTTTATAAATGGTTAATGTTGTATAATTATGTATATATTCCTCTCCTTTTTTATGAAAATATTATATTTTTCTCTTGTTTATTTTTATTAATCATAAGAAAACATAACAATATTATAAAATTCATTGTTAATGTATGAATTTTATAACATCAAATTCAATATTACAAAATTATATATGAAATGATAAGTTATAAACAGCGGCGGCCTTACCCATTGCGAGGCTCCGGGCGGTAGGTCTTTGCGAGGCCCCCTGTCCTCGGTGAAAAGTATGTATATGATTCGAAAGTAGGTCTGGTTGTTTGGTTTAGGTGTTTGATATGTTTGACGAGAGATGGTAAACTTATACAAATAAATAAAATTTGTGTACTTTAAAAATATTTTACATCGAAAGAATTACAAAATTAACAAATAAAGAAATTATAATTTTTTTAATTGATGTTTTTGGCGTCTTCCATAGACTAAAATCTTTTATTAGAGCATGGGCCGTGAACTATGCGATTAAAAAACCGATCTTCAAGTGTTTCGAGGCGCGATTTTTAAGTAGTGTATAATGATTTTTTCAATTATGTCGTGAATTAATGAATTAGTTAACTAACTTTATTTTAATTTACTCTTATTTTATAACCTTAATAAATAATTAGGGATCAAAAACAAAAGTTATAAATAAAAAATCTATTTCAATTTTGCGCGAGGCCCCTGCAAGAGCGAGGCCCCGGGCGATTGCCTGTTCGCCACCCCTTAAGGCCGCCGCTGGTTATAAATACCTTAATTAATTAAGAAAGTTTTTACCTGTTGAAGGTCTGAAGATATGATTATTTTTTATATATTTATATAGTAATTATTCTATGATTTTTTTTAGTTACATTATTCTTCTTCACGCATATGCAATAATTAAAACTTTCATTAGTAGCATTTTCAAGGTTCATAAGTTAGGTTGCGGCGTTGTTCACAAAAGTGGTCAAGTAGGAAGTATATTTTACTGTATTTGTAAATAAACAATAATATCGAAATAATTTTCTTTTGTTGTAATGGCAATGATAGAACTATTATGAATGATACCATAGACCCAATTATGTGCAGATAAAAAAACGAATGTCATAATATGATTATATTGATTTAATTCAAAGAAACGTTATTTGTTATAATCTGTTTAGGTAAGATATTTTTTTTATATAGAAACAGACGTCAGACAGATTTCTAAATGCAACAAAGTGGAGGATATTATTATAAGTTTTTAATATTTTGTGCTGATATTCGCAATACTAATAGAAAAAAAGTAATTAATAAATCTTATTTATTGTTAGCTCAAACTCTGATAAATTGGCATTAAGATTACAAAGTAACAGTTATAAAAATATTAACTATACATACCTCTTAATTAAACACTTCCAAACAGTTATGAAATGCTAAATTAAAAGGGTATTTATAATTGAAGCTTATAAAACTTGATATAACCATGCAACGTGAAGAAAAACAATTAGAAGCTACATTGCATGCCATTTTAAATAGAGTGAATGATCTTAAATCTGCTATACAGGGATTAATAGCAAAATTAGAAACTGAATATGAAACAATAAATTGGCCTACGTTTCTTGATAATTATGCTATATTGTCTGGGCATGTAAGTATATTACTTGATTATATTCTATGAAAATTAGAAATATCCATCTCTACAACATATTGTTCAGATTTTTTGTGTTATACCTAAATTAGCTTTGATTCTTCAGCTTTGTTACGTACTGAATAGAAGCTGATACAATTTTACTGATATAGAATACTACTGTTACTCATTAGATACTAGGTTAAATCATTTTTCATCATATTAGTGCAATTACTATATTTTTGTATACTGTATTTTCCATGAACGCTGTATAAACTCATGTTGATCATGAGATGGAAGTCTGACTAATTAATTAATAATTATATTATTTTGATTTTAAGGTATCTATATCCCTATACAATTTTTTTACAGCATATTTTGTGCCTCCACCAAAAGCTGAATCTTCAGTATTATTTGGAAAAATTAATTATAATTTGTAACATCTCAAATACATAGACATTTTATTATAATTGGTAAAAGAGTTTTGATTAAAAACTCAAGTGTTTTTCACATTTTCAGTTGACTGGCTTAAGCAAAATTCTTCAAAATGAATTAGCTCCATCATTAAGATCAGTTGTAGTGTTGCCTTTACAACTGGGATGTGAGCGTGATGAGGAACTAGCAAGACTGTCAGAAGGAAGAGTGCCAGCTTGCACTCATGACCTAGTCCCAGATCTGCTACGTACAAAACCTGAGCCACAAGCAGAGCAAAGGCTACAGCAGTTAAACCACAAAGCTAGCACATTAAGCTATGATACTGCTCAGGTAGACAGTTTATACTGCAAACTTAATGTGCAACTTTTTTTTGTTTTGATCAAATCCTATGACTTTAAAATATTTTTTTTAATACTTTGGAAATCAGGTAAATTAGACCCTAAGAACCCTGAAAAAGGGACATTATGGAGAAAAATAATACTGTAATACTTTTACTAACTTTAGTCTAGATTTTGGATTATTGCTAAATATCAATTTTTTTTTACAGAAACAAGTAGCCCAATTTACGAAAGTTGTAAGCCATGTATGGGAAATTATATCTAAAGGTCGCGAGGACTGGGAAGGAGAATCAATGAGATCTGCAGGTAGATATTATATATACTTATAAATACTTAACAAATGAATTTGTTTAACATTAAAATAATCTTGTGATTAAACATATTAGTTTTAGCACTCTAAACAAAGAAAAAATATATCTTGAGTAGCTTAGATAAGCAGTATTTTCTGTTTAAAAGAACAGAAAATACTGTTAAACTATATTAATACTTTAAGAACCTCATTAAATATTGTATTGATAATTTCCTTTTCGTGATTTAAAATCTGACAGTTTTATTTACATTTCTTTGGAATTAAATTTTGTATAAAATTTTAAATTGAAATATTATATTTATTTTATTTCAGGTATACAACCAACACATAGCATAGCTGACACCCATGCTTTAGTAACAGCAGTAGGAACTGGTAAAGGTCTCCGACCAGGAATGCAACCTATTGGACCACCTGGTGTTGGAACACCAGGGATGGGTCAAGCTCGAGGCCCAACTCCTCAGATGGGTCCCGCGACTCCTACCATGCCAAAAGCACCTTCAGCAATTAAGACCAATATAAAGGCTGCAAACCAAATTCATCCATATCAACGATAACTTATGGAAATATAAAAATGATAATTATCATTAAATAAAATTTTTAAAGCTTAGTAATTTTTATTTAAATTAGTTTTTTAAGAACTAAAATTATTTCGTGTCTTAACTAAAGCAATACAAGCTCTAATGCAATTATTATAATGTAAACAAACAAATAAGCCATTCAATTTTGCACTTCATGAATAATTTTTTTTATTCTTATTGGACATAACATATATGATAAAAATGATGCAGGTTTTTTGTACACAATCTCTTAATTGTATGGGATTAAAAATACCGATACTTGTTTCTCATGTGCTTTCTTTTTTAAAATAAAGTAACTCTTTTTATTCTACAAATTATTATCTGAAAATTGTGTACAACAAAATCAACACCATTATTTCTGACATAATGTCAAGAAAACATTAATTATAAAATTTGCAACATTTTTCACAAATACCATGAGAGGCTAGACAAAAACTAAATACATGAGTTGGTTGTTAATACTTTGTGATTTTATTTTTTATTGATTTTATTTGTTAAATGCAGTACTCCTTAATTCAGCGTATTGACCTGTAAAAATAAATAAATAATACATTAATTCTATACCTTTTTAATATATATGATGATTAAAAATATAAAGGTTTTTGCCATTACATAATGATATATCTTTACCAATAACTTCATGTATTTTTTGGTATTATAAATCTAGTAATCAATTTTGTTATCATTGTCACTCAACAGATATTGATAACAGGATAAAAAACTTAAGATGATGAAACTGTAACCTGTACCAATTTGTTGTGTACTTTTACCAGAAGATAAAATGAATTTTAAATTTAAATCTTAACATCAAACCCTCGCCTTGAAGTTTGATCCTATTATAGTGTCACACATTACTTACGATATCATCAATTTTGAGAATAGCGCGCACGGTCTCTGTAGCCAGTGCTAGAGCGGACGCGGTCACGTGCAGCGGCTGCAGCACGTTCTCGTGACGCATGTCGGTAACGCGTCCGCGACGAACGTTCACGCCAGCGCCACTTTGGGTGCCACTAGCGTGCGCTGCACGCAGCTCTGTTACCGTCTCGATAGGGTTTAGACCTGAAAGTAACATTCATCATATAATACAAGAATTTCCCACGCTAATAGATACCACAAAACCTGTATACGATGATAAACGAACCTGCATTCTCGGCAAGTGTGGATGGAATGACTTCGAGCGCGTCGGCGTAAGCTCTGAGGCAGTAGTGGTCGGCACCAGGTGCCGCGATAGCAGCGCGACCGAGCTCGGCAGCAGCGGCAGCCTCGGGGGCGCCCCCGCCAGGTACGAGTGCGGGCCGGCGCGCCACGCAGCGCACGGCGCACAGCGCGTCGTGTAGCGAGCGCGCCGCCTCCGCCACCACAGCACCGCTCGTGCCGCGCACAAGTACCGACACAGTGTGGCCGCCGCCAGAGCAACCCGTCATCTGTTGTATTACAAAAATATTATCAATTTTGAATTCCCATTAAACAATGTTCTCTTTATTTGGAAGTGTATATTTTTTTTACCTTAATGTACTTTCCAGAAGGTTCGTTTACTTCTTCTACAAGGTCTACATTGACCAAATTTTCAGCTGTAAAATGATCCAAAGAAGCAATGGGACGGCATCCAAGGGTCTTACAAACAAACTCAATATCTTCACGCTCAATATCTTTAATAACCATTGTTTTGATTTTGTCCAAGAAATGAATTGCTAGATCACTCAGTGCATCCCTGCAAAATAAGCATATCATCTATTGCACTTACTAATACACATCTATTACACACAGTACAATGAACAATATATTGTTCATCATGACACCATCACATGACTTAAGAAATACACTTAAAAAATGATCAATGTAAATTCATTGATTTAATTGATGAATTATTTTATTAATGTGTTTCTAACCTTAAAATAGATTTCTGTACCAGCAGTAGATTGCAGCCAGCTTTTTTTATTTGCTTTACAATATTTAAAATATATTGACGCTCTTCCTTCAAAACACGGTCCATAGCAGCATAGTCTGATACAATCACATTATGGTCCATCTGTTTTTATCCATAAACAAAATAATAATGTAAAAATATATTTTAATGACTTTACTTATAAAAATTGATATTAAAACTTTAGGTTTTCTCATAATTCAAAAAGAGACAGAGCATTTTTTAACTCACTATCCCCTGAATAACATTTATAAGTAAAAACATAAATGTTAATTGATTAAATTAAATTTTTCATTTTAATATTATGTACTTTGAAAATCACTCACGTCAGTTTTAGGTGGAGAGATACAAAATTGGATGAGTCCAACTTTAGCCTTTTCAATGCGGTGAGGTCCATTGACATTAGAAGCACGGTGAGGGATCACAAGCCCCTGAATTAGCTCAGTGTCTTCAACAGTACCACCGATACGTTCGATTACTTTAACATCACGCAGGTCAACACGTGCACCCACTCCTCCTTGGATTGGCTCCATTACTAGAAAAGTTGGTAAATAATAAATATTTAATACATAACATAACTGACACTTTTGTTTGATAAACAATCATTAAAATAATAGAAATTTAGCCCTATATCAAGCCCTATTCAAATTTATTTGTAAGATAATGATAATTATTAATCATACCTGCACGGATTGCTTGAACTGCAATTGGTGCCAAAATTGTAGAGTGCTGGGATACCACTTTCGAATTAAGAGATGTGGCTGCCGCCTTCAAGAGTGCATCTTCATTTGACAAATCTACTGATGTAGATAATCCTTCTACTACCTATTTATTTAAAATAAATGAAAAATTTAACAACAATCAAACCATTAATCTAAAGGATTTGACATAGTCTTAAATGCTATAAAAGAATTAAATGAATATTAAACTGATTCTTATTATTACATAGTATAACTATCATTACTAATTATAGCAGCTTCGTTATGAAACCATAGACATAGATTTTAAAATTATATATGTTAAATCAAGATTGTATTGGTTCATGCTCATTTTTTACTATTAAACTATTTATAAACATACATATCATATTGATTGAATATTACCTGCAGGGCCATTTGCAAAGCCTTCTGGAAGCCATCGGATATAACTGTGGGGTGGATGCCTTTTTGAAGAAGTTTTTCAGCTGCATCAAGTAATGCCCCTGCTATTACTACTACTGATGTTGTGCCATCACCAGCCTCAATATCTTGGGCCCTTGACAGCTCAACTAACTACAATCAAAACATAAAATAAATCAATTTTTAATAGCACATAAATATTGCTAAAAAATATTTATTCAATTTATACAAAATATTTTGATGATTACTCATTTCTTAAATTATTAGTTATTCTAGGTAAGTCACTATAAATTTTTTTTTACTACTACAATGTAATTTAAGAATATTGAATCAATAATAAAATAGTTTCTCAGAAAATAAAAATCATGGTACACTAGTAGCTATTATTGTATGATCATTAGTCATAGTAACTACTTCTCACATCAAATATATCTATTACTAATAAAAATTACTTAAAAAAAATTACCATTTTGGCTGCGGGATGTAGGACACTCATCTGTTTTAAGATAGTTGCTCCATCATTAGTGATGGTAACTTCACCATTAGCGGCTTGAATCTACAATAACAATAAATTATTAAAGAGATTGTTTTTAAATATGGAATTAAGAAACAATGGATGGATTAAAGATTCTTTTTGAAAAAAAAAGCTGTATAAAAACTATCAAACCACTAAAATTAAGGCAAATTTATTATTATAAGCATTTTTTTATTACCATCTTATCCATTCCACGGGGACCAAGACTCGTTCTAATAGCATCTGACACAGCTGAAAAGTATGAAAATAATTTTAAGGAAAATTATAAAAAATTTTAAACCGCATTCCGTTTATTTTACATTTGATGTAACTTTTACCAAATATTTTATTTAAATTAAACAAAGATTTTATGTAAAAGTACACAAAATTACACCAGGTGCAGGAAATTGCTATGAATGACATATACCAACATTTCGGGTGAAGATCAGCATACAAATACATGTAAGTTAAATATTTACTATTATATTTTATTTTGGAATTTAAAGCGGAACAGAAAATAGTTCAGCATAATGTAAGTTATTTAAGTTATATACTATATTAACCTTTAGCGGCATTTATATTGCTCAAACGAATATCAGCTGGCTTGCTTTTGTCTTTGTATATGGCTGAATTAACCTTCCCAGCATCACCACCAGCTTTAGGACTCATTATAGTATTGTATAGAGTCTTGTTAATTGATTAAATATTGAGATTATTTTGGATTCAAAACCGCCTATGATTCTCAATCTCAAGTCAATAGGAACAAAAATTCGTAAAATTAAATGACAGTTGATATTGTCACTCTGACAGATTGACTTGACATGACTTTTTTTAGTTGCTACTACGCTAGTTCGGCCTCACGCCTAGAATATTCAACTAAGGTAACTTAGCGTAAGGTATATACTTTACTCAAGTAAGTTTATAAGTCGTCACTTTATTAAATAATATTAAATTTATCATTTATTTTTTTTTAGTCTTTATTACTGCTTGACTTCATCAAACTATTGTTCGGTGTCAGGATGCTACAATTTAAATAATTTAACTTACGTAAATACTATAATTTTATATTGCTATAATTATCTTTTGCCAGAGGAAATACGCAATTTTGGATACCGCTTAAAAATAAAAACGTCTTCAGTTAATTTAATTAAGTAAAAACATATATATTTACATTAAATTTTAACAATGAAAATCATTACTGATTCTTAAATACTCTTAAAAAAACACTCGCAACTTTATGTAAAATGTCTAACTAGTGAGTAGGAGTTCCTGACAAAACGTAACAGTTGGCAAGTGGCAACATTAGCTTACTAACTTCACTGTTCACATTTTATGATTCTACTTATATATTTATATTTTATTATCTCTTCCACAAATCCACAAATTTGAAAAAATGTTTTTATGATAATTGATAATCACATCGTTAGGGAGTAGAAGCTCCAGATTGCCTTTGTCAAAGCCGGCTAATTATTACCAGAATATCAAGTTATATTACCCTACAATTATTTATTGATGAAATTAAATAATAGTGAATTATGATTTAAATTAGCACCAAGTCTATTTAACATTTTACATAAATTATTTAAACTTTATCTACGCTATGGATCTCATTGAAAATACTAATGATATATCAAAATCAAATACTACAGAAATTGTACCAGATCAAGAGGTATAAGATACAGATTTTTTTGTTTTTATTAATATAAAACTATGATCTATCCTATTATAAATTAGATTTTTTTAGAATATGATGGAATTGGACAAAGAAATCACTGACAAAATTAAAACGCCACAACCAACCGTTAAACATGAAGCATCTACTAGTAGCCAAACATTGATAAAGAATAGAACAGGAAATGTGCAAGTAGACGATTCATTGTCTTGTACTCCAGTTCAACAGAATGTTTCAGAAAATATTACTTCGACCCCACAAAGCATGTTACAGCATCAATTATCTGGGGAGGTCACACTTACTCCTACACACCGGTCATTTACACCTCAAGTTCAGTCTTCAAACCCTCATAGTTCCATGGCTGCTATTACACCAATGGCAAGCGCAGTTAGTCAAGCAAAAAGCAGTGTTAAATTTCAGTATGTCATAATTGTATATTTCTAGCAAGTGCATGATTAATAAATGTAATTGATAATGCTTGTAAATTACACGTAATCCATTTATTACAATTTTCAGAAATTGTGTTTCAACTGTAAGCTTAGGTTGTGAATTGAAGTTATTAGATATATATTGTCGGACAAGATTTTCGGAATACAACCCTGCAAGATTTCATGGAGTGGTTATGAAAATTTTAGAACCACGAGCCACAGCCTTAGTTTTCAGGTACTATTTGCTTTTATGAACTTTTTATTACATACTTTATATTATGAGCTTTATAATAAAGCAATATAAACTTAGATGTAAATTTTTACTCCAAGCTTCTTTAAGCTTCTTTCTTTTTCTTTTTTTTTTTTTAATTCAAAAGATTGTGTTGTACTTATTTATTTAAAAATAGAATAAAAAGTTTATAATTTAAAACTTAAATTACATGGTTCTAATGTTTTAATTTCATCCAGTGAAATTTATTTTGAATAAATAAAAATATAAAACTAATTGCAGAAATGGGAGAGTCAAAAATCATATATCCATTTTTAATGTATAATCTAAATATTAATAACAAACAGATCAGTGCGCATCACAGCACAGGATGCTGCAACCACATTTAAACATAATTGTCCTCACATTCTAATTTTAACAAACAATTGCAAAATTCTCACTGAAAAATAATGTTAACATTTATTTCAATACCATAAATAGATTCTAGTGATATTCAAATAATTTAAAACAAACAAACACTACGAAATTTGTGGTAGGCAGTACTTACTATAGTACAGAGACTTTGATAAACATGGAATCAAACCTTACATTATGACTGAAGCAACAAACATAACATATTTGATATTGTGTTGAGGACAATACTTCACTACTACTATTAAAGTTTTTTTTAAACAAGATGAAATAAATTCTGTTTACCTAACATCTAACCTAATACAATAAAGCCAAAAGATACCCACAATCCCAAGCAGAAAAAGAATAAATAAATAAAATAAATACTAGACAACATCACATACATTACCATGATCCCAATGTAAGTTGCTAAAGCACTTGTGTTATGGAAAATCAGAAGTAACAATACCACATCCAGACCCAAAACAATATAGAAAACCCATGAACTTTTTCTACATCGACTCGGCCGGGATTCGAACCCGGGACCTCGGGAGTGGCGTACCAATGAAAACCGGTGTACACACTACTCGACCACAGAGGTCGAGTAGTATCTGCAATATTTACAAAAAATAACGGGCTATTCCTTAAATTGTGAGCCATCTCATCATAAAAGTAAAGAAAATACGAAAAAAAATACTAATAAATGTAATACAGTCATCAATTTAAATTTTGTGCGTCAAACGTTATATTAAATTTAAAACTATTGACTAAATAACGCGAGGCAGTTTCAAATAAGAATATATTAGTTAGTGTCGAACCGAACCTTCGGCTCCGGCCAAATGTTTTGTTGGCTAAAGATTTCTAACATTCTAGTAAGCGCCGAAATTGAACGAACCGTTAATTTTTATATAAGTTATTACCTAATTATTAAACACATATATATTTTAGTAAATCAAAACAAGGTACCCGCATTTTATGAGTACAACCATTCTGTAACGAACTCCACTTAATATTATATATTTTTGATAAGTTGCAAGATGACTTCAATTGATTCTTCTCAAGTCTGAGTCAATTCAATAATCGGTGATAGATACATGTTTTTACGATCAGATACAGTATTTGAATTCTAAAATAAAGTATGGTAATAAAACTTACAGATCGGGAAAAATAGTTTGCACAGGAGCTAAGAATGAACATGATTCGTATTTAGCCGCTAGAAAATTTGCCCGAATTATTCAAAAACTTGGTTTTCAGGTAAAATATTGATTTATGTTAAATTAGACAAGTTTATTTTAAATTTAGCATATTTTTTTTTTATATTAATTTGTACTTATTGTGTGTTTCTAGGCTAAATTTCTTAATTTCAAAGTGCAAAATTTTATCGCAACTGCAGATTTAAGATTTCCAGTAAGATTAGAGGCTCTTCAACAAGCACATGGACAATTTACATCGTACGAACCAGAATTGTTTCCTGGATTAGTATATAGAATGATACGCCCAAGGGTGGTTCTTCTGATATTTGTCAATGGAAAATTAGTTATTACGGGTAAGTCTTACAAAAAAAAAACAAAGTCCAGCTAATTATTTAAATAGGTATATCTTTTTTAATTCCCCTTTCATTTCAGGCGGGAAAACAAGAAATGAAATTTATGAAGCATTGGATATTATACACCCAATACTAAGAAGTTTTAAAAAGAATTAATATATATGTATCACCTTTATTTATTCCCTGTATTATAAATGATAAAATAATAAACGTTGAAATTCCAAAATATCATTAATTAATTGAATAATAATTACTTGATGTTTCATAACTTATTATTTAATAAAATTAATACGAATTTTCTTTGTCTTTTTGTGTTTCACAAAAACTATTCTAATACACGGTCTAAATATTTTCGCAGTGTTATAAGTATGCTAAGTAACTATAAAATATTTTTGCATAATCCATTTCAAGATACAATCTTTTCATTGTAAAATAATGTATTATTCGTTCGAATATGAAACGTTAAAATAATTTTAATAAAGGTTCAATAAATATCAAAACTCCAATAATGCATTAATTTCAACATAAGATATCGCGGCAAAACTAACAAATCTTTTTTCATTATTACATTGAGGGAGTTGTGTAGCTTTCTTCTCGAATTAGACACCATCAGATTTTCGGTGGATGTAATGAAAAATTGTCTCTAAAACATTAGCCTATTGGTTTAGGAAATTGAGAATAGAAGCCAATTCCAATAAAATTGTAACTCCATCTCCATACAAAGCCGGTTTATCCATTAAGCAACTGCCTTGGGGCGGAGAATTGGGAAATGTTTTAATATTCATTATTGAAATCAAATGTTTATCCTATTTGACTAGGGTAATGCAATTGCATTTTGATAGAAAAAAGATCTAGGAATTTAGAAAAGGGTAGAAACCGAGAAGTGCATTGCTCTGGGGCCCAAAAATGTAGGTGTCACGTATATAAAAAAAATTCAATCCCACATTAAATTAATATGCAATATTATTCTATTCTTATTAGGAAGATTCTACACGACGGAGTAAAAGATGAATGAGACTACTTTTTACTGATACAACATTCGACCTATTTTTTTTCATTTTTATCTTGCTAGCAAAACGCGTTACGTGTTTCCCACACGTGGAAATGGGTGGGTATATGGGATTCGCTGGTGCACAGGACGAGTGCGCCGGAATACCTTCTAAAAAACCAGCGGTCCTTTTCAGTCTCTTCGGCGGACGCCACGGGATCGCTTTCGCATGCTACCTTGACGCCTTAACTCATATTCGACCTACCTATGCGAACGTAGTCATTGCAAAAATTATATATATGGTTTGGCTGATACATTTATGGTGAGCATCGTAATTTAAAAAAAATACTTATTTGAAAATGGAAGTTGTAAATGAATAAACCATGATATTTAAAAATAATATTGTTTATTCGAGGGTATTGTTTAATGATTTATTAGGTAAGTACTTGATAAAAAAACTTATTTAATAGTTAAGAGCCACAGCTCAGACATTCATCTTTGTTTGCCAAAGAACAAGCAATCATAGACAAGTTAGCTTCATCCTTCTCCGACTTGCCATTTGTAACTTGAACTTTAGACTTATCCACAGTAAATTGAATAGCATTAGCGGCTGGTTTGGTACGTAGATAGTACATTCCAGTTTTCAAACCCATCTTCCATGCATAAAAATGTATAGATGTCAACTTCCCATAGTTAGGTTCAGCTACATGAATATTAAACGATTGACTTTGATCAATAAATGCTCCTCTATCTGCAGCCATCTGTATAGTTGTTTTTACTGAAATCTCCCAAACTGTCTTGTACAAATCTCTTATTTCCTTTGGAATTCTTTCTATATTTTGTATTGATCCATTATTGTGAATTATCAAATTCTTCATTTCCTCGTCCCATAAATCAGCTTGAGTTAAATCTGTTAAGAGATGATGATTAACAACTTGAAATTCACCAGATAGAACCCTTCTTTGGTATATGTTGGAAGTAAATGGTTCAAAAGATTCATTGTTTCCAAGTATTTGTGCTGTAGAAGCTGTTGGCATTGGAGCCAATAGAAGAGAATTACGAAGACCATTTTTGGCAATCTTTTCTTTAAGTGCTGTCCAATCCCACAAGTCCGTAGGAGTCTTGTTCCACATATCATATTGTAAAATACCTTGGCTAGCCGGACTACCTTCATAAGTACTATAAACACCTTCCTTCTCAGCTAATTCACAACTAGCTTCCAATGCACCATAATAAATAGTTTCAAATATTTGTTGATTGAGTAATATTGCTTTTTCACTTTCATATGGTATTCTCATCAATACAAATGCATCAGCTAATCCTTGAACACCAATGCCAATTGGTCTGTGCCTCATGTTAGAATTTTTCGCTTCTGGCACTGGGTAAAAGTTAACATCAATAATCTTATTTAAATTCTGGGTTATAATTTTTGTCACTTCTTTTAATTTTTGAAAGTTAAAAGTTTTATTTTCAACAAACATATTTACAGCTATAGAAGCTAGATTGCATACAGCCACTTCATCTGATGATGTGTATTCTACAATTTCTGTACAGAGGTTGCTGCATTTAATAGTGCCAAGGTTTTTTTGGTTACTTTTTCTGTTGCATGAATCTTTATAAAGCATAAATGGGGTTCCTGTTTCAACTTGAGCCTCTATAATTGCTTTCCATAAAATCTGAGCCCTTACTTGTTTAACAAAGCGATTTTCCTGTTCATATTTTTCATACAAGGCTTCAAATTCATCACCCCAACAATCAGCTAATCCAGGACAGTTATTAGGACACATGAGGCTCCAATTTTCATTTTTTTCTACCCTTTTCATAAATAAATCTGGTATCCATAAAGCATAAAATAACTCCCTTGCTCTAACTTCTTCTTTGCCAGTATTTTTTTTTAGATCTAAAAACTCAAATATGTCTGCATGCCAAGGTTCCAAATAAACAGCAAATGCTCCTGGTCGTTTGTTACCACCTTGGTCCACATACCTAGCTGTGTTATTATACACTCTTAACATTGGGACAAGACCATTTGAGATTCCATTTGTGCCAGCTATGTAAGTTCCCTTAGCTCTTATGCAATGCACATGAAGGCCAATACCTCCAGCTGATTTAGATATTAAAGCACATTGTTTAAGTGTATCATATATACCTTCTATACTGTCATCTTTCATTGCTATAAGAAAGCAAGAGGAAAGCTGAGGTCTTGGAGTAGCGGCCGAAAATAATGTTGGACTTGCATGTGTAAAATATTTTTCTGACAGCAAATTATAAGTATTAATTGCAGAATCAATATCTTCTCCATGTATTCCAATAGAAACTCGCATAAGCATGTGTTGAGGCCTTTCTGCAACCTATAACATAGAGTTATTAGAAGTAAAAATGGGTTAAAACAAAGTAAATAAAAGGATAATTATATGAATGCATATAAAAAAATTGTAATTACCTTGTTGTTAATTTTTAACAAATATGATCTCTCCAAAGTCTTAAATCCGAAATAATTGTATTTAAAATCTCGATCATAAACAATAGCAGAATCTAGTCTATCCTTATTATTCATTGTTATATTATAATGAAACTCTGATATCATTGCTTCTCTTTTGTTAGTATGTGGATTTATTATATTATATAAATCAGTCATGACCTCTGGAATAACAAAAAATTGTAATAAAAGTGTTAATTATAAGACTAAGCTGTACAATTTATTCTTAACACAAATATTAAGTATAGATAGTATAGCTTTTAACATTGTTTTTATGATTTTGTATGACATAAGTAACTGAAAGGACCGAAATCTTTCAACAGACACACAGAGAAAAGAAAGTATTACAAAACTATTAAATTAAATACTTTAGTAACATTTAACAAGTAGTTTAGCATTGCTTAAGTTTAAACTTGTAAAATATTAATAATGAATATTTTGTTTAGCAAAATTAGCAAATGGTAATTTATATAAATAGATATTTTACCTGAAAAATGCTTTTTAGTTTCTTTGTGCAAATTTGATATGGCTAAGCGAGCAGCTAGAATTGCATAATCTGGATGATCAGTTGTCATTGTAGCTGCCGTTTCAGCAGCCAGATTATCAAGTTCAACTGTTGTTACTCCAGAGTAAATACCACTAATGACTTTCAATGTTATGCTGACCTGTTGCAACACACAATGCATATCATATATATTCATGTAAAAAAAGTTCAGCAAAATTGTGTAATTAGTGAAAATTGATTGTTTAAACTTATTAAATATTGTGTACAATCCAATCCAAAAGTTTTGTTTTAACTTTTGAAAACCTCTTGGACTGGTGCAATAACAGATTTTTAACTAGAACTTCCAATATAATATCATATACTGCCCCAGACTATTATTAAATTATTAATTAATATTAATTAAAACTTACCAATTACTTTTTATTTTTTTATAATTATTTTAAGTTATCAATTATTTAATTGTGATATTATTCTAAATGTTTAATACTCACGGGGTCAACAAAGTCCATATTTAAACCATAACATAATTTTTTGATTCTTGATGTAATTTTATCAATATGAACTTCCTCCATTCTTCCACCTAATAAAAATAAAACACATTAGTAATACGAAGTTTTTGCTGGTTCATTGCGTTAATTGCAAAATAGGAGTTTACTTACCTCTCTTAAGTACATACAACTTGCTACTTTTCCCGACCATTTTAGAAATATTATAAGCCCGATAAATTTAGGCACGACTCTCGTAACAAAACGATTCAAAACAGACGTTATATATATATTTTAACAATGATATGAACTGGTTATTTGAATATTGTTCTGAATAATTATTATTATAAAAGCTGAATGTAAGCAAACGCAACTATTTGTAATAAAATTGAGTAGTTTATTCTTTAATTCCAGTAGCTTGAAGTTCTAGTCCAGAGTTGAATGCAAGTAGTAAGTAGAGGTACTAAATTCAATGACAATTGGATCTAGCAAAAATTTGGCCATTTCCGTTATGGCGGGAAAACAGAAAGTGTTACCATATATGTTCTAATTATTATTTAGATAACCTATGAACATAATAATAACTGTCACCAGTCGTTAATAATAATCTATTCCTTATTGGACTATATTCTATACATATATATTAGGTATATTACATATTAGTGCCTTTTAACACTAATAAGTTACAATACACAGTAAGGAATTTGACTTTACAAG
This sequence comes from Vanessa tameamea, assembly GCF_037043105.1. Lineage (NCBI taxonomy): Eukaryota > Metazoa > Arthropoda > Insecta > Lepidoptera > Nymphalidae > Vanessa > Vanessa tameamea. The sequence continues at coordinate 1,999,774 of NC_087318.1, read as the reverse complement.
GGGTTTTTGAAAACCGACGCTGGTGTTGAGCTCGCTTAAAATGTAAAAATATTATGGAATTATAGAAACTGCACTCAATCTTCTTATGCCGCATCTGAACATCGGATTCAGAGGATCGATATGAATGGACAGAGATCAGGGGCTCTAGTTAAACTCAAATTCCTTTATTCAACGTAGAAGCATTACACTTACTTATTGATAGTCAAATTAAACACTACCACAGGTTCGGAAAAGGAAACACCCTGACCTGAGAAGAACCGGCGAAAGAAACTCAATTACTGTGAGAATCCTTCAAGGATCTATTCTTGGTACATTTTTCTTCCTCATTTATATAAATGACCTGCCACTTCTTTTAAGTAATAAACACGAGATGGTATTGTTTGCTGATGACACTTTTTTAAATAAAAAAATAAAAAACAGCCATCAATGTCTAATGATATCAACCATGCTTTCTCTGAAATAGTACATAGGCTTAGTGTTAATCACTTACTATTAAATAGTTATAAGACAAAATGTATTAAATTCACTTCTCCTAATGTAAGTTGTGCAAAAACGAATGCACTTTTAAATGGAGAAGCATGTTCTAAAATCAACACAATTCCTTAACATCAATAGATTCCAAGCTCCAGAGGGGCTGGCCCACAGGTTTCGTGGTAAAAAAAATAGACTATTGACTGATGTTGACACGGATCGTCTAGTTTATTTTAGTTATTTCCAGAGTATAATGTGTTATTGCATTCAACTCGAGGGTAATGTAGCCGCTATTAATAAAATCTTTATATTGCAGAAAAGACCTATAACCTGGGTCCAAAAGATTCGTTACGATTTCATTTAAAGAAATGAAATATTGACTGTCGCTTTTCAATTTTGTTTTTAATAATGTTATGTATGAATATACACAAAAACCAGAATTTAAGATGTAACGTGTAATTGAAATAACATAAACATGTTACTTCAATTGTGTTCAAATGATTGCCTCCATTCTCCTCCTGTTTCAAATAACGAAGATATATTGTTTGTTATAGTATAAAAAAAATAATTATGAAGTTAGTTTCTTTCACCGGCTCTTCTCCTTATTTGTCATACTTCTACTTACTTATTTGTCAATGTCAGTATTGACAATGTCAATTGACATTGCAATTTGCAAAATATATCACACAATTAAAAAATATCGTCGTTATTTTTATAATGAGGCTTAGAAATGATTGCATATTTAGCCAAGATTATAAATCTTTTTGTTTCGTTAATTCAAAACATTATACTTTTCGCATCTTCAATTGGACAAGTGATAGTGGTTTTAATAACAATAGTTATCTCATTTTTATGCAATATAGTGAGAAACATATTAATATTTTTTCAAATCGTTTATGAAGACAATATTATTATATTCACTGATGACCTGCCCAACTTGGCCAGTAACTTAAACGAGGCGATATATTACCAATGGTCTAATTTACAGAATATATTGTCAACATTCAGCAATGAAACAACATTTAAAGTCAATATGATAATAAGCAATATTAAAATGACTCTTTCCAGTACGATATTCATCATTGGCGAAGTGCTCCACATTCTAAAGTGTAGTGTGGTTTTCTGTGGTGATACCTTATGGCTTGTGCTTACATTTGTGCCTGTGCAATTGCCTTATTTGATAAAAATATTTTTTAAATATTTAAAAGATACAATCGTGAACAATGTTATTGATGGGTATTTGGCTTTGTTGAAAATTACAAACTTTTTGTCAGATGTACCTCTGCAATCATTTATGGGAATAGTTACTGCCATGATAATTGTACGATTGTGCATACATTTTAGAGAAGTCATACATTCACAGATTTTAAGTTTTTATTGGACTCTAATAAGAAAAGTTACATATATATATTATGTCCTTTATAATTATTGTACAAACTCAGAAGTAAGAATAATAACTCAAATGGTTGATGGTGGACAGCCAGTTGTTTCAAGAAATTCAGATGTACATTTATTGAATGATAATGACGAGGATCCGGCAAATTCTACAGATGCTTTGTGTGTTATCTGTCAGGAGAGACAGAAATGTGTGTTGACTTTGCCATGCCGTCATGTTTGCCTTTGTACTGAATGTTGCATGCGCCTATATGGATACCAACGTACATGTCCTATTTGCAGAACTTTTATTTACCACTCTGTCACTGTGTACTTGTGATATATGTCATATAAACGCATTCCTCCATAATTTAATTATACTTCTAGTTTATCTGGCAGTTGGTATTGGCTATAAGAATATGTTATATTTTTAAATAATTAAACTATTATGAAATAATATCTTAATTTATTAATTAATAAATATTTTTTGTACTACTTACATTTTTATACTAAACTATCAAATTAGTAGCTCTATTCTAGAAGAGTAAAATAATAGTAAAATATTTTCACTCATACTTTATCTCATCCTTCTTGCTAGTTTAGTATTATTCGAGGCTTCTAAATCTGGCTTTGAAATATTCTGTCTATAATTTAAATTTAAGTCTTCAAATGAAATATCAATATCTTTAAATGCATTAAGAGTGAATACTGCTGTCATTAATATGAGAAAACCACAGAAGGAACCTAGAATGTCTTCAGTTTTCATGTGCTCCCATTCTCTAAAGAGAATACCTGATGCAATTATGACTAATATTGTAAACATTACATAATACACTGGTGTTACAATACTGGTATTAAATATATCTAATGCTTTGTTTAAATAATTCATTTGTACCATTATACAAAATATTGAAAACAATAGAAGCAACCAAAACATGTAATTAGTTAGATTATTTATATCACTATTTAATGTTTCCTTAATACCTAAAGCTACACCCTTACAAAACACTACAGTTAAACTACCTACAGCCGAACAAATTAACAGATACACAACTATATTGGTATTACCAAATTTTGGAACAAAAACTATTTTTAGTATCAAACTCATAATTATAATACTTGAGACATACGTTAAGAAAATATAATCAGTCAATTTATTAGAAAGGTCTGAAAAATTACTTATCTCCTCATTTTTAGGTGAATGTATGACAAAAATAATTGAACCAATGACACATAGAAAACAACCGATCTGAAACAATTAAATCATTTAGTATTATGTAATGTGTATTATGATGACTCATACAAATTTTAAATATTATACCTTTCCAATGAAATTAAGTCTTTCTTGGAGTAATCTTGAAGAAAGTATTGCGGCAACAAGCACACTTAGTGCACCTAAAGGTGTAACTAATGCCGCTGGAGCAAATGCATATGCTAACAGGTTTGCAGCTTCCCCTATACCCACTGTTGGCAAAAATTTAATTTATTAATATAACTTTAATTTCTATTATGTTTTAAAATTTCATTAAATAATATACATTACTTGTCAAAAGGCCTAACCACCACATCCATTGCTTCAAGTATGCATATCCTCCAGCCGAAGCTCTTGTGATTCCCAAAGTATTAACTTTCTTCAATGCAATCTTTTTGATAATAAAACTACATCCAATAAACACACTAGATAAAATTGCAAGAGAAAGACCTAATGTAAAAGATACATTGTCATAATTTTCCTTAATGGTTGGACTTTTCATTTTGTTTATTACAGTAAACCTCACTTGACAAAGATATTAAATTATGTCATTGTTATTCGTCCCACAGAAACTTATGTATGAAAATCATGCCATTATGTTTAATAATCCATTTTTCCGCTAAAAATAAGTGATTCACTTTTTATTTACAGAACCAAATCATTATTATTATTATCCTTTTCACGTCTTACAACATTTTAAAGATTTATTGCTTAAGTATATTCAAACAACAATAATTATATTCCTATCAGATATTCAAGTGTTAACATTCCACTAATAATGATAATGTAATCAGTTAGTCGTTTATTCACTTCTAATGTTCCAGGTCCCTAACAAGTAAACATAGATTTGTCATTACATTAGTTATTACAATAATTGAAGTATGAAAGATCAATCATCACATCAAGACAACGGGCTCTCAAAGAGACAACATAAAACCAGTGTGACTACCATGAAAAAAGTTTAACAATGACAGATTATTTTTTTGTATTTATGCCTAGTGCCTACACTCATTCACCAATCACAGCAATATATAATATTGATGTTTCATAGTAGAATAAGTGTATAGTGATGGTCTCTCTGGTAATTTATTGTATATTCGATCAGCTTTTTCTGCTATTTTCCTATAAGTAAAAAATATAAAACTGATATTGGAGAATTACTGTGGGCTGAAATTACAATATCAACAATCGTAATAAACAATTTAAAAAAACCTGCAGTCATTTATATTATGACATATTGCACAGATATCAACGACCAACGTCATCAACGACAGCAAGACAAGTAGCAACTATAAATTTTTCATTCAAGGCGGAATGACGGAGTCTATTAATTCTAGATAATTATATTAATTCTTTCAAGAAGTTACATTTTAAAGTGACAGTGAAAATTTTCATATTTTAGTGCTCATACTTAGTAAATATATTCTTGTATAATGTGAGCTCGTGAAATTTGTAAAAAATCATATTTTAAAGTAATAGAAACAAAAATACTACTATACTATTACTTTCTTGTTGCTAGTTTAGAATGCAATGCTCCCTCGCCGTCGAAACGTTGGTGTGTCTGACAGGACGAATTTGTTACAAGAAGAGGTAATACCGTACAACAAATTAAATAAAAACGGATCTGTTATTCAGCAGCCGCATCCACCTAATTTGGAACAAAATTTACAAAGAGGTTTTACCGAAACTGAAATTGCATTTGATTTCTTGGAAGAATTTGTATTTGAACCTGTAATGGCAGCCAGAGATAGGACTCAGGAGTTTGCATCAACAGTCCGAAGCCTTCAAGGAAGAACTTTGGCTAGACCGATAGTTAAAGATGAACGCAAAGCAGCTGTTCTCGCCACATATTCACAATTCATGAGTATGGCAAAAGTAATAAGTAAAAACATAACTAGTACTTATGCCAAACTTGAAAAACTTGCAATGTGTAAGTAAAGTTACATTTATTCACATTCTTAGTACCTTTTACTTTTAATACACCATGATTTGATTTTTTTTTAAGTAAGTTTGATGTACACTGTCTTTAGGTATATAAATAATTCTGTTTATTGCTAGTTGAATATGCTTAATTTTATAATATATTTGTTATTTAAACTCTTTTAATTAAAATATTATACTTCATTCTAGTGGCAAAAAAGAAGTCTTTGTTTGATGATCGACCAATGGAAATATATGAGCTAACATATATTATTAAAGGTGATTTAAGTTCACTCAATCAGCAGATTGCTAGGTTGGATGAAATGCCGAGAGGTCGAAAAAGTATGTATAATCATTCATCCAGTGTTGTGATAGCCCTACAGTCCAGGCTTGCCTCTATGAGCAATCAGTTTAAACAGGTAAATATAAGAAATACATTTAATTTTAGAAAGTATTAAGATTTAATATAAGACATTCATTGGACAAAACTATAAGATTATAAAAGTTATATATTTTTAACATATTGACAATTCATTTTAGGTCTTGGAAGTTAGATCAGAAAATCTAAAGCATCAAAATAATAGACGTGAACAATTTTCAAGCTCAGCACCACTTGTCAAAGAAACACCATCTTTATTGCAACCTGATGAAGTCAGTATAGATTTAGGAGAAACATCGAGCTTACAAACACAACAATTAGCATTAAGAGATGATACTGACTCGTATGTGCAGCAGAGGGCAGAAACTATGCACAATATTGAGAGCACAATTGTAGAATTAGGAGGTATCTTTCAACAATTGGCTCACATGGTCAAAGAACAGGATGAAGCTATTGGCAGAATTGATGCAAACATTCATGATGCTGAAATGAATGTAGAGGCAGGTCACAGAGAAATAATGAAGTACTTCCAAAATATAACTGGCAATCGAGCACTCATGTTTAAGATCTTCGGAGTGTTAATATTTTTCTTTATATTTTTTGTTGTATTTATGGCATAGAATCCACTTAAACACATTCAGTTATCTGTTGAATGAGAATATATTTATCTAATAAACTTTAGAAAAGTGTTTGGTATAAAATAGATACAAATAAATGAAAACATTCAAAGTAAAAGCAAACATTATTTATGAATTAAAAAAAGGGAGTTCTTTTTGAGTACTGTATCCTTCTTTTTGATATTATCATGTCCAATTTCAGTTGAATTACTAAATATGAGTATTCATAGCTAAATAAAAGTGTATGTTATAAATATTAACTTTTGAGTTTTAAAAACAATGGATTAGACTTTAAATTTTTATGAAGAATGTTTTGAAATAATTTATTTTCAACAGAATAATAAATATAGTTGTTTTGTTATTCAAAAATATTATATGCCATACTTTGTTCTCAGAGAAAGACAAATAGGACATTTAATTTTTGCACTTGAGTGACTATGATTAGTGTAATGTTCTGCAAGTTACCATATCTAAAAAATTGTTAGGATGCAATTATACTGTAGACTACATTCTATTTTTCATTCATCATTATGATGACCTTTTTTTAGTATTTACTAGTTGCAAAAATGGTTTTTATTCTTTTCAAATATTTTCAAATATTCTTTCACAATACTTTCAAACATTTTCAAATATCACTTTCAAATATTTAATTTTAATTTCTGTTTCATATTATAACACATAATTAAATTATTTATTATTTCATCGACTCAATAGAGCTCCTTTAGAAATTCAAAAAGGAGTTGTGGAACATTGTGGGTTATAGACCCATGACCTGCTGTCCATAATAAATTTTATTCCATCTTTCTCTATAAACAAACTATGGTAAGACAAATCATGACTTACAATTTTCTGTGTATGGTTGTATCTTCACTCTAAATATAATTTTTATTTTCATGAATAAATTATATATTTATACAAATATAGAAACTTTTATTTCATGAAATATTATTGTTACTTTCTACATTTTATTATGAAATAAAACATTTGTTTCTTGTAAATTGATATATTTAAATGTTTGTTAAAATTTGTAGTTTTAACTGACCCATAGATTGTAATGCAGCTATGCCTTTCGTGCTGTTATGCATGCTTGTTCATATTAATTATAAAATGCGATTTCATTTAAGGTATTCATCATTATCAAGGAAGGAATGCTTGACAAAATTTAGGAATAATATTGTTTCCATCATCAGGGCAATGTTATTCAGATTCATTCACTCCAATCAGATTATATTAATATTATTTTATGAATTGTAAATTTAGGTATATAGTAGGAAAATCTTTCATATCAATATATGAATTATTTAATAAGGAACATCTGTGATGGAAACACACTTAAAACATTATAAATGCATTACTTTATGAGAAAGTATCACTATTTGCATTTCTCATGATGGACAAGAAAACACAATTCTTTCCATATATTTTTTTTATATATAAGAAGTGGTTTACCTAAGGTGTACTTAATATTGAAATAATATGATTATTAATAGTTGACATGCAGCATGATACAAAACAGGCATGACGTACAGCATGACTATCTAGGATCCACATTATTTTTAAAAATCATTACAAAAATTATTTACATTTTGTCCTTAGTCAATAACAATACAATAATAATATTTTATAATTATATGTTATAAAATAATGTTAAGGCTGCTTATTATATATGTACTCAATTGTTTACAAAAATTCATCACACCAGTCCTTTAGACACTGGTAGCAATCTGCTGATTGTTTAGAATTGGCGCTGCATGTTTCTTTCATCCACTCTTGAAAAAGTTCTTTATCTTTTTTTAACACTAAAAACTGTCCCAATACAACGTATGCCTGAAAATTAAATAAAAATAAGTAAATTTAAAGTACTCATGAAGATAATGTAGGCTGGTTTTTAAAAATAAATAATTTTCTAATTATATGTTTAAATGAGAAATTTATTTGTTAATTTGATAACCCCTTATCGGAAAAGAGGTAAAATATTAATATTATAAACTTAACATGTATTAATTAAATGTTAAGTATAACCATTAATTATTAATCAAAGAAGTGAAAATTTACAAACATATCAAGTTTATAAAAATAACTTTAATCAATATTAGGTTAAGATAAAAACTATTACTATTTTATTGACAAAGCTTTTAAGTACCTTGTCAAAACCTGCCGTTTCCAAACGCTTTCCAAGAACTTCACCGACTCCAGCTAAGTCAGTGACAGATTTTTCCCCCATGGGTTCAGCAACAAAGTTACGATGTTTTTGTGATGTGCTAGACATTTTTTTATTTTAAAATGCTATATTCGATATTAAAAATAAGGCAAACAAACGCCGCGTTTTAAAATAAACTTAGGTCATAGACAATTATAGAATTGAATGTTACAGATTAAATTATTACATGTACACTCCATAGACTATATTCATTTTAAAATTAAACTCCTGTTGAGTACTAATAGACTGAGAGCCAGTGATCGGCAGACTTATGGTATAGTAGCAAGCTCCATATTACTGCCAGGTATACTGCTTCACCTGCTGTTGGTGAAATGGAGGTTTACTATTCCCATCGAGGGTTCCTTTGAGCGTGCCATGCTACTATACCGTAAGTCTGCCGATCACTGGCTCTTGGACTATAAGTAGTAGGTAATATTACTTACTAGTTTACTATAAGAGCTATCAAAAGTATTTTAATTTGTTTAATTATATAATTTATTAAATAATCTAATTATTAGGTTATGTCTGAATTCTTATTTACATGTATAACTTATTGCATGTTCGTAACTTGATTTTAAAATGACTGACTCATATGTTACTCAGATACCACGCTGAATGCATAGTCTAATCCGGTGGGTCTAATAGGAAAAATATTTGAAAATTACAGGAATTCATTTTGGAATATATTTAAACTAAGAGCACTGAGAAAATATTCTTCTAAGGGGGTTAATGAGAAATGAAATTTTGTATGGCAAGCGTATGTTGAAGAGTTGTAGATAGTTGATGAAATAAATTTGGACTAAAACTTTTTCTTTTTTTGTATGTTAGAAATATGGAAATCGGTTCCGAGGGTTTATCCCATCGGTTAGAGACTAGTTTATATATAATTATTATAAAATGGTTTAATATAATCCAATGAATTATATATCATTTCATGAAATAAAAATATTTTTTTCAATATGATCTGTTTTTTCTTTCATCGGGTATAAAGTTAATTAAATAAAATCATTAAATTAAATAAATGTATTACTATATTGAGTATTTACACAAACCATAAAAAAAATTAATGCTTAAGAACAATGTATTATAACAACTCAAAACCTCTATAATTAAAGAAACTAAAACTTAAGATCGAGGAGAGAATCGTTTTTATTGATCACGATTTTCATTTTAAGATGATAAAATGTTATAAGTTACCATGTTGCCTAACTTTGTTCTAGGCGATCAAAATAATGTTTTACATGTTAACAAAACTTTTGTTGCTTGAAGGAATTAAACGAATTCACTATATTAGTAATTAGTTTTTACACATATTAGCTTCATTGTACATCACACTTTTATATAGGAAGAAGTTTTTTAGTTTGATGGAAATTGGGAGATCTCTAAATGTCTACAACAAAGTTGGCAAGTAGTGCCAACATATCTATGTATAAATAAATCACAGTAAGCTTTTTTAACCTAACCTAATTATCAAATAACTAAATAGCATATATATTGTAATAGTTTTTTGTATATAAATACTATTATATTTTGCTATTATAACCGTTGTTATAAAACCAATAATACGTGCAGCAGTGCCTTACGCAGTCCATATTTATTATATTATTATTATTTATTATTACTGTGCATTGCGCTGTGTGGCTGTAGCGTTATGTACGCGATTCGCTAAGGTTGTCTCTATTTATTACTCTATTTTATAGTCTATGATCTGCTCTGTTCAACATTAAGATGCATTGACAATTTGACAGTCATTAAAAAATAAATTATAGATTTTTAATATTATTTGAATTGAATAATATTTTGAGCTGGTCATTTAATATTATTAATTGAAGTCTCACCATTTTCCCAAAATAAATGCTATCCGAGTTCTAAATAATTGGAATACGTTAAAATTCAGTATTCACCATGGTAATTTTATTTACAATTATCTTCATATAGGTATAACTTTAATAACACAGGCTGTATTGTTAATTCTGTATTTTATAGGATACGCCCAATTCCGGGACAAGTTCACCGGGCTTGATAGGCTCTGCAGCGCCACTGTTACCACCGCCGATGCTCGGTGGTATGCCGCCGCCAATGCCGCCAGCCGTAGCCATGCCACCGGTGCCGGGAATGCCACCGGTACCTGGAATACCTCCTGTACCAGGAATGCCACCTAATATGGGACCTCTGCCGCCACCTATGGGTTTTCCTCCAATGATGGCTCCTTTTTCTTTACCACCGCCTGGCTTTCCATCATTTAAACCAGTAAATAAATCATTTTATATTTGTCGATATGCTACATTTCAGTCTTTGTGTTTATAATATATTCTAGTGCAGAGTCACACAAGTTAATTTATGTTATCTTAACATGTTAAAGTATCTATAAAACTCACATTTGTTATAAAATATGCATTGCTGACTAAAACAAGTTATAAAAATTGTATTTGTGTTGCATATTGTTATAATCCTAGACTAGTGATAAATGAGACATTGAAATTAACATTATAAAAAGCATACACGGTAGCTGTTTCAAATATGTTTCTTACTTAACATTTTTTTTAGGAATTGACTGCTCCAGCTCCAGAAATATCACCCATGGCTAATCAAAGCAGCCCCTGGTCAGAGCATAAAGCTCCAGATGGACGAATATATTATTACAATTCAATCACTAAGCAAAGTCTTTGGGAGAAACCTGACGATTTAAAGACTCCAGCAGAGGTAAATACTAAACTAATAATAAAATCAGTTTAAAATATACTTAAGTCAATTAGGCTTTTACAAGCACCTTTAAACTGAGCATAAATATCTGTTATTAATATTTAAATACAAATATTGAGTTTTTAAACTTTTGTTCAGAAAATGCTGTCTTCATGTGTTTGGAAAGAATACACAACTGATGCGGGGCGAGTGTATTATCACAATATTGAAACAAAGGAATCAAGCTGGGTTATCCCCAAAGAACTTCAGGAAATAAAAGACAAAATAGCAGCTGAAGAAGCAGCACAGTAATGAAATTTTGTATTATGTTGTGACATTTTAAAATTTGTTAATCAATTTCAAATAATTTTAATCTTATGGTGCGGATATCGTTATAAATCTGTGCTAAGTGTCATTTTATTTTATCACATGTACTAAGGGGGCGGGGCAAACATTGTGAGCATATGTATGTTGAATAATATTCTATTATTTTTGTATATACCGTCACATATAAGAACAGTGCGGTGACACTCCGATAGTATTCCTCGAGAGGAGAGAAAGCATTTGTCGAGCAATGAGGCATACATTACTCTTCATTCAAATTTATATTAAATTTTATAATGTGAAATTCAGGGCTGCACTAAATGCTGATGTACCTCCAGGCGAAGTGCCACTACCAACTTCTCCAGCATTGTTAGCCTCAGGCAGCTCAGCTCTAGACGAAGCTATGGCTAAAACTCTGGCTTCTATTGACCCCTCCTTGGCAAACGCTATACCTATTCCAGAAGAAAGTAAGTGTATAATTTGTTCTTTAATATTATAACATCCTAAAATCAGTGAGATTTCAGTTTTATTGTTCATATATGGAAGGTAAATAATAAAGGTAATCCATTTTTTAAACACTTTTATTAAGATATGTAAACAATTATGGTAAGGATGCTGTACCACTCATGCTGGATGACAAATTCCAGCTTTATAAATCATAAACTACTACACTATTTTTTAATTTGATTTTGCCATTTTCTGAAATACATCAGCCATTGGTATTGAGATTAATACATCTAATATTGTTTATTTACTAAATATTTAAAAAAGGAATTAATTAATATTTCGTAAATTATTTAAGTAATTGTATTTATTACCTATTATAGTAAAACCAGAGGAAATAGCAGCCCCACCACAACCCAACGGTACAGATTCTAATGAGCCAGAACTTCAGTACAAAGACAAAAAAGAAGCAATAGAAGCATTTAAAGAATTGCTTAGGGATAGGGTAAGTTTTTTGTCCACATATACCTGTCATTTTCTAGAGGTATTTATAATTGCAGGAGCAATGTCGATAAATCTTAGATGTACATACTGCATGCAACCAATAGCTGTGATATTATGTACATTCTTAAGGACTAGTTACATTTATGCACATATAAGCAAGCTTAATTATACTCTCAATTTAATTTATTTTGTAAACAATATAATAATAAATGAGAAATTTTATTGTATTTTGTAGAATGTTCCTTCAAATTCTACATGGGAGCAATGTGTGAAAATTATATCAAAAGATCCGCGTTATATAACATTCAAGAAACTCAATGAAAAGAAACAAGCTTTCAATGCATACAAAACTCAAAAGTTAAAAGATGAAAGAGAGGAACAGAGGTATCTTATTCAATAATAATTAATCAACAATAAGGGTTTTCACTGTTAAATATAATTTACATTAAATTAAATCAACAAAAAAGGTTTTCATTTTAAAAAATAATTTACATGACATTTACCAATCATTTTACAATTTAAAAAAAAATTAACATATAAAATTGCAAACCTATATTCACCATTCAATGCCTTGTAGCTCTTTGTTTTGCTCATGAGTGAGCAATACAATTGTATAGGAGAATGAAAATATAAGCCACTGAGTATTATTAGTGTATATGTAATTCAATTTAAATACTTGTTTTTATATAATTAATAAAGTAAATATTACAAATAATGCGTTAGTACAACAGCTTTTTTTTGTTATAAATTACAAATGATATTGTTGATATTTTCAGACTGAAAACAAAGAAGAACAGAGAAAATCTAGAAGAGTTTTTATTGGGCTGTGAAAGAGTAACATCATTGACTAAGTATTATAAATGTGAGGAAATGTTCAATAATCTTGAGGTTCGTTTTTATATTTTTTATAAATTAATTTGTGTATGTTAAATATTTATATCTATTATGAATAAAATTGTACAATGTTACAGATATGGCGATGTGTTCCCGATTCTGATAGAAGAGACATATATGAGGATTGTATATTTTCTATAGCAAAGCGAGAGAAGGAAGAAGCAAAGGTCCTTAAAAAACGAAATATGAAGATTTTAGCACAAGTAAGATATCTGTATCCTTCTTGTGATTTCTAAAGATTGTATATTTCCAATTTAAAAAAAAAAACCTTTTTAAATATCTATTTAGTGGCAAAGGTTATAGAATCATCTGCCTAAAAAAGTACTAATATCAAAAAATATTAATTAATAATAAAATTGATTGTTACTGGTTATCTACACATTATAAACATCACTAGTTTACAGTTATTATAATCCGAATATTTTTGGTTTATTGCAGGTTTTAGAGAATATGAATGAAATCACATACAGTAGCACATGGAGCGAGGCTCAAGTTCTATTGTTGGAAAATGCAGCATTCAAAAATGATGTCAGTTTACTTGGAATGGACAAAGAAGATGCTCTTATAGGTAAATTGTTTCATTCTGTAATCCTGAGGAAAGGAAAAGAACACAAAATGATCAAACAAACCTTTTAACATATTTCATGTTATATTGTATATGGCAATATATATATATTAGATTAAATTAAGCTTCCTCACTGAACGTAAATAAGCATTCAGAAGCTTTTGTATCATACTAATCATATTCAACTATTCATCATCATTTACTAATTTTCTTGTTTGATAAAGCATGTATTGTTAATGGGGTTTGTATTGTTTAATTTATAAATTAAAAATACGATCTCATCTTTTTCAGTTTTTGAACAGCACATAAGAAATCTAGAAGCTGAATATCTTCAGGAAAGGGAACAGGTCAAAAAGAGGAATAAACGTCAACAAAGAAAAAATCGAGACAATTTTTTGGTAAAATATAATTCCCAAAATATAATATTATATAATATATTTACTTAACACTTAAGGTTTATTAGGGTGTGGCTCTATTCTAATCTGATGGTATACCATCACAATAATACTAACACTTTTCTTTGTCTTTCAATGGCCATAAAAAATGCCACTTTTGGTAACAATGCCAAGCATAGCCTAGCTTAGTTTAATATTCTTGTTTCAGTTGCGCATATGACTTTGAAACTCAAATATGAAATAGAATTTGAATTTGCAATGTGTACTGAGCATGAGAGAAATTGAAGTAACTTTCGTATATTTTATTTACTGAATATATTCTCACACAGGCACTGCTGGACGGGCTGCACGAGGAGGGCAAGCTGACATCCATGTCGCTATGGGTGGAGCTCTACCCCGTCATCTCGGCGGACACGCGCTTCTCAGCCATGCTCGGTCAGTCTCACTCGCACTAACATTTGATTTAATTGTAGTCTTTGCACTCTACACTTCTTTTATACTCACTAGATATTTACTAAACTGCGATCTTTGCTTCGGTTACGTTTTTCAGGACAGAATGGATCTACGCCTTTGGATCTGTTTAAGTTCTATGTTGAAAATCTTAAGGCTCGATTCCACGACGAAAAGAAGGTTATTAAGGAAATATTGAAGGAAAAAGAGTTCGAAGTTAAACCGGACACTACCTTCGAGGAGTTCGCGACTGTCGTGTGCGAAGACAGCAAGTCCGCCTCGTTGGATGCCGGCAACGTCAAGTTAACGTACAACTCCTTGCTCGAAAAGGTAAACAGCAAATACAATCTCAATATAAGATATATTATCGAGTATGTTTAAATAATAGAAAAAATATTTCTCTTTTATAATACAAAAGTATTTCACTTAACAATTATAGTTGAGCCCGTGTTTCATCAGATCTTATCAAATATCCCGGTATGTATACGTATTATTAAAACGCAAAATGAATTCCGACAGGCCGAAACCAGGAGCAAGGAGAAGCTAAAGGAGGAAACCAAAGCCCAGAAGAAAATCGAGGCCGCCTTCAAGTGGTTCGTGGGCGCCGCCAACGTGGACCTGTCGCAGCCCTGGAGCGCCGTGCGCGAGTCGCTGGACGCCGGCGCGCCCGAGCTGGCGGCCGTGGGCGGCGACGACGAGCGCGCGCGCCTGTACCGCGAGCTGCAGCACGAGCACGAGGACAGCTGCCTGCACTACCACCACCCCAAGCCGCGCAAGGCCAAGCGCTCCAAGAAGAAGAAGCAGCGCTCGCACTCGCTGTCGCACTCGCGCTCGCCCTCGCCGCAGGAGCCGCGCGCCTCGTCCGCCAGCGCCACGCCCTCCGACGACGACGAGCGCAAGCACAAGAAGCCCAAGAAGAAGCACCGCAAGCAGCCCGAGCCGCCGCGCTGCCCCACGGTACGCGACCCGCCGCCGCCGTGACTCGTCTCACCTAGTCGAGTGCATATGCACTATATAGGCTATTATGTCGTCTCGCCTAGGAGCGATCGGTGTTTATTTTCATTTTATTTTTTATTATTTCTAGAAATCTCCGAGTATAGAAGAAGGCGGTATAACTGACGAGGAGCCCGTGAAGGAGGCCCCAAAACACAAGAGCAAGAAAACAAAACGAAGCGCTCCCAGCTCGCCCGACCAGCCACCGGAACTGGCGCACAAACCCAAGAAGAAGAAGGAGAAGAAAGAAAAAAAAGACAAGTATGTAATATTTTAAAAATACTATTTTTTTTGTGTTAATTTTTTGTTTGCCAATAATAAACTAATAGGGAATATGCACTTTTTTTATTTTTATTAATATCAATAAAACATGCTGATACCATCCTATAACTACTTTATTTAGAAAAAAATATATATTCATTTGTAATTTACTACATTTAAACGGGTAGTTTACCATCATTGAACTCTCAACTATCCTATTACCTGAATCCCATCAAGGTTAAATGTTTCTATTCCATTTCATAAATCTCAGATTAACTGGAGTATAAATTGATATAACTTGTTGTATCAATTTATACATAGTTTATTATATAAAGTTATCATATAATTAAAATTAAAAATTTAAGGAAGATCTTATTCTTCTTTATTTAAAACTATAAAAAATATACAAACTGTTTATTATAAAAAAAAAATCGACTAAAACACGTACAGCCGTAACATTTAATAGTATTTTCTGTACCTATTAGTGTCTAAAATATAAGAGCCATTACTTAAAAAAACATTAAATGTCTAAGTTATTTAGCTCCTAGCATTCTCAATATCATTCCACAACAGAAGAATGAAAAGACATGGATATTTATTTATGATGTTACATGCATATTCCCTATCGTTGATATAACATATCATAACGTGGATCGTAAAACAGTAAGTAACTGAAAATTTTATCCCATTAAAATTTCGTGCATTAGATAATTTAGAAAGTATAATGTACGGTCATGGTAATGACCATTACGGTCGTACTGATGTACACTATTGTCAATCATAATAAGTAATGAAAGTAAAACTCTTTCGTAGGGGTCGGTACGTAACACTCGAGTAACCGCTGCACGTTTCAGAGCGAGCGGCTCGGTGGTGTGGAGCGACGCGGAGCTGGAGTCGCGGCGCGCGGCGCTGCTGGCGCAGCTGCACGAGCACGAGGCCGACTGACGTCGCGTCACGCACGTGCACGTCTTCAACCGCTACCCGCCCGCGCGCCGCCTGCGCAGCCCGCACAGCCCCCTGCCTCCCGCCGACTACTTCCTGCGCGTCTCGCCCGCCACGCCCGCCTCGCCGTCCGCTTCGCCGCCCGTCTCGCCCGCCACGCCCGCCTCGCCCTCCGCTTCGCCGCCATCTCCGGCCTCGCAGGACACGCCGGCCACTCCAGCCACGCCCACCTCGCCGAGATCACCTGAAAACGAACGTGAAAGATTCTCCGGGTCTACTCTCGAGTGTTGCTCTAGACGACGAGTATACTCTCCTGTCCGAGTTTTTCGTCCGTTGCAAACAAAATGTTGTAGCGATGACAGACACGCGGAAAATCGACCGCCAAGTCCACCGGACACCGATGAACCTTTCGTAGTGCACTATGAGCGATCACCTGCCGCGCCGACGGAGGCGAGTCCGTCGGGAAGTAATTTCATGAAGAATGACAATATTCCCATAATTTTACAGCCTCATAGTCCGTCATCAACTTCGGACGATTGCATTAAGCAGCCACTTATATCGCCGATGACTGATACTATGTCCTCCGAAAATTCTGACGAAAGTAAAATTTGAATTGAGACCGATTGTAATAATTTATAATTTTAGTAATATATAACAGTGATGTTATAAAAAACACTAATATACGACTTGTTCACATCTCTTGAAATAAATAATATTTTCTACTTGGATGATAATTTATCATTCTATTAAAATGTAGTTAACTATTCAAACTTCATTAAAAGTTATAGTGCGTAGTATAGCGAGATGGCGTTTATAATTATTCAAATCTGTGTGTAAAGTTAATAAACTTGCTTAACAAATGCTGTCGGTACATTATGATTGTCTATTATTAATAATGTACTAAATAAAAGTATTATGTGCATATATTTAATAATTGTCTTTAAATATATCAATACATGTAAATATGATTTCAAATGTGTAGATGTTTATCTTATTGCTATATGTTAATCAGAAAATTGTAAAACAATTTTTTTATTTGTCAGTAATAAATAGAATATAATAGTCGAATATTAATAATTAGGATATAAAGTGTAGTTCAACCTTCAGATAAACAGTTTCTTTTGAAATCAACCCAAGCTTGAACATAATTTAAAAACAAATGGAATACCGTAAAATTATACATAGGTAGATTTTTGTATAAAGAAAAAATAAAAATGTATAAATAAAAAACCGAATATGTTTATTTATTTTTTGATAACATAATATTCTAAATAAATCCTTTTAACTTTTTTTTATATTTATAACTAGTTTAAAATTGATGATAAATATTGCCTGTTGTAACATGATTTTGCAACAATTAAAAATAATACTTTATAAAAATATTTATAATTATTTATTTCGAAGTAATCGTATAAGTGGAATGGAAAAATATAATTCAAAAATTGTGATATTATTATTACACTATATACATTGTTGCTTTATATATTGCTTATCTAAAGAAAATCCTGGCACTTGTTAGACTGTAATACAAAAGCTTATATTCCTCTTCGAGTGTTTTGATCTTTTTTTCTGTGAGTGCCAATGCCTGTTGTAATTGCACAGACCCTTTTGTTTTTTGCTCATGAATAATTTCTTTTTCACTTTTAATATGATTCCACACCGAGTCAAACCAATGAAGAGCTTCAAAGTTTGAATCCTAAAAAAAATAACAACTGTAATACTGATCTCCCCAAACTCTATTTTTCTTGGAACATCTATGGTTATGCCAGATTTCAGTCTGACAACCTGAGATAAAACTTTTTTATTGTATGTACAAGTTAGCTCAGATGTTGGTGTATATTGTTTTATTATAAATTAGACACTAACGGTAATTATAATTTACAAAACTGTGAACATCAATAATTTAAATAAAGGCTATCTTTTATATTGACTTACCTGATCCAACAATTTAAGAATATAAGCTATACCCATAGCGAAACCATCATCGGTAAAAGAAGCTCCAACCTTGTTCTTCTTCGACATTTTATCTTTTGATAAAATCATGTGTTCGACAAAATTTAATGTCAAAGGAGGAACAATGATAAAGAAATTTTTGAGATGCACATTCTTAGGATTCCTAAAAACAGGAGCAAAAACTTCGACGAGTAATTTGAAATATTCAGTTCCTTGAATAAAGTTTGTTATTAAGCCGTCTATGTTATCGTCCAGATTTCCCGCGGCTTCTATCGATTTAACACTGAGTGCATTTTCTTGACACAAGTCTTTATATTTTTTTACCTCCAAATCAGGGAGAAAGGCCGTTGCATCACAGCAACAATGTCTCCCGCCGGAACGAATCATACGCACATATCCCATTGCATTTCCAATTTGAGTGATCAGATCTCTAAACAGATCTAAATAACTTTGTCCATCCTCTGCAACTCCCAGAACTTTAATACCTTTGTTAAATTTTTCTGCGTTTTTGTAGAAATACACATGTTCATTAGTTCCTTTAAAATTCCGTAAATCTTTAATGAGGCGTGATTTTATTTGCTCGTCATACATAAACTGAGAGAACGTAAAAAATTTATTTTTGAGAAATTGGTATGTAAAATTAACAGTGGTGTTCATAACGCCAGTGCCATGAGTTCTTATTGAGTTGGCAATGTGCCTTATGTTTATTGAATTTAAATGTTTGTTGTTGCTACTCTTTTCAATAAAAATTTGATTATTAAGGTTATATTGGTATTTAGCGACAAATATATGAATGTTGCGCATTATTTCTAAGACATCCAAGCCCTGTTCCAAGGTTTGCGTTGGAAGATTGTCATGTATAGTTGATATGTTGAATTTTAGTTTTGCCATTTGACGCATTTCACCGTATGTCTTCCAATCTGATAATACAACTGTTGTTAAATTGTAAAAGGTTTTTGAGAGATATTGTTCTACAGAATGTACCACGGACATATTCGTATTGTGGAAACGGAGAATGTCTAAAAGTAAGAGATTTTTCTTAATCATGTCTAACATCAATGGATTTACTGCATCCAATTGTAAATGAGAATGGATATGGAGACGCAGATTCGTTTCTATAGACTGGCTTATATTTCTAAGAATAGATTCTTCAAGTATGTCCTTTACTCTGTTTTTAAAATCTAAAGCCTTGGTTTCTTCAAATTGTTTGTCTGTTTCTTCTAGGAAAACGACACAATCTTCTAGAGCCGTTAAAAAGTATTTTATCTTAATAGCATCTAATTGCATACTGAAATTCTGTTCCAAGTATATAGGAATGATATTTTGATGCCAGAACATCCAAGAGCAGTTACAATATTTATTTATACTTTTGGTAAAATTTGATAATGCTTGTATTTTTTCAAGTAACAAACCGAGTTTGACGTAACTATCATCTACAAAAGTAGTTTCAGGCACAAAACTAAGAGCAATGTTAGTAGCCATGTTACGATCTAAAGTTGCTGCTCCTTTTATAGCCTGCTCGGCAATTACAATGCAAGTGAGCTCATCCAATCGTTTAACAGCATATTTTTTATCATTCATCAATGTCTTTTTCAATTCCAGTATTGAAGAAACTGCTTGAAATATCAGATGCTGGATTATCATACTTATAGAATTTATTATTTGATTATAATTTCTGCTGATAGCATTATACATACTTTTCAGAATGTCCATAATCTCAAATAATGACATTAATATGTTTTTCGATAATGCCATGCCAAGAGATAGATGCAGATTGATAAAAGATAAGATTGAGTAGTTTATGTTGGAAGCAATGTCAAGTCCATCTAAAATAGTTTTTGCATGAAGACTCATTTCAGCTGCACTCAGTTTATTGTTACTAGAAAATAATTCTTCAACTTTCAATATCCATTGTGTGCTTACATTTTGAAGAACCATTATATCTTTAGTTAGAGATATTTTCTTAGCACTCATATAAGATTGGCGTGTTTTAAGCATAATTTGTGATAATTTATTGTAATTACCACAAAGTGAAGGGACATACCGTTGAAGAAACTGTTCTGGAAACCAAACAGCAGTTCCAACCAAAAAAATACTGTGTCCCTATAATTAAAAAAATCAATTTATTATAATTCAATAATTATTTAGAATATCTTTTCTTTATAATAGTTGTATTGTCACATACCTTTGTATTCAAGTCCATCAAACTTTTGAATGTTTTTTTATCATTAATTCCAAACAAATGTGAATTAAAAGCAAATAGCACATTTATTTTGATGTATTTATACATATTGTCACCATTTGGCTTGTCCTGTGCAAGTTTATCTAGGTTAAGCATAGCTTGTTTTATGTACTTCGTAAATTCAGCTGATACGAGTGAGCAGTTTTTTGTAATCAATTGTTTTTTCCTCAAAAGTAATATATTATTAAGAGATGACTGCACAATATCATCATTCATTAATTTGGATGTGATACTGTTAACAGCTCCTGTCAAAGCTTTAAGTTGATCTTCATCTGAGTCAATATTGTCACTGGCATTTTTTAAACTTTTGCAGAATTTATTCCAATTTGATGCTAACATACATCTTGATATTAGCAGTTCAATAATCACCAGAATTGTCAAAATCTCTCCAACTTTATTTATCAGAAAATGCCATTGAATTCCACCTAAAAGGTACATAATTATTATGTTAAGAATAATATCTATTTATTAATCCAAGAATTTTATAGCTAATCACCCCTACATGCATTTATAGCATTTATATGTTATGGATATACATCTGGATATGTTTACTTATAGAGTGTTAGAATTATAAAAGTAATATGTTTCATATAATTTTAAATAATTAACTGAATGCTAACATTAGGTAATAAAAACTTAAAAACTTACTAAGATTTATCACAGTTGCATTAAAAATAGCAAACATTTGACTGCATAAATTAGTAAGGATTTCATTGCAGCGATTAACAAATAAGTTTAACAAGCATATTGAATCCATTTGTGAGGAAATATCATTTGGGCAGTATTCATCATATATTGATAAAAACTGAAAATGCCTGTAAAAGAGAGTAAATACATAAAATATATTTATAAGAAACCTAATAATGATTGGCTTACATTCTAAATCTTATTATTTCTACACTCATATTATCAAGAAATGTTATATTACATACCGTTCATAGGCTTCACTTTTTAATTCATTTACTTCAACACAGAGTGATGATAAAACGCTTAAGATTTTAGTTATGACGGTATTGTCAGAGGCAACTAGATCTATAGTTGAAATAAGCTCATTTGATTCCATAACAACTTGTATTGGAGAAAATGTTTTATTTTCTTCTTTATTTTGGAGATTGAGTATGGATGTGTAGTCCTGATGTTGTTTTTTGAAGAATTCTCCATAACTTTTTAAAATATATGCTCCGGCCTCTTTTTCCATATCACTTTTCATGACAACAATTTCGTAAATATTTAAAACTATTACTGTACTAAATCAAATTGGAAGTCGTTTTCTCAAAGCCACTTTTTCCCCATAAGATGCACCGATGCTTTGAATCGTTCTTTATTATATAAATATTAATAATATGAATTTATTATTTAGCTGTAGTCGACTTGTTATTGTTAATAATCGACTTTGACGTAATTTTTTAATACTATAGAGTATATATATAAATTATAGTAATAAAGATCGAATGTATTTTACGACAAGAAAGCTGAACGTCATGTAACAAATTTATTTAAATTCTGGTAAGACTAAGAACTACATAAAGTTTGTTGCAGCGCTAATCTTCATTATGTCATCTATTAATTAAAACTGTTAAAACAATAAAAATGTTTATCTTATTACTTACAAAATGGTTTCATTATTAAGAACCTCCAATTAAATAAATTACTAGATTGTATTTTATCTAAAAATTAAATTATATAAAGTATATAATAGTATAATTATTTTACTTCCTACAATTATTCAAAGACTAAATCATTCAACTGGAGATTATTCAATTTAAATTTATCTGTGGCAAAGACTGACATTTGTCAGTTATATATTTGACGAGTTGACGGTAATTTCTAAATCAGAATAAACCTTAAATGGAGCCAAATCTTAAGTTGAACATAGAAGAATTAAATATAGAGAGTCTTTCATTACAGATCAATCTCTACCGTGCTCTACTTACTAGACAGATTTTAGTGCATTGATACTTCGATACCGAAAGCAATAATTTATAAAAAGAAGTCAACAACTTATTTAAATATTGTTTTCTTAAAAGTGAATAAACGAACGTTTCCATATATTGGATTTTTCAAATCAGATATTATAAAATTTTGTAAAAATGGATCAAATGCTACCAAGTCCTTACAACATACCGGGTATTGGTACCCCATTACACCAACCTGAAGAAGATCAACAAATTTTACCAAATGCTATGCAGCAACAACATCAACAACAACAACAGCAACAGCAGCAACAACAACAGCATTCATTGGTATCCTTAGGCTCCTCACCTTTAGTTGGATTTGGTTCCTCCATAATGGGTACTCCACAAAGGACCATGCACACTTATGCTCCAACGGCAAGCTATGCAACACCTCAACAGATGATGCAGCCACAAACACCGGTATTTTTTTAATAACATAGACTTATGGTCTTATTCTTTTATTTCTAAAGTTATTATTAATTTTATATTTTCTATGTTTCAGCAAAATTTAATGTCACCAATGATCACTGGAGGTAGTATAGCAGGGCAGCCTATATTAAGTCAGGCAAGCCCAGCACCCATGACCCCTATGACTCCACACTCAGCAGACCCTGGAATATTACCCCAATTACAGTAAGCAAATAACTATTGATTTAAAATATTATTGTACTTAATAACTCACTTATATATAAGTTAGTGTTTTCAAACTGAGTGAAAAATAAGACAGTTTTTTTTTCATTATTTAAAATTGCAGTGCAATATTAATCTTGTCATAAAACAAAATACACACATGAAAGCTTAATTACTATAGAGAAATATATATATTTTTTAAATTAAATAAATTTCACTCAAACATATTTCAATATATCTTGCTTAAAAAGGTATATATATACTACAAGGCTGTTTGAGCCTAATGTCTATAGCTTATTATATTTTACCCTCTTGTGCTTTGCTGTCGAAAGGTAAAAATTCAAACAGGATCATTATTATTTTTATTTACAGAAATATTGTTTCCACCGTGAATCTAAACTGTAAATTAGATTTGAAAAAAATTGCTCTTCATGCACGTAATGCTGAATACAATCCAAAACGGTTTGCTGCTGTTATTATGAGAATTCGTGAACCGAGAACTACAGCACTTATATTCTCTTCTGGAAAAATGGTTTGTACTGGAGCTAAAAGTGAAGAAGATTCCCGTTTGGCTGCTAGGAAATATGCCAGAATAATTCAAAAACTTGGTTTTACAGTAAGTTAATTATTGTGTTTATTTTAATAGGTATACTATGCTAACATGATGTTAAATTAGCCAACTCAGAAGTCTCTCCTAAGTTTAGTAGATATGTTTATTTATACAGAGCTGTCATTTCAAATATAACTATAGCAGATTTCAATAGCAGGAGGAGTACAGATAAATAAATTGAGATTTATCTAATTATAAATTATAAAGATAAGAGGGTGTAGTTTTACTTAATAACCATGCTAGTAATATTTTGTATTTATATTCCTATTTAATTTAATTTGCTATAAATCTGAAGACTATTAAAAAAAAAAAAACTAGTGAATTGCCGATTATAAATTTGATCGACTACCCGACTAATTGATTAAGTCAGTTGTACAGATACCAATTAGTCAGCTGACTTATGGTATTATTGTTCATTAAAATGAAAAGAAGAAACTCTCGCGTATGGATTTTTGGTACTTACGACATTTACGTATTAATGGCACTGCGGCAATAAAAAAAATCTGCGAATGCACCGATATAGGTATACAAATGATAATTTATCTAAAATTCATTTAATGTAATACCTTCTGTATATATTTTATCAAGAAATACTATTATAAAAGAAGCCAGTTAGTCGACACTCTTTGCCGAATAGTCGCTTACTACGAATGCGGCCGGATAGTCGATTTTACCGACTAGTCGGAACATTTTTAAAAATAACATATATTATAGTGGTCTTTTTCATTGCAGGCAAAATTCTTGGACTTCAAAATACAAAATATGGTGGGAAGTTGTGATGTTAAGTTCCCTATTCGTCTTGAAGGTTTAGTACTGACTCATGGACAATTCAGTTCCTATGAACCTGAACTTTTTCCTGGACTTATATACCGAATGGTTAAACCTAGAATAGTATTACTTATTTTTGTCTCTGGCAAAGTAGTGTTAACAGGAGCAAAAGTGCGTCAAGAAATATATGAAGCATTTGATAATATTTACCCAATATTAAAAAGTTTTAAAAAACAATAGTTAATATAATATTTAGGTTATTTTTGTAAGCTGTTCTTATTTATAAAAAAAAACACTTAATACTTGTTTCATTTCCTTTATTATATATATAATATATATTTTCCTTATAATAATGCAAACCTATTGAAGAGCAAATTATTGTTTATACATAATGTAATTGTAGTTGGTTAACTTTTATCTAAGTGTTAAAGTGAGCATAAGTGATTATGTTCTTTTTGCAACTGTGATGGCCCGAGGAGGGTCGAGGTCGTTCGCCATTTTTTTTTTATTACTTATAGAGACACGTATTAATTCATAATATTAGTATAATGGAACAAAATTGTAAATGTAAATATCAAATAAAACTAATTTTTCATTGTTAAATTCGATTTACTGCTCAAAAATTAAATCACGATTAAATAATGAATACGAATTTAATCGAAATCTGGAAATTGATATATCTAGACAATAGATTGATGTTTTTTTGCTATTTCGATAAATTATTAAAAAGTTGCATAATTAAGCATAAAATTCAGAGGACTTCCATGCAACTATTAAAATGTGAACGCATTTATTTTAGTAGCCTCTTTATTTATTTACTGGATTACTGACAGCTGTTTAATTGTCATACGTCAACCGTCATATTATGTCAAAAAAAATTGTAACACAGTTGCGTTATTTTTTTCTCAACATTAAAAATCAACAAAGCAGCAAAATTACGTGCCCATGGTATAATATAAGATATATCTTAGTTGCTCTTATTTTATTAAATATGGCTTGGAGGAGTCACGGAATAAACAATGCAGATATGGTTCGGAACCTTAGAGGTAAGTCAATAATATTATTACTCTGAAATACTAATTGGTTCGGTATAATTATGGGTATTGTTCTAACCAAAATATGCATAGTATGTGTAGTTGCCTAACATAATTGTGTAGTTTATTTTAAAAACAATATTTTTTTAAATATAATATTTTAGATTAAATTTAAAACTTTTTATTTTGCAGCAAACGGAATTATAAAGTCTGATATAGTTGCGAATGCTATGGTTGCTGTAGACCGGAAGAACTATTGTCCGCATGCTCCTTACCATGATTCACCACAGTCCATTGGATACTCGGCTACCATCAGTGCACCACATATGGTGCTGTGTCTATATCTTTCAGTATTTTTGTTAATTTAAAAACTACACTCACTATCAATATTATACTTTTTTATCAAAGATAATATGAAACAATCCCAGGTATTGCTTTATCACGAAGTTCATGTAATGTAGAAGAAACAATTGGGTCATTAATCTCAATTTTATCTGAGCATGTAATGTTTTTATGAAGTGAGGTACTAAAATTAAGGAGGCATTTATTTATTATTGTGATAAAAATCAAGATCTAAATCTAATTTTAAACGCAAAAAAGATTGTCCTCTTACCTTCAAGAAATTAATTGTAGAAGATGATTGCAATTTATTCCCTTTTCATATTGTTATAAAAATAATTGTTTTTATGTGTAATTTTAGATAATTATTGCTTCATATTATTGTCTTATGCTTTGTCAGTTTGTTTTATTTGTATTTTTGCAGTGTTATATCAATCTATATAATTTTAAAATGATTAAATATTCAATTCATTTAATAATATAATAAAAAAATAACATATTTTTACAAAAAAAAAAACTACACTTAGTAGCTACTACTAGTAGCTTACAATTAATATTAGTCCTTCATAACATATATTTGTAATTGTTTAATATGTAGTTTGATTAGATCTGGTAATACCATTGGTAGTTATAATGCTCTAAGTACAGAAGTTGTCAACTCTTTATTTGATTTATATATCAATTAATTGCTTTATATTCTTATTGAATAATGTTAAAATTTTAAATTATTTCTTTTCATAGCACGCACATGCATTGGAAAGATTAAGAAAACAACTTATACCTGGTGAAAAAGCATTGGATGTCGGTTCAGGATCTGGTTATCTGACTGCTTGCATGGCCTTCATGGTCGGAGAAGCAGGAAAAGTTATTGGCATTGAACATATTCCTGAATTAGTTACGATGGCAACTAAAAATATTGAACGCGATAGCCCTCAGTTACTCACATCAGAAAGGGTGAAACTTATTGGTATGATCAAATCTTATAATAAAATAATATTTCAATGGTTAACATTTTTTTGAGTTTTCTGTAAAAAAATCTCATTGGCAACCCAAAATTTTATAGTTAGTAATGTTTAATATCTCGTGCCTCGGATAGAATATAAAGCTGTTTGTCTCATACCTTTACTCTTTCCATCTTATTGGGTTGTTGTCTCATTGATATTGTGTCCTGCATAATTGGCTAGATTCCATTAAGACTAGTAGCCATGACCAAAATCGGTCAGAAAGATTTCGTAATATATTGAAGACTGTCAGCTTAATAACTAAAATTTTCGTTTTTTATTTTTCTTAAACAAAATTACCCAAGTAACTTATTAATAACATGTATTTTACAATTGCACATTTTGGATATTATAGTTGGTGATGGTCGTTTGGGTTATCCCGATGAAGCCCCCTATAATGCTATTCATGTTGGAGCTGCTGCCCCTACTCTTCCACAAGCAGTAAGTTAATGCAGTCTCATAATAATAATTTATACATTGTTAATGTAGAAATATATATTTATTTACATTAGGGCCTTAATTATATAGAAATAAAAATTAGTTGTACAAATGATTGCGTGGAATGGTGGCAAGAATGCTAATCCTCTGGGCAAAAAATGAACCAGCCCCCTGTCACCAGTAGTGGTAAAAATGCTAGGTGCTATACTTTTAATGAAGGTTTTTGCACTATTACTCCAAGGTCCGAGTGGTTCAACTGCAAATGAGACAAAGACATATAACAGACGAATATCTTGATTGTATGGTCGCTTCAGCTTTTTCCACTGCGGCTCTGGTTCTTAACGCTGTTTCCCCTCATATAAGACGGAGCCAGCGTGTCAACGCATGTTGTGTCCCATATTAGGGCCCGTACTCGTTCCCGGGAAACCAGTGTCATTCCATCACACCTACTGCTATCATCATGACGATCACGGCTTAATTAGTTTATACATACAATAATAAACTCAATTTTTATATATGTTGCTGATTTTGTTGTATAATGCTTAATGTTGTGTACAGTTAGTTGAGCAATTGAAACCCGGTGGTCGCCTGGTGGTGCCTGTTGGTCCTGAAGGAGGTGAACAGCATCTTACTCAAGTAATTATATTTTACTTAATTTATTTGAATTAAATTTTAAATTGAATAATTCAAATAGTGTTAATTTGTTGATTTTATAACTAACTACCAACTGGTATTACTAGTTTGTTAATGCCCTACAAAGAAATCCAGTTGCATTATTTTTGTGAAATATGTATGTGATTGTACATTGATGGTTCTTTGCCAGAATCTCTTAAACTGCTAAAAGAGCTGTGAAGAATATATAAAATGTCATATCCATATTATGGCTAATTAATATATCTTTTCGGCCAATAACCCTCCTAATAAAGTTGCAAGAAGTATCCTATCTATTATACAATTATTTAGCAATTCGTGTACCGTTAATCATTAGCATTAGCAGCCTGTAAATTTCCCACTGCTGGGCTAAGGCCTCCTCTCCCTTTGAGGAGAAGGTTTGGACACGCTGCTTCAGTGCGGGTTGGTGGAATGCACATGTGGCAGAATTTCGTTGAAATTAGACACATGCAGGTTTCCTCACGATGTTTTCCTTCACCGCCGAGCACGAGATGAATTATAAACACAAATTAAGCACATGAAAATTCAGTGGTGCCTGCCTGGGTTTGAACCCGAAATCATCGGTTAAGATGCACGCGTTCTAACCACTGGGCCATCTCAGCTCTGTTGATGCACTGTTAATCAGAATCTTGTTAAATGTATTTCAGGTGGACAAAGCTCTCGATGGCACCACAACTGTAAAAAAGCTCATGAGCGTCATTTACGTGCCCCTTATCGATAAGAATCATCAACTCCGTGAGTGACCCTACCTTACATTAGTGTTGATCATATCAACAATATCAGTGGTTATTGTAATCACTTACTTTGCTTCCTAAATGATCCCTGTGATGATACTCTTCTTTGAGACAAGTTTTGTGCTTGTATATATTTGAATTATATAATATATCTCATAATCGTTCAGTATTGTTCTTATATACATAAGCACTTGCGTCTTGTCTTGCACAAAATTAGAGCAATGAATAGAATTATTATATATATTGTTATAATTGAGAGAATTAGCAATGTTAAGGATACATTGTCTGTGTTCTAGGTCCTTGGCGCTAGGTTGCCTTGCATGTTATAAATAAGACTCCAAATAAAGATGATGGAATTTTTATTTTATATTATAAATAAAATAAAATTGACATAATTATATTTATTAATTGCGACAACATTTATTTCATTCTAAAATTATTATGGTATGTACAAAAGCAATAAATAATTATAAAAAAATATTATGATTTTTATTTCAAATTTTTGAATTTCTCAAACTTTTTCTTTCCAAAAGGTTTCGCTTTGTCTGTGTCTGTCGTTTTTGGTTTAACGTGTAAAATTGAATATAACGTTGCGGCTTCATTTTTGTTTTCCATAATTTCTGCTAGTTGTTCCTAGAACATAATTAAATTGACTTGTTAATCTCCCAAAAAGTTAACCCACTGCGTCAACCACATATAAATGGATTAAGGATATTTAAATCATGAACACACAGACTCAGTTTTAAAAATCAAGAACATCTTTATTTTTTATTTTATGTATTAGGTAGGCGGACCAGCAAATGGGTCAACAGATGTTTAGTGTTCACCACCGCCCATAGACATTGACGCTGTTAGAAATGTTAACCATCCCTTACTTCGACATGCCGTCACCAACCTTGAGAACTAAAATGTTCCTTGTGCCTGTAGTTACACTGGCTCACTCACCCTTCAAACCGGAACACAACAATACTAAATATTGCTGCTTGGCGGCAGAATATCTGATGAGTGGTCGGCACCTACCCGGGCGGGCTTGCACAAAGCAAATTATTCTAGTAGGCTCACTTTTGATATCCATGTTACAGAGTTGAATTAAATGCTACCACAATAGGCCATTTGACAATGCGAAAAATAAAGTGTCAATTATTGTAATCAGTATATATTATGAGTTTAAAAATGGTTATATATAAATAATAATTTATTTACTCAAAAATCCATTTTTTTAAACGTTTGTCACGTGACACAAAACGCTTCTGGTTGGTCAGGCTTATAATGACGTCACTTGCTTATTAACCTCGTTTGCCTACTGTATGTGGATTATATGTGCCACAGATTACAATACAGGCAAGTGACATCACCGACCCCATTGCAGCGCCATATTGTCAAAGTAGCATTTGCGCGCGCTATTTAAATATGGAATTTTTATTTTGATATTTTTCAGCAAATATGTACTAGAATAAAAAAAAAACAACTTTTACTTGGTTCCTTAACCTCTACTAAATAATATTAAATGCATTTTAAAAACCAGTCAAATAGCCTATTATTGTCAGTTATTTAGTAAATTTACCTGTGTCAAGGTTATCAGGTGATCCAAAGAAATTCCTCTATTCATAACTCTTGTGATGTTCTTCGAGGTTATACCGGGCAGCTTTTGTACGAAGTCGTGCACGCGTATATTACATCTTTCGTAATTCATATCGTCTGCTGTATTGTCTCCGCTCAGAGCCAGTGCCTCTTCTACGTTCGGGTTTTTTCTACCTTGCTGGAATTTTTTTTTACAAATAAAATTAATGGATACATATATATGCCATAGAAATAATATAGATGTTAGTCTGTCAGTAAGTAAATCTGTTTGAATTCTTCTGAACGAAACTACCATCTATGAAACACCATGAAAACATTTACGGCTTAAATTTTTGATAAATGCTCATCAAAAATGGGGTGATTAGTTAAAAATTGGTGTTCTCTTCTTTCGTTTACAATTCAATGTTGAAACTAAGAGAGTAATTGATGTTTATCGAAACACTAGCTTGACAACGTTTGTTAAAGGTTGTTCGAGACCAAATTAATTGTTCAAATAATATTATGTGACTATGGAATATTTTTTTATGTAATTTCTAGGCGGTTTATGGGCCACCTGATGGAAAGTTGTCACCACTGCCCTCACATTGGTACGGTAAGAAATTTCAATAACCATAGATTACAATGCCAATAAACCTTGGCAAATACGTTGCTATGTCTCTTGTGCCTGTAATTATACTCTATTGCTAATACTTAGTGTTTATACTTGGCGTTAGAATTCATGATGAGTGGTCGGTACTTAACCAGACAGATTTGCACTACGCACTACTGGCCCTACTACTTAATAAACGTAAACGCCAGGATAGTATTGTATTCTATCGTTTAGTCTATTAAGGGGTAGGAACTTACTTTGAGCTCATAAAACAATTCTGCTGTGGCGTAAGGACTCGGTGACCAAACGAGTTTCAACCTCGGGAAGTGTATTGTGAGCAGCTGAAGCTTCTGCTGGATATCGGCACCGGATAAATCGGTTGAAACGACAAAATTCCCCTGAAAATGATGAAGATGTATTATGTCTACAAATTAACCATGATGACAATCTTTGGACAAATGCACAATTAGAGAGGTAATTTAATGTAGGTATAGCATAGTCCAATGTTTTTCTGCTGACCGAGTTTGGATCAGTCAAGTAGGAGGCGTTGTATATATATATTTTGAACACAAAGACAGATGCACTCTCTATTCCCTTAAACTCAACACGATCAGAAAGAATTCAGGCGCAGGACCAACGTCTTTACGTGGCTTCCGGGGCAAGGGCTTGCTTTCAAAACCTTGGGATCTATTGTTATATATCTGGGCACTAGGCAAACAGAAGGCAGAAGACACTGACCTGTAAATGAAACGGCTTGTTCTGGTCGAACTCAATGAGCAGGATGGGTCGGCTGTAGTTGCGGCACATGTGCGTGCACTGCGCGTACAGCCGGCCGGAGTTCAGCGAGCCGATGAGGTCCGATATCGACTTCCTCTCCACGCAGATGTCTGGCGTTACGATGTAGTCTCCTATCTGCAATGATAGGAGACTATATTTTAATTTTTCCCATGTGCCTTTTTGATGTGCCAACCGATTTTAATGAAATTTGACGTTGATGAATATCTATTCATAACGAAATTAAAATCGGTTAAGTATTTCAATCGTAATGTGTTATTGAGTAGATAGCACATTGCGATAGCCTTCAATGCGTTTTACAGTCGACATATTATAAGGACAAATTTTCTGGTAATTATATTTATAAGTTTCTTACCGTAATGGTCACTGGTTCAATATTGATTCCGTTTTTATGTAGTAAGGCTGGAAGGTCGGAACGGAATTCCCTCATATCGACGATAACGATTGGTTTCTCTTTCGTGACTTGAGTTTGTCCGCCTGGAAATAAATATGTTACATTTATTTTGTTTATCCGAGACACACCTGGTACTTCTCTGACTAGCAGAGAAAACTAGGCAAGCACCCCCAGGGGCATAAATTTCTATTGGGGAGTAAGCGAGGATGGCCGGAGTTTCGTTTGGCCGGAGTTTGGCAAGAAATGGAAAGCTAGGCTAGAGGTTTACGGTAGTATGATGCCTTCGCGCTGTCGTTTGCACCGACTGTTAGGTGACATAGATATAGGTATCCCTTTCACTCCTCAGACGAGCTCCGACGAATGTGATAGTTACATTGCCCAGGTCAGGACCGAGACTAGTTTATTCCTTCCTTTCTCCTGAGAGCCCGACCCGAAGGCCGGGTACGGGCGAGTGCAAGTCACCGACCGATTCTCTTAAAATAATCCCGCCGACACCTTGCTGTCGGCCTGTGTCGGTGTGTCAGCAGGTTTGGTGTGTAAACTCCCTAGTCTCAGTAGCAGCCTCGTTAATCCTGGGACTGATCCCTCTCCACTAGTTTTAGATCTCGTAGTACGAGAGTGAGGCATTGTGCGATACGAACCTGCCTTTCTCGTATCCTTCTGAATGACTTCTTCTTCCACATTCATATTAAAATATTCATCAGTTTTTCCGTCTTGATATGATGGTATAACCATTACCTAAAACCGATCAAATTTTATGTATATATTATATATTATCTGTAAACGACAAGTATATTACGTGAATATCAGTTTTATGACAGAGTATGTACTCACACTTTTGGCCTGTATGAGCAGCTCGAAGGCCTGCTTCTCCCGGCGCAGAGCCGTGAGGTAGGCCTGCTCCTCGACGGTGTGGTCGTGCACCAGGAAGTAGACGGTGAGGCGCGGCTCGCGGGGCGGCTTGCGGCACTCGTGGCGCTCGAGCTGGCGGACGGCGGCCACGTCGCTGTGGAACAGCACCACGTACTCGGGCCGCAGGCTCTCTAGGGTTTGCCCGAGCGACATGTAGTTCCCGTTTTGCTTAAACGTCTGAATGCAGATTATTGGCTTATCTGTTTCTAGTTGCGTTAAATCCAAGTTCTCTACCTGAAAGACATGTTTCATAATTTAAAATTAATTTTAATCATTATATGAGTGACAAGGAAATTCTTGTAAAGTTTTCTAGTGAGAAAATTTCAAATGTAATTCCAGCATTTGGTACAAATTACTTATATAATATTCATCTCAATGACATAGATTTTTTGAAGACATACAATAATTACAATTATCAAAAATATCACATTAACGCAGACAACAAACACAAAGTATGATATGTACATATATACATGGTATCTTATACATTTATCAACATAAGAATTGATAACATTAAGTGCTTAAATATATACAAATATGAATCAAAGATTGTTACTGTATAAATCTCGACCGCGTGGAATGGTGGCAAGGATGCTAGCAGCATTTCCCCGTTGAATCGCAATTCCGATCCTCTGGGCAAAAAACGAACCAGCCCTCCTGCCACCAGTGGAGGCAATAAGGCGAGGTGTTATACTTTTGATGAAGCATTTTGCACCACCACTCCAAGGTCCAAGTGTTTCGACAGCAAATGAGACAAAAAAGTAATTTAGCATTTAATATTAATAATAGTTACCCGGGACAGAGGTTCAAATACACTCTCATTAGCTGCTTTCGAGTCCGAATTGTTTTTTGTTGCCGTTTGAGTGAGAGTCAGGACATAGTTGGACTTGTTCATTTCATCTGCATTGGCTTCTTCTTCGTCTAACTCATTTTTTATTTCTTTATCTTTATTTTCAGTATTCATATGTGATTTGTTATTTATTTTCTTATATTTAGCAGCCATCGAAGTTATTGTTAAATCTCTCCGGAACGCGGTATAGAAGAGGTATTTACTTTCGCCCATGGTGAGGAAATTATTTAGCTGGTAACAGGACTTATTGTCTTGGCAGAGTATGAGTATTTTTGTTTTAGATAATGAATCATTGTTCTTTTTTTTAACTTCTCTGGGTATCTCATCTGTTAACAATTCACTCAGGCATTTCCACTTTGGTGATGATTCAGGGTTGAATTCTAAAATGTTACATTTAATATTAAAAATAACACTTCCCCTCACAACTAGTATCACCGGCTGATTAAATTCAAATACAAATACTATATAATACCTTTATTCAACATATGTATAAATATTATATCTACCTACTATATCTATATCTATATATTATATCTATATATTTACCACCGGTTCGGAAAGAAACTGACCTGAGAAGAACCGGCGAAACTCAGCAGGATTTTTTTTGTCAGAAATTAGTGTTTACTGCGATAAATTATTTATTTTGGCTATAGACGGCTATAAATGTTTCGAACCAATAGATGACATACCTTTCTTGTTTCCAAATTTAGAAAAAGAGTAACATTTTTTGATTAAGAAAATTCTGCTGAATGGATTTATGATGAGCAGGACGGGGTTACATTTACTATATTATGTAACTTGTATATCAAAGGCATATTTACCATTATTATTGTTGTACACCCTCGCTTTGGCCAGCCTAAACAGCTGTTCTGCTGAGTCAAGGAGTATCCATCCAGAATTGACTTTAGCATATTCGGGTGTCCTATATTTGCTTACCAATGCATAAAACGACACTGAATCGTCGTGTATTAAGTTTCTGTATTAAAGAAAATATTAATTTACTTTGATAGCAATGCCAAATTTATTAATCTTAAATTATAAGACAATAAAATAATTACGGTGATGGTGATGATGTTGATAGGAACTATGATGATGATGGTGATTATAGTGATAGTGATTATGACGATGGTGATGTTAGGGATAATGATTATGATGATCTTAATGATGACAGTAATGTTGATGGTGATTATAGTGATAGTGATTATGACGATGATGATGGCGGTTATGTTAGTGATAATGATTATGATTACACCTTTGATGATAGTGATGATTTTCATGGTAATGTTGATGATGATGGTAGTGATTTTGAGGATTATGATGCGACTAGCCATTTGCGCAGGAGATATAGTATATGCGCAAATAAGTGCACTCTACTCAGAGCCTAAGGATCGCGCCGGTCGGACAGAGCTACATACAAAAACTTTCATAGGTATACAATACCTACAGGATATTTCATTTAATATTACAATGTATATTGTTGACTGTGTGTCTACTGTGTTTCTTCTTCTTGGTAGAATGTACTTTCCGAATCAGTGGTAACTTTATATTCAATCAAATTTTTGTATTGTCAGAATACTAAAGTATTTAATCTTTTAAATAAATTATATTAGGATATTTAATGCTAATTACATGATCATTGTCCTTAAAACCTTCAAATCTTGTATGTATTCCTTTGTCCTTGTGCTGAGTTGATGCCACACGCAATCTAATTGTGATTGAAGAATTTTATGGAATTTCTTAGTGATACAATTTTCGGTTGTTATTTCCTGAAAGTAAAAAGGCTTTATTTGTAAACATAATAGTATAGTACTATTATACAGAAGATATTATTACACAGTAGGTATGATGGCAGAGTTTGGTGTGTATTAACCATTGAGCGTAGTTTCGAAAATGATTGTGTGTGAGAGAACGACTGATTCTCTTTGAAAAAATAATTATGAAAATTTTAATAATTGTAACTAAGATGAATTTTCCTTTAGTTTGTTACATATAACTTACTTTCAGGTTAGTGGCAACATTGCGCAAAAACTTATTTTAAGCCTTGGGACAACTGGCCCAAAAACAGACTACCCACTAAAGATCAGTGGTTCCCTTATGGTGTTTTACAGGAACACTTGCGCATACTAGTTTTTATTCTGATGGTGGACCCGCCACTACTTTTTTTGTCTTTCCCATGGTATTTGTGAACAGTTCCCTACCCCATAAGTGATTGAAAACAACAACTAACGGTACAATTTTGTTTGTCACTAGTGTATATCATAGTACCCAAAGTAGTATTCGATTTAGCTATCTATACCTTAAAAATCACATATATAATTGATTCTTTATAGTGTACTGTAGTTAATAATTATTAAAGTTGTAATACTCACTTGCATGTCCAGGGTTCGGTTAATACTTTTCAATTGCTTAACTGTGTAGTTCATGATATCTAGCAAACAAGTTTGGATGAGACCCATGTTTGTGGTCAGTGAAACATGTAATTCTATAACTTCTGCCTGCCTACTCTTAAGACTTTTTATCACGGTACTGTGGAATCTGAAATAAGGATATAATATTTTTCTGTACTGCTTATTCAAGAAAATTAATAATGCTTTTATAAGTATTAGAAATTCAATAAGAAAATCAAATGTCAGAATTGGCTACCAATTGGCTCGAAACTAAAGTTCTGTTTACTATTCTGTTAAGGAAAATGTATGAACATTAAAACTTGATGTGAAAGTTTGGTATTGAATATGCAGATTTTAACATGGTCATTTTCTTCACCAGCAAACACTTGGGTGGTGTTTGTCAAATTTGAATCCAGTCTTCACAAGGATCCAAATTTTCTATCCACAAGGACATCATGCTTTAGATTTCCTACTTTTATTTTACTTTTTACTTATTGCAATAGTAAACAATCTATCTTATATATTTTTTGTAAAAATATCATTTGTATTATGTATTTTAAAATAGTATAGTTATTTGTGACCTGGTGCTAAAAAGACCAATGTAAATTTGAGTAAAATGTAATCCACATTTGGCATTTGTCAAATCATTTAGATATAAAAAAAAATAAAAAAAAAATATATATATTTATTTATTTGTGCTAAAAGAGCTTATGTATAACTGTACTTATATTACACAAAATGTTTTAATGTATACCATTACACAAAGTGGTGCACGTCATATTGGAACCCAACATCTGTATTCATTGTTTCTGTTTAGATCACCAAAAGTGATGGTCATTGGCATTGGCTCTTTTAGCACCAGGCTAGAGTTAAGTTAGTTTTTTACCTTGGCCACAAATACAGTTCAGTTACAAAGAGAGCTCTCATAACTTTCTCAACCTGATGATATCCAAAAGTAAATGAAATTGGTGAATTTGAAAATGCCTTCACAAATCCAGTCTGAAATTTATATAAACATTAAAAATAAATATTTAATTACAATATATTGACATATGTGACAATTACAATTTTCCTTTATTATTATTATATTTGTAATTAATTTTACTTATGATAACCAAAGTAAAATTGGCAACTTTTGTGTTAACAAAACAGTGTGTGAAATTGACAACAATTTAAGTAGAAAATTGTGATTATAATAAATGGTTAGTACCTCAGTCACTTGCAGAATGGCATGTTTTGAGCCTTCATAATTATTGTCTTATCTGACATCAAGTGAAATTTTGTTCAAGTTATGTTTGACAAAATAGATGGCAATAAACATATTCGAAAGACAGTATAGAAACCAAACTTGTGATTTAAGTAATAGAATTAAGGCTATAAGTATATATTTATAATGTACATTTGATAATTTATTAAACTAAAATGTATACCTTATTTTTTTGCCGATAAAGTCTTAAAACAAAAGCCTCCTGACATGATTCAAGTACAGTGTGAGCTCTTAATACAACTATACCAGTAATATTGGAAACTGGAACACGATTTTTCAACAAATCAACAACAAGAATTCTTGTTGACACGAAATATATACCACCTTCCAAGTATGTTTTTTCTCTGAAATATATTTAGAATTATAAAATAAATAATGTTTCATAAAGTATTTCATAATCAAATCAACATTTAAAAAATACTCCTATTTACCTCTCATTCCCATTTGTAGGTAAAACTGTTAAATTAAATTTTTCAGAAAAGTATTTTTCCTCATACTCACTACTATTTATCACTAAAACTAAATTTGCTGGATCATTATGTATCCATAACAAGTTTGCGACAATGTCATTATAAGTGAGTCCTCTGAAAGTATATGGTAACTTAATAATGAAAATTTTAACTCAATGCATATTATTACCCAATTATTTATTACTCACTTTGCAATTATTAAAAGTGCGTCCTTTTCAAACATATCAATAAGGATTTGTTTTTCATAAGGAAGCAGAGGGTATTTCGTTTCTATATTTTGTTCTACATCACTTTGTTCATTGCTCTCCATTTTTATATTACAGTTCAATCTCTAATAAAAAATGGCACTGCCTGTGTTTAATTATTATTTTATAAGATATATATTATCTAAGTATGTATATTGCGTAAAAATTTAAAGTTAATGTGACCGACGCCCGGTGTTATAATGCCCAATATGCCCATTGCCTGTTCTATAATATTAATCCATTTCAAAATCCAATCACAAAAGGTGTAGACATAAATAAACAGCGTTTGACAATTGACATCTAATTGACATTTGACGCGAGATCATTCGTCGAGGTCGAGTCGAAGAGCTTAAATGGTATATGATATTCTTCTATGCTAATTTTATATAAAGAAGTTTACGTTGTTTGTTTGTGAACAGTTCATAGTACATTAATAAAAATGGATATTTAGAAAGAGTTTATCAAAATATTTTAACTTCCATACGTTGACTGGGCGGGAAAATCGCTACTTCAACACAAACAGTGATTTATGAAAGACCGGCATTCATTTTACTAGTTCCTTTTTTTCGGTATCGATGTCAATGTTATTGTTATTTGTTAAGTCAGGTAAGAAGTCAGGGGAGCAATATTTTTGTGTATAAAAGATATATCTCAAAAGAGCAATACTTCATCTTAATTCTACAACAGTACAGCTCTATAGTATTGACCATGTATTAACATTTTATTAAGTATTAAATATTATTTATTAACGACTTAACGTGAGGACTAGTGTTTCACATTGATAGTCCACTATCGATACGCAATCGATTGTCTATCGATAGTATTAATAGCTCCCCATGTGCAATACTATGACTATTAGTAAGGAATACTATCGATGGTACTATTGATATCCTTAATTGTTTTCGAGATCAACTATAGATAGTTCGCAACACTGGTGTGAACGGCAAAGTCATTGTCATTGTCATATTGGTTTAAACATATATGGACTCTCCCCAAAACTAGGGAGGAAATAGACATCAATTTAAATATAGACTATCGTTTTCTTTCTTCTCAGCTACACTAATATTATAAATGCGAATGTAACTCTGTCTTTCTATCTATTATTCTTTCAAGGCTAAACCACTGAACCGAATTTGATGAAATTTTGGTATGATGCAAGCTCACGATTCCTGATCGAAAAAAATAGTCTTGTTATAACTAAAACCTGATGACCAACCTCTAAAACATGGGCAAAGCCTCGGGCAACTATTATATTAAATTAAATATTAGTACCGCGTAAAAAATCTAGTTCGCTGTAGAGTGTAGTGTTTTGATTTTGATGGATTTATGTAGGTACAAGGCACATTTTTAAAGTTTTGTTTAGGATTTGATCAAGGGAAGACGGCTGCATTTGGGGCCCCCCAAGACTGGAGACTCGGGACGAGTCACCCCTTCTACTCCCCTATTAGTCCGCCACTGCTAGTAATGTATATTCTCATTATAGAAAACATTTTTCTTTAACTATTATTCCATAGCTTTAGGGGAAAGTTTTAGGAAGTGGCAACATTGCATATTCAGTTGTTATCGATTTAAAGAACTTGTTGAAGGTTATCAAAATTGGTCTTTAATACAATGGAATAATGCTTAAAACTAAATAACTGCATCCAGTTTCCATGAATCTACTTATTCCTTTTATTATTAAAAGTAATTGATTTCTGTCGATCTTCGAATTACTTTTTGAACGAAACTTCAACTGTTGCGTCTGTTGCATTTGTTGCGATTGAAATAACTATTTTTTGTCGATTATATATATAAGAAAATAAGTTTACTTTCGTGTTTAGTGAAAATTTAAGTACTTATAGTGCGAATATGGTCTTAATTTTTGATAGTGGAGATGCTAGATTGAATGCCGCTGTTAGGGGATGGCTTGAACGTGATAAGGTATGTTTAGTAATTCTTAATATCTTAGTAACTAAATTCTAAAATTTCCACTAAATTTGGTATTCGATTTATTTTATTTTTATTGATAAAAACCCAAAAAAAATAAAATGACCATTAATTATGCTATATTTTTACATAATTAACTTGCTAGATATTACTAATAAGAATTTATTTTTTATGGTCTAAGTTGGTGCACGAGCATATGTGCCACCTGAGTAAGTGGTCACCACCGCTCATAGACAATGGCGCTGTAAGAAATATTAACAATTCCTTACATCTCCAATATGCCACCAACCTTAGGAATTAAGATGTTATGTCCCTTGTGGTAGTTACACTGGCTTACTCACTCTTCAAACCGGAACATAACAATACTGAGTACTGTTGATTGGTTGTATAAAATCCGAAAGTGGGTGAAACCTACCCAGGTGGGCTTGCACAAAGCCCTACCACCAAGTGATCATTTAATTTCTTGACATAAACATGTAAATCATTCTAAAAGAACTTAAACTTACAATACTGAAAATGGTTATTCAAATATAATCAATAAGTTTTATAATAATGTAAACTCATGTAACTCTTGTTTTTCAATCTAAAAATAAACCATTTATTTCTTAATTATAAGTGTCGATAATTTTTACTGTGGCTGTAGCACACAATAATGGTGCCAATGTATTTATATAAGATATTTTTTTTTGTGGTTTTATTTATGCTGAGAGGGCACAGATAATTTCACTAAAGATATTAATTAATTCTAAGTGAAACAATGAAGTATGACAATGCACCATGCCTTTGAGTAAGTAAGTGAAGGTTGTATTAATGATTGTAATTGTGCAAATTTATACGGCCAACATAATCTCCAATAAAGTGTTATTAATAGATTCCATCTCCAAGTTTATACATGTTGAGATTTTTAATATTAAATATCTGCTAAGAATATTTAAGTTTTTGAGCTTGAATTTAGTTAAGTAATTTTTTTTCAAGACATTATACAAAATTGCACTTTATAATCAAATTTTTAGCACATTAAATATATTTAAGGAAAATAATAAGTTCATAGTGCAAATATTAGGTTCTTTCATGACTTATACTTAAATTATTTAGCATTAAAAATATTTAAAAATAATTATTATTGTTATAGGAGTAATAAAAAAAGATTTAGGGCAAATAAAATCTCAAATTGAACCTTAACTTGATAAACTGGAAATTAAAAGTAACTATGCCGATTTGATGAAACAGTGAATACTGCCTCTATACTATAATTTTTAAAATTTTAAAATTATTTATATGTATTTTACCAAAATTATTTTATTTATTTGCAGAAAGTTTATTAATACCACATTACAACTTATTAGGAATTTTTTTGATAACTTTTTGGTCCATACAGCCATAACTGTTTATTGTATATATATAAATTTTATCAGAATCCAGTAACATATAAAGAAGTGGAAGATGCCATTAACAATTCGAGATGGACTACACTCAGGAAGACAATGTTACAGCGGCAGAAGTTTGGTACAGCGGGCCTGCGAGGTCCCATGGGAGCTGGTTATATGTGTATGAATGATGTTGTTGTATTACAAACAGCACAGGTGAGGTTATCTTTTAGTATGTATTAGTATCATATAGATATTCTTGTTGTGTAACAACTATTAGATACTGATTAACAATATGTTGTGAATTATGATACGACACAAGTTTACTCATACATCATTATTGAAATAGTCATACAAAACATGTGTACTTTCAGCAAATGAATAAGTGATAAATAGTAATATTTCAAACATGCTGGTGTTAATTCATAACACATGAGTAATTAGTTATTCATAATTTCAATGTAGTTCTATACATGCTAATGATTTATTTTATTCTATTTAATTAGACTCAAGGCACCGTTTATTTTAATAAGATTTTACTAATTTTTATTGCAACGAATTGTATTTTTTCTTATTTGACAAAATAAGTGTTTTTTTTAATAACTAATTTTCTTTTTCAGGGACTTTGCTCATATGTTCAAAAAGTATGTAATCAAAAACAACTCCAAAATGGAGTTGTCGTGGGCTTCGATGGGCGATATAATAGTCGCAGGTAAATCGTTTGAACTATAGCAACACTGTGAGGGTTAATATATTTTTTATTACAATATTTCAAGAATGTAACATACCAGAATTATAATGGCGTCTCATTATAATGTTTCTTATGAGCCTTAGAAATATGCTGTAAAATTACAAACATAATTGATAGTGCCGTTATCTAATTTACGTCATTGTAAATAATGTCAATACATTATGATGAAATGTTTTGCTAGGGTCAATAATGTTCGCGATAAAGTTTCAGCAAAAAATATTACCCAAATTAGTAGGTATCTAACAATATCAAATAGGCCTGTTTAGATATATTTAGTTTTAGATTTTAGGGAGATGAGAGCCTTCAAATGAGACTAGAAAAGCACTTAATAATTAAATATTTTGATAAAATGTCCACATATAGGTACGGTCTTTACATCCGCTTTCTAAATGCTAAGATAATGTTTATTACTCATAGATAAAGCCAATTATGTTCTTTACCTTTAGGGGTAATCATGTAATAAACATGGAGCATAAAGTAGGCGAACGCATATGTTTCACCGAATGTTTGGCACAGTTGTAATTACTGTCTATTCCGCAAAAAATAATATTGTTCCATGATCGCTATGAACATGGTCCCTCGGAGCCTGATGACAGACCTGATCGAAAACATAGTCTGTAAATCTGCCTCCTTTCTATTTATAATATAATTATAAAAATGTATACAATTATATTATTTATTTAATAAATAGAAAAATTGCCTACACTTTTCCGACCAAAGAATATTGATGATAACACAATTTCAGTAACTGTTTAGTTTAGTTACGTTAGGATGTTGATCGTTATAATTAGTACTCCAAGTCACTCTGCATATTCTTATGTTGAAATATTCCTCTACATCAGGGATGTTATGGATATATAATTTCGGATCTGGATATGGATACGGATATATGAATAATATTTTATCGATTTCAGATACGGTTACGGATATGAAATTATTTTGGATTATCCGATTGTTTCGGTTACGGATACGACATTATTCAAAAATTGTAAAAGATAAATTACAAGACGTTTATTTGACGTTATTTGTAGGCTGTTATTTAGTATTAGGTATAATATCAGAAAAAAAAACGAATAACTTTAGAATACAATAAGCTACTCTCTTTAAGTATAACACTATGCAAAAACCACATTATAAAATTAAGTTTTTTTACCGGTTACGGTTATGGATAGATTTTTATTTCGGATATCCGATAGTTTCGGTTACGGTAACGGAGCTCCATAACATACAATACATTTAACATTGTATGTATGAAATTTTTAAATTTATATTACCTCTAATTTATTTTTGTTGTAAGACTTTAATTAGAGTGGATAATTAACAAACGATTGTAGGTTCAAATCAGGGCCAGCACCATCGGTTTAATGTTTATAATACAAAGAGCTTATCGGTGATGGAAAATGATCCTTCACGTATCAGACAAAATTCTATCTCATGTAATATCATTAACCCTCTTTGGAGTATGGCCGTCAAAGTCAAAAATCTTTATTCAATATAGAAGTGTTTACACTTGCTTATTGATAGTCAAAATCTACCACCGGTTCGGAATTTAACATCTCGGACCTGAAAAGAACCGGCGAAAGAAACTCAGCGGGATATTTTTTTTTTTCCATTTTGCATGTACAATAATAATTATATTTTAGTTATTTGAAACAGCCTGGAGGCGATCATTTCATTCCCAAGGTGTGCAGTCAACTAAAAAGTCATTAGTATTGTAATATCCTTTAGCACAGTAGAATAAACTTCAAATCTTCTTCAGAGGGTCCCACCTGTGGGATATTAACAGGTTGTTTTTTTAATGTAAAAAGTAAAAATACAGCTAACATTTCATAGGTTTGCTGAACTGACGGCGAAGGTGTTCGTATCTGCAAAGATACCTGTCCACTTCTTCTCCGAAGTATGCCCGACGCCACTGGTCTCGTTCGCTACAATAATGTACGGGGCTGCT
Organism: Vanessa tameamea; assembly: GCF_037043105.1. NCBI lineage: Eukaryota > Metazoa > Arthropoda > Insecta > Lepidoptera > Nymphalidae > Vanessa > Vanessa tameamea. Next base: position 1,955,249 of record NC_087318.1, on the reverse strand, counting down.
GCTGGTGTCATGGTAACAGCGTCCCATAACCCTAAGGGCGACAACGGGTACAAGGTGTACTGGAGTAACGGGTCTCAAGTCACTACTCCACATGACGATAATATCATTGAAGAAATATGGACTTGTTTAGAGTAAGTATGGTCAGGTCAGTCTGATACTAAGATACTTTACTTGGTGTACGTGCCGCTGCAGACCGCAGTACTTAGTAGTGTTGTGTTCCGGTTTGAAGAGTTAATCAGCCAGTCTTAACTAACCAGAACCAGCTCAAGGGACAATAAATAGTTCCCATGGTTGGTGGCTCATTGAAGATATAAAGGATGATTTTTAATTCTTACAGTGCCAATGGCTATGTATGGCGGTGACCACTTACTTATCAGGTGGGTCATTTGCCAGTCTGCCTTTCGGTTTTCAATATAAAATTATTTATGTAGGTGATATAATTTTCATTTCATTTCAACTGCCTATTCATAAATTTAAATATGTTAAAAATATATAGGTGACTAGTTTTCGCCCGCAGCTTAATCTGCGAGTAAGGGAGGGGAGGGGGTCTAGTGTTTCGTTGATTTTAGATATAAAAAATTAGCCTAATAATATGTCTTTCCTTGGTGTTCCAAACTTCACCAAGATCGGAAGAACGGTCCAGTGGTTTGGCCGTGAAAGCGTAATACACAGACAGACATTAACTTTAGCACTTACAGTTACTATTTTCAGTATAGTTAAAATATCGCTGTTTGCATGTCGTTAAAAATAATATTGTTTTTTTTTTTTTCGTTATTAACAGAATACCTGACGAACATTGGAAGATAGACGGTATAAGGAGTCACGATCTCGTTAAGGATTGCTTAGAGGAAGTGACGACAAAATACATGGAGTACATAAGGTCTAGCTTAAGCGAAGAACTCCTTGAACAAAACAGAAAGGCGGAGGTTCGGACAGTGTACAGCGCGATGCACGGCGTCGGCTACGATTTTATCGTAAAGGCATTCGAAGCTGCCAATTTGAAGGTAATTTTCATATATTCATTTATTTTCGGCTGTTGATGGATGTGATTTTGAAATGTCAATGTCTTGTGTTTGTGTGTAAAGTATATTCCAAACACATGAGGAGTAAAAACGAATAAACCACTTTTACATTGCATTGCAACCTATGTTATTCATTATGTATTCGGTAAAATATAGCGTTTTGAATGTCGGCGAAGTTGTTTTCGGAATTTTGGAAGTAAAATTAAATTGGATATGAGTAATAGGCTTTTTGACAATGCGCAAAATAAAGTGTCAATTATTGTAATCGGTATATATTATGAGTATAAAAATGGTTATTTATTAACGAAAGTTGAAAATAACAAGTAATTTATTCAAAAATCCATAAATAAAAATGCATTTTCTTAAACGATTGTCACGTGACACAAAACGCTCCTGATTGGTCGGGATTATGATGACGTCACTTGCTTGTTAACCTCGTTTGCCTACTGTATGTGGATTATATGTGCCACAGATTACAATACAAGCAAGTGACGTCACCGACCTCATTGCAGTGCCATTTTGTCAAGTTATTTCGCGCTATTTAAATATGGAACTTTTAATTTGATATTTTTTAGCAATCTGTTCTAGAATTTAAAAAAAACAACTTTTACTGGGTTCCTTAACCTCTACTAAATAAACTGTTTATAGTGCTCAATACGGCAGAGCTATTAGCTAGTCTTATGGAATATGTAGATCTAAGGTTTGTTTATCTTTATTCCTTCGATTGCCTCGCATCACCTAGGTTACTAATGGCTATATTTTATTTAAATTGATTAACATTTCAGAAACAGTTTCTTTTAGAACAAGAAATCGGATCGGTAGTCTTATAATCAAATTTTGTGTTATGATTGTTTGGTTACCCTTTTTTAACTACTCATATTATAAATGTGAAAGCATCCGTATGTGTTACAAAATTACGACCGAACTGCTGAAACGATCGTAACCACGTGATAGTGGACGAAATAGTTGTGAGACCTATCCGATCATGTTCAAGTTGAAAAATAATAAATATACATTAATGAAACTGACTTTACGCATGCCCGCAGCTTTGCTCGCGTGGAAGGGGGGCGGAGGTTGTAGTTGTTAGGGTACCTAGTATCCTTTTTCTGTACTCCTCTGACATCGGGTATGCAAAATTCTATGGTGATCGGTTGATCAGCTGAAATGTGAAAACGTAACAAACATACTCATTATCGCATTAATAATGTTATTAAAAAAATTAATAAACAAATTTAAGTAATTTTGTTATATTATTAAATTGTAGATTAAAAATATAGTGACAATTAAAGTGTAGTAGAAGAATTATAACATTTAGTGTTAATCAAAACAAATTTCTGTTATCATTATTTTAGGCGCCATTGAGCGTAATCGAACAGCAAGACCCGAATCCAAATTTCCCGACGGTGAAGTTTCCGAATCCTGAAGAGAAGGAGTGTTTGGATCTAAGCCTTAAGCTAGCTCACGATAACGGCGTTAAGCTGGTCCTCGTCAACGACCCGGACGCCGACCGGCTGGCGGTCGCGGAATACGACGACGAGTGAGTTTCAAACTTAGTGTCATCTTAAGCGTCTTTAAGTATATTAACATTCATGTTTATCTTCATTTGGTAACTAATATAATTATAAAATTCGATGCCCGTTTCGATTTCGCAATAAGTAATTATTTGTTAGCTAAAATATCCGGGAACCCGATCGCAGCAACATCTATTGGATCCAAGCTAAACCCCCTTTAAAACATGCAAAATATGTCATTATATAAAATAAAATAATAACTAGAACTATAATTCTAATTTTGAAATGCCCTCAGATTTAAATCCTGGAAAGTGTTCACGGGCAATGAAATGGGATCTCTTCTGGGATGGTGGCTCCTGCAGCAACACTGCGCCAACGGCTCCGCGGTGGGGGAGGACGAGGTGTTCATGATAGCTAGCTACGTCAGTTCCAAGATGCTTCGAGCCATCGCAAAAGGGAAGGCACAGTTGGTGGAGACGCTCACTGGATTTAAATGGATGGGTATGTAAAGAATATCGTAATTATATATTAAATATCACTTAAATGATATATTTTGAGTATATACTTAAAAAGTCTTATTTTGATAAGCTTAGTTATGACAACTTTTGTTTTGAGAATTTATTAATTTTATTAAAAACGCGCATGAATTCATGAACACGTAGAAAAGCTTATTTTAAGCTTGAGCTTGTACAACTTAGTTGTATGTGAAATTTATATCTGAAACGGCTTGGAGGCGATTCCCAAGATACTTTATAATGAAATAAGTAATTAGTTAAAAAGGTAAAATGGGCATAAAAATAAAAATGTAATCGCTCCAATTGAATTTAATAAAATATTTATTAGTATTCTTATAGAATGTTATGCAATCCAATTTTAGGCAACGTAACCCTTCTCCTGCTGCAACAAGGTAAAATGCCTCTATTCGCTTTCGAAGAAGCGATCGGTTACATGTGCAGTCACAAAGTCCCCGACAAGGATGGAGTTTCAGCAGCCGTGCATGTAAGTAATACAAAACCTTCGTATACCCGATTCCAATCAAATAGAGTGTGAGTGAGCCAGTACTTTGTCTGAGTAAAACCCAACAGTTATCTATTATTTTCTTCTACAGGTAGCGACTCTAGCGTCGAGCCTATATTCCAAGGGATCTTCTCTGCTAAATCAGCTGCAGGCTCTGTACGCTGAATATGGTTACCACATTTGCTACAATTCTTACTTCGCTTTTGACGACTCGTCTGCTATTCAGAAGATATTTAGTAGAATCAGAAACTTCAACGGTCCAGGACAGGTAATTACCGAATATTAATTGGAAGGATGAGGCGGAGTGGAAATAAACTACGAGTTGTTATTCAGTGAATTAACAATTTCGATTTATTCGGTTTTTTTTTTCTATCGATTTTGTATTTTATATGCGCAACATAACATCTCAGTTTTCAAGGTTGGAAAGGAGCATTGGTTTTGTAAGAAATTCATACGGCACCAATGACTCGGCTGTGGTGACCACTGATCAACACGGGGCTCATGTGACCGACCGCATATGGAATAAAAATAAATCATCAGAATACTACAATTTGTGATTTTTATCTGTAGTATCCAACGAAAGTGGGACCAGTCGAGATACTGTCCATTAAAGATTTCGCTGCGGGCGTCACTGTACCCGACGACGGCAATAATAGCAGCGGACATTTGGGTAAGTTTGTTGAAATACTCCTATATAAATATACTAGTTGTTACCTGCGGCCTTGCTCGCGTAGAATATGAATAATTGAATATATTTACAAATTAACTTAAAATATTACGTTAATGTAAGACCTCTTTGTTGATATTGGTGTGTATTTCATAGCTTCTAACTTCAAAAATGACGGACTTCCAGACTAACCTGTATACGAAATGTTAACCCATCGTCCCTCCTTAGGCGTAAAATATCCAGAAACACTTAAATACGAATCAAGTCATTTTTAATCGGTATCCCAAAAATAAATTTTCCTGCTTCTAACTTCAAAAATGACGGTCTTCCAGACTATCCTATATACGAAATGTCAACCCCTAAGGAGGGACCTTAGGCGTAAAATATCTAAATATCTAGAAACGCTTAAATATGTATCAAATCATTTTTAATCAGGTGCCCAAAAAAAGTTTCATGTTTCTATCTTAAAAAATGACGGACTTCTATACAAACTTTCAACCCTTATTTCATCCCCGTTAGGCTAGTTTTCAGTTATTTTTAGTTTATTGTGCTATAATAGCTATCTTCATGCCAAATTTCAAGTTTCTAGGACTACGGACTTTCAAGAAAAAAATACAATTCCCGTTTATTCCCTATCCCTTGGGAATTCCGAAATATCGTAAAAATAGATTTTAGTTGTTGTTATAACCTACTTGCACGGAAAATTTGAAACCCCTAATAATTATAGTTACGGAGATAGAGCTACTTTAGTTCGAAAATATAAATCCCATTTATTCCTTATCCCGTGGGAATTTTGAAAAATCCCTTCTTAGGGCACCTCTAGGATACTCAAGCTATACGTGTGCCAAATTTCAAGTCTCTAGGTCCAGTGGTTTAGGCTGTGCGTTGTCAGTCAGTCACTCACAGTAACGGAAGAGTTTTATATATATTGATAATAAATAAATAAACGTCAATTTTAGTTCAGGTAATGACCAGAAAACCCTTTCACTCGATCTGATGAAACTATATTCACAAACAAAAGGAACGAGATGGGTTCAACGCCGGTTCCCCGAGAGACACCCACACACGAACACACACACGCACACAAACAGTGTAACGCATGTCGGGGCGGTCGGCAGGCTCGGTGGGCACGGGGCTGGACGGCGACTACACGTGCGGCGAGATGGTGGCGCTGCAGTGCGCGGGCGGGCTGCGCGCCGTCGTGCGCACGAGCGGCACCGAGCTCAAGGTCAAGTACTACACCGAGCTCGTGCGCCGCGCGCCGCGCCGCAGGTCTTGACTAGTTTTGTGTTTGAGCTCTCAGCATTTCTTAAGTAATATTGGCTTATTCTATATTTACAAAAGGATCGCTATTTTTTTTGAACGCGCATCACGCACAAACCGCAGAATATTTTGAATTGAAATTTCTTACCAGGTATGTTGTTGGCTAAACATAACATTCAGTATAATTCAATGTATACGCACCCCCAGCAACGCGTTCACGGGTGTGCTTGTATAAAATATAACAATGGTAGAGTCACATTTTATACTCGACTCGATTGTAGGGAGGGAGCGCATTAATATTTTAGTTTTACATTCGATCTAAACCTGAACTTTATTAAATACTCACGTTTTTAAAATTTATAAAAGGTATTGCTGACCGTCAATATTTCTCATCAATATAGTAATCATAATTTTTATTGCCTTATAAAATCCATTTATTTTCATATAACATTTTCGTGCCTAACTTCAAATTTCTGTGTGAGTATTATTTATTATTTAAATAAAAATGACTTTGTTTTCAGTGAACAAGAAGCAATAAAAATCGAATTTGAGAAGATTGTCAAAGATTTTATACAAGAGTTAATTCAACCCGCGGCAGTAGGACTGCTATGGATATAATAGTTGAGATTAAACACCGAATAACATATTGGTTCCGCACAATGTCTGTCATAAATATATTTATATTATTAAAAAAAAAAATCAAATTTATTTTTTTATATATGTATATGCATATATTTTTGTTTTACCAAAGGATTACTTAAGTTCTGTGATAAATATATTCTCACATAATTTGTTAAACAAAAAAAATGTGATATTTTTATTATTAACAAAATGTTATTTTAAATGGCATATTAATTTATTAAGGTACAATTTTAAGATATTGACAGACTTTAAATGTGACTTAACTTTACTGTGGTAAACCACTAATAAAACATAATATTAAAAAATATAATTTTTATTTAAAAAAAACCTAATATACAAAACCAACAGGCTAATTTGCGTCATCAGTCGTTATTTAAAGTGAAACTATTTAAATATGTCCAAAGCATTAGAATTTTCTAAAACAAATCACTTCATCGAATGATTTTTCATATAAAACACTAATAAATAATTCTGTTTTATATATATTTTTTTGAAGCCAAGCATTTGTTAGGAAACAAAAATAGTTTCATAATTTGCTTGCCATACGGAGCAATAAGAAATGAGATTATTCATCATTTTCTTGTTCCTCGGCTTCAAGAGCACGTCGTTCCTTTTCTTTTAAGTTTTGTTCAATTAGATTATCTAGTTCAGGGCTAAGGAGCACAGACAGACCGGCTGTTGTCGGAACCTACAAAAATAGTTGTCTGTTTATTTGTAAACATATAAAAGCAGGTCTATGGTTTATTTCAATGGATGGAGGAGTAACGACAAATATATATATATATATATATATACACATATATATATATATATATATATATATATAAATATATATATATATATATATATATTTTATACAGAGTACTTAGAAAAACATTTAACAAGATAATAGATTAATGATCTGACGCTAGGAAAATCCTGTGTTATGGGGACATTCATCCGTCTACTACAACTAATTAAATCGATGATGTTTTAAAAGTAGAATACACATTTTGTATGGTAATAGCAGAATTTTTGGTTTAATTTAATTTTTTTTTAAATTTTGAATTCCGACCATCACACAAGGGTATGTTTAAAAGTGTAATGTATGGTAATTATGTAAGAAATAGGAAGTAAGAAGTATGTCTACTCGTGTGTAATAAGGTATGTATGCAGTGAGTGTTGTTGAGGAGAAATATGTGTGTAGGTGAGGTTGTGTGTGGGGGGGGGGGTGCGTAAGGTGTTTTGTGTGTGTGTGTGGGGGGGGGGGCGTAAGGTGTTTTGTGTGGGGGGGGGGCGTAAGGTGTTTTGTGTGGGGGGGGGGGTGCGTAAGGTGTTGTGTATGTATTGAATGGTTGAGAGTAGTATTTGTACCTGATAATTATGATTATGATGGTTATTCATATGTGTGTGTCTGGGAAAAATTGCGAAATTGCTGGTTGTCATTTATATGTTGGTTTAATAAGATTTACTGTTTCGTGATAGTCTTGCGACATAATATATATATTAGACATAAATGCTTAATTGTAAATTTAATATTAATTTCATTAAATTAACGAACCTCCGCAAAAACTGGCTTGGCCGCTTCCCACCTCTCCATGTGGTTTTCTATTATCTTTAGACAAGGTTGAGCCTTCGGTAATATTCTTCCCAACATACTGTACAATAACATAATACGTTACGAACCGAAGTTTCCTAATGATTTACTGGATAATTCTCAGGGTAGCAGTAATCAGACAAAAAAGTGTCTGGAGCTTACTTGATTACATTGCTCTATTTTCGATTAGTATAATAGTCTGAGAATACTGCCGACATCTGCATACAACACAATATTGCCCCCCGCTGAGCAAAAGATTATTGTAAAAACGTATTTAGTGAAGAAAATATCGGTGAAATATAATATACTTAGCTGATATCTTTTTTTATTTTATGACAGTATGCCTATATATTGTTAGTTACAAATGTTCCTCATCCTAATATTTTAAGCAGTTGATGCTTATACGTGTATGGTAACACAAGTCCAACACTAACTCAAAAAGCGGCACACAGGTCGTGTTGAGGAACTCTATCTCTAGTTCAGGTATGAAGCACTTCTCCCGGTCCATGATGCTAACTGGAAGTTCACCTCGACTCTTCTCTACGTCGCCTTGCTTGAAGAATTCGGTTAAAACTGCTGCCTAGGAGGTAGTTATTGAAACATGAAAATTAAATTGTGTTCCGTCTCAGAATATTGGAGTTTTCGGTAAATTCTGAGAATTTTTGGAAATTATCATAATCAAAAGTGGTTTACGAGGAGATGGAATATAACTGAATTTGTTTTAATCGGTCCCTCTAGGAACCTGCAGCTCGCACCGCCATCTTGTTGTTCTCTGTTGATCTCTGTTATTTAAATTACACGTAATTATTACGACAGTGTTATTATACATAGTCCCCCTACTAATTTATTTACAAAAACAATGTTCCTACTTTTTAGTATTAAAACAGTCTAGTATATTGGACACATAGCTGACGGCGATCACTAACGGCAGTCTTCTTGACGCTGCCCCAGTCCTTGAGCTGGTCGCTGAGGTCGGCTGCGTTCATGAGCAGGCTCTGCAGGGCGCCCGAGTGCACCCGGTTGCCCTTTTGGAAGTCGTACGACACGGCCATGTACTCGTTCTTATTCCTGCCCGAATGACAGCTCGCGACATTCATTTTTAAATGAACATTCTAGTGTGAGTTTCCAGAACGGGTTTAAATGAACATTCTAGTGTGAGTTTCCAGAACGGGTTTAAATGAACATTCTAGTGTGAGTTTCCAGAACGGGTTTAAATGAACATTCTAGTGTGAGTTTCCAGAACGGGTTTAAATGAACATTCTAGTGTGAGTTTCCAGAACGGGTTTAAATGAACATTCTAGTGTGAGTGTCCAGAACGGGTTTAAAATGTACCTATCTAAAATTAACGTTAGGAAATTGTTGTCTACTTGGGATATTATAAAACTTGAGATTTTTACATCGTAGGTCGGGAAGGAAACGATCGCCTTTAAGTTAAGAGATAATTTTACTAATTTATTATAAATCTATTGAAGGTAATATTCAGGTCTTAGCTATTTCTTTCAGAACGAGCGGTAAATTTTTGGTAGTTAATAAGCGTATTGCCTAATGTCCTCTGTATTCACACTGCCCAAAGAAGAAGTGTAATGTTGTCAGGGTTCACGTATGTTCTTTATTACAGCATAACTATTAAATGCCTGTAAAAATTGGATCTATAGGATACCCCATACTTCTAAAACTATCACCTCGTTAGAGTCTATCATCCCTTAACACTCGTCCTAAATATTTAAAAAAAAATAATAATATGCAAGGGCACTTTTTTCAATTCTTTCAAAGACTTTGAAAAATGAACATTATAAAAATGAAAATTAACTTGAAATAAGTAGCTAAATCCGTGGCCAGGATGTAGTCCCTCAGCATTATGATGGCCCTGTCGTAGTCCCTCCTCGGCAGCGGCTCGAGCAAGTCGCAGCCCTCCGTGTTGAGGACGCACATCGCCTGCGCGAGGTGGTGGCGCTCCATCACGCTGCCCTCGCTGGAGTACAGCGCCGCCAGCGTCGTTTCTGGCACACAGGCTCAGGATTCGTAGTCAACATTAATATCAAACGTAATGCATGGATGATCCACGACAATTATATCTCGGTACATACATAAACATAAATATAATCGTAATAACAATTTTTAGGTTGCTGCGAGTATCTAAGGATCTGATATACAAATATTGGTAACTCACTGCCTTGAATTTGGAAACTGTTCGTCGTACCGCGATGATCCATATCATGAACTAGCCCAGCTATCAGAAACATTAGTGCTTGGAGATCGCTAAAATAAAACATTTCAAATATACCTCAGAATTCAGAAAATATGCTAGTACTAGTTGTCGCTCGCGTTTTATGGCGGTCGGTAGGTGTCAGGCGTAAAACAGTAGCCTAAGTCGTTCCTTGGAGTTCAAGCTTGCTCCATATAAAACTTAATACAATTGGGTTCAGTGGCTTGGCCGTGAAAGGGCAACCGACAGGCAGACACAGTTACTTTCGCGTTTATAATATTCAATAGCAATATTATTATAGGAACAAATAGAAGTTAGTATTGCGCGTGGGGCTCACGTGAAGTATCCCTTGGCCACGAGCTGGTAGTTGGCGAGCGAGGCGAAGGCCCACTGCGCCACGTTGAAGGCGTGCAGCCAGCTGTGGTACGGCACATCGCGGTAGCCCTTCTTCACGTGCAGGATGAATCGCGCCAGCGTCTGCCGCTTTATATTGAACCTGCCCACGGGAAGCCTCATCAGTAAAAAGCTTTTAAATTGTCTATAATCTCATTGTCTTTTATTAGTGAGATTAGTACATAGCTACATATATATAATATTTGACAGTACGTCAGTGAGCTATGTTGGAGTAGGTTCTATGACTTTGTATTAATAATCAGTCGCTACTAAAATAATAAACGATCGATTATGTTGGGAACTTGTAATAGTGAATAGCTTCGTTTTTACAATATTATAATCGTTTGTAAATAATCATATTACATTTTATTCTGTTATTATACTAAAACTTGACGTAAGTATTTCACTTTTTCTTTAAGCATAAAATTTTAGAGGATAGAAATTCATAAGCGTAGCCAGAAAGAGACAGGGTCAGCACGGACCTCTCAATGAAACCCGGTGCCTAAAACAACTAATTTCTCTATATCATGTACATCTCTATTGGTCGGCATAATTTTTACCGACAACTTCAAGTGACATCATCATTTGAGCCCATTTACTCAAAATCGTAATGAATCATGTAAATTTCTGCGTTCTTTCTTGAAAACCGAATAAAACTTCGTTTCGCAGTTTTTTAATTTATTTTATAATAAGAATGATTTTTTTCAACCTATTAGACGAGTTCCAGATCCTCCTCAAAAAAAAGTCCTGACTAGGCCAATTTATACATTATTTAAATTTAATTAAAGAAACATTGTACAATATAATTCCGAATCGTAATTTACTTTTTAACAAATCCCAAATCCGAGAACATCTTGTAGGCGTAACAGGGGAGTTCCCGCATGGGCAGCGCTCGCGGGTTGAAATGTAGGCTCGATATGTGCGGGTGGTTGTGGAAACCTGTGCACTCCAACAGTCGGGCTACCTCCGAATCGCCGACCTTAAAGTATATAGTTAAATGTAGATTTCCCATTTAACTATATATATCGACGTAGAGTTATATTGTATTGGGATAGGCTTGTTATGACTAATTTATTTTTCCATATTCATTATTAACTCTCAAGTACCTACTTTCACGATTCTCACGTGTATTTGAGATTTAGTTTTCGGAGAGCGATATAGATTTTATAACTGAATATAATTGTTTAAGGTATGTATATAGATAGATTTTGCCCCATATTCTGCCTCAATCAATTCTAAGCTATGTGTGTATTGGATCCCGACTCGTGTGTGACCGATCTTATTTTCCTGAATACGTCATCAGTGTGTGATCCCTTACAAACAATTCTGATAAATCGGCAATGAAGATGAGAAATTTTGCATACTTTACCTAGGCAAATAATATTTATTCATTTTTATAAATTTTATAAGTTCTACCTATAGTCTATTCCAACCACAAGGGGACAAAAGCCAAATAACATTTCACATCGAATTGACGCGATATCATTTTTTGAGAGGTTGAATAATATGTATAATCGAATATATAATAAATATATAATAATCTATGAATTTTGAGAAATATTTAATGAAAACTATAGATTTCCCAAAAAATTGCATTTTTAAAATAGACGAAACTGTTATCGGAACTCTGGCAGAAAAATAAGTATATAGGTAGAAGTAAGTCGTTAAGGGTAATAGTCTTGAATTATAAACAATCATACATTAGTCAAGAACTATTACAAGTGCACAGTATAGCTGAGCTATTTGCAAATCGTGTGGCATATTTAAATTTAAGGTTTACTTATCTGGATTCCTTCATCGATTGCAATAGAATAAAAAGTAATTTCAAAGTATCTGCCTATATAGATATGTATTTATACATCAATACCTATTCGTAGGTATCAAAGTTGGAAGAATACCAAAAATAGGCCTAGAAACGTACCTTCATGTGATACATGACTAGCTCATTGGCGAGCGCGTTGCGTATGTGAGCCTCCTCTATCTTCTGGTAGACGACGGAGTGCATGATGCAGACCCCGCAGTATATGCTAAACGCCAATGCCATTTCCTCGTCCATGGCATCGAAGTATGGGTCACCAATTTTATTAATCAATTGACCCACACCTATTATCCCGGTTTGTTCTCGTATAGGAAAACAGAGAATAGATCTAAAAGTTACACTTTCATAATTATAGCAACATGTAGATCTAGCCTAGGTAAAGAAGTCAATAGTAACTCCTGGGTCAAATAGAATATTTAAACAAACATTTTCCATTACGATGCTAGAATAATAATATTTTCTACCAAGGTAAATAATTTAACAAATATTTTATAGGTCTCGCTGTATAAAATTTGCACAATTCAAATTTCATATTTAATTAACCAGCTTCTTTAGGATACCGCGGCGACGAGTCTTAACCGTCGAAACGGTATTTGTGATCGACTTCCCGAAAATGGTTAGTTATATTATAAGCATTTAACAAAATAATATTTATTTATATAAATATGTGCTAAAAATGACATTTATATGGTTATTAAGACTTATTTGAAAATAGCAGGGCAGCGCTATTAAATATTTATCAACTGTCTGTTCGTCCCGACTTCGTATGAAAAGTTGAAATTTCCAAAAAAAATATCTTTGTGAGCGTCTACGTTGCGAATAGAGTACTATCAAGATTCTTTTGTTTTTCTTCCGAAACTTTTTAATTAAAACTATATTCTATAATAACAATTCGAAAGTGTTTATAAGAGATATTTTGAAGAGCCTAATTTTAATTTATTGTACTAAATTGATCATAAAATCATACTATGGATGAAATAAAAGTTAACAAATAAAGGGAGCATACTTGCAATCAACACCCGGATAACAATCAATTTCCGGATCGTAAACGGGATGTTGTTTGGCGTTCTTACAGTTCATCAGGGTACCCGTTTTGATCACTTGGCCCGTTATACCCTTGCTTATTGGAAATCGATGTTCTATTGTTTCAGTATTATCCTTCAAAGTAACGCTTGGAATTAATATGGAAACATGAATTAATATTGTATCCTTCTGATTATTTCTTACTAGTTAGTCCGTGGGGGAGGGGAGTTCTATTGGATAGTTTTAGGGATAAAAATAAACCAATGTACTATTCCAGACTATAATAATTCTATGTGCCAAATTTAACTCAGATCGCTTCAGTCGTTTTGGCGCGATTGAGTAGCCAACATCCAAACACTCGAAACTTTCGAATTTATAATATTGGTAAGATAGATAAAGCACTTATTGAATATACACACAAATACACACTGGACCCGAAGGTGTGTGCGGCTTGACTTGCTTTCGGAGCTGCGGAAATTTAAATACTGTCAATACTCAGTAGTAGACTAGTAACTTTTTTTGGTCCGAGTCGGGTTGTCAACTGTTAGCTTATATACATATTTGGAAACTTTTTACCCCATGCTGTATGCTTCCCGGGTGGTACTTCTGCACCAATTCCATGCGGTCCACATCCACTAGCATGACGGAACAGTACTCCGCTTTCGTCAATTGTTTTGCTTGTTCCATCGCTATCTGGAGTAACGTTTCCAACGAGGCCACCTGAGGAGTTGGCATATCTTCAGCGGAGACGAATTAAATTAATATTTATAGATGCAAACACCGATTCCAAGTGGAATCTCGTCTATTTTTTGTTAAAGTTCCTTACTTGAGTGAACAATCTTCTCGCAACACGAAGCAGTTGCTGACATTTTTGTTTAAGAGTACATTCATATTCCAATGAAATTGTTTTCTTCAGAACTGGCCAGCAGAACCTTCGTTAGAAAGTCGTTCGTTGTTTCGTATAAAATATGAAGTTATTTTAGGATGTTATAATTACGTTACACAAATCGTAAGTATTATAAGGATATGTAGTCGTGCGAGGGACTTTAAAAACACACAAAGATGTTTAATTCCCAATATTTTCCAAGTTAATTATGTTATGGGTATTACTGATTTTTCTAAAGATTACTTATTACTAATTACTATTTTTTGTAATATCATAATTACACGAGCCATTGTCTATGACCAAAAGTTTTTATTTACTAAGAGGTTGCTCGTCTATTTTTTAAAAATAAATGAAAAAATGTGAACGCGTTCAACCAATGGCCATCGTCTTGTCTGCCATAAAGTACCAAAATAATTTCAAAGTACTACGTAACGAGTTATAATTGAATATTTGAAAAAGAACGATGGTCTGATAGGACTTCTTGAAATCTATACATAAACTTTTTTTTTTATTTTGGTGTGAGATAGACACACGTATTCTTCTTAGCGACTTTCAATAACGGAAAGGATAACATATTTCATTTGCTTATTTCAGCTAAGCTGACTTAATCAACTGAACAATTGGATCTCGGTCGAATTTAGCTTGTACATTTCCGCGCAATAACTGTGTAGTTCCTTGTCGTGATCAGTGTTAAGCACAATGGAAACCATCGTGACGAAACCTGTCTACTTTAGACGAAATTCTGTCACATGTATATCAAAACTATCTTCTTGATAGGATGTCTTTCCCAGCAGTGGGACTGTGGTAAGTTGTGACTTTAAGATTACTATTTTCGGGTATTCTCTGCAAGGGCGGTTGGGAACCCTATGAAAATTATTTTGAAGGTACGCACAAAAAACATTCATGTATTATAAGAGCGACTTGCTCTTCTAGAACTTTCGGTGCTACAACACACACGATTATTGAAAACTGTTTATCCGTTATCGGGCACATTATCACTCGCTTCTTGGCTTCTTTGCTGAGAAACTGAAATTATTAAATAAATTAATGTTGATCAAATCCTTGACGTCCTCATTTCATAGAAAATTGGAAATATGCCCATTTACTTAATACTAAATAATAATAAACCTAGTAATTGTTCTAAACCCTTAGTAATATCTATGACCAGTAGGGTGTAGCCGGCTTTACAGTTAAAAATGTTAGATATAATAGACTAGAGGCTTAGTATGATAATAATACAACAATAAATCGATTTACCAATATAATTTCAGAATCACTTTTTTTATAAAACACTAATTTCCAGTCGCTTGTGAGGGGGAAGGGGTACAGGTGTTAGGTACATATTCCAGAATAAAATGTAACCTATGCTATTCTAGACTATAAGCTATGTCTGTGCTAAACTCCATTCAGGTCTGTTCAGCCGTTCTGGTGTGTCAGAGTAACAGACATCCATCCATACTTTCTCATTTATAATATTAATAAGATACAATAGAAAAGAATCAAAATATTCTATATTGTATGGAGTGTAACAATAAATACAGTTGGCATAAAATAAGGATTCGGGAGACAACCGCTCCGTGAAATCTTAACTAATATAAGTTAGTTTAAAAATTAAATCAGACAACTTAAACAATTACACTTACAGGTGCCACAATAGCTTGAAAATCGGGGTCGAAATTGGACAACAGATCAGTTTGTTCAACAGTCGATTTTAAAACATCAGTAAATTTTTGAGTCATCTAAGGAGAAGTGTTTTGTAAATAAAATTACTTTCAAAAATATTAGTTTTTAATTGATTTGGTGTGTTGTGCAAAGTATGTCAAAACTATGTCTGTATTGTCAAGGCATTGCCAATCATGTGACATATTCTTAATTAGCCTTGTGCATGTTATTAGCTCAATTCGTGCTGATCTTAGGATGGAGTATAGCCAAGAACGGTTTTTTGCAATTTGGTTATACAATATTATAGTTTATTATACATTGTTAAATAAAATAATTATTGTATAGAGTAAATAGATGTAATCGTTCAGAAGGTGGGAAATTCAGAGTATAGACAAATTTTCCAAGACAACATTAGGTGCTTGGTAGATGTATGTTGTCGTTTTTATATATTCATGACAAACATCTGCAGAGTATAAATATGATGATGACGTCGTAACCAATTTTGGTCTCGGTGTTCAATCTCTGTTTACCAATCTATTTGTTTCTGTTACCTGTACTTGTGCACACACAGGTGCATTCTCTATTCCTTTACTTTCATCGGATGGAACGGCAAATCCGCAACGAACGGAAACAGTTCAGGCGCAGCACCACCTGTATTATGTGCTTTGCGAGGCAAGGGAACGAAGATACTCCCAACCATTCATTCCATTCCATTCCAGACCCCGAAAAAACCGATAACCCCTTATCGGTCTGACATGATGTTTGAACCTCAGGGTCTGTGGTGTTAAATCTAGGCAATAGATTAACGAGAAAATGATACTTACGCATATTTTGAGTTTTCGCGATAGTGGTTTCGATCCAATAACTTCAATTGAAGCTTCAGAACCAACGCCGTGTACAACGACTAAAAATACTGTTTCTGCATCACATTCTTCTCGTAACTACAAAACTTGGTACCATATAAATTTTGTGATCAACACCGCCCATAGCACATGGCCGTTGTAAAAAATATTAACAATTCCTTACTTTGCCAAAACGCCACCGACCTTTTCAGTAATATGTCATGTTTTATGACTGTGTATAAACTGGCTCACTCACTTATAATTTATTTAAAACCATTAAGCACTTATATTGCTTCTATTAGGGAATGAGCTTAGTCGAAGTTATAAAGTACAAATAATGATCATCATTAGGATGATTTACAACTATCTCGAGTTGTTGGTCTACACTCTACTTACAGCAAGTCTACATATAATCATACCGATTATGGTGCGTCGTACAACTTTAAAGTTTTATTTTTATTTAAAAACACACGTGTTTTGACGATTATTATGTACATGGCAGTCTATTTATGAATCTCCGGAACTAATGATCCAATTTTAAAAATATCACTAGTAGAAAGCTGTTTTAGCATGTAGAGCCTACATGATTCCTGAGTGCTATAGGAAAGCCTATAATTAAATTTTTAAACGGTAAAGCATTTTGTTAAAATCCAGTTCTGTTGTAATTTTTGTGCGTGTTCATTAATGTTGTAAGTTGCCGTTGTAACCTAGTTTTAACTTACGTAAACATTTATTTTTATTTGTAGCTGTGAAGAAGTGTCATCATTTAAATTCATAACAAGATCCAATATTTTCCCAGGATCGCTATTTTGAATACTTTTTCTTTTGGGAACCTTTTTTTGCGATGCCATAGATTAATATCTATATGTTTTTTTTAAATTAAAATAACGTATAACAACGATTTTTTATTATATGACAATTAAAATTGAAATTACTTATCAGCACATACACTGTGTTTATTTGAAATGGGCGGCTGTCGTTTTCCGTCATCAATTATACAGGTTAAATATCGAATAATATTTATTTTTCTAAAAGTAATATAACCCTTATAACCTTTTGTAATTAGTTAATATTTTAAATAAAAATTAAGAGTATTTATTGAAATTTTCCTCATTTAATATTCCTCCATTAAATGTTTTTAATTAAAAATCAGACTACTTTTTAAATTACAAACATAACAAACTTAAATTTATAGTAATATATAAAAAAATTAAATATTATTTTGCCATTGTAATTACTAATATAATATCTACATGTATTTAACATCATTTATCTTATATTAGGTATCTTTTATATGATTTTTTTTCATTTATCTGTATTGTGAGATCTGTATTATAGGTTATCTATACATTTTAGTTTAAAAAATAGCATTAAAAAACTGTATCTACAAAACAGCTGATGAGTGATGAAAAGCGATTAATCATAGTTTTTTTGAATATTGTTACTAATAAGCAAATTTCATAATGGCGGAGATACAAACATTAATCGAAATGGGATTCCCTAAAGAACGAGCGTACGTATTTGCTTATCAAAATATTTTATATTACATTACCCAGGTAGTTTCACTTTCTAGTTTCATTTTCAGTGAAAAAGCTCTTGCAGTGACGAATTACAAGGGTGTAGAGCCAGCAATGGAATGGCTCTTAGCTCATGCGGACGATGCTGAACCAAGTGCGGGACAAGCTCTCGTAGATAGCTCAAATGTACGAAGCAGTGAAGTCGCTGAGACACCTACCCCGGCTTCTGAACCTAGTAGCGAACAAGAAGCCAAGTCTTTCAAATGTGACGAATGCGGCAAATTGTTTAAAAATCAAGACGAAATGGAGTTTCATGCAGCTAAAACGAATCATAGCAGTTTTTCAGAGTCAACAGAGGAGAAAAAACCTCTGTCAGAAGAAGAGAGGAAAGCGCAGTTAGCGTTACTGGAAGATAGAATGAAACAAAAACGTAAAGAAAGAGAGGAGAGGGACAAGGTAAATGGTTTTATTATTTCGTATCAGTGCTGTGAATTCATAATTATATAAAAATGTTGTGTAATACGCCTTTTATAAATGTACTTTTAATCTTTAAAACTTATAGGCTGAAGCACTTGAACGTGAAAGACTGCGAATTAAATCTGGTAAGGATCTCCAGGAAGCTCGACAGAGGCTCCAAGAGCAAGAGATGCAAAAATTGGTGGAACAAAGACGCAAGGAAAAGCTGGAAGATCAAAGAGCAAGAGAGCGGGTACGAGCACAAATAGAGGCTGACAAACAGGCTAGAAAGTGAGACATCTTTTATAAAAAAACTAATATCCATGAATGATGGATATGTATTCTTAAGTTATAATCATTTATCATTATAAGTTTCATACAATTAACAGTTAAACATTAAAAATTTATATAGAAATATAATTCAATCATATCACATTTAATAAGGCTATTAAAATCCAAAGATAGAGATAGAGTTTTAAATAGCTAACAAATTAATAATAACTGAAAATTTCGATGCTAACTCTATTACAATAGAGGAATTATTATTAATGAATTACAAAAAAAGATTAAAACAATTTTTAAACATTTGCAGGCTAGCAGCATCAGGTCAGCCTGCCCCTGAACCAGCACCAGCCCCAATCCCAATTACAAACCCCACACCGGCACCGAAGGTTGCATATGATCAAGCTCGTATTCAATTGAGGTTTCCTGATGGTCAATCTCTTTCGCATACATTTTCTGCTAAGGAACAGCTGGCAGCTGTTAGGTATTATTGATACATTAATTTTAATCTATTATACACAGTAGTGTATTTTATGTAAAATTTTACTCATTAGCTTTACAAAAGATGTTGATATAAATTAGATTTTTAATGTAGAAATAAACAACCAGCATTTAAGTGCTTCAAATTACTTTTGAAATTGAAGCACTTAAATGCTGGTCATCTTATGAATAGTCATATCAAAAGAATCCAATAATAAAGTTAAAAAAATATATAATACAATTTAGTTTTAAAATGAGTTTCTTCCTCATTATTTTTAATAAAAGACCCAAATTGGTCAAACGGGTGAAATAATTTTGTTTTCTTTTATAGGTTATACCTTCAAGTCAACAAACCTGAATATGCAGAAAACACTAACTACAAATTAATGACGACATTCCCAAAGAAGATATTCACTACAGAAGACTATGAAACACCATTAGAGTTGCTAGGTATTGTATTGCATTGATTTATAAAAATATTAGCTGAACCTACAGCTTGAAATTTATAAGACTACCTATCACACACAAACCGTCACCTCTTTTTACCCTCTCGAAGGGTTAATTAAAAAAAGCCTATGTACTAGGACCTAGGACTCAAACTATCTCCATACCAAATTTTATCAAAATTGGTTCAATGGTTGAAACATGAAGAGGTAGCAGAAAGAGTTACTATCACATTTATAATATTAGTACTAGTACATGTACACTAGCATTACAGTTTATCTAAATAATAGTTTATCGAATTTTGTTTATTCAAAATAACCATATTTTTTAAATGACATACATAATATGTATCATCTGAAATCTCATGGATAGTGTCACTTTGATGGTTACCTATACTTTTATCATATATTTTGTGATCCATTTTCGTGACTGTCAAGTATACATACTATACATAAAAATATTTAAAAGGCATTTGAACTACAAATAAGTCCAATCAAACAACCATTTAAATTGATAACCTTAACTTACAGGTGCCCTCATTTTAAGAGTATGCATTTGTATAGTTAACAGTTCTTATTTTCATATTTTATAGATCCTTACCCTTTGGAATTGCATTAATAATTATATTTAATTCCAAAAAAAAAGTTTTTTCTTTCAGCTGGATCAAATTTTTCTGTTATTTGTCACATGTAAGAAAGCGGTTTTGTTTCTTGTAACTAGTGTCATTTCAACATCAACATTTAATACTAGTCTATATATAGCAGTGTTAATGCATAGTTTTGCCTGATGAGATAATACTTTAAATTTTTACTATTTCTAGGTCTGGTGCCATCAGCGGTTATTATCGTTTCGAGGGGTGGTCAGTAACATGTTCTTTCTATATCTGGGCTATGGTAGTTTGGTGTAATGTGGAAAATGTGACATTTGTAAAATAAATACAGATTAAATAAACGAAATATTTATGATTTATGCTAACTTATGTTGTGCTAAAGTTGTGGTCACAAATACAATAAAGTTTTGAAATGAGTAATCATAATCTTATTTGTTTTATTTAAATGTAATTCATATTTTTTTTATATTACTCTTCTTGTCATATTTAGTATAGTTCTGAATTGTCATTGTCTAGTAATCTAGTTATACTGACAAAATAAATATATTTTTAATAATTCTTCAGCAAAATTCCAATTCTACGTTATAATAAATTTATGAAGTAAAATATTATTTCATGAGAGCTCCTAGGATCTGCCAATGCTCAAGAGTCTCCATTCAAATTGAGTATTTGAAATAACAAAAATTTTACTTATGGCCTTGACCTTAAATATATTATATTTATTATTAATTTCCTCTTATTTTACAAATATTATTGACTTTGTTATTTTTACATATGTACGTGTTTTTAGTAAATAATTGTAAATAATATAATTGTAAAGGTTATAAAAAACCTTTCAATTATTTACTTATAACATGGCATTTTTAATTCGCCTACAGCTTTATAAAATTTATTATTGTAAAACTTATATATTAAAGTGTGCCTTTAGAGTGGTTTCTTTGTAATTGTATTAGGTATATATCTCTTAATTTTGACATATTCAATAAAAATGGTAACATATATAAATCTCCTTAAATGTCAAAACAAAATAAGTAATAGTAATGGAATGATATGATAACAAATGTGTTGATGAACACATACAATATACATACACTTATCAAATACCAAATGTTTTATTGTGAAAAATACATTTCATTATTACTGACTAATAATAAATTGATAAACAACAACTAATAGAAAATTATACATATTAGAAAATATTAATTATATTATATGATTCTGCACATAGCAATTACCTAAAATTTTCTATGCTCAGGATAAGGGTTACAAATATACTTAGAAAATTTTATTAGCTGTTATTTCCTGAGCCTCTGTGACTGCAATGATCAAAAATTCACTGACTAACTACATTACACTACATCATTACCAAAGTCTTGATTATACAGCAGAATTATTTGTTTGTATGATATTTAGTATGAAATATTAAATTTGGTATATTGGCAGTTACAATATTTACAAATAATCAAATTCAATACAAGAATAGCCTCCAAAAACAGTAAAAAACTAATTTGATTTATATAAAGTAATGTATTGTTCATTTTATTTAATCTTTGTATTAAAACAAAATAAATTAATATATTTGTATTGTCACTAGTGTAAATGTGTTAACATTTCTGCTAATAGTTTGAAACTGGTTTAAAAATATGTAAGTTACATAATGCATTTCTACTTCTTTAAAATTTAAGAATACTCAAATAAATTGCTATTATTAATATTTGATTTTTTTTTTTATACATATTATCTAGTTTTACCCTGTTATAGTATTTTTTTTAAAAAGTGTAAGTACAATATCCAAAAAGACTCCTATTTCAAAATCACATTAATTTAGTTACTCAATTTTTACAAGTATTTAAAGATTGTACTCTTTCAACATTTTGTATAAAATTATAAAAACCATTTTAATATTTACAGAATTGAAATAATCAATAGACAATGAATTATCATTTGTATTTAAAATAAATTAAATAATGTATTTATAAAGTAAACCATTGCAACCACGAAACTAATTTGTACACTTGGACATAAAAGCTCTTTTTGTTATAATGAGGATAGACAATATTCTCAGATGTTTTACAATTTGTTAGAATGGACTGATCACCAATCAGTTTGCGGGACACAACTCCGTCACAGTTAGCAATTTTAAAATCTTTTGTGAAACAAATACGAATATCTGATATGTAGCTCTCACCATCTTCTTTTTTACATTCAATAACAGGGTCTACATTGATTTTATCTTTGATAGCTTTATTTATATCGACGATAGAATATTCCTTTGTATTTGATGGAACAATATTTTCTGCTTTTAGTATATTGGACATAGAATACTTCTGCAACCAATTTATACCAGTAGAGAAATATTTCAATTCAGAATTTAGTGGTTCTAAAACGGCAGCACAAGTTCCATGTTTACTCCATTCGTGAGCCCATAGGGAGTAGAGTGAAGTTCCTGTAAAATTCAAAGTATTTCAATTTACATCATTTTAATTATTAGGATTATTAATATTTTATAATAAAGAAAATTCTACTGTTTTTTTTAAACTAAATTTTAACATCTTGGTATCACAATTTTTATATACAGGTTTACCTGAAGATTGACAACAAAAGGTTACTGATTAAGCATGAAGGAATATTGACATAGTTTCATACAACTAATGTTTAATTGTACTGACTGTGTTATCATGTTTTTTATAGACCATAGGTATGTTTTAAAATTTAAAATGATACTTTCACATAGTGAGTCATGTTCACAATTATAAAGAATTTTGACTTCACATATTTCTATTAAGTAGAGCAAATACAATCTTACCTCCAAAGATATTGACCCAGAGCTGTTCAAGTTGGTCCTCAATAGGCCTTATCTTTTCAGGATCAAATAGCCAAGTTCTGTTGCAAAATGCTGGCCCTATAGTGCCGAACTTGGTAGGCCATATACCATGAATCGTCCAAGTATCTACATTACTTGGCATGACACAGGTGTGAGAAGAATCATGTTTTTTCCAATCTTTACAAGCAGTGGCTGGCCATTGTTGGGTAAATATAAGCAAATCAAACTCAGGTTCCGCTTGTATGTACGTCATGCTCGCGTAACGTAAGCTGGAATAAGGATAAATAATTATACCAAGATGTTTTTCTTAAAAACTTATTACTTGAAGCGAAAATATGACTTACCATGATAAGCTGAAAATGATGTAAATACATTTCATCTTCCCCATCTTTATATATTTATATTATGAAAAAATCATCAGTAACATACAATTTAAAATACGTGACAAATATAACTGTATATACTTAATTGATCACTGGGCACTGGGCAAAACATTCATTTTACATTGACATTTGACATTTAATTTTTTGTTTTCGTTTTTAGAATAGGCAAAGACATTGAATCATACAGCCACAACACAATTTATTCTAGATGAATGTTGTATTATTTACACGTCACAGATTAATTTTCAGATTGAAATTGCCAACTTTTTCATGAATATACATCAATATAGTACAATATATTTTTCTTATATTTTTTCTATACAACTTCTCCGTGCTGTTTAACAAGCGTTAAGATTTACCGCTAAAAAAAATTTGGGAGTTTTCAATAAATGAATTAATCTAAGGCGCGACAATTGTGTCTGAATATGAATTGATTATAAAATTAACCTTTTCAATTAACATATTTCAAAATATTGTTAAGTTACAACCAAGATTTCTCATAAGCTTGTTTGGCACTCCGTTATGATACAAATTTGCGATTATATACTATTTTTTTTACGGTATACAATTTAAGCAAGATACATTTTTTACCTAAAGTTAATCGTTATCGAATATGAAAGTAAAAAATAGTAGGCGGGCTTAGATTATCGTTTTTTTTTTAAATCAAATTTGTAGAGTAAATCAACGAGTTGAATCTCTTTGTTTTAAAGCATGTTAATACAAACGATACCTGCTTCGTATTTATTGATAATAAAAATTGTGATTTGTATTATAGTGCTTAAATGCGTGCGCAGACACAGGCCCACTCTCTATTCCCTCACTTGTGATATTTACAAGTCACATGTCGTCGATAGATTGATTCGAGCGAAGATAATTCAGAAAGGACCAATGGCCTAACTTGGACCGCTAGTCTAACTAGGAAGTAGGAAGTCAAATTATATTGTTCAACATCATACGGTCAACATAAAACGTGTGTGTCGTTTATATAGAACTTAATATATTTTATATTTAAATATTATTTTTAGGATGCATTCATTCATTCTACACGCAGAATAATTATTATTACCTATTATATTACAAAATGTGTTATATGTTACTTTATATTTGTTTTTGGTTAATTTTATGAATTACTTTTTAAGTGATTTATTTCATTCGAACTTTCGATCATCAAGGAACAAGGATCTGAACTTATATAATATTGATGTGTGATCTATTTGTTATTATATAAACGCCTAATGTTTGTAATTTTTTTTTGTATGGCGGCCGAACGTAATAACTGAATATATTAACAAAAATTACCTTACTAGCTGAAGAGAAAGAAGTTAAATATCTCATAGTCTTTCATCGACGTATGTTCTAGAAAAGACAGATGCGCTATTTTCTTGCAATAGGTCACGAATCAATCTGAACTTGCGCATTGAGGGCTTGGATGTCGTCAATATTATTGCAGCGCAGTAAAACTACGCCGAAAATTTCTTAGAGTAGGTCAGGTGGGAAATACATAAACACGCGAATTTTGTTCAGTAATTACTTTAAGTAAAATTTAAATTGATTTCTTTTACAGGCTTTCGTTTTTAATTAAAATGACAAAAATATCAGAATAATAAAACATATAAACATATTTAGTTTGTAAAACATAATGATGTTTATTCAGATTTAGTACATGATTCATTGATACATGTCCTATATTTTACGCAATCAAGCTTTTATTTATTTTAACGACAAGAAACAGAATTTAACAAATAAAAATCAAGACAATGTTCTTCGTGGTTTATTTTTTACAATTATAAGATTTAAGGAATTGATATTGAAAATCAGTTCCAAATTATAAAATGGCAACAGAGTAATCTGGTAATTTTAAAATAAACATAATTATGATACATGTGCCGTCTGTGCTTTGGTGTCATGATGGTCCTCGTATTCGGAAATTATGTATAAATTCGATTTTTCTGTCTCACAGAAACAGCGATGTCGCAAGAAGATAAGATATGTACAGCGTTTTATAGTTAAATTTTGATGACGAAAATGAAACTCTAGTTTTCGCACATGGACAGACGGACAGACACTTATATATATACACTTGCACATTTATATTATTAGTATAGACTGTTAAATTTACTTTATAAATAAAAGCTATCATATCCATACAAAATTATGTTACACTGACGTCGTGGCTTTACAATATTATATTAAACAGAAATATTATCTACTATTGAAATATGAAGTTATTTTTTTGTAAATGTCACTGACTTTATTCTTAAGAAACTCGATGGCAGATTATACCTACCAATCTTAAGATAAAATGCTCATGCTTAGTTTTAGATGTCAAATAAAACCGTTTCCAGGGAATTGCTTCAAGCTCTAGGTACAACAATGTACCTAGAGCTTGAATGTATATATACACATCATAATAAATGTTATATCATTACATTACATTAGCAGCCTGTAATTTTCCTTCACCTCTCCCATTGGGCAGAAGGTTTTGCAGCATATTCCACCACGCTGCTCCAATGTGGGTTGGTGGAAATTGTATACCTACACATTTATTTTTAGGTAGGTACGATAAATCTATACCGCAGGGGTGATGATGAAATTTTGCAACATGTGTAACATCAACCGCAAGTGGAATAAATTCCTAATTACGAGTCCATGTCTTCTTCATGGTTATTAATTTTAAGATAAATTTGATTATTTGAAATATAATAAATAATAAAAAACTTGAATAAGGATATATGCGAAATTACCTCTTATTGGTTAATCGTAAGAAATAATAAAGCTTTTATTAAAAAAACCATATTTACCGTAACATGCAATGGATGCATATGCTAATAAAATGTAAAGCAACCCCTATAGAAGTCGCTCCGACTTTTTGCTGTTTACCGTTATATTCATACCCTCGTTTCTAGTTTTTTCTCCAGCAGTCACTCGCTTCGATTAGCTAATGAAAAACCATCGCGTGTGTCGCGATAGACTGGTCAAGTATCGCTATATTTTAGATGAGTTATAGTCCAAAGTGCTTATAATGTAACTAGGATATACAGGGTTATTGGTAATTCGACGTATTCCCGTTAGGAGGTGATAGGGGTGATTATTTGCGATAATTTTAGCCCCCATATGCATGATGCAAAAGTGAACCATTTTTGAGTTATCGCGTTTTTTAGATTTTTTCAAAATAAGTCCAATATGCAATTTCAAAAATTTATTTAAAAAAAAAGTATCAATTAAAATCTATTTTTTCTTCTGATTTATAAAAACGATTAAACACTGGATATTTTTCAAACAATAATTATCGGTCCAAATTTTAAAATGCGAGACAGAAAACGATATTTTTTTTCCTCAAATATGCCTGAAAAACAAAAAAAAACATTATGAAACTTGTTCTGCAGATTATTTTAAAAACATAATCGTTTACTTAGCTTTCCGAAAATGTATAAAAACTAGGAATTTATTTCAAAGCAACCGAAATAAAATGATCAGAAAGGACGCTGGTGGAAATTCGTATTCGAACATGACCGAATTCGTACTAAAGGTCGCTCTTTAAAATTCCCACAAAATTGATTTAAAATAATAACCAATGTAAAAAAACTTACTTATTTACTTAACTTACTTACTTAATACAAATTTAAAATAAAATTTAGATACATAAACAGTTCAGTAGCTAAGTTACAATTAAGATATTTTGTATTATCATTTCAATCCTGTGCACGTTATTTACGAAGAGGATGCTGAAAGAAGAGTTGCTTTCTGTAGATTCATGCTTAATGAGGATTTAGAAGATGCATCTTTTTTGAAAAAAATCCTCTGGACCGACGAATTCAAATTTGGTCAAGATGGTATTACTAACTACCACAATAAATATTATTGGAGTGAAAAAGTGGACAAAAACCCTAATAAAAAGAGGCCAAAAGGGTCACAACGCCGTTTTTCGGTCAATGTCTGGATGGCAATAATTGATGACAATTTAATCGGACCATATTTTTTATCAAGCAATCTAAATATTGCAGCTTACGAAGATTTCTTGGCAAATAAAATGTTTATATTAATTTGTTATTCTCTAATCGTCATAAAACAGATTCAATGAGACCAAACGGACATTATATATTCTTTTTTTTAAAATACTACCCGATGATTGGACGTCATCGCAGACCATAGACACCGGCGCTGTAAGAAATATTAATCATTCCTAACATCGCCAATGCGTCACTAACATTGGGAACTAAGATGTGCCTGTGGATACATACATGGTTAATCTGGCCCTGCAGCCGAAGTTAATTTACAAATAAAAGGAAGATATTATAGAATACAATATAAAAAAAAAAAACAATTGTATAAAATCACCAATTTACTACATTATACCTTATAATTACTTATACTTTTTTGGGTCTTATTATTAGACAAGCCTGGCGTAAACTAATCTGTTACTGATGTTATATTCAGTACAAAATTAGCACTTAGTTCTCGACCGTCATTTATCCTTTTTGATCACTAGTATACAATTCTGTTAATGCATTACGGGATTTTCGTAATTAATCAGTAACTATTTTGTGACTTTTAAAGGACCTTATTACAAGTTATTTATCAAATTATTTCTACACCTGATTTCGAGTTAATTTCGATTTTCGGAAGGCCTGGTGTTCGCATTTCCTTTGTTTTAAATAACGACTTTATTTTTATTAATTTATCTTTGGCTTCCTATACTTGCTGCATTTAATTAGCACTTAACTCCTTTCTTATAATGTTTATTATCGTCACTGCGTTTGTTTGAACAGTTCGGTTCTGTGTAAATTATAGAGCAACTTATTTATAAACTTGGCAACTAATTAGTAGATAAAAAGCCTCTAATGTCGGCTTTTAAATTGCTGGACTGCGCTTATTTGCGGGGTTAGTCCATTTGTTAACAAAATTGATTTGTCAATCAAAGCAATAATCTAAGAGTTCTTTGAGCTTTTAATTGACACATGAAGATACGATAGTATTGATGTTTAGTGTTAGAATAATTAACAAGAAGGTGATACACACCCAAAAATAATGTTACATGAATACATCCGAATAATCTCAAAAATCTTTTAGTATATATAAAATCTTATTTTCTTCATCCTACGTGATATTGGCAAAAGGAACGGTCCAATTGGCAAAGGCAAATACCATAAAAAAGATGTAAGATGCTGACATAAAGTAATAAAATTTCAACGAGCTTAAACATTAATGTCAAATTGAATACAATCGTTTTAAAGCCTTGTCTAGAAATTGTTACTCATACTCATTACCTCTCGTAAAAAAAGATATTGTTCTAATGAAAAGTCATTTCGCTTTGTTAGTTTATTTTTAATTAAAATTGCTTTATGAACTGCGTTGAACAATTCCGTTACTTTAATGGATACCTACTAGTTGTACTAGTATCTCGCAACCGCTCTCGTCTGGATTGATTAATTATTTTTAGGTTATGTTACAGATAAAGAAAAGCAGCCATTTTGTTTCCATATAATATCAATATTATTTAATCTATGTATCTAAACTTGGTATTATTATTTTTTTATATTTTTATTAAAAAAAAGTTATAGGACGTTAGATTAAAATTAGAGCTGTAACAAAA
Organism: Vanessa tameamea; assembly: GCF_037043105.1. Lineage (NCBI taxonomy): Eukaryota > Metazoa > Arthropoda > Insecta > Lepidoptera > Nymphalidae > Vanessa > Vanessa tameamea. The sequence continues at coordinate 1,926,131 of NC_087318.1, read as the reverse complement.
TTAAAAGTGTGAGAAAAATTTAACTTTAAATTTTATTCATACTATATACAAAGATAAAGAATTTAGGGTAGCTGGTTGTGGTTATGGATATTATACTTTGTATGTTTGAATGTATGTTGTAAATTAGGTTTTGTCTGCAGAAGTTTCGCTATATAGCATCAAATTTGTAACGTTATTACGAATGACATTACAAAACTAAACTAAGTCTTATATTACATATACATATATTATATAATAAGACTTATCATCTGTTTGGTATCACTAGCTTACATCTACCTTAGTTTAAAGATTTTCCTAGTATACTGAATCTAGAAATATATTTTATAATATATTTACTAAAAATAAAATGTATGCACAGATAATACTTTATCGTTATGTCTAGTAGAAGTAGCTAGATTTAATTACAATATAGGGCGGGACACCTTGGCAGTTTGGGGCCGTCGACTCTCCTTGTGGGTGACCCGAGATAAGTGAATTATGCCAACGGCTGCCTGACCTTCAGTTAAAGGTCCTTAGCCTGCTTAGTTCGTTGGCGAAGGGACACGACCTAGGGTAAGGTCTCATCTTTTCTATGTTCTGTTCAATTTGAATGAAATCCATTGTTAAAAATTATGCTTTTTGTTATTGTGTTTAACTTTTTATTTCTTTTGCCTCATTTGTATAATTAAAAAAAAAAAAACTTGAAAATATAACTATTTCTTAGGAATAACTTCATAATCATTTATATTTTTATCCCATTAAATGAAATTAAATAGAAAACTCACATTGTTCACAGATTATAAGCACGGGGCGTTGATCTCAATTGCATTAAAAATTAATGCATTGCTTTAAAAAAAAAGTAGTGCTCGCGCGTGCGTTTCCGGACGGGCGCGCGGGCAAAAAACGCGCGGCTCGCAGCCGTGACGCGTTTTTTCAGTTAATTAGACGAACGGCCGCTGTGCGAACATGCGATACGTGAAAAGGATTTATTGGATCGTTACGGTGCGTGGTGTGTGATCTTCCGGCACGGGGCATTTTATTGTTGGACTAAGGCCTTTCATCTACAAGAAACTTGTCGGTTGAATGTTATTGAATTACGCGGTATCGTCTTTATAACCGTTGAATATATGCTCTGTATAAATATTTTATTTTTAATTATTTAATTGTCTCTCAAAAGCGATAACATTTTAAAATTAAAAACAATTTAGTCGAATTCATGTTTTATAAAATTTCAACTGTGTTATGTATTTTTTTCTCTGTGGTAATTCCAGAGAAACAGACGGCGAATACTTTACAAGAACATACTATACTATACTATATACAAATAAATGAGAAACGTCTTTTTAGTAATGCTTAACTGAAAAAAAGTTTTAAAAGACTACTGATGTTTGCATGCATTAATTTGTTGTATAAAATTATTTTCCCCGACTCTTAAAATGAACAAAGGCTATTTTATTTTAGTAATAAAAATATTTCAGTATGTATGTAGTCTCTTATAGTGAAACGGAATTCTACACAATCAGTTACATATATAGACTGACAAAAAGCGAGTAGTGAATATTAGTTGATTTTACGAAGGTAAATATATTATAATATTATTATTTTGACTTATATATGAGTATAAGTTTCTCGTGGCTTACTAAATGGAATATAAATTTCGAACCCGTAATAGCGTGTCGTTTAACTAATATTATAAGCGAGAAGTTGAATATAAATATAGTACTTTGGTAGTGACATAAAAGGCACAATATGATTAAAATAACTTTAGTACCAATTAAAATGAGATAGATATTACAATATATGTTTGTTTTATACTATCTAAGAAGCGCTAGGCTAAGTGCTTCCAAACTCGTTCTGATTTTTTTATTACAGATATTGGATAACGAACGCGTCGTGTGATAAATTTATCTAAGAATGTTATATATTACATTATAGTTGTTTATTGCTTTAAAGGCATAATTTAGAACTGATTAATTTGGGTTAAAGAATTTCAAACAAACTTTATTTATATAACTCTTGACAGTTGGGCCTCTTTGTCTATGTCTCTTGATTATAACCTAGAAAAAGTATTTAAAACTAAAAGATAATACTAGCTGATATTATATCAAAGTAAATTACTCACTTAATAGGCTATTCGACAATGCGAAAAATAAAGTGTTAATTTTTGTAATCAGTATGTATTATGAGTTTAAAAATGGTTATTTATAAACGAAAGTTGAAAATAATAATTAATTTATTCAAAAATCCATAAATAAAAATGCTTTTTTTTTAAACGTTTGTCACGTGACACGGAACGGGCCTGATTGGTCAGGCTTATGATGACGTCACTTGCTTGTTAACGTCGTTTGTCTACTGTATGTGGATTATACAGGTTGTCCCGGAATGCGACGTCAAGCCGGTACCGGGTGATAGGCCAGGTCATAACAGCTATCACAAAAATAAAAAAATAAATGTATGTCATGTATTTTAAAAATTATGACCATTTAAAAATGAGCTATGAGCTTAGGTTAAATAAAAAAATATTTAAGTAAGACGTACCACTTAACATTTACCGAGATATGTGGTACCAGCAAGATGGCTGCCTGTTAAATATTTTTTTACATGTGACATTTCTAGGTATAATTTTTAAGTTCTAGCATTCTATCAACTCCATACTTATGAATTTTTTATTTTGTTATTAAATTATAACGATATGGTTGAGGGACATCAAATAAAATAAATGAACAACGTAATTAAAACAATGTGATGTGATGTGATGAAAAATCCCGTGCGAATAAAATAATAACATTTTTTTTTAAATAATATTATTATATCAGTTGCCAACAGAGAGCTGAAAGATTTTTGGTTACGTGAAGATTTCTAGTAGTTCACTGTATCCGCGTAAAAGAACTTCGTTCCAAAAATCTGTTCTGCCCAAAATATCGTAAACTGATTTACAGACTATAACATTAATTAAATGAAAGTAAAGTAAAATAACAGCTTATAAATGTCTCACTGCTGGCCGGAGACCCGTTCCTTGGTATGAGAAGGTTAAGGACTTATTTATCATGCTGCTCCTTGATATGCTCCTTGATTATTCATGGAAACACACAGATATGTGCAAATATTTATGGTGATCGATCAGACTGTGTCGAAGTCTATTAGCCTCAAACAGATATACCGTCGTCCATTTTTATATGATCGATCATTATACTTTGGTTGAATTGTTAAAAGCTATGTGTTGTTACAAACTCAGCTTCACATATTCCACGAAGTCAAACGCAGTAGTTAGGGAGATGTATTTCATCATAACCGTGAACAAAGACTTTTCTAAAAAGTATCAATTTCTGAAGAAATATAACGTTACGAGAACATATAATTCACGTTTTTCACGTCAATAGTCTAAATTTATAGCAGGTGAACTTACGAAACACAACAACTTCCATAATAATATTTGTGTACTGTATATTCGTCCTAAAACCATCTCCGAACGCGCTACTTCTTCTGGTATATAGGTTTTATGTAAGTATATTTGTTTAGTAGTTTTTTTCAGTTAGGTACTACAATAAAAAAATATTTTCTCATTTATTAGTACAAATTTCTTTCATCAGTTTGTACTTTTTTTTTTATTTAGCATAATTCCTCATTTATCGCAAACCGAGAAATTTCATATAAAATAATATAAATCTTATTATTAGTGAAATATTTTACTATACTTGTTATACTTTGTTGATTTATTGCAAATTTTAAACGCGTAACAGATCGAGCGTCAACTGGTTTAAAAAAAATGACAAAGATATTTTTAGCTACATGATAGGATATAACAGAAGTCATGGAATGGATTAGCATTCATTAACATGACGTAACAAATGACATTTGATAAAGCATTGATTTTAATTATTTTCTTGTCAAGTATGTGTTCTGTTATGCGGACATCGCATTGAATATTTAAATATTAAAAAATAGCTGTAAATATTTTATCCAAAATGATTATAGTAATATACACTATATAACTACCAACTAAGTAACTATATGTTACTCTGTTTGTTTGTGATTTACTTCGTTTTATCTGGAGATCATGGCTTTTTGTCAGACATCTGCGGTTACGAAAAAAAAAGTTATATTAGTTATTGTTCTAATGTTTCAATTGTATTCAAAGATACCTGCCGTAGAACGGCATGGTATGCTATTAAAGAATTTTAGGGGCCAGTGTTATCCCATACAGTGATTCCATTATACAAATATATTTTACGTTTAGTTTCTTGTATGGCCTCTTTTTATTTTTCTTTAAGGCTTACGGAAGAGTTTTCGCAATTAATATGAAACTGCACTTATTGAATATTTATTCAACATTATATTTTTACGTAATAGATAGGCGGACAAGTACAAAGGTCACCTCATGTTAGGTCACTTGTGTCAGCACTTACACTGGCTCACTCACCCTTCAAATTGCAACACATATTACTGAGCATTGATGTTTGGCGGTAGAATTTCTGATGAGTGGGTGGTACCTACGCAGACGGACTTGCTCAAAGCTCTGCCACCCCGTTTTATTATATTTAAATGCTCGCAACTCTGCCTTATACTTTGGCTGTACCTTTATCCAGAAACCAGATAAAGTTAAACGCCAATATGTAATCGGCAAACAGTCTCATTTATACTTTTATTTATTTAAGTTTAAAAGTGTCAGTAATGAGGAGTAAGAAAATTTTAACATGTAAACATCTCAACATTATTATAAAAAAATGTTTAACATTTACGAGAAATCGTTAGTCTATCCATTCAGCCTCCAGATACCAAGTTAAGAGCATCTATTTCATTTGCTTCTATAAATAATATAAAAAAATTCTCACTTCACTGGTCAGGTTAATAAGCCTTGATGTTTATGAAAGTGCAGAATGAAAATTACACTTTTTTATATATTTTTTTCTATACATTTTCCACGTCTGCTGATCTCGTTGCCAATTACAATGAAATATTTATAGGGACGGCTAGTATAAAGACCTACGTACGTACTCTGCGGACTTATAAGTTTATGATGAAAGTAATTATATATATTTTTTAAATTGCAGACTCTATTTTGATTTATTTCATAATTGTAAAAATAGATAACAAGTATTTATAAGCGGGACGGAGGCTTTTACAGGAATGCGTTATGTTTTTTTTTGACTAGGTAGGATGATGAAATTGTCTAAGTTACTTGCATAATAAAATACTAACAATTTCTCTCAATCTGGTTTTATTAAGGATTTGCTCTGAAAATGTTATATACTACATAATATTTAAATTAAAAGTAATAAAGCTAGTAAATGTTACACTCCTGATCGCCATTGTTCATGAAGGCTTGGATTTCTCATTACTGAGCATTGGATACACATGTGGCAGAATTTCCTTTGATGCCTTTCCCTGAGTACGAGTTGAATTAAAACTCACTTTTTTTTTCCTAACACTTCCAATTAATAAATGGACATAAATTATATATTATCAAAAGGTATTTAGTATAAATAAAACACATACAATAATATGTTCCTACGTTTATTATTATTAATTAAATCTAATCATCCATTAATTTGAAAATTTGCATTCTTTCTCACTTTATAAACAGGCTAAGTGCGCATTCAGTCCAAAATAGTGCGCAGGCGCACACCCCGTGACGTCACAAAAATCCGCATCGGAAATGACTCACGACTGAGTCAAAGCGAGTCACATTCTCAAGGAATGTGTATAATACAAGTTTATGCTTCATACTTTATGTTTTATTTAGTTTTAAGAAACAACGATTGAGTTGTTATTTTAATAGCTACAAGAATATACGTCAGAACTTTTAACGTAAATAATACCAGCGCCGGCGGTAGGACTTCTATGTGGGTACCACCCACTTACTGTTTGTCAGACGTCAATACGTCGTATTGATTTGATTCGGTTTGTAGTGTGAGTGGGCCGGTGTAATTACAGGCACAGGCACATACGGATAGGTCTTAGTTCTCATGGTCGGCGTACTGAGTCGTCTGCCTTCCTAAAATAAATAAAATCTATTATACATACATTAAAAACACACCTCACTCAATCTATTAGCATAAGTGAAAATATTTCTCAAGAACGTAGTATTTTGGATTATCACGTTGAAGTTCGACCTTGAAGTAATACTCTCGCCCAAAGAAAAATCTCAATTTCTCGGTTAGCTGAAGATGTTTTGGTGCAGAAACTTTGGGTAATTACCGAACTATATCATAATGATCTCGCATATTAATTATCATTTTATAATAAAGTATAGAAGCTTTTCTAATAAGTGTGATATACGATTTTATCTGGAAAGTTCGTTTAGATTGAATATTTAAGTCTACAACCGTATTAGCTATAGAGTTATTCTGTAAAAATAAACTCGATACCGATCCTAGAACAAGACTGCAAGCCCCCCGGTGTTGCAGATGTCCATGGGCGGTGGTAATCACTTTCCATCAGGTGAGCCTTCTGCTCGTTTGCCCGCTATAACATAAAAAAAAAAATAAAAAAAATACTCAGCATAACACTATCTGAAGAAAAAGTGTTTTACTTTGTCAAAACCAGGGTGCCAGTTCTGCTAACAAATTGTCACTTTATCGCAATCGAATCAAAATATATCTTGCCCTTTATTAAGACAATGATTCAGTTGCGATTCGGTCGAAGTTGAATCGAAATCGTATCGTTTATAAATGAATAGAATTGACCTTCAGATACGATTGATGTGAGTTTAGCAAAAATCTTCGATCCGCCACATCTGCTTGTTTAAATGTACTGAACTGGTTAAAAAAACACTATTGTACATTTTTCAATTCGTTCATATAATAATCTAGATATATTTATATTAAAACTGAATTCTGTATTAATGAGAAATTATATATAATGTCAAAATATATAGCAATATTTCTCGCTGCCATAGAACTATCAACGTACAAAAGGTGGCGCGCGTAGTATTGTCGAATAATTGCTTACAAAAACAAATTTAATGAGGCATTGCAATGCAAGGATAAGGTGGTAATTATATAAAAATAATGTCGCCTTTCAACTTTAACAGACTATCAACGCATAGCTTAAACCACAAACATAGATATTTAAGACTAGAGGTGCACTCACAAAGGATTGATATTGATGGGACCTATTAAATGTGTCATTCAGGACCAATAAAGATATAGATTAAGACAAATATAGATTATATAGAGATAATAGGTTTAATATGATCGCATTGGTTCCTGTGAAGGACAAATGTGTTTATTTAATATTTCCTTCTTGTAGCGCCTACCCGTTTAACTATAAAATAACTTCAACATTATATACATTTTTGGACAACTTTGGTTTGGGTATATTTTAAATACAAGTAACACTCGGAATTAAATCTTTAATTTACTAATCTTAAAATTCTAAATAAATTAATCGTCAGTAAAAAAAATGCTGATGATGCTGTTTAGTCTGTTGAAGCGTTTCTTCGCCTGGTGCCAATAATAATGGGAACAAAATCAGGTTAATCTTGCTTTAAAAAATTGCCACCGGAACAAGACATAAAATTTCAACATTGAAGTAAGTGGCACTTTTTTAGCGTTTTCACGATTTGATTTTTTTTTACATTAGCAGCCTGTAAATTTCCTCTAAGCCCTTCTCTCCCTGAGAAGAAGGCTTGGAGCATATTGGTTGGTGGAACACACATGTGTCAGAATTTCGTTGAAATCAGACACATACAGGTTTCCTCACGATGTTTTCGAGATGAATTATAAACACAAATTAAGCACATGAAAATTCAGTGTTTCTTGCCAGTGTTTGAACCCGAAATCATCGGTTAAGAAGCACGCGTTCTAATCACTGGGCTATCTCGGCTCTGATTCGATTTAAACAAACAAAAAGATAATGCAAGTAACAGTGTCTCAATTAAAGAAATTAGGTCCGACTTCTTCTCCGCCACACTCAAGTATTATAAGCATTTAAATTTCGAATAGCAAAAAATATATAAACAATAATAATAATTAGAAAGGCTGGCGTTAAGTTAATTGATTCACTATTTCCTAATCAGGATCGAACCGGATGGTCGTCCGGTCACGTTGTCTATTAAATCGGTTCACCATCGAGATGCTACGGTAGCATTTGTTCCCATTACCGCTTTATCTTTACTATCTCTTATTAGTATAATAAAAAGTATGATAATGTAGTGACTAAATCTTTTTTTAGTTTTTATTATTATCAAATGTAAACGCTGCTACAACGAAACTTATATTCAAAATACTAAGTAATTTCGAAATTTTTATAATCTCAGAATCGGCAATGATCGGTTGTGAAACGAACGAATAACTGATAATGATTTGTCGATCGAAGGTCTCTCTTAAACCGAAGCCGAGGTGGACACGCTTTGCCTCACTCATTGCATGATCGTACATTCATAAGAGTTCGTTCAATTCGGTGCACAGGTTTGGCCGAAGGTAGTCGAAGTCAGAGCCTAAGTTGTCAATTTTATTCGACTAATACATGTTTCCTTGCGATTTTTCCTTCACCGCTGAGCACGAACGAATTATAAATTAATTGAGCACATAAAAAAATAAGAGGTGCTTGCCTGGTTCGAACCCGCAATCATCGGTTATGAGTTACGTGTTCTCTACTGAGCCATCATAATGGTTTAAAACACATATAAGCGCAATTGTATAGATGACGTCAGAACATAGACATCGTAATTTATTTAAAAACTAGCTTTGCCCAGGGCCGGATTAACCAAGTCGGTGCCCTTAGGCAATGTCCTTTTCGAGACCCCTTTACCCTTTTCTAACTTCCTTTATTATTATTTTTTTTACTTCATCGAATTTTTATTCATAATTATGATATTTTTAATATATTTTGCCATCACCATAATTAAATATTTGGCTTAAAAAATTTCATTATCTTCTACATCTGCCCAGAAGTCCCTAGCCGATGCGAGGGCCCTAGTCAGTTGCCTACACGTTTCATATATATGATGTACATAAACAATTGTATTTATTTACTAAAATAAGTACAGTTATTTATTTTATTAAATGATTTTATGGTTTAGGTTTCATGTCTATAATCTTTCTTCAGTATAAAACAGTGGGTCTGAACATATGCGCGCACAAATACACAAACTCCAGCGTTGTAATACTTTTGTATATATGATTGTTAATAGAACAACTTTAAAATAATAATAATCTGTGTTATTTTATTATATATTTTTGATATGTTATACAAGTTTTGTTATTACATCTTTCTTCACCTTTATCTAAATAACAGGGAAAAAACCAAAATATGTTTTTAATCGGCCGTTAAGAGTAACTAACACTAAAGTTATTTTAGACGTTCCAGGTTATCAGCCTAGGATGAGTTTAACTAGGTTACACGCGCCGCCGTGACGTCACAAAGTGACAGCGCTTTACGTGTGGACGGATACCACGAGTTCTTAGCAATGTAGGACTGACGTTAGACTAACGTCAGAGAAAAATACGAACGTTCGAAATTTAAAAAAAATCGAACAGAAAGTATGTACTCCTATGACGTACGTATGTATTGTTATTATTCTTGCTTTGAGTAGTACTACAACCAATATGGTGTCCATCCACAATAATTACGATAATTTTAATAAATAATAACTTGTGAGTGTAAAGTGATGGGCTATGCTGGGGCGCTATGTTGAAGCAAAACTTTTCGAAGTTGTTAATGAATATACTTAAGGAGGGTCAAACATCGGGATAAGAAGAAGTTTGAAAAATAAGCCGATCGAATAATTCCTTCGGGAAGAGTAACATTTGATAATCCTCTGTAAGCTCTCTCTTTAACTATAAGTGAATTTGTCATAGTCTGCTAAATTAGTAGAAAAATGTTGCTTGGGCTAGTGGAGACGAGTTCTAGATTGGAGGTCGTGGATTGGCAAACAGAACGTAGGGCACGTTCTAGCCAAGTAGACTAATGATCTGAAGCAGGCGGGACCAGACTGGAACTTTGGCAAATCCGGGAGTGGCCTGTGTCCGGCATTGTGCATCAACTGAGTTATAATCATGATATAGTCGTAGTATACAATAAAATACATTTTCATATATCCCGAAATTTTACATATAAATATGGCGACATGATGTTATAGTTGGCTCGATCGCGCCAATTTCATACACAATAGACATTGTGTAGACCATTCGTATATTTGCGCACATATATAACGATACAAGAATATGCACATTGTATAAATATATCTAATAACTATCTCGTTGGACTAGTTGGGCAGCTTATAAGGTAGCAAATCTCAAGGTTGTCAGTTTATATCTCCAATGTCAAGTTTAGGTTTTCCTGTTAGTAAGTTAGTTGGTTAGGCAAGAACAGTAAAACCGGGACTAAAATCTTCTGAACTCTTTCCGGCCGTGTGAGGTGCAGTCCAATTAAATCATAAAGTGCACCTGTATTTGGACACAATCTTGTGTACCATACCATAATATTTGTTTAGTTTAGTTCCAATTGTGAAACAATTTCTGAGTGGGGTTGTTTCCATATATTATTGAGTTTCCTCAACAGATATTCTATTTCTTAGCATTAATTCGGGTCCAAACCAATTCCTACTTATTACACGTCATCGTAATGAACGAATGATTTTAATTTACACCCAATGTTCTTCATACAGTGCTAACACTGCTAACACTGTATGAAGAACATTGGGTGTAAATATGTTTTTTTTTAATTTGGACCCTGTAAAATCATATTAATATCTGAAATATAATTAACTTAGACAGGATTTGTTACTTATTCACAGCTCCAATGCTGATTGGTTTTGGTCTTATGAAATTTTATCAGAGACATCCTGGTATCACGATGGATTTCTTTTCTTTCTTCCGGCGTATTAGCTTATTATTATCTATGGGACATTTTGATGTATATAAATATTCTATGGCAAATAATTTTGTATCATGCACATTTTTTTTAATACATAATAAATCAGCGACTGAAGTTTATCGCTTAACATACAAAATTAAGATGTTTGTGATAATCAAGGGCGATTATGTTCTCTGCAATGCACAAATCAACAATTTTTCTTTTTTATATATAAGGTGTCTAAGTAATTTCCAAATTTTATATAAATCTTAGAGGACTCATAACAATGGTACAATTAATTGTTTCCACGATTAATTTCTATGTTCTTATAAACAAGGCTAAAACATACCTACGAGTATGTATATAATTACGAAATATTTATGGCGAGAAATTGGGCCACCTGCTGGTAAGTGATCACCACCGCCACATATAAATGGCGATAAGAAATATTATTCCTTATATTATTAGCAGTATAGCTAATGTGCCACCGACCTTCGGATGTTATGTCCTTCCTGCCCGTAGTTATGCTGGCTCACTCACTGACTGTTTGAATATCTGGTGAGAGGGTTGTGTTCTACCAAAAACATTAATTTTGTTATAGTTTTGATATACGCATCAATCTTTTTTTTGCTATGCCCCAATTTAATTAACGAATTACTAATATTCCTATTTACACCCTCGTTTAAGTTTTAAGCTTGTGTTAGGAGTATTGGCGACAATAGCATAAGGGGTCAAGATCGATCTTGCGACTTTTTAGATCGCTCGACGGCGTTTAAACCAATGAGCTATTGACGCTTAAATCTTTTATCATCTAATAGATAAGATATTTAAGCGAAGATCATATTATGATCAATATATTCATAAGTTATGTTATTGACCTCACTATCAGTTTTCGCAAACTTTTTTCTACCTTTTTCATGGTTTAATTATATTTTTTATATATAAATATAATATTAACATTATAACTATAACGACTCCTAGTTTATTATGTATTTAGGATGTGTTAATTAAATATGCTAATATAATTGTTCGTTTTATGTTTAGAAAAAAATTAATCTATTAAGATAAGGTGCCAAGGTTTAATTCTAAAGAGGTGAACTTATAGAGAGGTTACCTAATGTCGAAGTAAACGTCAGCTAAATTGGGTACAAAAGATAGTTTTTGTTAGCTAACAACACTTTTCAATTTAGAATGTATCAAGTATTGACGATTAATTTGTTTTTTGTCTGCGGGCAACGGGTTCTAATACTTCAAGTGACGCTACAAGATTAAATATAGAGAATTCGGGCAATGAACTTGCTTCAGTGACGTTTTTCGACGTCGCGATGTTGCCAGTATAAATAATCTGCGTGTATTTCGTGAAATTCGCGGAAGACCTTCAAATGTTGTTCAACCGTGTTCGCGTCGGCTGATAGTTTTATCGGGGCATGTTTTAAAGTAGTTCTATTTAATGTACCATACTTAATATATTTGCTAAATTTTCGGTCAATGTTATATTATATAAAGATGTGCTGGATTGATATTTATTTAATTAACAAATGGCGCTGTAATGATTATACAATAGAAATATACGTTATGTTAATAGTAGTGTGCTATCAAATAAATAAATAATTATAATAAAACCTTCTTACAAATGAGCTGAGAGTGCCCCGTAGCTGAAGCACTTGAATCTTAACCAAAGATTAGAATAAGACTAAAAAAAGGAAGCATGGAAGCACCAGTGAGTTTTCATGTGCTTATAATTCATATTAGTGTTCATAATTCATCTCGGGCTTGGTAGTATGTCGGTTGATTTTGCTACATGTGTATTCACTAATCCATATTGGATACTTTGGTGGAATTAGGTCCAAATCTTCTCATGAGAACAGAATAGGATATTTGCGGGATATTTGATTTATTTTTTAATTCGTAAAGAACAGGAAATTATTTTCTTGATTGATGAACCTTATCGTAATGAAACAAATAATAATTAGAAGTGATTTTCTTATTTTATGTATTTTATATATTATGGTAGCTTGGTGGTAGCTTCACTTAATATTGTGTTTGTTAAATGACGATTAAAAAGTGCTTGTAAAAGCCTACTTGAATAAAGTATATTTTGATTTTATAACTATTAAACTTTGTTGGACGTTCTGAATACATAAATTAATCATCATTTAATCTACCACCAAATACTTATATTTCTTTGTTCCGGCGTGAAAGTTGAGCAAGTCACTGTTATTGTTATGACACAAGGGATTAGATAGATCAATGGGGATTGGCGTCGCTTAGCTTATTTTACGCTTTTTTTTACATCTACTATTAGATGAACTATTCTCCTCCCAAATGCGCTATTAAAAAATAGACCAATTAATAATAAAAAAAAATTATACAATCAAATTGTATAATCTAATCCACGTTTGTCTTTTTCATGTAACTTATCATTGTATCAATAAAAAAATTAAACTGTCACAGTACCTACGGCAGTATTTAAATATGAAAACTAATGGTCATTGAAAAAAAGAGCTTTTCGGTCCATTTATAATCTTGAAGACTCCCTCTGGGATGTTTCTAATAGTTACAGTTGCTTCATAGTATATTTACAACAATACCATGTATGTTCACAATAATAAAGATCTTTGTGAAAGAAACGGTGACAATCATTGTATAGACACGAGGAGGAAAGGTAAACTCGTTCTAAACTACATCTAGTTGCCGACTTCGCAAAGTTAATACATCCTTCCTGGGCCATGGTATTCGTTTCTATAATAAAATTCAGCAGTTAGTATTAATGTGGCCTATTAAAAAATTTAGAGCTCTTGTCAAAAACATTAATAAATAAGGCATATTATTTGTATTTACAAAAGTATGCATGACGGCATTAGGGGGTGCCATGCCGGTAGCCGTGAGGTGTACGAGTCGATCTTACCCCCGAGGCTCGTCAATGATGTTTCATGCCTCGATATATATGTACTACGCACTAGAAATGGCGTTCCGAACATTCACTCTGTTCGACTGAACTGAACTGCAGTTTGTTCACCGTACATTAGTGTGGTTTTGCCATTAATTCAGTATGGTTGGAAAATCCGAATGAAAGTATTAACCTGAACTCAAATAACAATTCAGTAGTCAAATAAGTAAAATAATTTGTTGTTCAAGTGATTAAATATCTAATAATCGTAACATCACTGTAGAAAATATTTATTTATTTAGTATTTTAAAGACAATGTGCCAAATCTAAAGAGACGCCATATTGTTACACTTAGTTGAACGACAAGCTTAAGCGCCATGAAATTCCAGGCGATTAGATTATAAGCGCTGTGTTTTAATAGTTTGATTAGATGACATGATGAGATTTATCGCAACTTTTGAATTTGAACAATTTTTTTACATGAATATTCTTGTCCTGTCGTAGAATATATGTTAACGTCAATAATAAAATAGACGGTCAAATTCAAACCTCAAGAAGTAGTAGCGAAAGTGTTGCATAGTCGAATTATGATTGTAATTCATTATATTATAATTATAAGTAAAAGTATGTATACAGGGTATACGAAAAGGCTACGTGTACTTACGTTTGCGTGTTTTGAAAAAGTGTTTTGAATTGCTTGCAAATAATTCATCAAAATAAAACAATAATGATCTACTTATTAATATTAAAATATATATATATATATATATATATTTTATTATGAATGTAATTTCGTCTTTTTTATTACTCAAAGATTTATGGAAATAAAATGTCGTGATAAATTTAATAAATTAGGACAAGTAATTACTTAATTTAATTACATATCACTTTACTTCATTCATATTGATTTATTTTCTTTTCTGTGTTATAATTGTGCTTTTATATGGTAATAATTGTACAATCATCGAATGGTCGCCTTTTTCCGAAATATGTAGATATCCGACAGAAAAAAGCACGATGGATTCGCTATTTAAAAAGTTTTTATATTCGATTCGAAATCTAAAAGAGGTTCCTAATTCGATTCGATTAAATATTTCAACGTTTTTTTTTTTAGTTTTAATTATATTTTAGAGATTATCAAAGGTTTATTGCTAGGGAGGTAAATATTTGCTACGGCTTCAGGTCATTTTACAGTTCTACGCTCCGCTACGCAGTGAAACCTTGTTAATCTCTCAAAAGAGATCCTTTTAGACATTATCGACACCTTTGTTCACTTGCCTGTACTTATCATCTTTACTTTTAGTATTTTATTGACAATATTTAATATACTATAAACGTGCATGTTTTTAAAATAGTGCATTCATTCTTATAACAAATACTAATGATTATGTTAATAAATAAATTGTATTTTTATTGCTACTTCTTATTTTTATTTTAAATAATTCTTATGGAAAATTAAAAATAAATAAAAAGAAAACGAACCTATATATATATATACAAAACAAAACAATAAAACTTTTTATTACACTGAAAGCCTTTGTTACTTAATATTATTTTTAGGTTCTAATCCGGGCAAGAGGAATTCATTTTTCATGTGTTTAAGATGCTTCTAGTGTTCGGCAGTGAAGGAAAACATCGTGAGGCAAATATGCACATTTTTTAATATGAAATGGTGGGTGGATTGGAAAATGGGCCACCTGATGGTAAGTGGTAAGTGATCGTCCAAATATATTAGAACTGTAACTGTTAACCATTCCACATATCGCCAATGCGCCGCCGACCTTGGGAATTATGATGTGATGTCCATTGTGTCTGAAGTTACATTACATATACATCTTTCAATTCGGAACATAACAATTGTTGTTTGGCGGACACCTATATGATAAGTGGGTGGTACCTATCCAAACGAGCCTACCACCAAGTTAAAGTATCTCCACCGACCCGCTTTGGAGCAGCATTAGGGTGTAAGTCTCTGTAAGTGGGTGGACATTTATGAGCTGTTTGTTAATTTTTTTACGATATTATACTCGGCATGTTGAAAATTCGTACCTATTGTTATTATTCGCAGTAAGTACTTGATATCGTTATGAGAAAATATTATACTGGAATTAGGGTTTGGTTTCATAAATTATGTAATTAGTGAAGTTCATTATTTATAAAGAACATATAAGCAAATGAAAACATGTGGAATATGACGTTAGACCCCCCTCACCAAATACGAAATCTCCCTTATGACTCACAAAGCACAGACTCTACGTTAGGCTACGCTGGTACTCGTCTCAGATTGAATTTTCTATTTCAACATAGTACAAAATATTTCAGCTAACTTTTCGTCTGTGAATATTTTATTTATTAACATAATAATATAATATAAATGATTAATTATATTAATAATATAATATAAAGGTAAATATTTAGGCATGTTCAATATTTAAGTACACTGACGGACTTATAAACTACATCAAAGTTCAGGATTATTTTCGAATTAATATTTTTGATAAGTATGCAAACTTTCTTGATTAACTAAATTAAAAAATCAAGACTATCCATTAGTCATAAAAAAAAACAAATTTAAAAATAGAACTGCAGTAAAATATAAAATTATAACCGGGAAAATAAATTTTATGCACAGTCTTAAATTCGTAAATAATTGCTGTTGTTTTTTTTTCATTTACGATTTAAATTACAATTACCATTCGTATCGTATTAGTTTTTTTAAACTCAACTAAAGTTTCGTAACCATAAATATGAATACCTTCTTCGTTCGCACAAGCCGCTCAAACTGTGTCATTGGTGCCGGAAGGATTAGATCAACGAACTATTGCTTGAAGTCTAGATTTAGTGTTTATCGACATGGTTCCTCAAAACGGAAGCTCACGTGTGCAAGATAATGCCCTACCCCACGTCGCTAATGGCATCGGGCCACTGCTTCTTAGACTGACCTCGATGTTTTCGAACATCTCTAGGATCCCAATTTGTTATATAGGCTGCCTATATCATCGTTCCAAGCAAAAAAAAAAAAACAAAAGTCTTCGATTTTTAAAATATTTAGTTTTAGAGTCAAGTTTCCGATTTTTTTACAAAAGTGAAAATGAAAGAATGTATGTATGTACAAGGCGATTTATATACAGACCCAAATTCTAGACTTTACCATTAATTACTTAGTGTTAAAACATTTAGCTTTTATTTACTTTACGTTGTATAAATTTATTAAAAAACGGGATGAGGAAACGGGTATAACATAAATACAACTCCGCCTGATTTAGCAGATGCTTGGACGGTTATAAAAATAGGTTATTTTTTTTTCATTTATTTTAGACGTTATATTCGTCTACATTTAATATTGCCTTATATACAATACATTATGGAGCGTGTTATTTTCCAAATCAAATCATATGAGACGGGTCCTTTATAGATCTTCATGCGCCGGGATTAGAATACGAATGGAAAAGATCAAAGACATCAGAAAATGAATAATGGCACTTAAATGGAATTGTTTGGGACATTTGATAAAATGTCATGACGATAATTGGTTTTATAGTTATTGAGTATAGACAAAAATATATCGGATATCCCGCATCAAGTGGATGTAAAGTATAGTCATCGCCGTAAGTTGTACATCGATGAGGCATCAGATGTATGTGAATGCTGCAGCTTACTGCAAGGGAAAGAACTGAATTTTCCACTAAAAGGAAACGGCTTGGATGATAATGATGAAACTGAATATTTTGTCATTTTATCATGAAATTATCGCAGTCTATGGTAAGTATGTATGCGTATCGCTCTATAAATTTTGTTTTCCTTCGTAATAAATTTCTTTCGTATATTTGCGAGGCAGCTAGGTTTACCGGGGCAAATGCCCGCTCTTAGTATTTAACTTAGGTTAGTTTCTTATATCGTCCGCGACAAGTTCATCGTCCGTTCCTCTATCTGCACGAAGTAGGGGAACGACGGGAACGTGAAGAGATTGATCTACCTGTCTTGCTTAAGAAGCAGAGGTGGAGACCCTTCTTAAGCAAATCGTCTTTTTACGTCAAACTGGGACGTCAACAGATTGGAATCGCTACACAGCTTATTTGAGTACTCTACCATTAAAGTAACACTAAGAGTATGGCCACTATCTTCATCTTCTCTTCCTTAAAGGAACCAGAATGAGATTCAGTTGAAGTCTGATGGAACAAGCTAAAGCCCACTCTTGGATTCTAATCAATCAATCTAATAATAATCAGCTAATCGTGATTAATGAGATTTATCGTTTTCAAAAATATCAATCATAGTTTACTTTCTGTATCTTATACCTTTAATATTTTGAATATATATTTTTTTGATAACACGGATGCATCAGCGGACCATCTGATAGCATCTGGTTCGATTCCCATTTAGAAGTTTATTTTTTAAGTAATATTAGCTTGCTTTCATGATGCCCGATCTCGACGCTACCGATATCACGTTTCAACCGTGTCTCATTTCAAGTTGTTGTTTGTGGGCTCTGTGTTTACCAAAGGTCGTGGGTTTAATCCGAGACAACTCCAGTAAGTTTTCATGTGCTACTATATTTTATTACGTGCTTGGCGACGAAGGCAAATGTCGAATCTAATGGAACTCATATATATCGGATGAAATTCTACACGTCCATCACCGCGCAGCGGAGTAGTGTGATTCGAGTACCTTCTCTATGGCAGGAGAGTACGTTTTTGCTATCAGTGAGATATTCAATGACGTCACTAATTAGTTGATAAATACATTATGATGATAAATGCCAGTATTATTTTATCGATAGTAATAGATAATATAATGTTTTGGTAATTTTATTACGTATAAATTAACATGATCGATTTTTTTTCCGTGTGTATTAGTTCTTGTTGATCTTTCTTTTTTGTGATGTTGTTGATACAATTATAGCTCTGGGTGACGATCGACTCAGTAATATTTGGATCGCTAGGCGGTCCAAAAACCGCTAAACTATTGAGGTTAAACTTATTATTAGCAAATCAGTGATTTAGAAACAAATATTAATATCATCATCAGCCTCATACGTAAATATAATGTTTATCCGATTCTCAGGTTAATTTGTTTGTTATTTAAAATATACTGAGACAGCTGAGTTTCCACTGTTTAATGAATCATTTACTTCTTGTTGAGATAGGACTAGAGCAGTTGTCGTTTCTATTTGGTTCTCTCATTTGTGTTTATGATAAAATAAAACGAAAAAAAAATAATAAATATTTTTTTATTTCGTCAAAATCAACTAATTTTGATACAATTACAATACATTAGGGAATAATGGTCATGGCGACATTATATGCTAAATTATAAATAACATTGAAATACCCAATTACATAAAATTTAACTCTGTTTATACTAATTACATTATTAGTGTGTTTGAAGATAAACATTTTGGCTTTATTAGTAATAGTCTTATCTTATCTATTAATATCTACCAACAGATATACGGAAGTTTTGTTGCGGCTACACGAGACCACGGACGAATTTGGCGTTTATTCTGTAGGTACATTGACAAAGACGCCCGTCATGCAGAGGTGCAAAAAACAATTCAAATCTTGTACCATCGGGAAGGCGTCCACATATATGTTTTATTTGTACCTGGGTGCTCATTGTGCTTAAGCCGGGTTTGATTACAATGTACCTTATCGTTATCATGACCTTAGAGTATGAGAGCCCAAGAGTTCTTAATATCTACACACTAAGACACAAAAATATATAGAAGCAGAGTGTCGTGTGATAAAGTGTAAGAGACTCCAAAAAAAAGAGAATAGAAATATAATTTATGTTAAACGGCACAGCAGATATATGTATATATCTTCTTTACTTCATTGTATTTTTTTTTTTTTTAATAATCAACCCTGATATGCTTGTAAGAACACTCTTTCATATATAATTACCGGAACGCAGCAATACTGAGTGGTTGGATGGCTCACCCTGAAAGAAAGTATGATAATTAAGACGGACCTCTTATCGTAAATGTGTGTAATGTATGGTTTTTTATTTTTTTTATTTTATGTGCCCATGAATTTAATATAAACAACCATTATATCTTTTGTGACAGTTGTTTGTTTTTGTTTTTTTCGGCCCTCAACCTTGTCACACAAGAATACAGTGCAATGATCTTTTGGAGACCCTTCTGAGCATGCATATAGCTTTAGATCAGATGAAAGATAAACACAGTTAATGCTCCTGACATAGGCTAATATTAAAAATGCGAAAGTAACCGTTTATTTTTAACCACTTTTTGTTGATTGATCGTATTGGAATTCGTGAATATTTATCCTGGAATATAGATACAGCCAGAGGATTATCGGGATCAATGGGAAGAAAATATTGGACGTCTGTGGAGACATTTAAAAAGCTAAATAACATACCTACTATACATGCCTTTTTGACCAAGTTTTGAAGTACAGAGCTGCAAGTAGTAGTTCCTCGGAAGTCCACTTTAATTTGACAAATGGCCAAAAGCGAAATCGTGAATATAAACTTAATACATATACTAAAAGCTGGTACGTTTTAAAATAAATAAATATTCTGAGGTCATTTAAAAAAAACGATCGAAAAAGATTGATCGAGTTGAAACTCTTGAGACCTTGATCCATATTCAACTTTATAACCGAAACATTATTGATATTGTATAGCAAGGAAAACTACCCAATGCCACCGAGTCAATGACCTCAGTAGCAATTAATTCTACCTTGATATATATAATGTATCTTGTAATGACGTGTTATTCGCATCTAATTTACTATTCATTACTGAGTGACATATTAGTGTTTTGTCTTTTTTTTGCAAATTATATAATCTTAAATGTGCGAAAGAGATAAGATAAGTGGTTCAGATAAAGATAATTGGTTAATAAATAGATAGATATGTAAAACGTTATACCTTATCAAGCCTACGGAACCAAATATTTGATTAAGTCTACGATACTTATTCGGTTAGAAAATTATATATAAAAGCTATATTCTTATAAATCTTAAAAACTATACATCTTTTTGTTAATTCGTGAAACTATAAGATGCAATTATGTTCTATAAAAACTCACTTAAAATTAAATCAAATCGAATTCCTTTATTTTATATAAGAAGGATTACATTTGCTTATTGATTGTCGAATTAAACACTACCACCGGTTCGAAAAAGAAAATACTCGTCAGGAATTCAGCGGGTTCTTTATGTGTCAATTATTTTTGTGATTTTTTACATATTCAAATACTTAATTTTATTCATTCAATATCATAAAGAAATAGCCAGTCAGCGAGCGACTTCATTCGTGAAATATTAAACACCGGTATACGGCGATACGCTTACTACGCGATTTTGATACTTGTATTCTTTGAATTGTATAATAATTAAAGGCGATATCGTAAATCACTTTGGGACATTTCACGATTCTGTTTCGAGATTATTAAAGAATAGGTGTACCGAGGTGAAGGAGACCAGAAAATAATGTCCATATTTTTAAATCAGATTATAGTTACTTAGTTTAAGAACGTTTTTAGTGGGTTATTCAAATGTTTTGAGTCATCATATCATGTCACGGCAGTAAAGAGATAAGTTCTTATAAAAAAAATAATTTTCGTCATTATGTGTCAGTACACATGTATGGTACCGATGTGATATTGTTAGATTATTTTAAAATTTATTCTTTCATTAAGTGCACAAACAATGTGCAGAATTTACTAATAATATAATATCTATATTATATAACCAACGTCGGTGCCCAACGGGCGAACCAAGTTGCTCAAGGAGGCGCCACTGACGCGCACGTTACGTGCTCACAACGTGATAGTCGACAGGGTGGATTTGTTTTGTTGCAGCCTGAGTGAGTAAAATATATCCTATATAACGTGGATACTTACTTTAAATATTATTATTAAACGTGCTTTAATATCGAATTGGGACAACGATGTCCTGTAATGATATGTATAGAGTTTTGTATTATAAATAAATATTAGAGAATACAAGTAACGGAAATTAGTAAGTAACAAAAACCGCCTAAAAAATCCTGCAAAGAGTCGTACTTAGTATTGTTGAGTTCTGGTTTGAAGGGTGAGTGATCCAGTGTAACTATAGGCACAGGGGACGTATCATCTCAATTTTCAAGCCCATTGGCGATGTTAGGAATAGTTAAAATTTCTTAAAGCACAAATAATATTAATAAGTCAATAGGCGGTGATGACCACTTCCCTGTGTGGTGTGGATGTAGGTGGGAAATTTGCCTGACCGCCTACCAATATATAAAATACAATGCAAATAATACGGAGATGTCGGTGGAGCGGTCAATAGAGTTTCATTGATACGATGATCATGTCCCTCTGACTTATTTCGGTCATCTAAAAATAATGACAACAATAGTATAAGATTTTTTTTTTTAGATTATTTTAAGAATTTTATTTGTTTATTATGAAGTATTGTTTCACCCTTTTGAACTCTTGGTGATTTAAACGTGTTGTAAGTGCCTTAAAATGGAGTATTTCTATAAAGCATATATAGATTTTGACAACTCGTGTGTAAAGTACATGACGTAGTAACAGTCTTTTCCAAGATATTTATAATCTACCTGCATAGGTTATATTACATTTAAACGAAACGGTACAACGCTTACTGATTTACCACCAGCTCAGATACGATCTTTCCTTATGCTTCATGAACTAACAATGGATTTTACGGAAATTAACTTAACACGAGAAAATTACACCTTATATTAAGTAAAGTCTTTCAAGCTACTATTAATACTGCATCAACATCAATAATTGTAATTCCGTTTTATTAAACAAATATTTGAACATTATTCATGAAGATTCATTTGAAAGGATGCAAAATATGCTTGGATAATATTATATGTCACAGAGCTTGGGGTGGACAATTTATGTTAATTAGTGCTTATGTACATAGTAGGGTCCCATATATATATATATATATATATATATATATGTATATAAAATCCGTCATTAGTGTACCTACATCTGTTCTAGAAAAGTTAGATACATTATATTAGCAAAATTGTTTATTTTGTTTGTTAGCAAAGTTTTAATTTCAACTTAAATAAAAATTTCTAAAATAGAAGAACATTTCTAAAGTCTAATTCTAAATATGTATGCATGTAGGTATATCTTACTTAGCAATAAGTCGCATTGGAGAAATAATTAAATCGTATCGAGTCTCGAGTTTAGCTTACTGTGCCAACGTGAGTCATCCATTCTTAAGTGAAGAAAAATAATCGCCATTTTTACTCTACGATAAAAACTTTCTTTCTTTTGCTGTTCTTATACTTATTGAATATTTGTAAATCATAGAATTGATAAAAAAGACCCGCTGAGTTTCTTTCGCCGGTTCTTCTCATGTCAGGGTATTTTCTTTTCGGAACCGTTGGTAGTGTTTAATTTGTCAATCAATAAATAAGTGTGATGCTTCTATATTGAATAAAGGCATTTGAGTTTGGGTTTCTTGATAATTTTAATATTATTAGATTCTAAGAAGTTTTCACATACTTTCATATACTCTTTGAAGTATTCCAGGATCATAGAGTGACGCCACTTGGATTCTAATATTATAAAAGACAGCTCCTTATTTATAAAACGTACGAAGTTTATTCGTTTTAATAATTTTTAGTATTTTAAACGGATGAAACGTACCCATAATTTAAATATTTTATAATCAGTTTAAATGTATAAATAGCATGAATTACAGAGTTATTATAATAAGTATTACACAATTTATTCAATTAATTAGTTACCAATAAGTTTCTGTTCATTAAATAAAAGATGTCAACAGTTGGCGCAATGAGACCGAGGATTGTATGAACACAATTTAGCCGCTTGTATGTGGGTGTAGGAACGTTGATGTGAGAAAATATGTACGATGCGGATTTTAATAAGAATTAGTTGAAATGAGATAGACCTTCGCCTGGTACCTATTAACGAATCGTTATTGAACATAAGTGATCGGTGTATCAGTTACGAATAACTGACGTTTCTGAGAAATTCTGAATAATGCAACCTAAATAGTGATCAAAGTAAGATCTCTAATAATTGGTTTGAAAATTACGTATGGATGAAAAGTCAAGCGTCCAAGCGCCATGTCTAGTGACGCTATTATAGAATACTCAATTCACCAATAACCACTAATCATTTTTAATGAATAGTAAAAAGTATTTGATTAGTAAAAAATGCCATATCTCTGCTTCAAATGTGAAATTAATGATCAGATAATGAGCGAAATAGGGCAGTTAAAATACAGCAAAACTTGTCCAGTTGTGTGATATTTACAGCCTTAGCTTTTTATTTGAATAGGTAACGTTAAGTAAATGTGAGGATATTTTTGTTCGATTGGAATATGTTTTCATACGAGTAATATCCGATCAATTATAGATGAGATAATATGAAACCTGACTACATGCAAAGTAATACATGGAATGAATAATAATTGCAGTTGCCTTTTCCTTTATAGCACGAAAATCATGGCGAACGCCCCTTCAATGCAACTGAACACATCGTACTTTTGCAATTTATTACAAATTTATTATGTATTGTTCACGGCAAGATGTTTAATTGTAAAACAAACTAACCTTTATTTATTGTTATTTTATCTAAAATACTTGTAATTCATGAATAAAATATCTTTAAATTCTTCGTATCTTCACTATACTTTAAATATGAAGTAGCGAGATTTTTATAGAATTTTTATTTTTAAATTGATAAAAGTGGCGTAAAACATTCAAAGAGCCTTGCTCGCGTCTGCATGAAAGCAATATTTTTATTAGTCATCAAATCTTCATAGGAAATACATACCGCATCCATTAGCTTCGTACGTAAACGCGAAGAGTCGTTGAACTTATCAGTGTGCAAAATTGGCGAGCAGGCGGTCGCGCGCGGACCGACGCGTGCTACCGACAAATAGGCGCGACACTTGCACAATGTATACTACACATAGCCGCTCTAACATAACGAATTTAAAATATTACGAATCAAAAACAGTAATGGATGAGAAAAATTAAATTGAGTTTCAAGTGAAATCAACGTGTTCTATAGTTGAGCCGTCTCGGACACAAGGTCGCGCCGCCCGACGCCCACCTCTATAAATACACGCAGACATACAAAAATGTGATATAAAATGTCCATATCACCTTTGTCTGTGTGATATTTGTTAGTGATGACCATTTATAACAAGTCACAAATACTGGTCAGTGCAACAAGTTATCAGCGACAAATATATTATAATAGTTTTGCACGTGTCTGCGTCTATTTCGTGATTGGCTATTAAATGACTCGAGTGTGGGATGTTTTGTACATTGTTTATTATTGTTTACGACTTAATAATTACTTTTTAAAAAGCAATTGAACTGGTTAATCTAACATTAATTCTTATTTCACATTTGTAATTCTTATATTAACGTTAACTTGAATAAGATACCTATATATAGTAACATGCACGCACATTGCACACCCACACTCCTAAAAGCACATTGATCCTCACTGGCGTCGGAGTTGAATAAAAAAGAACACAAAACCCTGTTGCTAACAGAACCAGGCCGCTTAGGACGTCCTCTAGCTCAAAAGAGGCTGATTCAGAACAAAACAGGATTAAGATTCCATATCAATGGAGTTGGAATAAGTATTGACAAATAAATATCTAATAACCTTACTTTTGGATATGTTTACGTTGTTAAAAACTAAAAAAAATTATACATATGATATACTTTGATTTATTATTGATCTATAATTATATTAAATTACTCAATATTTTCTGCGTTGTAATCAAATAATACTAACTCAATGGTCTTTTAATGAATAATTTGATTTGGCTATTAATGTTTTTTTTGTATACTTATTTGGTTTTAAAATAGCGTATTGACATAAACAAATGTCTGCTTGATTTTATTTTAAATCCCTACTAAAATATTATAATAAGGTTACACACTTTTTTACAACTACATATTAAAATAATGCGTTAAATAATTTACATTTGTCCTAGTTAGGAGGTTTATTGTAGTTATAGGAAGAGAGAATATCTTACACTACCATTTTTAGCACATGGCAACACTCCTTACATTTAGAATCAGATGGCATTCTCATCAGCATTTTCTTTTTAATTTTAACTTTATAATTAGTTTAATTAAATAAAATGAAATCCATTTTTACTCAAAATTTCGAAATAATAATTTTAAGAGAGTAATAAAAGATTTAGTGCTTTTTTTAAATGTAATGTGAATTAATGCCTTTGCCCTACCCGAAAATTCGAAAGACAAAATAAATCTAAATGACGTAAAAAAAATCATCTTTTACATTATAGTGCATGTATGTACATATTTGAAAAATATATTTAAATCTATACATAATATTTTTTAATAATAAGTAGAAACTCTAAATTCATCGCCGGACACGAGCGTGAAATATTCGAATGATACGCGATATTGACTATAATCATTATAAAATTTATAGGATATACGTATCAAAATGGCAAATCACTGTAAGTCGGTTGTCAACAATTCACAGCGAATTCCTACAGAATTGCACTGCTAGAATAATCATTTAGTTTATGTCATTGTAAACTTCAAGCAAGAATCTCCCTTAGAAGAAGTAGCACCCTTAGGGTCAATATTTTTCGGTCTCATATACGTCTGGAGATATTTATTACAACACTAATCTCTCATACACCTTGACCGCGAGCTTCTGAAGTCTAGTAGTGGACTGCGGTAAGTTTGCGGTAAGGTTAGCGGAGAGCTACTCGTACCACAATGTAGTCGATGTACTCGTATAATTATTATACTATTGCAAAAAAATAATAAAATACGGTTACTTTTTCTTTGTTTATCAACATTGTCAATGTCAACGTAATCTCAAGCATTAATCGATGTTTTTCTTTTAACTTTTTTATTTCGTTGCAAAGTATTAGTAATATACAATTAAACAAAATTAATTATTTTGCACGTAATCTTTACTGATATAAGTGAAACATTTGCCATCCTTTTTACACCCACACATAAGAAAGAAATATCAATACTTTTTTTTTACAAATTAATGTTTACGGTACAATATAAGTAGCGTGTTTATGTATAGTAATTATGAGTATTAATAATGTACCTAACTGCAATGTGTGATTTCAAACGCGCTAAGCATTACTCCGCGTGGATCGCGGCGTCATGCATGTTACCTATAAACCTTTCTCAATAATTGGACTACCTAACGCAACAAGATTTTCCAATTTAGACTGGTAGGTCATATGTTAAAATATAATAGTATAGATATACTACGGCCATACTTACTCTTTGTTAGTTAGGTGGTAAGTACTTTGTACAACAGTACTTTGTCCGTCTGGGTAAGTACCACCCACTCATCAATTATTCTACCGAAATAATTTGCATTGCTACGTTACCGTTTGAAGAGTGAGCCTATCATCTTAGTTCCCATGGTTGGCGGTGCATTTGCGCAATGTCTATATGCGGTGGTGACCATTACGAGGCCCACTTGACGGTCTGGCTTTCTATATTAAATAAAAGTAGTACTTATATTATTTTGTAAATAAAGAATATAAGAGAAATTGAATCTGGATAAGCGAAAATGTTATTCAAATATTATACTACACTTTTAAATAGATGAGCCTTCACCAATGGCCCAGTGGCTAAAACATGTGAATCTTAAGAGCTAGATTACGGGTACGATTGGCGTCAAGACCAGGCCTTTGTGAATTTTTATGTGCCTAATTTGTGATATAATTCACCTCGGCGAAACAAAACATTACGCGCATGTGTATCCACCAAACCCCATTGAAATGAGCTCTAAAATCTTCCTCCAGACTAAGAAGAGGCCCAGCAGTAGTGACGCAGTGAACCACACAGGCTGTTAATTTAAATACTTTTAAATAAGCAGAAAGTTTTACAGTAGCTCTATTCGACGTCAAACAATTTCTTAGCTCAAGCAATATATGGTTTAATTTTATGCAAAAATGAAAATAAAATATACATTAACGATGTTGATTTGATACATTAGTGATCATGTTGATGATTTTATATAATATTTGTATATATTACGTTACCTGTCTCGTCCGTATGGCCGTATAACTAACTACAAGTCTGTATTAGGGCAGGCGGTTCAGACGGGACGGACGTACAAGGTCGAAGTTGAATGCTCTGCCAACATCGCAGGTAAAACGCTTAGTCTAGATATCTGGAAACACACTTAAATTAGACAATTTATGTAAATAAGCACTAATTATATTACATATATTAATATTAGATTTCTTAGTGGGTTTCGCTTGGATTTCGTGAATAGTAGGAGTTGTTCAACTCGTACTTTTATATTTGTTTAATTACTTGTGACTTTGTGCAAGCCCGCGTACATTCTACTGCCAAGTAGCGATATTTAATATTGTTGTGTTCGGGTTTGATGGGTGAATAAGCCAGGGTAAAAGCACAAGGGACGTAACATCTCAGTTTCCACGATTGGTGGCCCATTGATTTTGTAAGATTTCATACGGCGTCTATATGTATGGGCAATGTTGACCACTTGTTCGCCAACAAATGTGATAAAAAAATAATAACAAAGATGATAATGCGGTAATGAAAAGTGTAGGTGTTGCAGATGTCCATGGGCGGAGGTAAATCACTTTCCATCAGGTGAGCCTCCTGCTCGTTTGCCACCTAGAACATAAAAAAAAAACTCGTTACAGCAAATACAGCTTTAGTCTCCATGTGCGACTATCAACTTGCAACAAATCTTAATATTATTATAAATGAAAAAGTTTCTTTGTTTTGCTGTTTCTTACTTACTTTGCTCTGAATGAAACTGGACACGTTGGTGTAGTATGACCTGGTGTAGGTTCACGAGTGATATACGAAGCGAGTTCTTACAGTATAGAACATCTAAAAGATAAATAAAGAGAATGTTACTTAGTGTTTTCAAAAATGTTTATGTTTTGAATGAACATATAAATAAGAACCATTGAAGATGAAATGTCTTATAACAAGTTCGGAATATAGAAACAATTTGTTATGTTAAGCTCAAAGAACAGAAAGGTTGATTGAGTGAGTACCGGTATGGAACTTTATGGTCAATGTTGGTTCAATACAGTTGAAGATTTGGTGCATACTTTTACCGCAAAACGCGGTCCTAACAATTAACAAATTACAAATCTATAATAATTAAGACATTAATTTGCTTAACACATTTAATTATGTATATATGCATGTTATATGCGTTATTTTCCATTTGTCAAATCAAATACTGAAACATTTCCATGTTTGGAAAATCAATTCGAATATGCGAACACGCAATGGAAATGGCGCTTTTCAGAATTTTTAGAACATTTTATTTTATATTTCATTTAAATAATAGAAAGTAGCCTACCAAATATTTTGTTATTGTACAATCAATACATGACGTGATAAATCATAGATATAAGCTAAATTATTCATCATTACATTTGTAAATGACGAAATCGTGACGTTAGGATTCGTTGAAAGTTTCATATTAAAAAGTAGTAACTTTCGTAATAGAATCCAACTTATTATCCTGCGGTAGTTTCGTATTTTATTATTTTTTTAAAATTATGACTAAACTTGTAAGAAAATGAAACATTTCATTATAAAATAAGTACTAAAAAACGAATGGTTTGGTAAACCTACTTTACTCAGAAATTTTTGGCACTAGCAGGCCTCAAAGATATATACAAGTAAATAAATAATATAAAAGAAAAAAAATACGAATTTACTATTAAAAAGTTTATGGGTAGTTTATAGTCAAGAACTTAGTAACAGTCAGAAGTGTGGAAGTGCGCAATGTTTACTCGCCATGCCTCGGAAATCACACCAAGCCGATGTTCTTTTACCTGTCCTCTATTCGGCCGCGTCGGATAACCTTCAATAGTAGAATCCTATAAATATTTCCTGGCTATTCTCTGTAAGAAATGGTCACAGAAATTCAAATACCTCCATCATCATTTTGTCATCATCAAATTTATATCTGCTGTCAAATTCAATGAAAACATAACGTCGGATGAATTTGGAATATACCTATCAATTAAAATAAACTTCATTTAAACCGGCTCTTACAAACACTTTTGCTGCGTCAGCTGACAAGATTAAATTTATAGTAAAACCACCAGTTACTCTATTAAGGAGTCGAATAACATACCCAAGGAATGATGTATTGACTTTGCGGAGTCGTTGTTTCGCGCTACTAACTAATACACACAGCACACACACTAGCATGCGCACACGCGCACTCTTACACGCCATATCCATTCGATTACATTCTCAATACACATAATTCAACTTAAAAGAATATATTTAATAAAATGATAACAATGAATTATACCTATTAAAATAACATCTAATTGGAAAAAATAAATAAATCATTTTATTGTTATAGCTGGTCCGGCCTCTATGACCGGGGTCAGTTGATCATTTAGGTTGATTGGCCTTGAGTGTTTCTACACTTGATATCAAAATTAAGCTATTTTACCATATGATTTATCACAGGCTGAAAATAAAAATAACATCAAATATATTACAATAAACGAAACATCTTAGGTTACTTAAAATTAAATCGGATTTCATATGACTATTTCGTTAAACACGTGTCTCGTTCGAGTCTGAAGCTTACATAAGAAATTCTATTATGATCTGCGTAGCAACACAACTATTAAAGGGTTTAAAGGAGGGGTTCTGCGAACGAAAGCGACTTATAATATCGAAGATTAATTCATTAATGAATATATTTTAGGAACTACTTAATGTTATGGCTTTCTAATGTTTGACAAAAAATGAATAGGTTATTTTCAAAATTATTCTAACCGATATAATATTTAAATCAATCGTTTGTTTAATGACGTTTTATGAAAAGAAAATTGGTCTGGTATTTACGTAATTAATAAATATTATATCAATTATATTATATGAACTATTTATAGAACCAGCTGTTTGTATATAGATGAAAATATGACGTCTAATTTTGGCAAAAACGACTTGAATATGTGTGATTTGTGTTTTATCAAACAGGACTTTTATTTATACAAAAGTGATTCCAAGAAATTGGTCCACGGTTAATTGGCAATGTTTATTTACAAGGATGTCTATGGTCTGAAGAGTAATGTTCTTGTATTCTTAAATAAAATGTACGAAGAGTAGTTTAAATATATGATCTATAGTTGTGATTATGATAATGTTTCAACCGGTTCTGGTTGAGATGAATACATTCAGTTTCGTTATTGTTAATGTCGGTCAAGAGCTCGTGTGACTTACGTATGTAGCTATTCTTTTTGGAAGATATTCTTGTATATTCAGAGCACCTTAGCATACCATTTGTATATATAACACTCGAATCTCGTAAGTGATCTTTCTACAGGCAGTGTTTGTATTTATTCAATACGTTTGGCAGAGATCTGTATCTCAAAATCACGGACTCTTAGTCCGGACTAGTTTCTACTTCCATCCGTTTGTTTCGATTATTATATTTATTATATTTTTTAGAGGAGACGATGGTTCATAGCTATCTAGGATCTAAAAGGAGAATCTGTGACAAGTTATTATTAAAAAAAAACTATATTTGTGGATAATGAGTGTTCACGATTTATGATGGCTTAGGGCCAAAAAGAAAATAACAAAATCTAGACCCGAAAGGAGGCGTTATAATTGAGTTATTAATAACAAAATATTCTTGTATTTTAGGATCATATTTAATAGTATAATTATAGAGAGTACTCCTAGTTCTCATTTGAATTAAATTCTGAAAAGATAAAAAATAGATAAGTCGATTTTAAATATTTTTTAATAACTAATATTTTATAAAGCGAAAGTATAAGAACTTTGTTTTAAAATATAAATAAATAGATATATAAGATATATATATATAAAAGATAGATATACACCATGCAATACAATGTAATTGAAATAACCATCAACGTTTGACGCTATCCTTTTCCTTTTGATCACGCGTGAACAAGACAGCGACTAAATCGGATAGTCGGAGTGAATAATTGTTATTAAGGAGTAAGGACATTACAACAGTTACAAGCTAAAAGCTTTTAGTCGATTACACACAGGGAACTTCCAAGGTTGGAGTGGAGTCGTTTAATTTAAGAGGATTTATCATAAAAACTGTAAAATTATAGAAGTATTACGTATCTTGTTAATGATTTTAGGTCAATGATTATAGAAATATTAGAAGTAATTATTATTGTTTTGCATTAGTTAAAAACATTCAGTGAATATATGAGTTTTTTTTAAATCAATAAATTTGTGATTATCTTGATAAGATGATACGTTTGCTTTTTTTAAAAAAACATTTCTAGCTATTTTTGTTGTTATTTAAATAAATACAAACAATGTAACTTAAGCAACTTAACTAATATAACTTATTTAATATAACGTAAAGACTATAGAGTAAGAAGTATTCTTTATTTGTATATAAGACAAATAAAAGTGTTTTCTTAAATATACTTTTACACTTACATATTCATGAAAAGGCAAAAGTGATATCAAAAGATTTTGATTTTGAAAAAACTATTCTCGATTTTTCACTTCTTATAAAAATAACAATCATCTTCCATTGTTGATATAAAAGAAAGAAAACTTTAATGCCGGTATAATTATTTGCCCTAGCAACATTCGGCTAGATTTCGAAGTGATCTAGACAAATGTTCAGATAAACTTTAATGTCCCCCGTCTGAGACCTGACCTTTACGCACGCGAGGAAGGTCGCCAGCTTGAGGAAGGTCGAGCAAGACAGGGCGGGCTCCCTCTGTCTACAACGAGGGTGACGACAGGGAATTTTTATATTATAACCTCGAAACGCCCTTAAAAACAAGTTTACGTGTCGCGATCCGCCATTTTGTGTCTACTTTTAAACAGAGGTCATTATACCATTTGACAACCTAAACATTCTGGATTCGGCTAATTATAATTATTATTCTATAGCGATGTTAATGGGTATCATTTCTTGAAGTTGCCCTGATTTAAATATGAAAATTAGTTGAATCTTGTTATAATAGAAGTTTGTATAATTAAATGTTTGGCATTAAAACTAAATTATTATTCAAAAAAACTTCATTAAAATATTGTTTTATTTCTAAAGTTTGAAGATTACATGTTGAAATTCATTCAACAAATGCAGGTTTTACGTTGTTTCAATTCATCGACGTGTTTCTTGTGAAAATCAGTGTTCTTTGACCGCATTGGAGATTGAACTATTCTGTGCACAGGGAATAGGCCTTGGCTCTTATATTGATGGCTAATGATTTGAAATAATAAAGCATTAAAAATAATCAACAGAAATTACCAGCTGCCCAAGCAATAAAGCTATGTTCCAAATATCAGCTCTCTAGTCTCAATAGGTTTGGCTGTACGTTGTTAGATTTATAAGTATAAATTATATAAAGCTAGAGCTACCTATGTGTGTTTAAATATATTACAATGAATATTGTAAATATTTACCGGTAGGCAAATCGTTTCCTTGTACAAGGCAACATGTATAACGGTAGTGAGGGCCTTCAATATTCCATTAATCTGGTTTTGAATTTATAAAAACGTTAATGAACTAAATTATAATAATTATTACACGTTAAGTGAATAATTTTTTAAATGTTAATTATAAAAGAATCTCAATTATATACACAGAAAGATTATTTCAAATATAAAATAATGATGAAGACTCTCTTAAAATCGGAATAAATGTTAATTCTATTACATATTTTACTTTAAACTTGCATTCGTTAAAATAATTAACTTCAGTGACATTTCTCAAACATATTTAAAGTTCTTTCGTAACGTATTTTCATTTTGGAATTAAATTTCAAGAAAATTGAGATATGTTGTTTAAAAAAATCTGATTACAGCGTCAATATAAAGAATATAGAAAAAAAAAAACTAAAGATAAAAAATACGCGCTCATACGGCCAATAGCAATTCGTTATTTAGGACAATCGTGATTTAAATTTTGTTTGTGTGCGAGATGTTTTAAAGGATATGGATTTTAAATGGGATAGTGTGAAGCCTCGTTACGCATTATAATGGATATATTATATCGTGTGAATCGATCTTTAGAAAAGCACGCGTAAAGAATTTATCGTCTTGGTATTTATATTTAGCAGAAACGATAGGAAAAACGTTATCACGATATATGTCCATAATACGATGTTATTCTTAAATTTATCTTTTGACGAGAAATTAACATCCCAGTTTACTATATTCAATTTGGCTTTTACAAACACTTTTGGAATTTTATAAGTTTCAATTAAACGGAAAATTAACACCAGTTGTGTTGTTGTACTTTATATCGAGAATAAATTTTACTTTTTTTATTTAAAAAAAAATATTGATTATTTCCTCTTTGACAAGCATGGATATTGTACTATTCAGCCTTGTGTTTCTAAGAATTGCTGGTAATATTGAAATACAATCAGACAATTTACGTGAAAAAAGACAAAAAGCGTCAAAAATATTTAGCATTTTTTATAAATTCAAAATTGAACTCCTGCCTTATTAAGAACAGAAATGAAAATATATTATATATACATTCATACACACAATACGTTTTAAGATGGTAATTAGGCACAAAATAAATATATGTAACAGTCAATAAATGTTGTAGTGGGCAAAATTCTCGTCTCTGAAAGATCCGGCTTGTAGCTTCACTCCACGGTGCTCTACTGCGAGTTGTTGGACACAGCTATAAATGGCAAAAAAACATCCCATACATGCAGTTGAGGATATATTCTTTCAACGAAAAACAAGATAGAAATTAAAAATACAAATTAGTCACGTTATAACTCAAAGAGGACTTGAACCTTCTTAAGCCTCTTTAAATCTTCGATTAAGATTCAGATTTTCTAGCAATTGGGTTCAAAATATTATTCTATACATTTGTATATCGTTATTCTGATTGAGTGAAACCGTTGTGCAGTTGTCATTTACTTACCCGTATGACATTTATAGGGGTCAGTATGCTATTTTTCCTCTTCTATGCATATTATATCTACATATCAGGTAAATCTAAAGGTACATACTATTTCTATCACAGTTCATCCCGTATTACATGACCGAATGGGTACACCAATTCGGTCACGTAATACCTTAATATATAATACTTAATGTTTGAAAAAACCTTTCACGAACTGTTAATTCTGACGTAAAAATTTGACATTTGATACCAGTTTTCTAAATTTTCTCCTTTAATTAGAAAAGTACTTGGCGGTCGCTAACCCTTTCGACCTATCATCGATTCACCCACGCTGAACTATTTAAGAGTTACTGAATTAGACGACGTTTTTAATACGTTTCCTGTAATAGATAAAACAGCACATATCAAAATGATTTGTACACTTTTTTATAAATATTTAATAGCTTTAATTTTACGCGTAAATTTTCTTATCTCTGTGATAATTTTTAATGATCGTAAACGTCAGAGCCCGGTTTACCGAATATTTGTGTATTTTGCCTCAAAAACTATTTGAGCACAAAAATAATATCATCCCAAAAAGACGTTGAATATCTTAAAAAAACGTTTTTTATGTATTTTGTGCACACTGTTTTATGTTCTAATAATTCTTATAATACATAAAATAATTTAGCATAAATATTCTATGTTAACCCGAATTTGGTATTACCATTTTAGGCAAACAGGCAAAGTTTAATTAATCACATCGTGATAAGGCCACTAAAGTGCTAGCTAAGCTAATTAAGATTTTATGATTTTTAAATTCTTCAACGCCTGCATGGTTTATCTATACTGCTATAATATTTTATCATTATCGGTATACTAATGAAAATGTTAACAAGGTTTTGTGTTATATTAAAATCACAGCGATATCATAGTCTCGACCAACCTGAAAATTGTAGAAAATCTTAACATAAATTAACTATTAATCTAGAAGTTATGTACGGATACAATAAGGAAGAAAATATAAAAAGGTGAAATACTGGCAGAATTAATGCCAATTGTCGGCATCAAGAGAATTCAATTTAAAAAAAAATAGTATTAGCATAGTTAATTTAACAAATTATTTGACATCATGGTATATTTTAAAAGATAACGACGAAGCAAAATTAATTTTAATATCCAGAACAGTTTCATAATTAAAGAGAGGCCTTCAAATTTATTTTAATAATTTATTTAAAAATTTAAGCTCTATTTTTTTGCAATATGAGTACGTATGTCTTAGTTATATTTGCGTTTATTTAATTTATAAATTAAAATTTTAGGTAGATAGAGTATTAAGTGAATACTAACTTCAATCATTTTATTTGAAATAAAATCTGTTTAAGGAATAAATATATGGGTAGAATATTTTCTACAATTTTACAAGTGTATGTAGTCTTCACATTTGTAGTATGTAGTATACTACAAACGAGGAACTATTTTAAATGCCTAAACGAACAAACTACTAAACCAATATACATAAAACTTATATGAAGATGCAACGCGCGCGGAGATTGTTTTAGTATATAATATTATTATAGATACATATATGTAACTAGCCCCGCGTCGCAGTTTTACTCGCTTTAAATTTAAACTTGACGTAACAAGCTTGAAATTTATGTTTTTGTAAATAATAAATAATAAATCTTATGATAAAGTACATTAAAGTGTCTTTGGATAATATTTTTATCAGTTATGAACTATATGCGTTGAATGATTATTATAAAATATATTAATACTTCATATTAAAGTAATTATCACCAATATAGCATGATCTGTTATAAAATGTTTTTTTTATTTTAATTGTATCATATTTTTATAGTCAACTCAAATCGTAAGCATACATTTATTTTTCTATAGTAAAATAATGTTGTTAATATGTTTAGTACTGTGACAATATTTGAAAGTAATTTTGTATTTGTAAGTAAATTTGAAAGTATATGTTGCTGTATTTTTTATAATTCTTAGTTAATACAAATTTTTACTAAGATAAAATTTAAGAAGTTAATTTATACAGTGCCTTCATAAAAAATAATTTCTCTTCCATTAGACACAGATAAACTTAGAATAATTTGAGCTATCTATTCCGCCTCTGACATTTCATAAGGAAAAAAATTAAGGTATTATGACGTACTTTTATGGTGAAGAAAAAAACCTATATGAAGTTCGCACATATGAAGGTGTGCTAAAGATATAAATGCGAGATCACACGCAGCTTTTAAAGATAATTATGGTATTCTTAAATTAAAATTGTAGCCGAAGACTAGCACGTTATAAGTTCAGATGTTATTTTGAATGTAGCCATATTAATGAAATCGAAAATTTACAGCTGTTAATTAATAAAAGAGTTTTCCTTAAAATAGTTCTTAATATACTCATATATAAGATAGAGTAAATAATTATACCCAATAGAATAATTTATATGTAAATGTTATCATAAGTATTAAATCATGAACATATTTAAATAAAAATTGTCAGTTAAAAATAACATTGGCCTAAAAAAACAGACAAGTAAATTATTATGCCTATTATATAAATAATAATTAACACATACGCATTATATTCAGTTTCACATATTTATCGAGACGAGTTAAAAACAAATAACTGTATCAATTCGTTTTGATAAAAATGTTTTATTTACTATAGTTCATATGAATGACAAATTTAAACTACAAGTGTTGCTTACTCAATTAATATTTTGTTGTGCAGAGAGGGCACAGATTATTTCGCTAATTTCATGTAGAATTTATATTTTTAATCTGTAATCATTCTCGTAATTCGACAATGATAGATTTTGAGAACGCCCACTTCTTCAGTATTTATGCTTCAATAAAAACAAATGAGCTTTAACGTATTAAAATCAAACAAAGAGCAATGAAACAATGGAAGCGCCATTTTGTTTTTTGTAGGTTAGGAGAACATCTCCACACTGATTATATTATTTAAAATTATGCACCAAAACGAATTCCTACACGGAAATAATAATCGTTGAAAATATTCTTTTAAGACTTGCTATTATTTCTCTTGCACAGTTGTATTATATTTAGTTGAAACCGAATTTAATATTGTTTCCAAAATTTAACTTTACTTAGATTTTTTTGTAGAAACTTCCTCTTAGGTTTCCAAAGATTGATGCTTATCGAACGTCCAATTCTTGGAAGCATTTTGAAAACAGAAATTCTCAGTATTACGTCTATAGATTCGCAAGGTCGAAATCTAAGGCCGATATTAGAAATCGACAAAGCCATTCACTGGGTGACTCAACCTGGTATAGCCAATGCACTGACAGAGGAATTCGTATACAAGAAAAATAAAAAGGAATTTTCAAGTGACTTCATTGGTTAGGCTCGTAAAAGTAACAAAAAGTCAAGGCGACGGCAACCAAAAAAGCAAAAGATAAGGATTTGTTTTAAATATAAAGATAAAGAGTTTGGTTTTAAATAGTAAAATAATTGCAGAAAGATAATGATGGGACAGTATTTCGATGAAAGACAGATTATCATTGAAGCTATTCATAAAAAACTTTCGAAATTTAAAGTTTTATGATCGGTTTTCACTCATAAGTTGAAATCAAACACGAAGGATTCTTCGCGATCACTTCGACAATTAGACGAATTCCAGTGAATCATCCAGCCATAACTCGTACTTTTATTCGCTGTTTGCATTCAATATCACGACAAATTTATTTTTCAAGTCGCGGTAAATTTATCTCTAACTACTGGGCATAAAGTCTCAATTGAGATTTTTTCGCACATTGTGAGCTATCGATGCAAAACGACTCTACACGCGAAAGTAAAGCGATGGCGATTCGAAACCAACAAGAGGTGATACAGCTAATGAAATTATATCAACGCGACGGACGTGCGTCGCGTGTAAAACCTGATCGCGAATAAAAATACTACTTTATAGCAAAACGTTTAACACTAGTTTTTAAAAATAGCTCTTAGACATAATCCTCACATCTCGGTATGAGGTATCACATACATACATTTTCGTATT
Organism: Vanessa tameamea; assembly: GCF_037043105.1. Classification (NCBI taxonomy): domain Eukaryota; kingdom Metazoa; phylum Arthropoda; class Insecta; order Lepidoptera; family Nymphalidae; genus Vanessa; species Vanessa tameamea. The sequence continues at coordinate 1,887,540 of NC_087318.1, read as the reverse complement.
ATCGATACTGTCTGGACATGCAAACTACCTCGAACACCTTCGATTTCACTTGTAAAGGGCCTTCACGCGGACACGGCTGAAAATCGTAATCACATTGCTCACACGTACATAGGCTCATAAGAATCGTACAGGAAAACGGCGCCGGCGGCCGCCAACGAAAAATACGAAAACCAGTTTGAGCCGCCTTTGTTCAGACTTTCGGCAGCAAGTTCGATGACCAATGAGATCGTGTGGATGCCTTAGTGCGAAATTTGAGTGCGAGGGTGCAAGAAGGGAGCGGGTGTCCTGCAGCGGGGGTCATCAACCGGGATGATTAACGCGTGACTCACCGCTCTTTGTCTCCTCGCCCACGGCTTACCTTCGACACCCTGGCCGATCCGCTGCCGCCACGCGCTCACTGAAACACGTGCTCGCTCGGCACTGCATGTCGAAAACCGCCGACACGGTAAGTGTACTCCAACAAGCGCCTGGAACCATTATCACCAGAGCACCTGATGAAGTACAATGGGCGTGCGGCGGCCACTTTGCTGCTTCTTTCAGCTGATGTGATGATTCGAGCAGAGACACCGCGCGCTACTTCAGGTACCTGACTCGTTGAACAGCCCCGGCGCCGGAGTAGCGCGCGGTGACGCCGCCCGTTCCTATTTATAGCGCGGCACGGAATGGAGAGGCGTGTGTCTCCGGCGGAGTGCGAGACTCGACTGCACATCGGAGCCGGCGACGCGTCCCCCGCGCGTCGCCAGACGTCAGCTGACCGCTGCACCGGCCCTGACATTGGCGCGCCCGCCGCCACCCGCGCCCGCGCCCCGCCCCCCGCCGGCTGCTAGGTCGCTGACCCCACCCGCGGAAGCCTCCTCGCGAATCTGGCGCCCCCTTTCCCTCCACTCCTTGCTTCACCGCGCCGCCCTCGCTCCGCCGCGACGCCCTCCGACGTCAATCCCCCTGCGGTGACATTCACCAACTTTGAACGTTGAATGATTGTAAACTCCTTCCGTGTGCCGCCTGAGGCCTCAATCATCTGATATCTTACGAGAACCACTCATGGCGAAATATGACATCTTAAATGATCCTGAGACACTGTCACTTACTCTTCCAAAGTACAAACATTATTTCTACACTTCATTTAGATCGACTATTATTTAATCGAAATCAAATTGGCGTAAAAATTCCAAGTTTTCAGTAATATAACAATAATTAAGTTAACTTTAATATTGACTCACGGTTAAACTTTTACACACAAGGTTGCTATTTGCATTTCGTTGCGAGTGACGCGGCTGCGAGGCAGACGAGCGGGGCGCTGATTGCGATAGATATGATGCTGCTAACGAAGCACGCGTGATTCATCAGTTCATCCACACTACAAGTCAACGAACAAGTGATTTACGATTAAACCAATAAAATCTTAATTAACATGTGTGAAGATATTATTTTCAATACGAAGTACAGAGACATCTTGAGCGATATTTACACGATACGAACATTTATTACATAACGATTATAAAATGATCTTAAAAGATAAATCATTATATCTACAAATGGTAACTGACGTAACTCTGAATTAAATAACGATAATCAGCTTTTATCTTACCTTTTACTTCACCGCCAATACTAGAATTATTATATTAAATAAACAATAATGAAATACAATATAATCTTAAATGTAGTAATGACGTCATTATATTTTAAAAATACATAATTGCTTTTGATTAGTATTTTATGTTACAACAAGAAAGTAATTAACACACTAAAAATCTATTTACAAGAAAGTTTCATATTTCAGAGGGCTAATTATTTAAATACCAAAATTTATTTTTAAATAAGTGCAGATATAAAGTGGGCTTTCGTACCTCATATAAATATGGATATAAAATTATTAAAATTATTATAAATTAATTAAATGATCAAATAAAAATACAAAAACTACGTGACAGCAATAGAAATATAACAATTTGCTAGCCTTAGTCCTGAATAATAAATTAGGCTTAAGATTTAGAACTTATTATCTGGTAACAGATTTTTTTCAATAAATTATTTTGCCATATGGCTGTCCTTGTTAACCCCACACGTGTAAATGAGTTAGCAATATTTTTAATTTAACGATCGTGTGCACTGAATAATTATTATAGCAGTGTAGAGTATTTTGTTTACGATATTGTTCTTTATCAAAGTTAACATAATGTGACTAATGACTTTTTAGTTGATTGCACACCTTGGGAATGAGATGATCGCCTCCAGGCTGTTTCAAGTAACGGAAATATATGTTGTTATTGTATGAAAACAACAATTTGTAAAATAACATAATTAAGAAAAATAACATCCCGCTGAGTTTCATTCTTCTTTTCTTCTAAGGTCCAAGGTGTTTATTTCTGAACCGGTGGTTTTTTTTTTTGAGTAAAGATTTTCGACTTTAGCTTAGGCTGAGAATCATTTGTTAAAAACAGATTTCAAAATAAAAATGTTTTTTAAAGCAGGCTCTCGTAAGATATTCGGAATCGTTATTTTACAAGATTAATTAAAATTAAAGCTACGTTTACGCCGTG